>NW_028270149.1:92627743-93282743 GCF_037043375.1 Chiloscyllium plagiosum | reverse complement strand
AGGGTGGGACACAGAGAGAGAGGGACAGAGAGACAGAGAGAGAGAGGGACAGAGAGACAGAGAGGGAGAGAGTGACACAGAGAGAGCGGTAGACAGAGAGAGAGGGACAGAGAGATAGAGATGGTCACAGAGAGAGAGAGGGACAGAGAGAGGGGCAGTGAGAGAGAGAGGGGCAGTGAGAGAGAGAGGGACACAGTGAGAGAGAGAGGGACACAGAGAGAGAGAGGGACAGAGAGAGAGGGGACAGAGAGATAGAGCGAGGGAGGGACAGACAGAGAGGGACAGAGAGACAGAGGGACACAAAGAGAGAGAGAGGGACAGAGAGACAGACAGAGAGAGGGACAGAAAGACAGAGAGAGACAGAGAGACTGAGGGACAGAGAGACCGAGGGACAGAGAGAGGGAGGGGGTCAAAGAGACAGAGAGAGAGGGGGACAGAGAGAGAGGGGTACAGAGAGAGAGGAACAGAGCGCGAGAGGGTCACAGAGAGGGAGAACCGGACAGAGAGAGAGGGGGACAGAGAGAGAGGGTCACAGAGAGATAGGGACAGAGAGAGAGAGAGACAGAGAGGGAGAGAGAGGGACAGAGAGAGAGAGAGGGATACACAGAGAGAGGGGCAGAGAGAGAGAGAGGGACATAGTGATAGAGAGAAGGACACAGAGAGAGGGTGGGACACAGAGACAGAGGGACAGAGAGACAGACAGAGAGAGAGGGACAGAGAGACAGAGAGGGAGAGAGTGACACAGAGAGAGCGGTATCCAGAGAGAGGGACAGAGAGATAGAGATGGTCACAGAGAGAGAGAGGGACAGAAAGAGAGGGACACAGCGAGAGAGAGAGGGACACAGAGAGAGAGAGCGACAGAGAGAGAGGGGACAGAGAGATAGAGCGAGGGAGGGACAGACAGAGAGGGACAGAGAGACAGAGGGACACAAAGAGAGAGAGGGACAGAGACAGACAGAAAGAGGGACAGAACGACAGAGACAGAGAGAGACAGAGAGACTGAGGGACAGAGAGACCGAGGGACAGATAGAGGGAGGGGGTCAAAGAGACACAGAGAGGGAGAAAGGGACAGAGAAAGAGGGGGACAGAGAGAAAGTAACACAGAGAGTGAGAGGGACAGAGGGAGATAGAGGGATAGAGAGGAGGTGGTCAGAGAGCGCCAGAGAGAGGGACAGAGACAGAGAGAGGGACACAGAGGACGGTAGAGGGACAGAGACAAAGAGAGAGAGAGGAACAGAGAGAGAGAGAGGAAACAGAGAAAGAGGGACACAGAGAGGGAGAAAGGGATAGAGAAAGAGGGGGACAGAGAGAGAGTGACAGAGAAAGAGTAACATAGAGCGAGAGAGGGACAGAGAGAGGGACAAAGACAGAGAGATTGTCACAGATTGAGAGAGAGGGACAGAGAGAGAGGGGGGTCACAGAGAGAGAGGGGGACAGAGAGAGGGGGGGTCACAGAGAGAAAGAGAGAGAGGGACAGAGAGAGAGAGGGACAGAGACAGAGAGGGGGACACAGAGGGAGGGAGAGGGACAGAGAGACAGAGAGAGAGAGGGACAGAGAAAGAGAGAGAGGAAGCAGAGAAAGAGGGACACAGAGAGGGAGAAAGGGACAGAGAAAGAGGGAGAAGAGAGAGTGACAGAGAGAGAGTAACACAGAGAGAGAGAGGGACAGAGGGAGAGAGGGACAGAGACAGAGCGGGACACAGAGAGGGAGCAAGGGACAGAGAGAGAAAGGGACAGAGAGAGAGGGGGACACAGAGAGAGGGACAGAGAGACACAGAGAGAGGGACAGAGAGAGAGTGAGAGCGACAGAGAGAGGGACAGAGAGACACAGAGAAACAGAGCGAGAGAGAGGGACAGAGAGAGAGAGAGGGACACAGTGAGTGAGAGAGGGACAGAGAGAGAGGGATAGAGAGACACAGAGAGAGAGAGGGACAGAGAGAGAGAGACAGAGAGAGGGACAGAGAGGGAGGGACACAGAGAGAGCGAGGGGGGGACAGACAGAGAGGGACAGAAAGACAGAGAGATAGAGGGACAGAAAGACAGAGACAGAGAGAGACAGAGAGACTGAGGGACAGAGAGAGCGAGGGGGGACCAAAGTGATAGTGAGAGAGGTGACAGAGACAGAGGGACAGAGACAGAGAGATAGAGGGACACAGAGAGGGAGAAAGGGACAGAGAGAGAGGGGCACAGAGAGTGAGGGACACAGAGAGAGAGAGGGACACAGAGAGAGGGACAGAGAGAGAAGAGGGAGACAGAGAGAGAGAGACAGAAAGAGATGGACAGAGTGAGAAAGGGACAGAGAGGGACAGAGAGAGAGAGAGAGAGGGACAGAGACAGAGAGGGACACAGTGCAAGAGAGAGGGACACAGAGAAAGAGGGAGACAGAGAGAGAGAGGGACACAGAGAGAGCGAGGGAGAGACAGAGAGAGAGGGTCAGACAGACAGAGAGATAGAGGGACAGAAAGACAGTGACAGAGAGAGACAGAGAGACAGAGAGAGGGAGGAGGGACCAAAGTGATAGAGACGAGGGGGGCAGAGAGAGAGGGACAGAGACAGAGAGAGAGAGGGACAGAGAGAGAGAGGGACACAGAGAGGGAGAAAGGGACAGAGAGAGAGGGGGGCAGAGAGAGAGAGGGACACAGAGAGGGAGAAAGGGACAGAGAGAGAGGGGGACAGAGAGAGAGAGGGACATAGAGAGAGAGGGACAGAGAGAAGTGGTAGACAGAGAGAGTGAGACAGAGAGAGAGAGGGACAGAGAGAGAGAGGGAAACAGAGAGGGAGAAAGGGACAGAGAGAGAGAGAGGGACACAGAGAGAGAGAGGGACACAGAGAGGGAGAAAGGGACAGAGAGAGAGGGGAATACAGAGAGAGAGAGGGACACAGAGAGAGAGGGACACAGAGAGAGAGGGACAGAGAGAGAGAGAGAGGGACACAGAGAGAGCGAGAGAGAGACAGAGCGAGAGAGAGGGGACAGAGATAGAGAGGGACAGAGAGTAGGGACACAGTGAGAGAGAGGGACACAGAAAGAGAGAGAGAGAGGGACAGAGAGAATGGACAGTGAGAGAGAGAGGGACACAGTGAGAGAGAGAGGGACACAGAGAGAGAGAGGGACAGAGAGAGGGGACAGAGAGATAGAGCGAGGGAGGGACAGACAGAGAGGGACAGAGAGACAGAGGGACACAAAGAGAGAGAGAGGGACAGAGAGACAGACAGAGAGAGGGACAGAGAGACAGACAGAGACAGAGAGACTGAGGGACAGAGAGACCGAGGGACAGAGAGAGGGAGGGGGTCAAAGAGACAGAGAGAGAGGGGGACAGAGAGAGAGGAGTACAGAGCGAGAGAGGGACAGAGCACGAGAGGGTCACAGAGAGGGAGAACCGGACAGAGAGAGAGAGAGGGGGACAGAGAGAGAGGGTCACAGAGAGATAGGGACAGAGAGAGAGAGACAGAGAGGGAGAGAGAGGGACAGAGAGAGAGAGAAGGATACACAGAGAGAGGGGCAGAGAGAGAGAGGGACAGAGAGAGAGAGGGACAGAGAGAGAGAGGGACATAGTGATAGAGAGAAGGACACAGAGAGAGGGTTGGACACAGAGACAGAGGGACAGAGAGAGAGGGACAGAGAGACAGAGAGAGAGAGGGAGGCAGAGTGACAGAGAGACAAAGAGAGAGAGAGGAACAGAGAGAGAGGAAACAGAGAAAGAGGGACACAGAGAGGGAGAAAGGGACAGAGAAAGAGGGGGACAGAGAGAGAGTGACAGAGAGAGAGTAACACAGAGCGAGAGAGGGACAGAGAGAGGGACAAGACAGAGAGATTGTCACAGAGAGAGAGAGAGGGACAGAGAGAGAGGGGGGGTCACAGAGAGAGAGAGAGGGACAGAGAGAGAGAGGGACAGAGACAGAGAGGGGGACACAGAGGGAGGGAGAGGGACAGAGAGACACAGAGAGAGAGAGGGACAGAGAGAGAGAGAGAGAAGAAACAGAGAAAGAGGAACACAGATAGGGAGAAAGGGACAGAGAAAGAGGGAGAAGAGAGAGTGACAGAGAGAGAGTAACACAGAGAGAGAGGGACAGAGGGAGAGAGAGGGACAGAGACAGAGCAGGACACAGAGAGGGAGAAAGGGACAGAGAGAGAAAGGGACAGAGAGAGAGGGACAGAGACAGAGCAGGACACAGAGAGGGAGAAAGGGACAGAGAGAGAGAAAGGGACAGAGAGAGAGGGGGACACAGAGAGAGGGACAGAGAGAGAGTGAGAGCGACAGAGAGAGGAACAGAGAGACACAGAGAGACAGAGCGAGAGAGAGAGGGACAGAGGGAGTGATAAGGACAGAGAGAAAGGGAGAGAGAGACACAGAGAGAGGGACAGAGAGGGACAAAGAGAGAGTGTTGAAACTTTATTGCTGGAACAGCACAGCAGGTCAGGCAGCATCCAGGGAACAGGAGATTCGACGTTTCGGGCACAGGCCCTTCTTCAGGAATCCTGAAGAAGGGCCTGTGCCCGAAACGTCGAATCTCCTGTTCCCTGGATGCTGCCTGACCTGCTGTGCTGTTCCAGCAATAAAGTTTCAACTTTGATCTCCAGCATCTGCAGACTCACTTTCTCCACAAAGAGAGTGAAAGAGGGACAGAGTGAGAGGGACAGAGGGAGAGAGGGACACAGAGAGGGAGAAAGGGACAGAGAGAGGGACACAGAGAGGGAGAAAGGGACAGAGAGAGAGGGGGACAGAGAGAGAGAGAGGGACAGAGAGAGAGGGACAGAGACAGAGAGGGGGACACAGAGGGAGGGAGAGGGACAGAGAGACAGAGAGAGAGAGAGGGACAGAGAGAGAGAGAGAGAAGAAACAGAGAAAGAGGAACACAGAGAGGGAGAAAGGGACAGAGAAAGAGAGAGAGTGAAAGAGGGACAGAGTGAGAGGGACAGAGGGAGAGAGGGACACAGAGAGGGAGAAAGGGACAGAGAGAGAGGGGGACAGAGAGAGAGAGAGGGACATAGAGAGAAAGAGGGACACAGAGAGAGGGACAGAGAGAAGTGGGAGACTGAGAGAGTGAGACAGAGTGCGCGGGGGCAGAGAGAGAGGGACACAGAGAGAGAGAAAGGGACAGAGAGAGGGGGGGACAGAGAGAGAGAGGGACAGAGAGAGACACACACAGAGAGGGACAGAGAGAGAGAAGTGGGGGACAGAGAGAGAGACAGAGAGAGAGGGACAGAGAGAGAAAGGGACAGAGAGGGTCAGAGAGAGAGAGGGACACAGTGAGAGAGTGGGACACAGAGAGAGAGAGGGACAGAGAGACGCAGAGAGAGAGGGTGAGAGAGACAGAGCGAGAGAGAGAGGGGACAGAGATAGAGAGGGACAGAGAGTAGGGACACAGTGAGAGAGAGTGACACAGAAAGAGAGAGAGAGAGGGACAGAGAGAGAGGGGACAGTGAGAGAGAGGGGGACACAGTGAGAGAGAGAGAGAGAGAGACAGAGAGAGAGGGGACAGAGAGATAGAGCGAGGGAGGGACAAACAGAGAGGGACTGAGAGACAGAGGGACACAAAGAGAGAGAGAGAGGGGACAGAGAGACAGACAGAGAGAGGGACAAAAAGACAGAGACAGAGAGAGACAGTGAGACTGAGGGACAGAGAGACCGACGGACAGAGAGAGGGAGGGGGTCAAAGAGACAGAGAGAGAGGGGACAGAGAGAGGGGTACAGAGAGAGAGAGGGACAGAGAGAGAGAGGGACAGAGCGAGAGAGGGACATAGAGAGGGAGAAAGGGACAGAGAGAGAGGGGCCAGAAAGAGGGACTGAGAGAGAGTGACACAGAGAGAGACAGAGAGAGAGGGACATAGAGAGAGAGGAACAGAGAGAGGACACAGAGAGTGAGGGAGAGAGAGAGGGACAGAGAGAGAGAGGGTCACAGAGAGAGAGGGACAGAGAGAGAGAGGGATACATTGAGAGACGGACAGAGAGGGGGGGGGGGGGAGAGAGAGAGGCACAGAGAGAGGGGGCATAGTGATAGAGAGAAGGACACAGAGTGAGGGTGGGACACAGAGACAGAGGGACAGAGAGAGAGGGACAGAGACACAGAGAGAGAGAGAGGGACAGAGAGACAGAGAGGGAGAGAGTGACACAGAGAGAGCGGTAGACAGAGAGAGAGGGACAGAGAGATAGAGATGGTCACAGAGAGAGAGAGGGACAGAGAGAGAGAGAGCGACAGAGAAAGGGAGGGTCAGAGAGAAAAAGAGGGTCACAGAGCGAGGGAGGGACAGAGAGAGGGACAAAGACAGAGAGATTGTCACAGAGAGAGAGAGAGAGAGGGACAGAGAGAGGGGGGGTCACAGAGAGAGAGAGGGAGAGGGACAGAGAGAGAGAGGGACAGAGACAGAGAGGGGGACACAGAGAGAGAGACAGAAAGACAGAGAGAGAGAGGGACAGAGAGAGAGAGGACGCAGAGAAAGAGGGACACAGAGAGGGAGAAAGGGACAGAGAAAGAGGGGGACAGAGAGAGTGACAGAGAGAGAGTAACAGAGAGAGAGAGGGACAGAGGGAGAGAGAGGGACAGAGACAGAGGGGCACATAGAGAGGGAGAAAGGGACAGAGAGAGAGGGGGGGACACAGAGAGAGGGACAGAGAGACGCAGAGAGACAGACAAAGAGAGAGTGAGAGCGACAGACAGAGGGACAGAGAGAGAGGGACAGACAGGCAGAGAGAGAGGGACAGAGAGAGAGAGGGACACAGTGAGTGAGAGAGGGAAGAGAGAGAGGGACAGAGAGACACACAGAGAGAGAGGGACAGAGAGAGAGACAGAGAGAGAGGGGCAGAGAGACAGAGAGAGGGACAGAGAGAGCGATAAGGACAGAGAGAGAGGGAGAGAGAGACACAGAGAGAGCGATAGAGAGGGACAAAGAGAGAGAGTGAAAGAGGGACAGAGAGAGAGGGACAGAGGGAGAGAGGGACACAGAGAGGGAGAAAGGGACAGAGAGAGAGGGACACAGAGAGGGAGAAAGGGACAGAGAGAGACGGGGACAGAGAGAGAGGGGGACATAGAGAGAAAGAGGGACACAGAGAGAGGGACAGAGAGAAGTGGGAGACTGAGAGAGTGAGACAGAGAGCGTGGGGGCAGAGAGAGAGGGGGACAGAGAGGGAGAAAGGGACAGAGAGAGAGGGGGACACAGAGAGAGAGGGACACAGAGAGAGAGGGACAGAGAGAGAGAGAGACACACACACACAGAGGGACAGAGAGAGAAGTGGGAGACAGAGAGAGAGACAGAGAGAGAGAGAGGTACAGAGAGAGAAAGGGACACAGTGAGAGAGTGGGACACAGAGAGAGAGAGAGAGGGACAGAGAGAGAGAGAGGGGACAGAGAGACACAGAGAGAGAGGGAGAGAGAGACAGAGCGAGAGAGAGGGGACAGAGATAGAGAGGGACAGAGAGTAGGGACACAGTGAGAGAGAGGAGCACAGAAAGAGAGAGAGAGAGGGACTGAGAGAGAGGGGACAGTGAGAGAGGGGACAGAGAGATAGAGCGAGGGAGGGACAAACAGAGAGGGACAGAGAGACAGAGGGACACAAAGAGAGAGAGGGACAGAGAGACTGAGGGACAGAGAGACCGAGGGACAGAGAGAGGGAGGGGATCAAAGAGACAGTGAGAGAGGGGACAGAGAGAGGGGTACAGAGAGAGAGAGAGGGACAGAGCGCGAGAGGGACACAGAGAGGGAGAAAGGGACAGAGAGAGGGAGGGGGACAGAGAGAGAGGGATAGAGAGAGAGGGACTGAGAGAGAGTCACACAGAGAGAGAAGGACAGAGAGAGAGAGGGACACAGAGAGAGGGACACAGAGAGTGAGGGAGAGAGAGAGGGACAGAGAGAGAGGGACTGAGAGAGAGTGACACAGAGAGAGATAGAGAGAGAGGGACAGAGAGAGGGGGGGACACAGAGAGAGAGGGGATACACAGAGACGGACAGAGAGAGAGAGAGAGGGGACAGAGAGAGAGGAACAGAGAGAGAGGGACATAGTGATAGAGAGAAGGACACAGAGACAGAAGGACAGAGAGAGAGGGACAGAGACACAGAGAGAGAGAGGGACAGAGAGGGAGAGAATGACACAGAGAGAGCGGTAGACAGAGAGAGAGGGACAGAGAGATAGAGATGTTCACAGAGAGAGAGAGAGGGACAGAGAGAGACGGACACAACGAGAGAGAGAGGGACACAAAGAGAGAGAGAGAGAGCGCGACAGAGAAAGGGAGGGTCAGAGAGAGAAAGAGGGTCACAGAGCGAGAAAGGGACAGAGAGAGGGACAAAGACAGAGAGATTGTCACAGAGAGAGAGAGGGGAACAGAGAGAGAGGCGGGGTCACAGAGAGAGAGAGAGGGACAGAGAGAGAGAGAGGGACAGTTCAGTGAGAGGGACACAGAGGGAGGGAGAGGGACAGAGAGAGAGGGGGACAGAGAAAGAGGGAAACAGAGAGAGTGACAAAGAGAGAGAGAGGGACAGAGGGAGAGAGAGGGACAGAGACAGAGGGGCACACAGAGAGGGAGAAAGGGACAGAGAGAGAGAGGGATAGAGAGACACAGAGAGAGAGAGGGACAGAGAGAGAGAGGGACAGAGAGAGAAGGACAGAGAGACAGAGAGAGGAACAGAGAGATCGTTAAGGACAGAGAGAGAGGCAGAGAGAGACACAGAGAGAGCGACAGAGAGGGACAAAGAGAGAGAGTGAAAGAGGGGCAGAGAGAGAGGGACAGAGAGAGAGAGGGACTGAGAGAGAGTGACACAGAGAGAGACAGAGAGAGAGGGACAGAGAGAGAGGGGGACACAGAGAGAGGGACAGAGAGAGAGAGGGACAGAGAGAGTGAGGGAGAGAGAGAGGGACACAGAGAGAGAGGGTCACAGAGAGAGAGGGTCACAGAGAGAGAGGGACTGAGAGAGAGGGACAGAGAGAGAGAGGGACAGAGAGAGAGAGAGAGATACACAGAGAGAGGGACAGAGAGAGAGGGGGACAGAGAGAGAGAGGGACAGAGAGAGAGAGGGAGAGAGAGAGAGGGAAGGACACAGAGAGAGGGTTGGACACAGAGACAGAGGGACAGAGAGAGAGGGACAGAGAGAGAGAGAGGGATGCACAGAGATAGGGACAGAGTGAGAGAGGGGGACAGAGAGCGAGAGGGACAGAGAGAGAGAGGGACATAGTGATAGAGAGAAGGACACAGAGAGAGTGTGTGACACAGAGACAGAGGGACAGAAAGAGAGGGACAGAGAGACAGAGAGAGAGAGAGGGAGAGAGTGACACCGAGAGAGAGTGGTAGACAGAGAGGGACAGAGAGATAGAGATGGTCACAGAGAGAGAGAGGGACAGAGAGAGAGTGAAACAGCGAGAGAGTGAAATAGCGAGAGAGAGAGAGGGACAGAGAGAGAGAGCGACAGAGAAAGGGAGGGTCAGAGAGAGAAAGAGGGTCACGGAGCGAGAGAGGGACAGAGAGAGGGACAAAGACAGAGACATTTTCACAGAGAGAGAGAGAGAGGTAAAGAAAGAGAGGGGGTCACAGAGAGAGAGAGAGGGACAGAGACAGAGAGGGACATAGAGTGAGGGACAGGGACAGAGAGACAGAGAGAGGAAGGGACAGAGAGAGAGACAGAGAGAGAGAGGACGCAGAGAAAGAGGGACACAGAGAGGGAGAGAGGGGGACAGAGAGAGAGGGACAGAGAGGGAGTGACACAGACAGAGAGAGAGAGAGGTAAATAAAGAGAGGGGGTCACAGAGAGAGAGAGAGGGACAGAGACAGAGAGGGACAGAGACAGAGAGGGACATAGAGTGAGGGAGAGGGACAGAGAGACAGAGAGAGGAAGGGACAGAGAGAGAGACAGAGAGAGAGGACGCAGAGAAAGAGGGACACAGAGAGGGAGAGAGGGGGACAGAGAGAGAGGGTCAGAGAGAGAGTGACACAGACAGAGAGAGAGAGAGAGACAGAGAGAGAGAGGGACAGAGAGAGAGAGGGGGACACAGAGAGAGGGACAGAGAGACACAGAGAGAGGGCCAGAGAGAGAGTGAGAGCGACAGAGATAGGGACAGAGAGACAGAGCGAGAGAGAGAGGGACAGAGAGAGAGAGGGACACAGTGAGTGAGAGAGGGACAGAGAGACACAGAGAGAGAGTGTGACAGAGAGAGAGAGAGAGACAGAGAGAGGGACAGAGAGAGAGAGGGACAGAGAGAGGGACACAGAGAGAGAGAGAGGGAGAGGGACAGAGAGACCGAAGGTCAGAGAGAGAGGGCCAGAGAGAGAGGGACAGAGAGAGACAGAGGGACAGATAGACTGAGAGAGAGAGGGGGCGGGGGGGGGGGGGGGGGGGGGGACAGAGAGATTGAGAGAGAGAGGGAGATAGGGATAGAGAGACAGAGAGAGAGGGACAGAGAGAGGGACACAGAGAGAGAGAGAGAGGGAGAGGGACAGAGACAGAGAGAAGGACAGAGAGAGCGATAAGGACATAGAGAGAGGGAGAGAGAGACACAGAGAGAGCGACAGAGAGGGACAAAGAGAGAGAGAGAAAGAGGGACAGAGAGAGGGGCACAGAGAGAGAGACAGAGAGAGAGAGGGACACAGAGAGTGAGGGAGAGAGAGAGGGACACAGAGAGAGAGGGTCACAGAGAGAGAGGGACAGAGAGAGAGGGACAGAGAGAGAGAGATACACAGAGAGAGGGACAGAGAGAGAGGGAGGGACAGAGAGAGAGAGGGACAGAGAGAGAGAGGGACATAGTGATAGAGAGAAGGACACAGAGAGAGAGTGTGACACAGAGACAGAGGGACAGAGAGACAGAGAGAGAGGGACAGAGAGACAGAGAGGGAGAGAGTGACAAAGAGAGAGAGTGGTAGACAGAGAGAGAGGGACAGAGAGATAGAGATGGTCACAGAGAGAGAGAGGGACAGAGAGAGAGTGAAACAGCGAGAGAGTGAAACAGCGAGAGAGAGAGAGGGACAGAGAGAGAGAGGGACAGAGAAAGGGAGGGTCAGAGAGAGAAAGAGGGTCACGGAGCGAGAGAGGGACAGAGAGAGGGACAAAGACAGAGAGACTTTCACAGAGAGAGAGAGAGAGAGGTAAAGAAAGAGAGGGGGTCACAGAGAGAGAGAGAGAGGGACACAGACAGAGAGGGACAGAGACAGAGAGGGACACACAGTGAGGGAGAGGGACAGAGAGACAGAGAGAGGAAGGGACAGAGAGAGAGACAGAGAGAGGACGCAGAGAAAGAGGGACACAGAGAGAGAGAGAGGGGGACAGAGAGAGAGAGGGACAGAGACAGAGGGGGACACAGAGAGGGAGAAAGATACAGAGAGAGAGGGACAGAGAGAGAGGGGGACACAGAGAGAGGGACAGAGAGACACAAAGAGACGGCCAGAGAGAGAGTGAGAGCGACATAGATAGGGACAGAGAGACACAGAGAGACAGAGCGAGAGAGAGAGGGACAGAGAGAGAGAGGGACACAGTGAGTGAGAGAGGGACAGAGAGACACAGAGAGAGAGTGTGACAGAGAGAGACAGAGAGAGGGACAGAGAGAGAGGGACAGAGAGAGAGGGACAGAGAGAGAGAGAGGGAGAGAAACAGAGAGACCAAAGGTCAGAGAGAGAGAGGGACACACAGAGAGAGAGAGAGAGACAGACAGAGAAACCGAGGGCCAGAGAGAGAGGGAGAGAGGGACAGAGAGACCGAGTGCCAGAGAGAGAGGGACAGAGAGAGACAGAGGGACAGATAGACTGAGAGAGAGAGAGAGAGAGAGAGAGGGGGAGACAGAGAGACTGAGAAACAGAGCGAGATAGGGACAGAGAGACATAGAGAGACGGACAGAGAGAGAGGGACACACAGAGAGGGAGAGAGGGAGAGGGACAGAGACAGAGAGAGGGACAGAGAGTGATAAGGACATAGAGAGAGGGAGAGAGAGACACAGAGAGAGCGACAGAGAGGGACAAAGAGAGAGAGAGAAAGCGGGACAGAGAGAAGGGCACAAAGAGAGAGAGGGGCAGAGAGACAGAGCGAGAGAGAGGGGGACAGAGAGAGAGAAAGGGGACAGACAGAGAGGGACCCAATGAGTGAGAGGGAACAGAGAGAGATCGGGACAGAGAGACACAGAGAGAGGGACAGAGAGACAGAGAGAGGGAGGGACACAGTGAGAGAGAGAGGGACATAGAAAGAGAGAGAGAGGGACAGAGAGACACAGAGAGGGTCAGAGAGACAGAGTGAGAGAGGGATAGAGAGTCAGAGGGATGGAGAGAGAGAGTGGGACAGAGAGACCGAGGGTGAGAGAGAGAGGTACAGAGAGAGGGACAGAGAGACTGAGAGATAGAGAGAGAGAGAGAGAGAGAGAGAGACAGAGAGACCGAAGGTCAGAGAGAGAGAGGGAAAGAGAGAGAGAGAGAGGGACAGAGAGACCGAGGGCCAGAGATAGAAAGGGACAGAGAGTAGGGACACAGTGAGAGAGAGGAGCTCAGAAAGAGAGAGAGAGAGGGACTGAGAGAGAGGGGACAGTGAGAGAGAGAGGAACACAGTGAGAGAGAGCGGGACACAGAGAGAGAGGGACAGAGAGAGAGGGGACAGAGAGATAGAGCGAGGGAGGGACAAACAGAGAGGGACAGAGAGACAGAGGGACACAAAGAGAGAGAGAGGGACAGAGAGACAGACAGAGAGAGGGACAGAAAGACAGAGACAGAGAGAGACAGAGAGACTGAGGGACAGAGAGACCGAGGGACAGAGAGAGGGAGGTGATCAAAGAGACAGTGAGAGAGGGGACAGAGAGAGGGGTACAGAGAGAGAGAGAGGGACAGAGCGAGAGAGGGACACAGAGAGGGAGAAAGGGACAGAGAGAGGGAGGGGGACAGAGAGAGAGGGATAGAGAGAGAGGGACTGAGAGAGAGTCACACAGAGAGAGACAGAGAGAGAGGGACAGAGAGAGAGAGGGACACAGAGAGAGGGACACAGAGAGTGAGGGAGAGAGAGAGGGACAGAGAGAGAGGGACTGAGAGAGAGTGACACAGAGAGAGACAGAGAGAGGGACAGAGAGAGGGGGGGACACAGAGAGAGAGGGGATACACAGAGAGACGGACAGAGAGAGAGAGAGGGGACAGAGAGAGAGGAACAGAGAGAGAGGGACATAGTGATAGAGAGAAGGACACAGAGACAGAGGGACAGAGAGAGAGGGACAGAGACACAGAGAGAGAGAGGGACAGAGAGGGAGAGAGTGACACAGAGAGAGCGGTAGACAGAGAGAGAGGGACAGAGAGATAGAGATGTTCACAGAGAGAGAGAGGGACTGAGAGAGACGGACACAGCGAGAGAGAGAGGGACAGAGAGAGAGAGAGAGAGCGCAACAGAGAAAGGGAGGGTCAGAGAGAGAAAGAGGGTCACAGAGCGAGAAAGGGACAGAGAGAGGGACAAAGACAGAGAGATTGTCACAGAGAGAGAGAGAGAGGGGAACAGAGAGAGAGGCGGGGTCACAGAGAGAGAGAGAGAGAGGGACAGAGAGAGAGAGAGGGACAGTTCAGAGAGAGGGACACAGAGGGAGGGAGAGGGACAGAGAGACAGAGAGAGAGGGGGACAGAGAAAGAGGGAAACAGAGAGAGTGACAAAGAGAGAGAGAGAGGGACAGAGGTAGAGAGAGGGACAGAGACAGAGGGGCACACAGAGAGGGAGAAAGGGACAGAGAGAGAGAGGGATAGAGAGACACAGAGAGAGAGGGACAGAGAGAGAGAGGGACAGAGAGAGAAGGACAGAGACAGAGAGAGGAACAGAGAGATCGTTAAGGACAGAGAGAGAGGGAGAGAGAGACACAGAGAGAGCGACAGAGAGGGACAAAGAGAGAGAGTGAAAGAGGGGCAGAGAGAGAGGGACAGAGAGAGAGAGGGACTGAGAGAGAGTGACACAGAGAGAGACAGAGAGAGAGGGACAGAGAGAGTGGGGGACACAGAGAGAGGGACAGAGAGAGAGGGTCACAGAGAGAGAGGGACAGAGAGAGAGAGGGACAGAGAGAGAGAGAGAGAGATACACAGAGAGAGGGACAGAGAGGGGGGGGGACAGAGAGAGAGGGACAGAGAGAGAGAGGGAGAGAGAGAGAGGGAAGGACACAGAGAGAGGGTTGGACACAGAGACAGAGGGACAGAGAGAGAGGGACAGAGAGAGACGAGGGATGCACAGAGATAGGGACAGAGTGAGAGAGGGGGACAGAGAGCGAGAGGGACTGAGAGAGAGAGGGACATATGATAGAGAGAAGGACACAGAGAGAGAGTGTGACACAGAGACAGAGGGACAGAAAGAGAGGGACAGAGAGACAGAGAGAGAGAGAGGGACAGAGAGACAGAGAGGGAGAGAGTGACACCGAGAGAGAGTGGTAGACAGAGAGAGAGGGACAGAGAGATAGAGATGGTCACAGAGAGAGAGAGGGACAGAGAGAGAGTGAAACAGCGAGAGAGAGAGGGACAGAGAGATAGAGCGACAGAGAAAGGGAGGGTCAGAGAGAGAAAGAGGGTCACGGAGCGAGAGAGGGACAGAGAGAGGGACAAAGACAGAGACATTTTCACAGAGAGAGAGAGAGAGAGAGGTAAAGAAAGAGAGGGGGTCACAGAGAGAGAGAGGGGGACAGAGACAGAGAAGGACAGAGACAGAGAGGGACATAGAGTGAGGGAGAGGGACAGAGAGACAGAGAGAGGAAGGGACAGAGAGAGAGACATAGAGAGAGAGGACGCAGAGAAAGAGGGACACAGAGAGGGAGAGAGGGGGACAGAGAGAGAGGGACAGAGAGAGAGTGACACAGACAGAGAGAGGGAGAGAGAGAGAGAGAGGGGGACACAGAGAGAGGGACAGAGAGACACAGAGAGAGGGCCAGAGAGAGAGTGAGAGCGACAGAGATAGGGACAGAGAGACACAGAGAGACAGAGCGAGAGAGAGAGGGACAGAGTGGGCGGCACGGTGGCACAGTGGTTAGCACTGCTGCCTCACAGCGCCTGAGACCCGGGTGAATTGGCCATGCTAAATTGCCCGTAGTGTTAGGTAAGGGGTAAATGTAGGGGTATGGGTGGGTTTCGCTTCGGTGGGTCGGTGTGGACTTGTTGGGCCGAAGGGCCTGTTTCCACACTGTAATGTAATCTAATGTAATCTAAAAAAAGAGAGAGAGAGAGAGGTAAAGAAAGAGAGGGGGTCACAGAGAGAGAGAGGGACAGAGTCAGAGAGGGACAGAGACAGAGAGGGACATAGAGTGAGGGAGAGGGACAGAGAGACAGAGAGAGGAAGGGACAGAGAGAGAGACAGAGAGAGAGAGGACGCAGAGAAAGAGGGACACAGAGAGGGAAAGAGGGGGACAGACAGAGAGGAACAGAGAGAGAGTGACACAGACAGAGAGAGAGAGAGACAGAAAGAGAGAGGGACAGAGAGAGAGAGAGGGGGACACAGAGAGAGGGACAGAGAGACACAGAGAGAGGGCCAGAGAGAGAGTGAGAGCGACAGAGATGGGGACAGAGAGACACAGAGAGACAGAGCGAGAGAGAGAGGGACAGAGAGAGAGGGGGACACAGTGAGTGAGAGAAGGACAGAGAGACACAGAGAGAGAGAGGGACAGAGAGAGAGAGGCACAGAGAGAGAGACAGAGAGAGAGGGACAGACAGAGGGACAGAGAGAGAGGGACAGAGAGAGAGGGACACAGAGAGAGAGGGACAGAGAGAGAGAGGGAGAGAGAGAGAGAGGGAAGGACACAGAGAGAGGGTTGGACACAGAGACAGAGGGACAGAGAGAGAGGGACAGAGAGAGAGAGAGGGATGCACAGAGATAGGGACAGAGTGAGAGAGGGGGACAGAGAGCGAGAGGGACAGAGAGAGAGGGGCATATGATAGAGAGAAGGACACAGAAAGAGAGTGTGACACAGAGACAGTGGGACAGAAAGAGAGGGACAGAGAGACAGAGAGAGAGAGAGGGACAGAGAGACAGAGAGGGAGAGAGTGACACCGAGAGAGAGTGGTAGACAGATAGAGATGGTCACAGAGAGAGAGAGGGACAGAGAGAGAGTGAAACAGCGAGAGAGTGAAACAGCGAGAGAGAGAGGGACAGAGAGAGAGGGACACAGAGAGAGAGAGAGGGAGAGGGACAGAGAGACCGAAGGTCAGAGAGAGAGGGACAGAGAGAGAGAGAGAGACAGACAGAGAGACCGAGGGCCAGAGATAAGAAAGACAAAGAGATAGAGGGACAGAAAGACAGAGACAGAGAGAGACAGAGAGACTGAGGGACAGGGAGACTGAGGGACAGAGAGAGGGAGGGGGGACCAAAGTGATAGAGAGAAAGGGGACAGACAGAGAGGGGGACAGAGAGAGAAGTGGGAGACAGAGAGAGAGACGGAGAGAGAGTGACAGAGATAGAGAGAGAAAGGGACAGAGAGAGGGGGACACACACACAGAGAGGGAGAGACAGAGAGACAGAGAGACAGAGAGAGAGAGGGATAGAGGGAGAGAGTGACACACAGAGAGAGGGGGGATAGAGAGAGAGAGAGGGACAGAAAGACTGAGAGACAGAGAGTGGGACAGAGAGAGAGAGAGACAGAGAGACAGAGGGAGAGAGTGACACACAGAGAGAGGGGTTAGAGAGAGAGAGGAACAGAAAGACTGAGAGAGAGAGAGTGGGACAGAGAGAGAAAGAGAGGGACAGCGAGAGGTGGGAAAGAGAGACAGAGAGAGAGAGAGGGACACAGAGAGAGACAGAGAGAGAGGGACAGAGTCAGAGAGAAGGACAGAGAGAGAGAGAACGAGGGAGGGACAGGGAGACTGAGGGACAGAGAGAGCGAGGGGGGACCAAAGTGATAGAGAGAAAGGGGACAGAGAGAGACGGGGACAGAGAGAGAAGTGGGAGACAGAGAGAGAGAGACAGAGAGAGAGGGACAGAGAGAGAGGGACACAGAGACAGAGAGAGGGACAGAGAGAGATGGACAGAGAGAGACAGGGACAGAGAGAGAAGGACAGAGAGACACAGTGAGAGCGACAGAGAGGGACAAAGAGAGAGAGAGATGGACAGAAAGACTGAGAGAGAGAGAGTGGGACAGAGAGAGAGGGACAGAAAGAGAGAGGGACAGCGAGAGGGGTGACAGAGAGACAGAGTTAGAGAGGGTAAGAAAGACAAAGAGATAGAGGGACAGAAAGATAGAGACAGAGAGAGACAGAGAGACTGAGGGACAGGGAGACTGAGGGACAGAGAGAGGGAGGGGGGACCAAAGTAATAGAGAGAAAGGGGACAGAGAGAGAGGGGGACAGAGAGAGAAGTGGGAGACAGAGAGAGAGACGGAGAGAGAGTGATAGAGATAGAGAGAGAAAGGGACAGAGAGGGGGGGACACACACACAGAGATGGAGAGAGACAGAGAGACAGAGAGAGAGAGGGACAGAGGGAGAGAGTGATACACAGAGAGAGGGGGGATAGAGAGAGAGAGAGAGGGACAGAAAGACTGAGAGACAGAGAGTGGGACAGAGAGAGAGACAGAGAGACAGAGGGACAGAGGGAGAGAGTGACACAGAGAGAGAGGGGGGTAGAGAGAGAGAGGGGGACAGAAAGACTGAGAGACAGAGAGTGGGACAGAGAGAGAGGGACAGAGAGAGAAAGAGAGGAACAGCGAGAGGTGGGAAAGAGAGACAGAGAGAGAGAGGGACACAGAGAGAGCGAGAGAGGGACAGAGAGAGAGGGACAGAGTCAGAGAGAAGGACACAGAGAGAGAGAGAGAGCGAGGGAGGGACAGGGAGACTGAGGGACAGAGAGAGGGAGGGGGGTCCAAAGTGATAGAGAGAAAGGGGACAGAGAGAGACACGGACAGAGAGAAAAGTGGGAGACAGAGAGAGAGAGAGACAAAGAGAGAGGGACACAGAGACAGAGAGAGGGACGGAGAGAGACGGACAGAGAGAGACAGGGACAGAGAGAGAAGGACAGAGAGACACAGAGAGAGCGACAGAGAGGAACAAAGAGAGAGAGAGGGACAGAGAGAGGGACAGAGAGAGAGGGGGACAGAGAGACACAGAGAGAGAGAGTGAGGGACAGAGAGACACAGAGAGAGGGACAGAGAGAGAGAGGGATAGAGAGACAGAGAGAGAGGGACAGAGAGACAGAGAGAGGGACACAGTGAGAGAGAGGGGGACATAGAAAGAGAGAGAGAGGGACAGAGAGATACAGAGACTGAGAGGGTCAGAGAGACAGAGTGAGAGAGGGACAGAGAGACAGAGGACGGAGAGAGAGAGAGAGAGGGAACAGAGAGAGAGGGACAGAGAGACCGAGGGCCAGAGAGAGAGAGGAACAGAGAGAGAGAGAGAGAGAGAGAGGGACAGAGAGACTGAGAGAGAGAGAGACAGAGTGACTGAGAGAGAGCGAGATAAGGACAGAGACATAGAGAGAGAGGGAGAGAGAGAGAGGGAGAGGAACAGAGAGACAGAGACAGAAAGGGACAGAGAGGGAGAGAGTGACACAGAGAGAGAGAGGGGACAGAGACAGAGAGAGGGACCGAAAGACTGAGAGAGAGAGAGTGGGACAGAGAGAGAGAGGGACAGAGAGAGAGAGAGAGAGGGACATTGAGAGGTGGGACAGAGAGACAGAGAGAGAGAGAGGGAAACAGAGAGAGTGAGAGAGGGACAGAGAGAGAGGAACAGAGACAGAGAGAAGGACACAGAGAGAGTGAGATCGAGGGAGGGACAGACAGAGAGGGACAGAAAGATAGAGAGATAGAGGGACAGAAAGACAGAGACAGAGAGAGACAGAGAGACTGAGGGACAGAGACTGAGGGACAGAGAGAGGGAGGGGGGACTAAAGTGATAGAGAGAGGTGAACACAGAGAGAGAGTGACACAGAGAGAGAGGGGGACAGAGAGAGAGAGAGGGACAGAGACAGGGGGACACATAGAGGGACAAAGGGACAGAGAGAGAGAGAGGGACAGAGACAGGGGGACACATAGAGGGACAAAGGGACAGAGAGAGAGAGAGGGACAGAGAGAGAGAGGGACAGAGACAGAGGGGGACACATAGAGGGACAAAGGGACAGAGAGAGAGTGAGGGGGACAGAGAGAGAGAGAGAGGGACAGAGAGACACAGAGAGAGGGACAGAGAGAGAGAGGGAGAGGGACAGAGAGAGGGACAGAGAGATACAGAGAGAGGGGCAGAGAGACAGAGCGGGAGAGAGCGTGACAGAGAGAGAGAGGGACACAGTGAGTGAGTGAGGGACAGAGAGAGAGGGACAGAGAGACACAGAGAGAGAGGGACAGAGAGAGACAGAGAGAGGGAAAGAGAGAGAGGGACAGAGAGACAGAGAGAGGGACAGAGAGAGAGATAAAGACAGGAGAGAGAGGGACAGAGAGACACAGAGACAGAGACGGTCAGATATACAGAGTGAGAGTGGGACAGAGAGTCAGAGGGATGGAGAGAGAGAGAGAGACAGAGAGAGAGGGATAGAGAGACCGAAGGTCAGAGAGAGCGAGGGACAGAGAGAGAGAGAGAGGGACAGAGAGACCGAGGGCCAGAGCGAGAGAGGGACAGAGAGTGAGAGAGGGACAGAGAGACTGAGAGAGAGAGCGAGATAGGGACAGAGAGACAGAAGAAAGGGACAGAGAGAGAGGGATACACACAGAGAGAGGGAGAGGGACAGAGAGACACAGAGAGAGAGAGGGAAAGAGAGGGAGAGAGTGACACACAGAGAGAGGGGGGATAGAGAGAGAGAGGGACAGAAAGACTGAGAGAGAGAGAGTGGGACAGAGAGAGAGAGAGGGACAGAGAGAGAGAGGGACAGCGAGAGGGGTGACAGAGAGACAGAGTTAGAGAGGGTAAGAAAGACAAAGAGATAGAGGGACAGAAAGACAGAGACAGAGAGAGACAGAGAGACTGAGGGACAGGGAGACTGAGGGACAGAGAGAGGGAGGGGAGACCAAAGTGATAGAGAGAAAGGGGACAGACAGAGAGGGGGACAGAGAGAGAAGTGGGAGACAGAGAGAGAGACGGAGTGAGAGTGACAGAGAGAGGGACAGAGGGAGAGAGTGACACACAGAGAGAGGGGGGGATAGAGAGAGAGAGAGAGAGGGACAGAGAGACTGAGAGAGAGAGAGACAGAGTGACTGAGAGAGAGCGAGATAAGGACAGAGACATAGAGAGAGAGGGAGAGAGAGAGAGGGAGAGGAACAGAGAGACAGAGACAGAAAGGGACAGAGAGGGAGAGAGTGACACAGAGAGAGAGAGGGGACAGAGACAGAGAGAGGGACCGAAAGACTGAGAGAGAGAGTGGGACAGAGAGAGAGAGGGACAGAGAGAGAGAGAGAGAGGGACATTGAGAGGCGGGACAGAGAGAGAGAGAGAGAGAGGGAAACAGAGAGAGTGAGAGAGGGACAGAGAGAGAGGAACAGAGACAGAGAGAAGGACACAGAGAGAGTGAGATCGAGGGAGGGACAGACAGAGAGGGACAGAAAGATAGAGAGATAGAGGGACAGAAAGACAGAGACAGAGAGAGACAGAGAGACTGAGGGACAGAGACTGAGGGACAGAGAGAGGGAGGGGGGACTAAAGTGATAGAGAGAGGTGAACACAGAGAGAGAGTGACACAGAGAGAGAGGGGGACAGAGAGAGAGAGAGGGACAGAGACAGGGGGACACATAGAGGGACAAAGGGACAGAGAGAGAGAGAGGGACAGAGACAGGGGGACACATAGAGGGACAAAGGGACAGAGAGAGAGAGAGGGACAGAGAGAGAGAGGGACAGAGACAGAGGGGGACACATAGAGGGACAAAGGGACAGAGAGAGAGTGAGGGGGACAGAGAGAGAGAGGGACAGAGAGACACAGAGAGAGGGACAGAGAGAGAGAGGGAGAGGGACAGAGAGAGGGACAGAGAGATACAGAGAGAGGGGCAGAGAGACAGAGCGGGAGAGAGTGTGACAGAGAGAGAGAGGGACATAGTGAGTGAGTGAGGGACAGAGAGAGAGGGACAGAGAGACACAGAGAGAGAGGGACAGAGAGAGAGACAGAGAGAGGGAAAGAGAGAGAGGGACAGAGAGACAGAGAGAGGGACAGAGAGAGAGATAAAGACAGGAGAGAGAGGGACAGAGAGACACAGAGACAGAGACGGTCAGATATACAGAGTGAGAGTGGGACAGAGAGTCAGAGGGATGGAGAGAGAGAGAGAGACAGAGAGAGAGGGATAGAGAGACCGAAGGTCAGAGAGAGCGAGGGACAGAGAGAGAGAGAGAGGGACAGAGAGACCGAGGGCCAGAGCGAGAGAGGGACAGAGAGTGAGAGAGGGACAGAGAGACTGAGAGAGAGAGCGAGATAGGGACAGAGAGACAGAAGAAAGGGACAGAGAGAGAGGGATACACACAGAGAGAGGGAGAGGGACAGAGAGACACAGAGAGAGAGAGGGAAAGAGAGGGAGAGAGTGACACACAGAGAGAGGGGGGATAGAGAGAGAGAGGGACAGAAAGACTGAGAGAGAGAGAGTGGGACAGAGAGAGAGAGAGGGACAGAGAGAGAGAGGGACAGCGAGAGGGGTGACAGAGAGACAGAGTTAGAGAGGGTAAGAAAGACAAAGAGATAGAGGGACAGAAAGACAGAGACAGAGAGAGACAGAGAGACTGAGGGACAGGGAGACTGAGGGACAGAGAGAGGGAGGGGAGACCAAAGTGATAGAGAGAAAGGGGACAGACAGAGAGGGGGACAGAGAGAGAAGTGGGAGACAGAGAGAGAGACGGAGTGAGAGTGACAGAGAGAGGGACAGAGGGAGAGAGTGACACACAGAGAGAGGGGGGGATAGAGAGAGAGAGAGAGAGGGACAGAAAGACTGAGAGACAGAGAGTGGGACAGAGAGAGAGAGAGAGACAGAGAGACAGAGGGAGAGAGTGACACACAGAGAGAGGGGGTAGAGAGAGAGAGGAACAGAAAGACAGAGAGACAGAGAGTGGGACAGAGAGAGAAGGACAGAGAGAGAAAGAGAGGGACAGCGAGAGATGGTAAAGAGAGACAGAGAGAGAGAGAGGGACACAGAGAGAGCGAGAGAGGGACAGAGAGAGAGGGACAGAGTCAGAGAGAAGGACACAGAGAGAGAGCGAGGGAGGGACAGGGAGACTGAGGGACAGAGAGAGGGAGGGGGGACCAAAGCGATAGAGAGAAAGGGGACTGAGAGAGACGGGGACTGAGAGAGAAGTGGGAGACAGAGAGAGAGAGACAGAGAGAGAGGGACAGAGAGAGAGGGACACAGAGACAAAGAGAGGGACGGAGAGAGACGGACAGAGAGAGAAGGACAGAGAGACACAGAGAGAGCGACAGAGAGGGACAAAGAGAGAGAGAGAGGGACAGAGAGAGGGACACCGAGAGAGAGAGAGGGACAGAGAGACACAGAGAGAGAGTGAGGGACAGAAAGACAGAGAGAGAGAGTGGGACAGAGAGAGAGGGACAGAGAGAGAGGGACAGCGAGAGTGGTGACAGAGAGACAGAGTTAGAGAGGGTAAGAAAGACAAAGAGATAGAGGGACAGAAAGATAGAGACAGAGAGAGACAGAGAGACTGAGGGACAGGGAGACTGAGGGACAGAGAGAGGGAGGGGGGACCAAAGTAATAGAGAGAAAGGGGACAGACAGAGAGGGGGACAGAGAGAAGTGGGAGACAGAGAGAGAGACGGAGAGAGAGTGACAGAGATAGAGAGAGAAAGGGACAGAGAGAGGGGGATTCACACACAGAGAGGGAGAGAGACAGAGAGACAGAGAGAGAGAGGGACAGAGGGAGAGAGTGACACACAGAGAGAGGGGGGATAGAGAGCGAGCGAGAGGGACAGAAAGACTGAGAGACAGAGAGTGGGACAGAGAGAGAGGGACAGAGAGAGAAAGAGAGAAACAGCGAGAGGTGGGAAAGAGAGACAGAGAGAGAGAGGGACACAGAGAGAGCGAGAGAGGGACAGAGAGAGAGGGACAGAGTCAGAGAGAAGGACAGAGAGAGAGAGAGCGAGGGAGGGACAGGGAGACTGAGGGACAGAGAGAGGGAGGGGGGACCAAAGTGATAGAGAGAAAGGGGACAGAGAGAGACGGGGACAGAGAGAGAAGTGGGAGACAGAGAGAGAGAGACAGAGAGAAAGGGACAGAGAGAGAGGGACACAGAGACAGAGAGAGGGACGGAGAGAGACGGACAGAGAGAGACAGGGACAGAGAGAGAAGGACAGAGAGACACAGAGAGAGCGACAGAGAGGGACAAAGAGAGAGAGAGAGACACAGAGAGAGGGACAGAGAGAGAGAGGGACAGAATGACAGAGCGAGAGAGAGGGGGACAGAGAGAGAGAGATGGACACCGTGAGTAAGAGGGATAGAGAGAGAGAGGGACAGAGAGACACAGAGAGAGGGACAGAGAGAGAGAGAGGGATAGAGAGACAGAGAGAGAGGGACAGAGAGACAGAGAGAGGGACACAGTGAGAGAGAGGGGGACATAGAAAAAGAGAGAGAGGGACAGAGAGACACAGAGACAGAGAGTGTCTGAGAGACAGGGTGAGAGAGAGACACAGAGACAGAGAGGGTCTGAGAGACAGAGTGAGAGAGGGACAGAGAGACAGAGGGTCGGGGAGAGAGAGAGAGAGAGACTGAGAGAGAAGGACAGAGTGACCGTAGGTCAGAGAGAGAGAGAGAGGGACAGAGAGACTGAGAAAGAGAGAGAGAGGGACAGAGAGACTGAGAGAGCGAGATAGGGACAGAAAGACAGAGAGAAAGGGACAGGGAGAGAGGGACACACACAGAGAGAGGGAGCGGGACAGAGAGAGGGACAGAGAGACACAGAGAGAGAGAGAGTGACAGAGAGAGAGGGTCACAGTGAGTGAGTGAGGGACAGAGAGAGAGAGGGACAGAGAGACACAGAGAGAGGGAGAGAGAGAGAGAGAGACAGAGAGAGGGAAAGAGAGAGAGGGACGGAGAGACAGAGAGAGGGACAGAGAGAGAGATAAGGACAGGAGAGAGAGGGACAGAGAGACACAGAGAGAGCGACAGAGAGGGACAAAGAGAGAGAGAGAAAGAGGGACAGAGAGAGGGACACAGAGAGAGAGAGAGTGACAGAGAGACACAGAGAGAGGGACAGAGAGAGAGGGGCAGAGAGACAGACAGAGAGAGAAGGGGACAGAGAGAGAGAAAGGGGGCAGAGAGAGAGACAGAGAGACACATTGAATGAGAGGGACAGAGAGAGATAGGGGAGAGAGACACGGAGAGAGCGACAGAGAGGGACAAAGAGAGAGAGAGAGGGACAGGGAGAGGGACAGAAAGAGAGAGAGAGGGACAGAGAGACACAGAGAGAGGGACAGAGAGAGAGGGGAAGAAAGACAGAGCGAGAGAGAGGGGGACGGAGAGATGGAGAGAGAGGGGACAGAGAGAGAGAGGGACACAGTGAGTAAGAGGGAGACACAGAGAGAGGGACAGAGAGAGAGAGGGGCAGAAAGACAGAGTGACAGAGAGGGGCACAGAGAGAGAAAGAGAGAGAGAGAGGGACAGAGAGACACAGAGAGAGGGACAGAGAGACAGAGAGAGGGACAGAGAGAGAGGGTCAGAGAGACAGAGTGAGAGAGGGACAGAGGGATGGAGAGAGAGAGAGAGAGGGAGACAGAGAGAGAGGTACAGAGAGACCGAAGGTCAGAGCGAGAGAGGTACAGAGAGAGAAAGGGACAGAGAGACCGAGGGCCAGAGAGAGAGAGGGACAGAGAGTGAGAGAGGGACAGAGATACTGAGAGAGAGAGAGACTGAGAGACTGAGAGACTGAGAGAGCGAGATAGGGACAGAGAGACAGAGAGAACAGGACAGAGAGGGAGACAGTGACACAGAGAGAGAGGGTGGATAGAGAGAGAGAGAGGAACAGAAAGACTGAGAGAGAGAGAGTGGGACTGGGAGAGAGGGGGACAGAGAGAGAGAGAGAGGGACAGCGAGAGGCGTGACAGAGAGACAGAGAGAGAAAGGGACAGAGAGAGAGCGTGAGGGGGGACAGAGAGACAGAGAGAGAGAGGGACACAGCGAGAGCAAGGGAGGGACACAGAGAGAGTGACAGAGACAGAGAGAAGGACAGAGTGAGGGAGAGCGAGGGAGGGACAGACAGAGAGGGTCAGAAAGACAGAGATATAGAGGGACAGACAGACAGAGACAGAGAGACTGAGGGACAGAGAGACTGAGGGACAGAGAGAGGGAGGGGGGACTAAAGTGATAGAGAGAGAGGGGACAGAGAGAGAGGCGGAGACAGAGAGAGAGGGACAGAGAGAGAGTGACACAGAGAGAGAGAAAGGGACACAGAGAGAGGGACACAGAGAGAGAGGGACAAAGAGAGAGAAGGACACACAGAGAGGGACATTGAGAGAAGAGGGAGAAAGAGAAACAGGAAGAGAGGGACAGAGAGAGAGGTACAGAGAGAGAGGGACACAGTGAGAGAGATAGGGTCACAGAGAGAGGGACAGAGAGAGAGGGACAGAGAGAGAGAGAGGGACAGACAGAGAGGGACAGAGAGAGAGAGAGAGGGACAGAGAGACACAGAGAGAGGGACAGAGAGACAGAGTGAGAGAGACAGAGAGACTGAGAGAGCGAGATAGGGACAGAGAGACAGAGAGAAAGGGACAAGAGAGAGAGGGACACAGAGAGAGAGATGGAGAGGGACAGAGAGACAGAGAGAGAGAGAGGGACAGAGAGGGAGAGAGTGACACACAGAGTGGGGGGGATAGAGAGAGACAGAGGAACAGAAAGACTGAGAGAGAGAGAGTGCGACTGGGAGAGAGGGACAAAGAGAGAGAGGGACAGTGAGAGGGGTGACAGAGAGACAGTGAGAGAGAGGGACACAGAGAGAGCGAGAGAGAGACACAGAGAGAGTGACAGAGACAGAGAGAAGGACAGAGTGAGTGAGTGAGAGCGAGGGAAGGACAGACAGAGAGGGTCAGAAAGACAGAGAGATAGAAGAACAGAAAGATAGAGACAGAGAGATAGAGAGACTGAGGGACAGAGAGAGGGAGGGGGGACCAAAGTGATAGAGAGAGAGGGGATAGAGAGAGAGAGACAGAGACAGAGAGAAAGGGGACAGAGAGAGAAGTGGGAGACAGAGAGAGAGAGAGACAGAGAGAGGGACAGAGAGAGAGGGACACAGAGACACAGAGAGACTGACAGAGAGGGACAAATAGAGAGAGAGAGCGACAGAGAGAGAGAGAGGGGGGGACAGAGAGGCACAGAGAGAGGGACAGAGGGAGAGAGGGGCAGAAAGACAGAGCGAGAGAGAGGGGGACAGAGAGAGAGAGAGAGACACACACAGTGAGTGAGAGGGAGAGAGAGAGAGAGGGACAGAGAGACACAGAGAGAGGGACAGAGAGAGAGGGGGGCATAGAAAGAGAGAGAGGGACAGAGAGACACAGAGACAGAGAGGGTCAGAGAGACAGAGTGAGAGACAGAGGGTAGAGTGAATGAAAGAACAGTATGACTGTCAAACATGATTTATACAATTAATGACTGCACAGTGAGACTTACCAGGTACGCTAACAAAAGCCAGGATTGGATAATACAAATATTGTATAATGTAAAGTGTATATTTGACCCACCACGATAATGACCTTCGATCATAATATGTAGAAAGATACCAAACATCCCTGTATAAACTCCTGCCCATTCTTGGGACATTCCAGTCTAATGTTCTCAGATTCTGATTCATTGTTGAAACATTCCAGACTCTTGTGCTCAGACTCTGATCTCTCCCGCCTGTCTCTCTGAAGCTGCTGATCCCTGTTAACACTGTTGGTGATGCTCCCACCATACTGTGGGATAACACATTGAACGGAGCCCACTTATCATTAAAAGATGGAAACCGTCCACTGGGGTAATTCAACCCATGGCGACTAACATTAATCCCAGTCACTGAACAAACAGGTCCAGTTAACCCCTTCCTGACATCACTTTTCTTTTCCCAATAAAAGGGAACATTTACTCGGTGTGGGTAGAATGGATGGGCATTGCTTAGGGATGGACCATAAATCTTTAAAGATTCTTATTGCTTTTTTTGTATGTGAGAGTAGTGCCAGAACACTGCAGGACTGTGTATATTACATACTGTTTGTAAACGGCGACAGTGAAAAAGTAACAGACCCGCTGCATAAGATGACTGGTGGGGTAATTTCCAGATCCAATAAACCAGGATATATATTTATTGTCCATTTACTTTGTGTAATGTTGCTCCTGGTTTTATGTGCACTGTTGTCAATTTCTTCCATAACCTTGGGACATCATTCAGAGCATCGAGACTGCTGCGCAGGAACAGGAGGAAGTAATTCTGTCCACACGCCCCTGTTACAAAGGGACAGGGGAGGCCATTCAGCCTCTCAAGTCTGTTACAGAGGGACAGGAGGAGGTTAGATTATTTAGATTACATTAGATTAGATTACATTACAGTGTGGAAACAGGCCCTTCGGCCCAACAAGTCCACACCGACCCGCCGAAGCGAAACCCACCCATACCCCTACATTTACCCCTTACCTAACACGACGTGCAATTTAGCATGGCCAATTCACCTGACCCTGCACATCTTTGGACTGTGGGAGGAAACCGGAGCACCCGGAGGAAACCCACGCAGACACGGGGAGAACGTGCAAACTCCACACAGACAGTCGCCTGAGGCAGGAATTGAACCCGGCGCTGTGAGGCAGCAGTGCTAACCACTGTGCCACCGTGCCGCCAACTATCTTTCGAAAATAGGGTAAGGGATATTCCAAAGTGATTCTACAAAGACATTAAGGTCAAAATAGTAACTCGAGAGAGAACAGGACCCCTTAAAGTTCAGCAAAGTGACCTATGTGTGGAACTACACGAGATCGGTGAGATAATAAATATTTTGCATCAGTATTTACTGTGGAGTAGGATATGGAAGGTAGAGAACTTGCGGAAATGAAAAGTGATATCTTGAAATTTGTCCATATTACAGAAGACGAGGAGCTGGATATTTTAAAATACATTAAGGTGGATAATCCCCTCTGACCTTTTCAGTGACTCTTGGTTAGGCACATGGATTTTAGTACAATGAAGGGCATGAAGGTTAGTCTGACCTTTGAGTAGGATAAACTGCCGACACAACATCAGCAACTCAAGGGCCCGTACTGTGCTGCACTGTTCTATGATCCATGAACTAATCAGATGTACCCAAGATCTGTTGGGAAGCTAGGGAAGTAATCGTTCAGTCTCTGGCTGAGATATTTGTATCATGGACAGTCGCAGGTAAGGTTGTGCCATTGTTTAAAAACATTTGGTAAGGAAAAGCCAGGAAACTGTAGACAAGTGGGACTGATGTCATTGGTGGGTAAGTTGTTGGAGGGCATTCTGACGGACAGCATTTACTTTTGTTTAGAAATGCAAATTCCAATTAGCGATAGTCAACATGACTTTGTGTGTGGGAAATCGTGTCCCACTAATTTGATTTAGCATTTTGAAGAAGTGACGAATAAGATTGACGAAGGCACAGAAATAGAACTGTGGAATAGAATACAGACTTTAGTAAAGCATTCAAAAAGGTTCCGCATCGTAAACTGGTTAGCATGGTGAGATCACATGGAATACAGGGAGAGTTGGAGGTAATTGGCTCGAAGGTAATAGACGAAGTAAATGTTTGTGAACTATTATTTTTTTTGGACTGGAGGCCTGTGACCAGCAGTGCACCACAACGATCTAATGGATTTTGTCATTTTATATAAATGATTTGGATGTGAATACAATAGGAATGGTTAGTGAGTTTGCAGATAATACCAAAATTGGTGAGGTAGTGGACAGTGAAGATGGTTTACTCAGAGTAAAACGGGACGCTGATCAGATAGGCTAAAGGGCCGAGGAGTGGCTGATGGAGTTCATGTTAGACAAACGGAAGGTGTAACATTTTGTTGAGGCAAATTGTGTTTGCACTTACAGGTAGGATCCTGGGAAGTGTTTTCAAACACAGACAGCTACATAGAAATTATAGAAGCCCTGTAGTGTGGAACCAGGCCATTTGGCCCACCGAGTCTACACTGACCCTCCAGATAACATCCCGACCAAAAAACCCAAACGTTACCCCGGGAACTCTACATTTCCCATAGACAATCCAACGAACCTGCACATCCCTGGATACTGCGGAACAATTTAGTGAGGTCATTGAACCTAACCTGGACATTTTTGGCTGTGAGAGGAAAGCCAAACACTCAGAGGAAACTCACGCACACACAAGGAGGGCGTGCAAACACCGCACAGAATGTCACCAAAGGGTGGAATCGAACCCAGGTAATTGATGCTGTAAGGCAGTATTGCTAGCCACTGTGACACTCAATGACCAGCTGCGCGAGAATCTGCATCCTCCCTCTTTCTCTGGATTTGTCACATCAGTTCAAATGATGCCGAATTCCAGTGCGGTGCTTCCAACAAGCCTTCCTTTACCTCCACAGGGCCTTAAGCTGTGACTGACACGTTGCCTGCTCTTCGCCCTCACCCTCTTCCCAGATCAAGTTGTCCATTAATACTGCAGCATGCAAGATAATTGCTGATCTAAAATAAAACAAAGAGCTGCATATACTGGAGATCAAAAACAAAAGCTGTTCTGATGAAGAAATCCCAAATTAAAAATGTTGACTCACTCTCTTCCTTCAGAGGATTAGGAAAAAATTGAATTCTGAAGTGAATTCCTGATGAAGGGCTTATGACCGAAACATAGACTTTCCTGTTCCTTGGATGCACCCTAACCTGCTGTGCTATTCGAGGGCCAAACTTTCGACTTTCTTCCTTCAAATGGTACCAGACCCGTCGGGGTTTGCCTGCAAACGCTTGTATATCTAATTTCCTGTTTAGAACGTACACATTGTTCCCTGCAGTCTTGACTTCCATACACATCTCCCACCAGTGTTTGCTTGTACTTCTCGTTTATAACCTCCAGTCAAATTGTTTCTGTGTAATCTGATTGCTAGGGTGAGATGAATGGTAGATTCAGCGAGATCTTTCCTGAAGCCTTCCTTGATGTCACAAAACCTCGTTGCACTTTGTTCGAACAATATATGAATTGAAAAGGCAGAGAAGGATATGGGCCAAGTGCAGGGAATTGGGGTTAATGTGGACGGACATTTTGGTTGGTATGGACCAGTTTAGGCTGAAGGGCCTGTCTCCGTGCATGACAGCAAATGAAAGTGGTTTGGGTATAGACAGAGTGGGTGAGATTGAGCAACAATATCATGGAAGGATGTGCTCACAGGTTTCAGAATGCTGAGATATAGACATTTCGATAGCATCAGGCAAAATAAGCCAGTATTACCAGGAATGATGGTGAACAGAATATAGGTGTGAGTTCAGATGATGGAGAGTTGTGGATGAGGATTTGTTCTGCAGCTCTGTAACTGTGAATGGGGTCAGTAGAGTCTTCAACTCATCCGTCTGATTCTAACAATAATTTATCTTTGAGTGATTTTCATTGAGTGTGACAGGGGGATTCTCTGCACGAGGCCGAGCTAGTTTCCTGGTGCTATCTTATTGAACTCACCTCATTAACTACCCACCCTAACCCATGGTGTCACTCCCATTCAATGTTAACCCGATTCTCCCACCTACTTTGGCTGGAGGTACCCACCATCGCCCAGATGCCGCTGGATATTCCATTATCCCTGGCACTGGTGCCATCTTTAAAAGGACAATGGGCACTCGATTGATCTTTCCTCAGTTTGGAGCTGCCATGTATGTCTTACCCAGAGCATAGCAGATAAGGGTCAATTACACCACGGGTTGTCAACAGGGTCACAGATATCTTGGCGGATGGGTTAATACCCTCTCTTCCCAGAGTGGGTCACACCATCAGACCCACCGAGCATGATCTGAGCTCACCACCCAGCTCAGTGCATGTTTTAAAAAATTCTCAAGGTCAGGTTCGTAGGAGAGTAGTCTGACACAGAACAAACGACCAAGAGGCGAGACTGCTAGAATATGGGCATTTTATTCCCCGCAGTGTCGCACAACGGGTCTGGCTTATACTCACTCTACATGTTACAAAAACTGGGAGCCGTCAGTTCTCGTAGAGCGGTTGCCAACAACCCACGCTCGGCGGTTAAACGTAACCCCGGAGCAGACTCACCGAACTGGAGACTTTTCCAGCTGATATACTCCCTTCCAGATATAAACATTCATGTGAACAGCAGAGCAAGGCTAAAAAACACATTCCATTCTGGTTACATACAGATAAGAAGATTCACACGGGACTAAGCAACACCTCCATTCCGGTTAGATTCACACATGTATTGGGACATAATTTTTAACCGTTTCACCACATTCCACTGCTTGGAATTTTACACCACATTCCACTGCTTGGCCCAATACATGTGTTACATTATGCTTAATTCAGTTCAATTCGTTTCAGTTAATTTCAGTTCAGTCAATTCAGTGTAATTCAATTCAGTTCCGTCCATTTCAATTCAATTTAGCTCAGTTCCATTTTGTTCCGTTCAATTTGATTCACTTCAGTTCCACTCAGTTCAGTTCAGTTCAATCCCATTCAATTCTGTTAACTCCGCTTCAGCCTTTTGGACATGCCCACATCCTCCGCTGTACCCCAGGCAAGGGGTTCTTCGGCAGGACTGGGATCCTTTCTCAAACAAACTGCCACGTACATGCCCACATCCATGCCATCCCGGGACGGTCGGGACCTCCACAGTTTGTTCTTCTGGTTTCTTAGTCGTTTTCCAAAACATTGTTCTGTATCAAAATCTCTCCTCAATTGCGATTGATCCTGCCGACTACGCCAAATGTTTTAAAAAATTCTCAAGGTCAGGTTCGTAGGAGAGTAGTCTGACACAGAACAAACGACCAAGAGGCGAGACTGCTAGAATATGGGCATTTTATTCCCCGCAGTGTCGCACAACGGGTCTGGCTTATACTCACTCTACATGTTACAAAAACTGGGAGCCGTCAGTTCTCGTAGAGCGGTTGCCAACAACCCACGCTCGGCGGTTAAACGTAACCCCGGAGCAGACTCACCGAACTGGAGACTTTTCCAGCTGATATACTCCCTTCCAGATATAAACATTCATGTGAACAGCAGAGCAAGGCTAAAAAACACATTCCATTCTGGTTACATACAGATAAGAAGATTCACACGGGACTAAGCAACACCTCCATTCCGGTTAGATTCACACATGTATTGGGACATAATTTTTAACCGTTTCACCACATTCCACTGCTTGGAATTTTACACCACAGTGCAGTATCTGCGATCTGTAGCAATGTCCAGCAATACAGGACAAACATCGATAACATTCCCAACTCTGTGAGGATAAGGGTCATCGTATGCTGTCTGCTCCCTCACACTCAATGTATGTCTGTTCCAGCACCGATACCCGAACAATGCTCATGCTCCACCACTCTCACTCTTGCCTCTTGCATGCAGCACGCCCAGCCCCCACTCTCTCTGTGTCTCTTTCCTTTGTAATATCTCCACAGATTGTAGAATGATCCGGAGAATGTTGATTATGGAATGTTCCAGATAATATTCCAAATAATTCCCAGTTTCAGGAAAATGACAGTGCCCCAGTGTGTAAAACATTAGGTGAAGGAACAGAGTGTTTTTTTTTAAATCATATGCAATTAAAATCGAAAATGAGTCCATTCAGCCCTTCAAATGTGCTGTACCATTTAATAAGATCGGTGGTGATCTGACTGTCTCCTGAGCTTCACGTTGCAGGAACTTTCAATCATTCAACCCCCTGGTTTCCTGTCACAAACCAGACGACACTCACGCACTTTCTACCCTGGGTTTCTTCAAGCATGTGTTTGGCAGGCATTTCCCATGGGGACCAACCCTCCAAAAAATATGTTCCATCAGCTTTTTACTTTCATACAATGGTTAGCATGCTTCACACAGACCAATCAAAAATGTACTCATATTTTATAGTTATCGATATCTAATCACAATTAGTAATTCTGGTTATTTTGCTTGGGTCAACTTATTCAACCAAAGTCAGCATCCAGTCAACTCTCTTGTTATAAAGTACAATTTCCAGCGGTGATTTTTTTTCCCTCAGCCATTATCTTTACCGTTATCTGAATTGAACCTTTCTTTTTCCTTCTTATCAAAGTTTATATTTCACTTTGACTTTGGCTATTTCTGTCTATAACAGTTACATAGTCTCGTAATCTGTTGGCTGGATAGCTGGCTTTTGATGCAGAGTAAAGCCAAGGGCGCATGTTCAATTCCCCACACAGACGGAGGTTGCCACGAAGGGCACACCCTCTCAACATCATCCTGTCACTCGAGGTGTGATGACCCTTAAAATAAACCATAATTTGTGATCTCACTAATGAGAAAGTGGTCCTTTGGGACTCTATTCTATCCATGTTAACATTTTAATTTTTTCAAAAATATTTTTATTCAGAGAAAATCTTTTTAATGCTTCAATGAACCAATAAGTACCCAACTCAAAACACAATGCAAACTGAACACAATTACACCCATGTGGCATGTACATAAGAAAAGGTAAATCAACGGACCGAAGAGAAATTAAAAAAAATAAAAAAACGAATAGTAGAACTCAGTGTAACAAAACTATAGCTCTCAAACTTCAAGAGCATTAACTAATACATGTTTATTTGTTTGTAATTCTTCCTCTCTGAATATTAGATTCATTAGTCAAGTTCGTCATAGCTATATAAAAGTCCTTATTAGAGTGGCAGATCAGCCTGTACCTTGGTTAATTCAAAAAGGGCTGCCATGTCTTATAAAAATCCTCTATTTTATGGTGCAACATACCTTTAAAAAAGTCCAAAGGGCTATGCTCCATGACGAGGTTACGACAACCCAACAGACCCAGGGGGTTTTCAGACACCCAACACAACAGAATCTTTTGTATTCTGAACTCAGAGAGTGAGGGTATTGCAGTATTTTTTTTCTATGCACATCTGAGTAAAGTAGACTGGGCAGGCCCAGGAAAAGGGAAACCTGACCCATCTCCAATTCTGTCTGCAAGATCTTCTCCATCCCAGCGAACACACCGCTCCTATAGCGCCGGTGGAAGGTCAACAAGCAATGAGTAAAAGTGTCCATAGTCATTTTGTATTTAAGACATACTCCCACCTTGAATTTTGAGAGAGTATCTGGGGCCAGATAGGCTCTATGAAGAATCTTCAACTTCAGGGTAAGAGTCTTCTTACAGATCGAAATACTTCTTGCATTTTCACAAATATCCTCCCCTGTGTCCGAAGAGACCTGAACCCCCAAAACTCTTTGCAGACATCAGAAAGGCACAAAGTCTCGTCTAAGGGGGCACTCTCCAACAAATGATAAAGGGTACTGACAGAGAGTGTGTTCTTAGCAATAAGCACCCTCTTCTCTGTATCGGATCTGTACGGGTCTGTTAAAAGCGTTGTTCTTTTCTGAATAACATCTCTGATCTGACAAAAAGAAAACAGAAGAGATCTCTACTCGGTAGTCTATAGTTACGACTTATTTGATCAAAGAACAGCTTTGTTTCTCCCTCAGATAAACCATCAAAGCAAGATACACCCACGAGTTGTCCATAGTTTAAACATGGAATCCAGTATCCCCGGTCGGAAACATGGTACACCACGTTTTGGGGTAAGAAATGAGGTTTGGCTATATTGCCCTAGATCGGACACATTGCCCTCCCTACTTTAAAATTATTGATATTTATTGGGAAATGGTAATACTTCATAACTGTCCTCATTTTGTCTATGAGTAGCAGCCTAATAAGGGAGCACTTTGCCTGAGAAGCTTCAATATCTAACCATATTAACGCCGAAGCCTCACTAACATCGGGTAAAGAAGAACTTAATTGATAGCTTTTAATATCCGGGAGATCTACTCCCCACAAACTGTGGGGTCGTTGGAATTTGGTTAACTTGATAAGGGACCGCTTATGGTGACAAATCAGAGCAACATCATCCATTTAGTCTCCTAAATGTCTGTCTGGGAAACATCAAAGAAAGCATTCACATGGGATATAGCAAACAAGGGAGGGAATTCATGTTAATAAGAGTTATCTGACCCAGCCAGGATATTGGAAGTGCCTCCCGTCTTCGAAGGTCTTGTTTAATTTTGTAAAACAAATGGACAAATCCCACGTTAAATATAAATTCAAAGATAGGATTAATGAATATACCTAAATAGGGAACATCCCCATTACCCCTTGGGACCATTGAAAAGGAAATCAGGATTCTCCCACGGCATCAGGTATTTCCCTGAGTTCGCCCAGAGGCATGGCCTCCGACTTTGTAAAATCAATGGTATAGCCGGAAAAGGCACCAAACGAACTGATGCATTGCATGAGGTGAGGTACCAAAACTGTGGGATTTAACAAAAATTTAAGACCATCATCTGCAGACAATTTAATCTTACGTGACTTCTATCCCACTTCTGGGGCAGATATGTGGGGGTCCCTGCAGATGGCCTTCCCCAGTGGCTCAATCACTATCGTAAACAACACTGGCGTCAACAACCTTGTCTATTGCCTCTAGAAATATTAGTTTTACAGGATCGTACACAGAGGGTCACTTTCAAGGACCCTCACCCACTTGATAAAAACATTGCCGAGACCAAACTATTCTAACGTATAGAAGAGATACAGCTACTCAACCCAAGCAATTGCCTTCTCTACATCTAAAGAGATCATTAATACCTGTATAATTTGCTGTTGGCACGCTTGGATCATATTGAGTAATCTCCTAACATTGTTGGAATATCTGCAGCCTTTTAGAAGCCGGTTTGTTATACTTCGACAATGGAAGGATAAATAGTTTCCATCCTTAATATAAGGGACTCAGACAGAATTTTGAAATCAACATTTAGAAGTGAGATGGACCTATAGGAAGCACAATCTTTTGGTGTCTTCCTTTTCTTAAAAATAAGAGAGATATGAGCCTCTCCTAAGGATGGTGGGACGCAGTCGTGACTGTGTGAGTGACGAACATAATAAGCATCGGCTCTGACAACAGGTTTATAAATTCCTCATAAAACTCACGTGGACATCCGTCAGGACCGGGCGCCTTTCCGCCTGGAAGCTGTTTTACACCCTTCAGCACTGGCAATGGTGCATTAAGGCAAGACGCTTATTTGGGGATTACCTCTGGAAGGTCCAAGTTCTTGAAGAAAGATTCCATCTTAATCCATCTATCCTCATAATGCTCAGTCTGGTATAATTCAGAGTAAAATCTCCGAAATCTTTATGGTATCGCCTGAAAGGGTTCCAGTACCTTCTCTAATTGAGGTAATGGCTTTGGGGCTCTCTTTTTCATTGCAAGATATGCTAAATACTTGCCCGGTTTATCACCATGCTCAAACAGCCTTTGTTTTGCAAAAGTACAAAAGAACGTTCCTCCTTGGCTGTCTGTGTGAGCGTGGAATTCACTGCAGACCGAAGCATTGTGATCCTCTGCAGCCTAGCCACCGAGGGTCTACCACAGTATGCCCTCTCGGCTGCCTTCAACCATGTCTGAAGCAAGTGTTCCTGCTCCAGCTTCTGCCGCATCCTCAGGAATTATTCCTTTGGCATAAGCCTCAGCAATTTTCCATAGAATTATGGAATTATAGTGTTACTGGTTGAATCTGAATTAATGGCTAAGAAAGATCTAAATTCATTACAGAAATACTCAATGTACTTACTATCCTTAAGAATAAAGGGATTCGCCACTGTCTCGAACCTGCTATATTGCCCTTAATCTTAACCAGTAAGTATGTTGCTGCATGGTCAGAATTGGCAATATTCCTAATTGTACAGAAACCACTGAATCGAAGATTGCTGCAAGGTGAGGAAGAGATCAACACTAGCGTTGTATTTCTGCGGGTTAAAGAAGAAAGTAAAATCCCTATTTTTAAGGTAGATCTGCCTCCATACATCCACCAGCCCCAGTTCCACACAAAAATCCACGAATTGCTTAGATTGTCATTTCCACTTGACAAAATGGCATTAGTAAGGATTCTATAGCTCTTTTAGTGTTCAATTGTAAGTAAATGACTGTGGTGGGGTGGGATAGAGCATTACTGTGATGCACAGATCAGCAAAGCTGACCTTTCAGATCGCTGCCATCTTGTTTCCCCTTTAAAACTTTATCGATGTTATCATTTCGTTAAATTCCTGGATAATCTGGAGCCGTGTCATTCAGTACCACTGTCTACAGTTTCCCCAACACTGCACATTGCTGCCCACTCCTCGATAATCCTTGACTCATCTGTGATTCGTGAACCTTGCCTCAAAAATATTCAATATCTCTGCCTCGAATGGTCTGCAGGGAAGTGTTCCAAAGACTCACTACACCCTGAGAAAACAAAACTAAACAGACTCATCGGTGTGTGAGATTAGTTTTATTTTTGCATTCTTATCTGAGAAAGGATATAGTAACACTGGAAGCAATTCAGAGGTGTTTCATTTAATTTATTCCATGAAAGAAGGGTTGATATTATGGGGACTTTAACAGGTTACCCTTGGAGTAAGAGCTGATCGTATTGAAATATACAAAGCCTTGAGGCGAGTGAACCAGGTATATACTGACTGGGAGTTTGTAGAGCCCAAACTTGATGCTGTTGTCATTGAATCCCTACAGTGTGGAAGCAGGACATTCGACCAATCGAGTCCATACCAACCTACCGAACAGTATCCTACCAGACCTGTCCCCCTACCCTATCCATGTAACCCTGCATTTCTCATGACTAACCCCCTTAACCTTCACATCCCTGGTCACTCTGGGTAATTTAGCATGGCCAATCAAACTAAGCTGCACATCTTTGAACTGTGGGAGGAAACTGGAGTACTGAGAAGAAACCCACACAGACACGGGAAGAATGTTCAAACTCCACATAGAGTGTCGGACGAGGTTGGAATTGAGCTCAGTTCCTTGCTGACATGAGGTAGCAGTGCTAACCAAAAATCTAACATGCTGCTCCGTTAGCCCTATTAGTTACCTGCGGCTGATGAAAGAAATCTGCCTGACTTGTTCCTATCACTGAACCTGAACCCGTCTGAGACCTTTATCATCGGTCATACCACCAAGCCGGTTACATTTAAAATTTGTTCTTAGTGAAGGAGTGGGACTAGAAAAGGAAACAGTGACACCCTCCAACCTTAGTCAGAGCCGGAGTGAGGAAAAATTCACAAAGTCGGATTTCACTCAAGTGGGAATTACCTTCCCCAGAAGTTTGGGATGGCTGAATCTTTATATTATATAGAGGCTGGCTGATTTTCCATAGACAGGTGAATCAGGGATAATGGTGCATGGAGAGAAAAGTGCAGCTGGGGCCACAATGAGATGAGCCATGACCTTATTTACTGGTGGGGTAGTGTCAAAGGGCCGTTTAGCCCACTCGTGTCCCTCAGCCCCTATGTTCTGATGTTCTGTTCAGCCCTTTGGACCTGCTACAAACAGGCAGATCGAAGCCACGGCGATGGTTAGGTGTAGTTTCGGAAAAGCACTTGGAAATTCCAGGCTCGGTCAGGAAGTGACCCCCAGCCGCTATCCCTTTTTCCATGCTTCCCCACTCTCTAACTTCTGCTCTGGAATTGCTTTGAATGCAGCTCCCATATCCCATCCAGGGTTAACTCAGGCAAAGTTTCTCCTCTCCCGAATGCAACATTGTACAACACGACTTCCAGGAAAATAACCAATTACTTTCCAAAAGCAAGACATAAAAAACTAAGAAGTAGGAACATGAGACGGCTATTCGGCCCCTCAAGACTGAACTTTTATTCAATAAGAACATGGCTGATATACTTCCAGGCTCAACTCCACTTTCCTACCCAATTTCCTGCATCCCTCCACAACTCTCTGGGTTAGGGAATTCCAGACATTCACTACCTTCTGAGAGAATGCATCATTTTTCACCTCAGATTGAAATCGATGTTCCTTATTCGGTATCTACCACCTCGAGTTCGAGACTCAGGGAAAACACCTTCTCAGCATTTACCTTGTCAAGCCCCCTCTGTATCTTGTACATTTCAGTAATATCACCCTCATTCATTTCAACCACAATGAATAATCTCCTCACCATTTTAAATGTATTCAATAATTTTACCCTTCCATCCCAGGAAGCCACCTCATGAACTAACCTAGTTACTTGCTGCATCAGCATGCTGACGTTACGTTTCATACTCAGGAACACTCCAATCCCTTTGTACTACTCCTTTTTTGGGAGTCCTCTTCATTAAATAGCAGCCTGCATTTTGGTTCTCAAAGTCATCCACAAACTCGGATGTATATTGCACTCAGCTCCTGCCGTCAGACTATCAGTATAGATTGTAAATAACTGATGCCATCGGCCTGATAATTGTGGTAATCCAGTCGATACACCTTTATCATAAAGATCCATTAATCCTGACTCTCCGATTTCTATGTGTTAAGCAACCATTATCCCATGCAAATATATTATTCATCATACTACAAGCCTCTATCACGTTTATTTTGTGATACCTTGTGAAAACTTTCTGGAAAGCCTCATGTTGACCAGTTCCCTTTATCAAATCTGCTTGTCACTTTCTCAGGGATTCCTGATGAACGGGTCCTGCCCGAAACATTGATTTTCCTTCTTCTTGGATGCTGCCTGACATGCTGTGCTTTTCCAGCATGATTCTATTCTTAACATTCTCAAGCACCTCCAAAAAGAATTTGTATGATTTTACAGAGCAAAAATAGATTCCCCTTCACAAAACTATGCCAACTCTGCATTAAGCTTTTCTAAGTACCCTGCAATTCCTTCCTTAATAAGAGGCTGTAGCAGATTCCCAGCAATAATGGTTAGGCTGAATTGTTCCTGCGTTCTGTCTCATTCCTTTCTTGAAGACAGGCGCCACATTGGAGGTTCTCCAGTTTCACTGGAACACTCCTGTAATCCAGAGAGTTATGGAATATTTCACACAATGCCGCTAGTCACTCTGTGACCACTTCCCTTAAAATTAACTATGAATTACTGCTGACCTGCCCACCCTTATTCTTATCTGTTAGGTAAAAACCTTGTTCCTTTTGTTAGAGACAGTTCAATAACTTCCCTCCTGTTACCATTTTGTTTATACTATTGACATGCTTACAGTACTTTCCCCATGAGGAGTGATTTAAAATACTAGTGTAATTTATCTGCCTGTTCCCTGTGGCCAGTTCTCCAGTCACACCCTCCTAATGGCCTCAATGTACTTTCCTCACTTCACTTCTGCCTCAGCTCACAACACACATCTTCAAGCTTTTTTTATGTTGACAGAAAAGCTCATGATGCTTGTTTTTATATTTCTTACCAATTTATTACATCATGTCTTTTCGTACATCTTCCTCAATTTCTACATTCATACAGTCATATCGTGCACAAACAGACCCTTTGGTCCAACTTATCCATGCTGACCAGGTTTTCTAAATTAAACTAATCCTATCTGCTTGCACTTGGCCCATATGCTTCTAAACGTTTCCCATTCATATGTTGGTCCAAATGTCTTTGAAATATTGCACCTGTACTTGCATCTCCCACTGTTCCTCTGGCAGCTCATTCCATACATACATCACACTCTGTGCAAAAGATGTTGCCCCTTCGTCCGTTTCAAGTTTTCCCCCTTTCACCTTAAAGCTATGCATCTGTGTTTGAACTCCCCGATCCTGCAGAAAAAGACCTTCGCTATTCACTCTATCCATGCCTCCTATGATATTATAAACTTCTAGAATGCCACCCCTCAACCTCGTACACTCCATCTGATACTAACTTCAAGATCAAACGTTTAACGATAAGCACTGCAAGTTTGAAAGAATATTAAAAATGACAGGTGTAGAAAACAGCCCAAACTTCATACTGTTAGTTTTGCAATATGTTACAAAATTAAGGCAGCATGAAACTCTTACAAGTGCCAAGAAGAGGTCAAGCACCTGAATTCCATAATGTGAAGGCAGTGATGATGTATACTGTGAAAACGTATAGATCTAGATCTATATAATACCACATTGTCAACATTCTCTATCCTGTTCTCCCTATGGCCCTGTGTGGTTGTGTCTTCTTCATCTTTTGACTCAGTTAGAGAGAACCCCTTTCCCCCATTCACACCTTAATTTAAACCCATTTTGCATCATCTTCTCGTTCACAAGTGCTAATAGCCCGTTTATCTTTTGCCACACCCTCTTTTCCAAGTCACCCATCCCCCATCTCCGGCAAGGGATTAAAAAGCCCAGTGTCCAACCCGTTTCAGTTCAGAACAAGTTACATTGGACTTGTTACGTTAACTCTGTTTCTCTGTCTCTGCAGATTCTGCCAGACCTGCTCAGGCTCTTCAGAAACGAATAGGCACAGCACAAATTTTCAACATGAACATCAACTAGCCATGAAACGACACGACCAGCTATCCTTAGTAGCCACACACGCAGACAACAAGCAGCATGAATTCGACTGGGACAACACTACTATCATAGGGCAAGCCAGACAGAGAACAGCCAGGGAATTCCTAGAGACATGGCATTCATCCACAAACTCCATCAACAAACACATCAACCTGGACCCAATATACCAACCACTACAGCGGACAGCTGAAACTGACAACCGGAAGCGGCAGGGACAGACCACTATAAACACCGGAGGAAACATCAAAGAAGCGCTTCGCAGGAGGCTCCCAAGCACTGACGATGTCGCCTAGCCAGGGGACGAAACGTTTGCAACAAAAACTTCCAGCTCGGCGAACAGAACCACAACAACGAGCACCCGAGCTACAAATCTTCGCACAAACTTTGAACAAATATTCAATGAAACAACTAACTATGGATACTGGAAATAAATACAAAATAAATACAAAAATTGCTGAAGAAACTGCAGGCTTTGTAGAGGGCCACTGGACTCGAAGGATTAACTCTACATTCACTACAGAAGATGCCGCCAGAACTGCTTTATTTCTTCAGCAATTTCTGTTTTTGAACAAGTTCCAATGACGTGTTTGAAAGCTGCTCAAATGCCCTGTCCAATACAGAGCGTCCTACACTGGGAACTGAAGTGCACACATTCATTCGCTCAGAAACTGCAAAAGGCTGGCATCACTGACATCACAGAGCTCTTAATCATGGTCAGGGAGAAAACCAGAGGGAAACACATTCAATTCAAACGCAGATGGCACGACGAGCAAGAAAAAGATTCAGATGAATATGTTAAAGGGTTTGAGTAATGTAACAAATTGGAAGCATGACACCAAGGAGAGCCCTCAGCAGAATGAGAATATGAAAATGGAAGTATCACGGCATCAGAAACCAGGTGAGGTCACTGAGTACACGGCTGATCGGTGACTGGGTCTCGATGTGAACTGGGGACAATCAGTAGAATTGAATTGCAGATATTGCAGCTCAAACTGGGCTTTCACGTATGCTGTAGACAACAGCAGCAACAGAAGCAGGATTGTATTCAAACATAATCTGTAACATTTTCTCCAGGATATTCCATCAGTCTACCATTACCATCAAGCCGAGTGATGGCTCAGTGACGAGAGGGTGAACATGCCAAGGTCAGAACCATGAGTACTTAAAGCTGATGACAAACCGTTACAGCTACGGCACTTGAGTGGTTTCATTCCAAACAGCAGAACTAACATCTGAAAGACAGGACGAAATGATCCAAAGACCAACAGATCAGATCTAAGCTCTGCAGTCCTGCCACATCCAGACATAAATGTCGGTGTACTATTAAAAATCTTACTGGAGGAGAGGCCACCAGAAATATCCCCATCCTAAATAACGGAACAGTCCTGTACATCAGTGTAAAAGACAAGGATGTAGCATCTGCACCATCCTCAGCCAGAGGTGTTGAATGGATGATCCACCTCACCCTCGTCATGATATCCACAGAATCACAGGTGGCAGTGTTCAACCAATTCGCTGCATGTGACATGAAGAAACTGCTGAACACAGTAGATACGACAAAGACAATGGACCCTGACACCATTCCTGCAATAGGACTGAAGTCTTATGCTGCACAACAAGTCGTGTCCCTGGGGAAGCTGTTTCATTCCAGCTCCAACTCTGACAACTCTCTGGCAATGTGGAAAATTACTCAACTATGTTCAGTCCCCTAATAGGTGAATAATTACATTCTGACCATTTAACACCCCCTCAGTCCCTTCACGATAATCAAATTGGTGGGAGTTCTTTTTGACAGAGCTGTCAAGCAGCACAGAAATAACCCGCTCAGTGTGGTTTCTGGTAGGTTTCTATGTGGAGATGGTGCTGTTGTGGAAATGTCACTGGATTACTAATCAAATACAGGATAATGCTCTGGCAGCTGGTGGAAGTTAAAAACAATTAATAAAATATCAAGATCTAGAATCTGGTGATGGCAACTGTGACCTTGCATCCAATGTTGATTGTAAACTTCAATCTCCTTCCCCAACGTACTTTCAGTAAGTGAATCTCCCGTGCTTTCCTGGGTCTGGCCTAAAAGTGACTCCAGACACACAGACATGTGATAAACTCTTCAATGGTCCCTGAACCGGCCAAGCAAGACACTCAATTGTATCACACTGCTCCGAGGTCTTCAAGGAAAAAAACAGACAGAATACCCGGCACCAGCCTCGATATCAGAAAAGGGAACGGGAATCACAGTCCTGTTGATCCTGCAGAGACCTCCTTCCTAACATCTGAGAGCTTGTGACAACATTTACAGAGCTTTCCCACAGACTGCACAGAAACATTGGGAAAGGAGTAGGCCATTCAACACATTGAGACTTCCCTATTCTAGTTCATGGAGAAAATTTCCTCAATGCAATTTTCCCGACACAGTGTTCATATCCATTAATATGTTTAAACATTGTGAAATATAAAATAAGAACTGTTGTAGTCCCTTCAGTCCATCAATCTTGCTCCTCGATTCAATATACAGGCAGTTCTCTGATAATGCGTGTTTATTAAACGTGATTTGACTGCAATGCGATTCGTGAATTGCGCACCTTTTTTCTATAAAGTGAACTCCCGCTCACTGTGACGCGATTCCTTGCCAGGCACCAGCTGAACAACAAAACCCAGCTTCAGGATCCTCTGTCTGCAAAATGCACCCTCTGAGTGTTCAGCTAAAATAGGAATGCAATCCGCTCTGCAAGCATTGAACCTGGACCTGAAACGGGGAATTGTTCTCTCCAATTAGAAGGAACTTTATTTCAAACCGGGGGAGAATCTTCAGGAGAACTGGAATTCCATGTTGGCATCACGTGGTCAGTCAGCCCTGCGCACTTTCTGGTGAAGAGCTTGGTGAAAGGTACAGGGATGTAACCAGTGACTGCATTGTCATTATTAGCATTATTTCATTACAATATATGATTTAAATGTTTAATTAGACTGTGCTAGTGTGTGTTAGACTAACTTTATTTTTTGTTTTTTACTGATATTTTGCGGTTCGCCCATTATCCTCTTATCCCCATAGAGCACATCATTAATATTGCATGATTTTCTGCAACACAGTGTTGCACAGGAACACAGCTGTCACGTTATTGGAGAACATTCAGTAATGATATCTGATCCTCTATCTTTATTCCATACCCTGCCTCTCCCTATCCCTTTAGTTTCCAGAAATCCTTATTTTTATTCAGTGCCTTGGTTTCCACAGCCTGATCTGGGAGATAATACCCTAGGTTCACCAGTCTCTGAGTGCAGACATTTATTCTCATCTCAATGCAGAGTGGCCTGTCTGTACCTAATACTGTGGCCCCTTGTTTTGATGTCCCAGCCAGGGGAATTGTCACCTCTGCTTCCAATCTGTCCTGCCCTAGCAGAGTTTTATATATTTCACTGAGATCTCCACTCATTTTCCTAAAGCCCATGGAATACAGGCATAGCCGCCCCAAACACTGCTCCCACAACAAGCCTGTCATCCCAGAGATCAGTCTGGTTATCCTTTACTGCTCTCCCTCAATGTCAGGTTTCTCCTTTATTAGGTAAGGAGACCAAAACTACACACAATACTGCACAATGTTCGAGATGAGGTCTCACCAAGGCCCTGCTTAGCTGCAGTAAAACACCCTTACTCCTGGATTCAAATCCCCCTGAAATGAAGGTGAATACACGATTTATCTGCTTTTCTGTTTTCTGCTCCTGCAAAATTGCTTTTAGTGACCGGTGCACAGGGAGATCCAGATTCTTTTCAATGTTACAGCTCCCCACTTGTTGGGTCTGTGTACACTGGTCAGCGTCCCAATGCCATTCCCAGTATTGACTTTTGGATTCAGATCTGACTGCACTACACTGAACTCGGAGGGCAGCACAGAAGGAAAAAAATGCAGCTTAAGTTCCTTTATAGATCAACTTTTTTCAAAAAATTCCCTTTTCAAATGATAGGCTCCCATTCTGTTTTTCCCATCAAAGGTCACAATATCACATATCCCACACCTCCCCTCCCCATTGCTCTCCATCTGCCACGTATTTTCCCAGACACTCCACTTGTCTCAATCACCTTGGAGCTTTTGACATCCTGCTCACCCACTCACAATCCGATATTGTTTAGTGCCATCAGCAAACTTGGAAATATTGAATTTGATCCACTCAATCAAATATATGATGTGTATTGGGAATAGCTGGAGCCCAAACCCCGATCCTTGCTATATCCTCCAAACCTTCCTTTCAAATAAACATATTGTTTTATTGCTACTCACTGCTTCCAGCCAGCTGTCCTGTTCTAAAACCATATTAGTCCCAGTCCCAGAGGATTTGAATTTGCATAATAGGCTTGGGGCTTTGTCAAAAATCTTTCTGATAATGCATTCATATTGCATTGATTGCTTCTCCATAATTATGCTAAACGTCAGTTTCTCAAACATGATTCCCATTTGATCAGTCTCTCTTGAAATTGTCTGTGCCCATTACTTTCAGTTCCAATACTTCCTCTAAAACTGTTTGTTTGATAATTTCATTTCATTCCCTTTTTCTCCACGGACTAATGTTCACTAGTATTGTTGGGAAGTTTTCTTTTTTGTTTTGTTTTCTTCTGTGAAGACATAACTAAAGTATTTGCTCCATAGTTCTGCCTTTTTCCCTGTCCTCAATTCTCTGGTATCAGACTGTAAGAAAGCTGCACCTTTTTTCCCCTTAATTTTGCCATTGACATATTTTCAGAAGATATTACAAGTTCAATTTTAAAACCCTTGTTAATATACTCTTCAGAAACCCATCAATTCCTATCTTCAGCTACTCAATGATTGACCTTCCACAGTCATACAAACACAGAAACACAGACTTTGTACCATCAACAATACAGCACGGTCTACATTAGTCCCGCTTTCCGACACAAGACCCGTAGCCGTGAATCTTATGGCATTTCAAGTGCACAGCCGCGTATTTTCTAATGGTTGTGAAGTTACCATGACAACTCCTCTCTCAAGAAGGGCATTCCTGACCCCAACACCCTCTGGGTGAAAAACAAACCTCAATTCCCTCCAAATCTCAAACCCTTCACTTTAAAATGTGCTGCATTGTTCTTGGCCCTTTGACTAAAAAGAACAGCTGTTGTCTATCTACCCTGTCCATGTCCCTCGGAATCCTATTCATCTGAATCACGGCCCCCTCAGCCTTCCCTGCTCCAAACTAAACAACCCGAGCTTATTCAGCCTCTCACCATAGCTGTTATGATCCATCCCTGGGAACACCCTGGTGAATCTCCACTGAGCCCCCTCCACGACAATCAGATCTTTCCCATAATGTGGTTCCCAGAACTACACACAGTATTCCATCTTGGCCAAACCAAAGTTCCGCATAGCTCTTATAATCTATGCCTTGAAGAATAAAGATTATGTTTACGGTCCCTTATGCTTTCTCAAAATTGTGCATTAACGTATTTAGTCACATTCAGGGAAGTGTGAAGAAACACCCTTTGAGCTTCCTCGTGGGTGCCATTCATTGAGTACTCCCTGTCCAGTTCCTTTATCCAAAGTGTATCACATCATATTTATCAAGGTTACATTACATCTGCCATTGCTCTGCCCATCTGACCATTCTATCTGTATCTTCCTGCAACATAAGACCTTCCTCCTCACTGCCAACCACCCGGCCAATCTTTGTATCAAACACAAACTTAGTTGTCACACTCCCACCACCCCCGTCTATATTCACAGCTGCATCATTTATGAATACCACAAATAATAAGGTTAACGATCACACAACACCAGGTTACAGTCCAACCGGTTTATTCGGAGGCACTAACTTCGAAGCGCTGCTTCTTCATTAGGTGGTTGTGCGCTTTGAAAGCTCGTGCCTCTGAATAAACCTGCTGGACTATAATTTGGTGTTACGTAATTTTTAGGTTTGTTCACCCCAGTCCAACACCAGCATCTCCGAATCACAGCACTGATCCCTGTGATACACCATTGGACATCGGTCTCGAGTCAGACTAACAGCCTTCAACCATTACCCTGTGTCTCCTAACACTAAGTAGATTTGAATGCAACTTGGCAAGTCATTAATGACTCGTACCTGTTCCCTTGTTATTCATTTCTGCTTGACACACTTGCAGAATATCTGAAGATTTTCCTTAATCGTACCCTGCCAGCAGGTTTCTATGACCCTGTTTTAGGCAGTTCTCACCGAGTGATGAATTTCCTCAAAATTACGGTCTTAATTGGCTAATCCCTTATCTTGCCATTATTTGCCTTGAATTTGGATTGGGCAGCCAGGGAAGCGTCCTGTTAATTTCCAATTTGTCATACTTTTTGTGAATTTTGTAAATTTCACTGTGACCCACCTCTCATTCTTTGAAACACTGGAGAACTTAGGTCGAGTTTCCTCATCAGACAATCTCGCCATCTGTGGGATTACTCTGGAGAACGTCCATTGCACTTTTATTGTGGTCAGTATATTCTTTCTCAGATTGGGTCACTAATACTGTACACAATGTATGCAGGTTTGCTCACTGAGCTGGCAGGTTCATTTCCCGACGTTTCCTTACCTTACTAGGGAACATCTTCAGTGGACCTCTGGCGAAGCGATGCTACACATTCCTGCTTTCTTTTTAAGGGTTTCTTTGGGTTGTTGATGTCATTTCCTGTGGCGAAGTCACTTTCTGTTCCTTTTCTCAGGGGGTGGTAGATGGGGTCTAACAACTAATAGCACATCGAGTTAGACATCTGCCAGAAATACATGTGGATTCTCTCCATTGATCCTATTAATTTCTAAATATCCAATATCACGTGCTGCATAATAGATTCCAACAGTTTCCCTGCAGATGTCAAGTTAATTGGTCGGCAGTTCTCCAAACTATATCTTCTTCCTTTTATAGATGTTTGGATCCCTTCCATTAATCTAAAGTGCTTGGACCACGTTTTCTAACTTCCATTTATCCGGAATGGCTTCCGGCCTCTGCAGAATACACAGGAAAATAAAACACTGTCATCGACAGTGCAATTAATGCTTCTATTGCTGATTTATGTCTGACATTTTAATACGAAGTACATCAGGTTTGTCAGACTTAGCAATGCTCAATCCAGTTACACTTTCAAATACTACCTTGTTACTGCTATAAATTGACTTTTTGTCTTCAGTTGCACAAGCGCTACATGATCACTTGGTATTACTGGGTGATTTTATGGATCTTCCTTCTTGAAGACAGATGCAAAGCAACTGATTATTTTCTTGGCCATTTCCCTGTTCTTCACAATAAACTCACCTCTCCCAATTACCAATTCCCATATTTGACCTTATTTTTTCTCTGTTTCCTTTGAAATACACATTGTAGATTTATGCAGTGTTTTTGTTCCTGTTTGTTAGCATTTATGTTCTATTTTTGATTTCCTGATCAGTTTCATGGTCCTTGTTTCTGGATCGTGAATTTCTGAGAATTCTCAGGTTTCCACAATGACTGAAATTCTTCTGAAGCCATTTCCTATGATTAATACATTTTCGAATTTGTTATGTTAAACATCATTGTGTCACTTTCCCTTTCTTTGGTGTTTGTACCTGAAATAAAAAGACTTTGCAATATTTCTATAAATTTCCTGGTCCTGACCAGATATATTCAGGAACACTGCAGGAGGACATAGAAGGAATTGCCGCAGCCCTGGCTGATATTTTTGCATCATCACTGGCCAACGGGCGAAGTCACGAAGGACTGGAGGACAGCGAATGCTGTGTCCTTACTCAAGAAGGGCTACAAAGAAAAACCTGGGAACTATAGACCAGTAAACGTAAAATCTGTTGTAGGTAACTTACTTGAACAGGTTCTGAGAGATAAGATATACATGCATTTGGAAAGACAGGGTGTGATTAGGGGCAAGATTAGAGTGGTGCTAGAAAAGCACAGCAGGTCAAGCAGCATCCGAGGAACAGGAAAATCAACGTTTTGGGGAAAAGCCCATCATCAAACTCAGCACGGCTTTGTGCATGGGAGATCATGGCTCACAAATTTGTTCGAATTCTTTGATTAAGTGACTAGCAACGTTGAGGAGGGCAGGATGGTATATGTAGTCTTTGTGGATTCCAGTAAGGCCTTCAATAAGGTTCCATATGGTACTCTGCTCTGGAAGGTTAGATTGCATGAACTTGAGGAGGAGCTGCCAAATTAAATACAAAATTGTCTTGATGGTGGGAAGCAGAGGGTAATAGTGGAAGGATGCTTGTCAGACTGGAGGCCTATGATTAATGGAAAGCCTCACAGGTTAGTGCTGGGTCCACTACATATTACATATATCTATGGTTTAGCTGAGAATGAATAGGCATGATTTGTAAGTTTGAAGACAACACTCAAATAGGCAGCATCATGGAGAATGAGAAAGGTGATCAGAAATTTCAGAAAATGCAGCAGTACCTTGATCACCTGGAGAAGTGGCTGAGAAATGGCAAATGGATTTTAATAGAGATCAGTGTAAGTTCTTGCATTTTAGAAAGTCAAGTCAAAGTTGGGGTTTCACGGTGAATAGTTGGGTCCTAAGGAGTGTAGTGGAGAAGAGGGACCTTGGAATTCAGGTGTATGGTTCTCTGAAATTTGATTCAGAGGTAGACAGGGCAGTGAAGAAAGCTTTTGGCACACTGGCTTTCATCAGTGTATATCACTGAGTATGTAAATTAGGGAGTTATGTTGCAATTATACAGGATGCTGGTGAGGCCATACTGGGTGTGTTATGTTCAGTTGTGTTCACTTTGCTATGGGAAGGATGGTATTAAACTGGAAAGAGTGCAGAAGAAATTTACAAGAATGTTGCAAAGGACTCAATGGTCTTAGTTATTGGGAGAGGTTGGACAAGCTAGGACTTTTTACTTTAGATGTATGAGGCTGAGGGGGAATCTGAGAGAAGTGTATAAGATCATGGGAAGGATGGACAGAGTGAATGCACTCAGTTTTTTTTTTTCCAGGGTTAGGCAATCACGGAGTAGAGGGCATCAGTTTAAGGTCAGAGGGGAAACAATAAAAGGGAACCTGAGGACCAAATGCTTTTCACACATGGGTGATACGCATATGGAATGATGTGCCAGCGGAAGAGGTTGAGGCGGGAACATTCGCAACATTTAAAAGGCATTTGTACAAATACATGGACAGGAAAGGATTAGAAAGATACAGGGCAATGTCAGGGAAATGGGGTCAGCGTGCATGGACATTTTGGTCGGAATGGACGTGTTTGGGCCGAAGGCCTGTCTCCGTGTTGTCTGACTCTATGACTCCAACAAACATTGCTTGCCTCCCACTGAATGTTATATTGTACTTTCCCAATTCACTGGAGCGAACTTGACCCTCTAGCCTCCAGGCTCCCATGATGTTTAACCAGAACGTTCAAGCATTCTATATTCATGCAGACACCATGTAAAGTGCACCATATTAACGTCTCTATTCCTTAAAAGCTGATTCAGAGCAAGGTTATTAATTCTTCCTTCTGATCACACAACGCCAAACCCAAAATAAACTGCTCTCTAGTTTGCTTCACAACATACACTTCAACCCACCTCACATACACATACAGAATTTATTTTGAACAGCATAAGCAGACACTTAGTTAATGCAGTTTAGATGCAACTTGAGAACATCCAATAAAACTGCAGTGTCCGTGATACTTGCATATCTAATTTCCAGAGCATATGATGCTCAGATTTTCTGCAACCGATATATAACACAACGATATTTGCTGCGCCTTGCTATTTGTAAGTTCTACATAAACTGATTCTGTGGAATCTGAGGGACAGGTCTGTGTCATTATTAGTGATAGACTTGGACAGGACATTCGGGGAGGCTCACCTCGACGCTGAGATGATCTGAAGATATCTCCATCAATACAGGACAAGCATCAATATCCTCCCCGCTCTGTCAGGATAATGGTCACCGAATTCTCTCTGCTACCTCGCCCTCTCTGTATATCTGTTATAGCACCTACCCCCAGAAAATCCTCATGCTCTATCTCCAAATAAGGCACAGGCACTACCACTCTCACTATTGAATTCAGCAACTCCCTTCCCAGACTTTCTCTGTCACCTACGCAATACGCCCACACACTAATAATACTATATGGATTCAAAACTGTCGACTGCCTCATTCTGGACACCTCACAATTCCTCCCAGATCCACCTCCACCAGCACTAACAGCAAGGCCATCCACTCCTGCCCTCACTCCTTCCATCCCTTTCTCCTATTCCAAGAGAAACAGCCTGGAATAGGACAGAAATGGCCAAGCCGGGTGGTGGCGTGCCCAATATCCATTCCCTCATCCCTCCCCATGTGGGGAGGAACCTAGTACAAGATGAAGCGAACTGGGATGCCTCGCGTGAAATTTCTGAAACATCCATGTCCCACTGACCGATTAAGGAGCAGTGCTGAGTGAAAGACAATTCTCACTGTAAACACATGGGCATTTCTAACGACAGTCCTTTAACTCCCCCCCCCCCCCCCCCCAAATACAGTTACCTCACTGCACAGAGATGCAGGCACAGAAATACACAGATTTATTGGCATCACTCCAAAATACGAACAAACACAATACATACAAGGAAATAGGTGTACACACGCAGACATAGAGTCACACACAAATAGACACAAGCATAGATAGAAACACATAGGCTGATACACAGAAAGACAAACGTAGATGCACAAATACACAGATGACAAGCAGATGGACAAACATTCGCACACGTAGACATAGATACAAATTGATAAGTTTTTTGTTTTATAACGGGATCAAGGATTCTTGGGGGAAGGCAGAATAATGAGGTTGAGGAACATATAAGAAATTATTGAATGGCTTATCAGACTCGATGGGCCGAATGGCCTCATTCTGCTCCTTTTTTCATGTAGTGCTATGCTAACAGGTATTCTCTTCCTGAGACAACAGCAGAGGCTGGGTTTGATACATATTCGATTGGAAAGGTTCAGTGGGAATGTGGGACAGGTTTGGAGTCCGGAATGCTTTATGTTTATTCCTAATTATTCTGTCCTTATATCTGCAAAGAGGTGCTTCAGTTAACAAAGTTTTAAAATAACATGTCCCACAAAGAAATAAGGACGTACCTTTCACTTTAGTGTTGTGCTACCTGTGGTGTCCTCATCCTCAGGGAGCAGTGAAGACTCGTTTATAGAGTCATAGAGATGTACAGCATGGAAACAGACCTTTCAGTCCAACCCATCCATGCCGACCAGATATCTCAACACAATCTAGTCCCCACTGCTGGCAACTAGCCCATATACCTCCAAACCCTTCCAATTCATATACCCATCCCGAATTCCTCTCAAATGTTGCAATTGTACCAGCCTCCACCACTTCCTCTGGCAGCTCATTCCATACAAGTACACCCTCTGGGTGAAAAACGTTGCCCCTTACGTCTCTTTTGTATCTTTCCCCTCTCACCCTAAACCTATGCCCTCTAGTTCTGGACCCCCCGACACCAGGGAAATGACTTTGCCTGTTTTCACTATCCATGCCCCTCATAATTTTGTAAACCTCTATAAGGTCACCCCTCAGCCTCCGATGCTCCAGGTAAAACAGTCCTAGCCTGTTCAGCCTCTCCCTGTAGCTCAAATCCTCTAACCCTGGTAAAATCTTTGTAAATCTTTTCTGAACTCGTTCAAGCTTCACAACATCTTTCCGATAGGAGCGAGACCAGAATTTAACGCAATATTCAAACAATGGCCTCACCAATGTCCTGTACAGCAGCAACATGACCTCCCAACTCCTGTACTCAATACTCTGACTAATAAAGAAAAGCATACCAAACGCCTTCTTCGCTATCCTATCTACCTGCGACTCAACTTTCAAAGAGCTATGAACCTACACTCCAAGGTCTCTTTGTTCAGTTACACTCTCTAGGACCTTGCCATTAAGTGTATAAGTCTGAGCTTGACTGATCTTTGTTGGACTGGAGAGTCAATGTTTATTGGGAACAGACAGGAGACGGATGGTCAGACACAATCGGATCAGCCATGAGCATTCTGAATGGTGCAGCCAAATGACCAACTGTTGCCCCTACCCCGTGTAGTGTTCCCTCAATCCACCCTCGAGGCTATTACATGGTAGGGGACCACCCCATTCAATCAGACAGGATCGATACAATGAGACAGGAGGAGACCATTCTGTCACTCTAAGGAATGGCACAGCAATATAGAATGAAGTAATTCAGCTCGTTGAGTATATTACACAGCCCAGTAGCAGGCCATTCAACCCGCCTGAACGGCTACCCAGGAGCAGGGAACATTGACTCTCCTGTCCAGCAAAGATCAGTCGCTAATAGGAAATCGAGAGTAGAGACAAATGTTTATTTTCAGGCTGCAAAGCTGTAACTGATGGAGTGCCTCAGAGATCACTGTGGGGTCATCAATGATCAACAATTTGGATCAAAGATCTGAAAGAAGGGGAGGGAATTGCTTGGAACTCAATTAGCTCGTACACCAAGATGGTCATTTAATGTGTCATCAAATGAAGGTAGTGAATCTGCAATGTGATACAGGCAGGGAAGGTTAGTGAGCAAACCTTCAGCAGAAATAACATAAGGTAAGTTGTCTATTTTAGCATGAAGAATAAAACAATGGTAAACAATGTAAATGCAGAGAGATTGCATAACTCTGCGATTCAGGCGGTTTCCATGTTCCTGGGACATGAATCATATGAAGTCAGTCTGCAGATGCAGCAAGTGATTTGGAAGGTAAGTGGAATGATGCTGTTTTTGGCAAAAGGTATCAGGTTTAATTGCAGGAATGTTTAACTGCATCTGTATAGGGCATTGCTGAGACCACACCTGATGCACTGTGTGCAGTTTTGATCCTCGAAACTAAAATGAAAAGATTTTCAAAGAGGTTTCCCTTTACTCATTCCTGGAATGACGGCCTTTTGTTATGGGGGATTCTCAGTTTCGATCTTAGCTGAGAAATAGTATTGAACTATCCATGACTTTCTGAAGAGTGTATCAACTGGATGCATATTATCTCTTGTCAGGGAGACTAAAGCTAGAGAATAAATTTTAAGAAAAAGATGCATTGATATTAACACACGTACTATGAAGACACCTACCAATATGTACAACCTACACAGACACATGTAAGCATGTCATCAAATTATAAAGTGGGAACATTTTTTTTGCGATTGAAATGAATGCACTTGCATATAATCTATAAACGGGTTTTCCAGAGAATGTTCCAGAAGAGCACACATGGTCCAGTTTGGTGTTCAGTTGACATTATTGTATGTTTCAACACAGAGAGGGAGAAAAATGTCCCCTGCCCGAGAAGCAGCACCTATTGATCTCTCTCTCTTATGTTGTTCCATCCGATAGCAAAGTGTGAGACCAGATATTCCCTGTGTTTTCTTTACCACTTGTGAAGGATTTCTGGTGAGAATTCACTGGAATCTCTCCACTGCCTGAAACAAAGGGAATTCAGCCAAATTCAACTGTTCCAGAGTGAAATCCCACTACCAGTCGCTTGTGTGAGCTGAATAACTTCAAAGGCAGAATAACATTTGGGGCACTCTATCATTTTACCATTTGTTGTGAGTTCAACTTTCTGTGTCTCACACTTTTCTAGAAAATGGCATACTCCGAGACCTAGATTATTGGTCACATCAAAAAACTGGTTGCATTAAAGATTGGTGTAACCTGTGGAGGAGTGGGACTGGAAAAGGACGTAGTGACCTTGCAACATTGGTTGAAACACAAATGAGAAATTTTCAAAGGGCTGTTCAAGAGGAAATTCCCTTTCCCAGAAGTTTGTGGTGCCTGGATGCTTGCATTTATTCAAAGTTATATTTGGTGACATTTGAAAGACAAGTAAATTTAGGAAAATCGTATACAGACAGAAAAGTGCTGCTGAGACCACAATCACATCACCCATGGAATTTGTGAGTGGTGGAGCGGTGACAAAGTGTCTAATAGCCCACTCCTGCTGCTCAGTCCTATGTCCCTATGTTCTATTCAGCTCCTCACAGCTCCTGATATTAGCAGATGGAGGCCACCTGCTCCAAATACCTGGTCCACGTAACACAGGATATCATTCAATCCCTCAAGACTGTCACACACGGTTTGGTGTGGGTTGGAAAATGTTATTTGGAAAACCAGGCTGGTTTCAAAATACACCTCTGGTCTCTTTACAGAGTGTCTCCTCTCTGCAACTTGTGCTTCATTTGTTGGTCATGTTGGAGACCCAGATTCACTGTGAATACAGCCCCCATACCTCACCCTGAGATGACTCACAAAATACTTTATTTTCTGTGACTGCAACATTCAATAACAGAACGTTCAGGAAAATTACAATTATTAACTTTGTAATTACAGAATATGAGAACATAAGAAGCAAGATTAGGTTAATCGGACGATCAACCCATTGTATACCATCATGGCTGACCTACTGTTAGCAATAACTCGTCTTTAATGTCCAATTCTTCCCTTTAGCTCTCTGACAGGCCAAACATTCATGTACCACCTCTTTGAATACTTTCAGTGATGTAACTCCTCTCACTATCTAGCCCAGATACTTCCTGGCATTGATTACCCTCTATGAGAGGAAAACACTCCCAACACATACACCATCATCTATTGATATGAACAAGAGGTGAACACAGTGGCTCAGGAAAGAGAGAATGGCCTTGATAACATGGTAGCATTTGACTGAGGATGGCATCAGGACCATCTACTTATTTGAGCTTAATGGGAATCAAGTGTACCCACCCCACTGGTTGGGGTCTTTTACAGCACAAAGGAAGATGTTTGTGGTCGGTTACCGACAATCCTCTCAGTCTTGGGACATCTCTGCAGGAGAACCTCAGGGTAGCTCCCTCAAAACAAACATCTTCAGCTGGTTCATCAATGTCTTTCCTCATTATAAGATCAGAAACGGGGATGGTCACTGAAGATCACCCAATGTTCAGAACAATGTGTCGCACCTCAGCTCCTGGACTAGTCTGTGTCCATGTGCAGTAAGTCCTGGACAGCATTCAGGCTTGTCCTGTTAAAGTGTCGGTAACATTCATGTAACAGCAAGGCCAGACACTCTACATTTCCACAGTTAAATGAAGAGCTCATTCAGCATCTCAGGCACATTATAAACGGATATGAGGAAGCCATTCAGCCCATCGAAACTACTGAACAAAGAGAGGAGTAGCCGATTCAATCCTCCTGCCTGTTCCACAGAAAGAGAAGGGGTCTGATTATCACATCAAGCTGTTAAACAGGAACAGGCAGGGCCAAGTCAGACCCATGAACCTGTTCCATGGGACCTGGAGGAGGCCATTGAGCACCTCGAGACACTTATAAAGGAACAGGAGGGTGTCATTGATGCTCCAACCTGACAAATCAATGGAGCAGAGAATGCACTCAGAGACAGATCCACGATGTTCTTCATGGCTCCACTACCTGTGGGACACATGACACTTTAACGTGGTTTGCTGGCAGTGAGGAAGGTAGCCAGATGCTTTGTCTCAATTCTCAGAGAGGCATCATCCATCTCTGAGAAGACAGACCCATGTCCTCTGTCATGGATAGTTAACTGTTTTATAATTTAGGTATTGTGGCTGTTGTCGGGATTGTGGATAACATGACGTTTAATGCAGGATCACACACTAAATGGACTGTATTAATGTGGGGAGAATTTATTCAAAGACTGACCCCCTGTCTCTCTCAATCAACATATGGAGTGGGGGTGGGCTGAGGGGAACGTCCTCGGAGGCTCTTAACCTATTGAGAATCATTTAACCCGAGTTAATAAAAGCCATAGAATTTATCATCATATCAGTGCCTGTTTAGAACATCATGAGTGACTGTCCATCCCGCTTAAGGTTCAATGCAATCATCTCTTATTCTCTCACAGAGCTTCACTCACTGCTCATGGTGCCATCATCCCAGGGATTAGTCTGGTGTAACTTGAGAGAAAGTCTATCCACAGTGCCCCAAATACTGCCTCAACAACACTCTCAGGGATGATCGCAATAATCCTTTTCTCTCACTTAGACATCGCCGTTTCTTTCCTGTGCCACAAAAAGCCATTCCTTCTCTATGCACTATGACTGACATGGAATGTATAAGTTCCTTACATCTGTACGTCAGCATCAATAAAGCCAACACCAGAGATGCGTATGGAGATGTGCATCACTCTTGGGGAGAATTTCAATGAGATTGAATACACCTAAAATAGGGGATGATCACCTACCTGAATAGAACTGAGCTGTAGGAATACGGGAAACAGGCAGAGGAAGGGAGTTATCTTTACTTCTGTTCTTCTCTCACAGGATGTATGCAGCCCTGGTCAGGGCAGCATGTTATGCCGATCTTGAACTGAGTGTTTGGTTCAGCTGTTCCACAGAACAGTAAAGAGAAAAGCACATTCCTGTGGGATTGTAGTGTTACAACACAGGATACATTCTCCTGATTAATGTAAAAACAGCAACAGGGAAAAGATTTATCCACTGCAGTAATCCATGATAATTCTAGAGTCCAAAACTATTTGAAGTAAAAATTAACAAATTTATTTCTTAAAGTATAACAGGGAATAATAGACGAACGAATATTTACAGCTTCTTCCTCTAAGCTATATTTTATCTCCCCCCGTAGCCCCCCCCGCCCACTATACTAGTCCGATTAGACTCCTAATTAAGATTTACAAAACAAAACTTCTTATGTCAAAACCAAGAAGCTTTCGGTTCTTCTCCATATTCCTGTCTTCTTTTCTTCTTGCGGATTCTGCTTTTACCAGTTACTAATCAATAAAGGTACCGAAAGGAGAGCTATTTTTCAGGCAGTCTTTGCATGCTGGTAACTTGGCAGTTCTCCTCTCAACTGTCAATTTCCCGCGGTCTTGTACCCCCAAATCATTGGACTGTATCATTGGCTTTTATGATTAGCAATATACTAAATTCAAACTTGATTGGAGGTAGGCATTTTGTGTTATAATTTAAACTGTTTGGCTGAATTTGTTTTTGTCTTGAGAAAATAAGCTAATCGAGACGTTCAACCAAATGTTACATTAAATCTATTTTCAGAAGACTTGGTGCTGTCAGGTAGTTATTGCTGGCTTTTAATTCTGTTAAAGGTGCTGAACACCCACATGTTCATCACAGAAGTCACACTGAAACCTGACTAGGGAAGAATGACACATTGACTTCGCTTAAGGACTTGGGGCAAGTAGATGGGCTTTTATGGCAAATGAAAATAGTTGCTTTTAATTTCCCTCATGAGCTATCAACAGACTATTATTCTGTGGCTCTAGAGTATGAGTCTTGAACACCATAAACTCTCGTCCCGCTTGTACTGAGAACAAGTTAAACATCTTCAAGAGCAATTTTTTAGTGACAGTCATGTGGTTAGAAGGAACTTGAAACTGTTGCATCCGGATTAAACAAAGGCACAAATTATGGTTTATTCAGAAGTTGCAATGAGACTGAGAAGAGACTGGGATATCATGACGGTGGTATTGGACAGGATTGGTGAGTGGGGACAAGATGGAGATGTAAATCTGTGAAGGACAAAATGGATTATGGAGTTTGAGAACAGTCTGGTTCCTTCTTGCATATCAGTGAGTAATTTATAAATAGTGGTTTGACACTGATTAATATAAGGAAAGGAGTTTTTGTTTGTAACTGAAGACATTGACTTGCACTTTCCAAATGTTATATATCATGAGCAGAAATTCAATTCAACCCAGTTTAGTAGACAAATATAATGACTTACCAGGAACACCAATTATAGCGAGGATGGGATAGTAACCACCTTGAAGAATCCAAAGGATATCCTGGATCCGATATGCTAATGATATCCAAGGACGAGAAAGATAGTAAAGACCCCAGGATAAACTCCTGTCTGTTATTGTAATATTCCGGTCTAATACTCTCAGATTCTGATCGATTGTTGAACCATTCCAGTCTAATGATCTCAGATTCTGATCCATTGTTGTACCATTCCAGTTTACTGATCTTAGATTCTGATTCACTGTTAGAACATTCCAATCCAAGGTCCTCACATTCTGAACCATTATTGTAATGTTCCAGTCTAATGTTCTCAGATTTTGATCTCTACTCCCCCTCTCTCTTGAGCTGATGATCCCTGTTAGTACTGTCAATGATGCTCCTACTCATACTATGGGATAACACGCTGAAAAGAGCCCACTTATCATTCAATGATGGAAACTCTCCACTGGGATAATGCGAATCCACGGAGATTGACATTAATCACAGTCACTGAACAAATAGCTCCAGTTAACTCCTTTCAATTTAATATTGATTTTATTAAAATTCAAAAGAACGTTTAAAATTTATGCATTTGGCATGGGATATGTGGGACTGAGAGACGGAATATTGGAGATGGTAGATTGAATGTATGTAATCATTCAATCTGCCTTGGATATGGGAGTCATGACAAAGGATTTCCAGAACATAAACAAGTTTCTCCGTTTATAAATGGAAACATACAGTCTGTAACTACTGATCAGTGATTATAATGTCAGTAAAATATGGAGAGAACTTTTCTAGTCCGGAATCTAACAGGAAAATGTGCCTACGATAACACGAGTGATAACGGACAACTAACATGGATATGTTAACAGATAACATGACGTGACACACAATTCAGATGGTTATTCGAGAATCAGAGAGGGCAGGTGAGGGTCATGCTGTTAATGCTATCGATGTCAATCAACTGTGATTAAGTACCATTGGATTTCAATTGCAGTGTGATTATGATATTGGGGACATGGCTGCTGAGACTGGAGTGAGGGAACATGATATTTCCCAGTCATCAGTAGTGAAACGTTACTCTTTGTAAATCATTTGAAGATCAAATTCCAGTGTACAACTCCAATGAGGAATGAGGAGACCCAATATTAACCATACAACCAGAAGACATTGGAGCAGAGATTTGGCCATTAGGCCCATTGAGCCTGCCCCGCCATTCAATGATGGCTGTTAAGCTTCCCAACCCGTTTCTCCCGCTTTCTACCTGTAACCCTTGATCCACTTTACAGTCAATAACTTATCTGCCTCACTCTTCAATGTACTCAATGATCTGGACTCGAAAGCCCTCTGATGCAGTGAATTCCATAGATTCACTGCTCTCTGGCTGGAGATGTTTCTCTTTATCTCTGTTTGAAAAGATCTTCTCTTTACTCTGTTCCTTCTGGTACTAGTCTCTCCTACCATTGGATATATTTTCCCAAAATCCACTCTGTCCCAGGATATGTAGTATTCTGTAAGTTTCAATTAGACCTCCTAACATCTTTCTGAACTCTATCAAATATAGACCCAGAGCCCTCAAATATTCTTCATATGTTAAGCTTTTCATTCCTGGCACCATTCTCGTGAATCTCGTCTGAAAACGCTCCAAGACCAGTACATCCTTCCTGAGATATGGGACCCAAAACTGCGTACAATAATCTAAATGTAGCATGACCAAAGCCTTGTAGAGCCTTAGAAGTACATTCCTGCTTTTATATTTAAGCCTTCTTGAAATAAATGCCATCATTGTATTTGCCTTCCTAACTGCTGACAACTTGCAACTTTACCTTTCAAGACTCCTGGACTAGAACGCCCTAGTCTTTTTGCACTTCAGATTTCTGAATTTGCTTGCTCTTTATAAAATAGTCTATGCCTCTATTCATCCTGGCAAAATGCTTTTCCACACTTTTCCACATTGTACTACATCTGCCACTTCTTTGCTCACTCTCCAAACCTGTAAAAATCCTTCAACAGGTGCAAGTGAGGACCGCAGATGCTGGTGATCAGAGTCAAAACGTGTGGTCATAGAAAAGTACAGCCTGTCAGGCAGCATCCGAGGAGCAGGAGATTCGACGTTTCAGGCATAAAGCCTTCATCAGGAATGTGGGGTGGGCGGAAGGGGGCAGAGAGATAAATGAGAGGGGCTAGTGCTGAGAGGAAGGTAGCTTGGAAGGTGACAGCTAGATGAAGGTGGGTGGTGATAGTGATAGGTTAGAGTGGAAGGTGCAGTGGATAGACGGGAAGGAAGATGGACAGGTAGGACGGTTCAAGACGGTAGTTCTGAGTTGGAAGGTTTGATCTGGGATAAGATGGAGGAAGAGGAGATGAGGAAACTGGTAAAATTGTCCTTGATACCGTGTGTTTGAAGGGTCCAAACGCAGAAGATGATGCGTTCTTCCTACAGACGTCAGGTGGCTAGAATTTGACAGTGGATGAGGCCACAATCCTGCAAAGCCTTGGCGGAGTCAGAGGGGGGGGGGGGGGGGGTTGAAGTATTCAGCCACAGGGCAGTGGGGTTGTTGGGTGTGTGTCCGAGAGTGTTCCCTGAACCGTTCTGCAAGTTGACATCCTGTCTCGCCAATGTAGTGGAGACCAGGAGCAATGGACAGATGAGAAGCGCAGGATGTTATCTGCCTGATGTGGAAGGATCCTTTGGGGCCTTGAGTGGAGGTGAGGAGGGAAGTGTTAGCACAGGTTTCATACCTGTTGTAGTGGCAAGGGAAAGTGTCGGGAGTGGAAGGTGGCTTGTTGGGGTTGCGTGGACCTGATGAGGGAGCTGTGAGGGAATGGTCTCAGCAGTATGATGATAGGGGTAGGGAGGGAAGTATATTTCTGGTGGTGGGGTCTGACTGTTAGTGGCAGAAATGGCGGAGGATGATGCGTTGTATCCTAAGGTTGGTGGGATGGAAGGCAAGCACCAGAGAGGATCTAACTTGTTGCATTTGGAAGGGTGAAGTTCAAGGGTGGAGTTTTGGGCAGTTGAGGAGATGCGCTAGAGCACCCTCCTGCAGCCGAACCACCTCTTCAATGCTACCTGTCCCCCTATCTATCTTTGCACTTTTGAAAGCTTGGCCAGAATGCCCTCATTTCCTTGATATCAATAATGAATGCACAAAGTGAAAAGTTGTGGTCCCAAAACTCAGTCTTGTGGAACATCACTTGTCACTGGCTGCCATCCTGAGAAGGACACTTTAATCCACACTCTGCTTTCTGTCAGACAGCCAAGCTTCAACGTCCACCTTGCCTCTAACACCATGGACCCATATCTTTCTCAATAGCCTCATGCATGGCATCTTGTCAAAGGATTCTTGAGGTGCAGGTGGATAACATCTATCGGTTCTCCTTGATCAAATCTACACATTACTCCCTCAAAGTATTCTAGCTGGTTTGTCAGGCATGACCTCCCCTTGATGAAACCATGCTGACTTTGTCCTATTTTACCACAGACCTCCAAGTATTCAGAAATCCCATTCTTCACGATGGATTCTATGATGTTACCCACAACCAAGGTTAGGCTAATCAGTCTGCAGTTTTCCATCTTCTGCCTAACTCCCTTATTAAACAGGGTGTCATGTTAGCAATTATACAGCCACTTGGCCCTTTCCTGATTTTAGTCATTCCTGAAAGATTACCACTTACACTTGCACTAACTCTTCAGCAATCTCCCTTACAAGGCTGGGGTGTAGTCCATCTGGTCCAGGTGAGTTATCCACATTCAGGCCATTCCGTTTTCTAACATGTTCTTCTTGGTGATGGTCACTGTATTTAGGACTGCCCTCTCACTCTCTTCAATTCTTGGGAAATTACTCGTGTATTCCACCGTGAAGACTGATGCAAAATTCCTCAGTCATTTCTTTGCTTCCCACTACTGTCTTTCCAGCATCATTTCCCAGTGGTCCATATTCACATTTACCTCTCTTTTTCACTTTATATATCGAAAGAATTTCTGACAGTTTCCTTTATATTACAGGTTAGCTTGCCCCCCATACTTAATCTTCTCCCTCATTATTTATTTTTTCTTGCCTTCTGTTGGTCTCAATTCTCCAGTTTCCCACTGCCATTCACTCTGCTTGCTCTTTTGCATATATGCAATCCCTGACTTCCCTTGTCAGGCCTGGTTGCCTCATCCTCCCTGTACCATGCCTCTAATACACAACATGAATCTCTGCAGTGTCTTTTAAATTATCGTGGAATCTCCAGCCATTGCTGTTACCCTGTCTTTCCTGCAAGACACCTGACCCGGTCAATTCTACCCAGCTTCTCCTTTATGTCTCTCCAGTTGCCTTTATTCAGCTGAAATACTGTTAACTCTGACTCTATGTTCTCTCTCAAATTGCAGAATAGATTCAACCATGCTCTGATCACTGCTTCTGAAGTTTTCCTTCACCTTAAGCTCCTTGTCCAGCCTGCGTCATTAAATCCATTGCCATCTATTCCCGAGTGGGCTCCACCACATGATGCTCCAAAAAGCCATCCTGTAGATGTTCTTCAAATTCCTTTTCTTGCGATTCACTACCAAACTCTGGGTCAGATATGTGGATGACACCTTTGTAATCATTAAAAACACAGAAGTAGAGAACACACACCGGATCATCAACGCCACGCCCACAGGAATCCGATTCACGAGAGAGGAAGAAAAGGACAACCAACTCCCATTCCTAGACGTGATGGTACAGAGAACACCTAACGGAGAATTCACCACAAAGGTATACAGGAAAGCCACACACACAGACCGAGTCCTGAACTACGAAAACAACCACCCCAACACACACAAACGAAGTTGCATCAAGACACTATTCAAAAGGGCCACAACACACTGCAGTACACCAGAACTGCAAAAAGAGGAAGAAGAATACATATACAATGTATTCGCTAAAAACGGGTACCCGCGCATCAACAGATGCCTAAGGGAAAGACAACGAACGAAGACATGCCACAACCCAAAGGACTAGCCACACTACCAAACATCAAGAGCATTTCCGAACTGACAGCCAGACTACTGCGACCACTAGGACTCATAACAGCACACAAACCAACAGCCACTCTCAGACAACTCACTAGAACGAAGGACACGATGCCCAGCATGAGCAAAACCAAATTAGTGTACAAAGTCCCATGCAAGGACTGCATAAAGCACTACATAGGACAAACAGGAAGACAGCTAACGATCCTCATCCATGAACACCAACTAGCGACGAAACGTCACGACCAGCTATCCTTAGTAGCCACATACGCAGATGATAAGCAACATGGGTTCGACTGGGTGAACACGACTATTATAGGACAAGCCAAACAGAGAACAGCCAGAGAATTCCTAGAGGCATGGCACTCATCCACAGATTCAATCAATAAGCACATCGACCTGGACCCAATATACCGACCACTGCAGCGGACAGCTGGAACTGACAACCGGAAGCGGCAGATACAAACCTGTATAAATGCCGGAGGAAACATCACAGAAGCACTTCACAGGAGGCTCCCAAGCATTGAGGATGTCACCTAGACAGGGGACGAAACGTCTGCAACACAAATTCCCAGCTCGGCGAACAGAACCATAACAATAAATAACACAATTCAACACAAAATACTGGGACAGGAAACAAGCATTTCTGCATATGCCAAAACATGAAAGCAAGAAAGAGACAAGTCTGTTAAAATACACTTACGATGTGGAGCTATATGAATTGAAATGTGAATTACAAAAGCACGGACGAGGTGTTCAAGCTTTATTGGTCATTATTTGACCCACAGCTGAGACGCTGATTTCCCCCCAGTCAGTGATCCCCTCACTGAGAATCTCTCGCCCTGTCTCTCACACCGGTTCTGAAGGGACTACAAGTTCCTGTTGGCCCAGAATACTTAAATTAATTCACCTTCTCCCTGGAACCAATCTATTGTTATTTTGGACCTTGTTCAGCAGTCAACAACACGGCTCTGTGAAATTATTGGCGATAAATGATCTGGGATGACAGCATAGTGCTCACAGGATACGGCACCAGACAAAGGGCTTGCAGTCTGTGCGAGTTTTTAAATAAAATTTCTATGTATTTCTCCTCATGCTGTCTTCTGATCTAACTTCACACTCGTCTGACACCCCTTGCTCTCACTCACTCTGTCGCTCCGTTTTCTCTCCATTCCTTTTATCTCTCTTCACTTCCTCTTTCACTGTTAATTTTTCTTTCTCTCTCTCTCTCACACACACAGAGACACGCATGCTCTGTTCTCTCTGTTTTCAAATTGTGATGTTGGTGATGTTGGTGTACAATGGTCTAAATGGCCTCCTTCAGTGCTCTATTAATTCTGAAGCTCTCTGACCCACAATAAAGACTTCAGGTGCCTGGAGAGACAAGTTGGTCCTGCGAAGGACACAGTGCAGAATCATCCTTTATCTCTTCCTGTTGTCTGATATGCAGCGGCTTGAAATAACTGTTCAAACAAAATAGATTGAAATTCGAGCAGGCGGGAGAACGTTCACCAGATGATTTTGCTGTCAGGATTTAACAAGCAGTTCCCACATACAAAATGTGGATTTGCCTGATAGCAGCTCCTCCCAATTGACACGTCCTAGCTCTGTATAATACTGACGTAATTTGCCTTCCGCCAATTCAGTAGCTTCACACAAGGTCCTGACTTATCCGTGTTCGTAGCTATCTTAAATCTGAAGGAGCTGTGATCACTCTTCCTAAAATTATGTCCCACTGAAAGGTCAGTAACCTGGCCAGGCTCATTAGCCAATACGAGGTCCAGTACGCCTCTTCCTCTCGTTGGACTATCCACATACTGTTGCAGTTAACAAATGCTGCCCCGTCAAAGCCTCTTGCTCCGAGGGACACCCAGTCATTATTGGAGATATTAAAGTCACTCACTATGACCACTCTGTTTTTAATACACCTTTCCTTAATCGACGTATATATCTGTTCCTCAATCCCTCCGTGGCTGTTGGAGAGATTATAGTAACGCAGTGCGTGCAGCCATCTTATTTTTGAGCTTTACCCATATTGCTGGAGTGGATGATCCCTCCTGTATGTCCTCTTCAAGTACAGATATAGCTTTCTCCCTGATTAGTAAAACACCTCGTCCACCTCTTTTACCTTCTTCTCTATCTCGCATAAAACAATGAAACCCTGGAATGGTGAACGGCCAGTCCTTTCCCTCACTCAACCAAGTCTCTGTAAAGCTGCAACATCATAGTCCCATGCAAGGATTCAGGCTATCAGTTCATCGGTCTTAACCATAATAATTCTTCCATTGAAATAAACACACTTCAGCCCAACTCCATCAGATCCTGACCTGATATTTGGTTTGAGTTTCCCTGATGTAAATTCCCGTCACCTATTCTCTGGTAATAGGAGATTAGAAAAGACTGTCAGTAAAGCAGAAAATATTGCAAACAGACAATTTCAGTTTCCTCCCTTGTCCCTTCTATCTATACATTGCATCACACACTGTCCAATTCCAATAAACTGCTGGATAATTATTATGCTTCAAACAACAGCCTCCAGCCTCTCACTGCACATTCTTCACCTCTCTCTGCACCCATTGGATTGACTGTTTTATAATCCCTCTATCAACCAAATCTCTGTAATATTTATATCATAGTTATATATACTCATTCAAACTCCAAGCTCCAACTTGATCTGTCTTGCCTGCCATACTGCTCACATTAAAATCAGCATACATCAGACTGCCAGTCCCATTGTGTTCACTCCCCTCTGCCAGTTTGTTGTTGGTCTTAGCTGTAGTGGGATTAGTCTCCAACTGCTCTTCAGTCACTGTACTTGTGGACGTACTGCTCTGGCTCCCCCCCTTCCCCCCACCGCCACACTAGTTTAAACCCTCCTGAGTGACAATAGCAAACCTGCCTGCCAGGAGATTGCTGCCAGTTCACGTCCATCCCGTCCTTCTTGTGTATTTCATACTGACCCAGGAATCCCAATGACCCACATATCGGAGATTGCTGCCAGTTCAGATGCATCCCGTACTTCTTGTGTATATCCTACCGACCCGGGAATCCCAATGATCCACATATTGCAAGTGCTGCCTACCCTAACAACTCTTTGGCCATGTTTTTAACTGTACTGCCTTCCTATTCCTAACCTCACTGGCACGTGGCATAATCTGTTCTCTCCAACGTTCAAATATCCTTTCCGCACAACTCCGGCAAGATCTTTACTTTGAAATGGATAGACTTGACAATAAAAACTTAGTGTGATCTCATTAACCAGGAAAGTGGAGCCCAATTAATCAGTCGCAATGACCATAGAATCTGATATCTATCATCTTCACCAAACCTGCGTGACAAGGTATACATATGGAGCATCTACTTGTAGATGGACGAGGATAAACAGAATTAGCCCAAAAGACCAGAAAATGTCGGAACAGATGGCTGCCATTCAACCTGTTTACTCTGCTTTGCTGTTCAATTGGATTTTAGCTATTCTGTTCCTTTTAATGGCGGAGTCTTTGCCCCGCATCCCTAGCGGGTCAGAAAGTGCCCAGTGTCTTTGTGCGTTCCTTGCGTCGGGAGCATCCAGTGCCAGGCGATGGGATGTGGGGAATCCCGGGGTGGCTCGATGAAAGGCTGCATGCAGTGACGGATGGACTCAAGGATTGTGAGCGACAGAGCAGGTAATCAGAGACATGCACTCACATAAGTAGCTGGGCAAGATTCCCATGTACTCGGGGAGCCCGAGCACCAGTGCCACTTTTACAATAAACCCGTCATATTTGCAGCAATTCTCCATCAAATACAAGTAAATATACATAGAAACAAACATAGAAACATACTGTTGAGGGAGAAAATAGCTAATTCTCCCAATGCAGACACGGGGAGATTGTAAAAAAACTCCACAAACACAGGGTGCAGAAATTGGAATTATTCTTATTTGAATGAAAATAGTCTTATCAGTGATAGGCAATATGGTTTTGTGCAGAGAAGATCATGTCTTACCAAATCAATAGAATGCTTTGAGGAAGTGACAAAGTTTATTGATGAGGGAGGGACTGTAGATGTCATGTACGTGGCCTTCAGGAAGGCGTTTGGTATGTTTCCCCATGGTCGGGGTATGTCAAAAGTGAAGTCACATGGTGCGCGAGCTGGTGGATAAAGAACTGGCTGGGCAACAGGAGGCAGAGAATAGTATGGGGAGGGAGTTTCTCAAAATGGAGAACTGTGACCAGTGGTTTATTTTAAGATGTTTCTGGAAAGATACATGAATGGGCTGGGAACAAAGAGATACAGATCCTTAGAAAATAGGCGACAGGCTTAGATAGAGGATTTGGATCGCACAGGTTTGTACCACCGAATGGCCTGTTTCTGTGCTGGAATGTTCTTTGTTATCAATGACCCATCAGACCCCAGTAATTGTCTCCTACAATCTCTTCCATCGGGCTAAAAGGTACAGAAGCTTGAAAACACTGAGCAGCTGGTTCAGGAACAGTTTCTTCCTGACTGTTGTTGGACTGAGAGTGTACTCTCTAATCTCAGATAATGCTGATCTTGTTCCTGTTGATCTCGCCTCGCCCACGCCCTGTGCAGCGTAACCTTCATGGCTCTCAAACATATTTTATAGCCATTGTTCTCTACATCATTGTTTACTATGCCCTGCCTGTATATCTTGGTACAGGTCAAAGTAAATCCTCACCTCCCTTCCCCCAGTTCCTCCAGTGCACACTCCCAGCTGTCTCTGTTCCTCACGCCCAGAACCTCCCATTCCTCACCCCCAGCACACTGTGACCCCATCCCCAGCTCCCTGTGTGCTTTGTATCTCACTATTTCACTCACACTGTCCGTTTCCGTGTGTTCCTTTTCTCTGTTTTCTGTTTCTTTCCCAGAACTTACTATCTCCCCTTCTCCCTGTTCTTGTGACTGTTTCTTATTTTGTTTCCTTTCTCTGTTTTACTGACTGTCCTTCTATTAGCCTCGCTGTGTTCTCTCTCTCTCCTTCTACGTGTCCGTCTCTTTCTCCCTCATTGTGATGGTAATGGCTTCTCTATTCTTTTGAAGCATGCGATGGCTCTTTGGTTGGACGTTGGCAATACAATAAACTCAATTGTGTTTTGGTATCTTAGACATAATTTAAATTTATTGGTTAAATTTCAATTGTTGTCAAAACAGCAACCAGAATTTGGATATCCATTTAATAACCAATTGTTACATCTAAATATTTTGGAAGTGCCTTCTCTCAGTGCTCTGCATACTGGCAACTGAAAGCATTCTATTCGCGCACATAATAGTGTGACGGTAACAGCTCTTCCCAGAGCCATAAGAAACTACAGACGGTTTTGTGCACAGCCCATACTATCATGGAGGACAACCTTCCATCCATTTATGCTTCTCATTGTCAGTGAAAGGATGTCAACATCAAATATCTCTCCCAAACTGGTAATTATCTCCTACAACCTCTTCCAAAATGGAGGAGATACAGAGACTTGAAAACATGGACCAGTTTGCTCAGGAACACCTTCTTCCCTACCGTAATTCGACTGACGAATTGACATCTCTAACTTTTCAAATAATATTAATCTTGCTAAAGTCGATCTTGCTTTGCACAGCTCCTGTGCAGCTGTCACCTTATATGCCTCACTCTGTCTAAGTGCCCTGTGAGGCTCAAGGTCTTCTCAAGGGCAATCAAAAAAGTGAACTAATGCTGGCCCAGCCAGAGATACCTACATCCCATTAATAAATATAAGAAGATGACGTCACTCAGGGAACACTGACAGGTGGAATCAAATCGCTTTAAACATGAACTTAGATAGATAGAGATTTCCCTCGGTATCTGAAAGTAGAGTGTTCATATAAAGCCTTTCATAAGCTGATACGGCATAAAGTGAAGTAGCATTAATTTATGTGCGAAAAATTTACTTTTCTTGTTAAAAGTGAAAATCCTCTTCGGATTTCTTTTGATTAGTGAAAACAGGACGTAATGGAGGTTTTTCAGAAAGGGAAGTGGAAAAAAGCGAATTTTTTGAAAAGCGGAGGATACATGTACTGACATGGGCATGATATTCAGGAAGATAGGAAAAGTTAAAAATAAATGAGGTGGATCTTACATTTTATTTCCATCCCAGCTGATCATCATTCCCTTTATTTGCTCTTTTTCTTCTATCTCTCTCTTTCTCTATCGATTCACTCCTGCCTTTCAAAGCAGACTTCCCAGTCACCAGCATTGTTCACACTATTTTCTAGCTGCTTTCAGTTCAGAAAAGCTTCCCAGCACTTTCTGATCTTTTCTTTGCATTTTTTATGCAATTTCAGATCTCCAGCATCATTCTTTATTTGGTTTAACCTTCAAATTTGTGATTCAATGGAAGTCGGCATCTCTGCCAAGGGCAGCATTTGTTAATCATCACTTATTGCCCTGATTCTGACGCCATTCCACAAGTCAATATAAAGTCAATATAAAGTCTGAAGTCACACTTACCCCAGACCGGGTAGTAACATTAGATTTCTTTACCGAAGGTCATCAGTGAAACAGGAAGATTTTCAGACAAAATGTGGGTTTTATGGATGTTTTTGTGAAATTCACTTTTATTCCAATTCTTATCATTTTTATTGAAGTTCTGCCATCAGTTGTGGTAGGACTTGAAACAAATCGCTTGAAACAATGTCTTTCGTTTAATAAGCTTTGCTCCTGAATTACATCCAGCGACATTCCTACTCTGATACATTGTCCAAATCAAGAAGTAACGTCCGAGACAAGAACAATTTTGTGATTTAAATACTTGTAACTGGAAAAGTGGCCAGAAGAGAGCTTGAGACATAAAGTCTGAATTTTACCAACGTGCAGACAACAATGGTTTGTTCAGCCACAGCACTGACACAGAGATGGAGATTGGGGATATTATGAGCTGATAGTGGACAGATTTGGTGACAGAGAGAACGCGAGACATAAATCAGTTCAGGGCAAAAAAGGGATACCGAGGTTGTGCACAGTTTTGTTCTCAGATGTTTGTAAGGGAGTGGTCTGCAATTCAGATAAATGGAATCTGCAATTGAAATTGAAGGTAACAGTTTCTTTCATTGACAAATGTAGAGAACAGAAATTGCAATGAAGTTCAAAATTATTTATGGGATTAATGATTGGACAAAACTAGAGAACACCAACAATAGCGAGAATAGGTTATGATTTGGAGATGCCTGTGTTGGACCGGGTTGTACAAAGTTAAAAATCACACAACACCAGGTTATAGTCCAACAGGCTTAATTGGAGGTAAACTAGCTTTAGGAGCGTCGCTCCACCACCATACGTTAGTAACATATCCTCCACCCCGCCCAAAATAATAATCAGCACCACTAATATCCGATATGGTAGAAATTCCCAACAGAGGAAAATGTTGAAAAGACCCAAGGAAAGCCTCCTCTCCATTGGTGTAATTATCGAGTCCATTATTCTCATATTCAGATCTGTCCTCTCCATGTCTGTACAGCTGCTGATCTTTGTTATTGTTGGAGCTGATGCATCTGCTCCTACACTGGGATAGCGCACTGAGTGAAGCCCCTCACCAATAGGAGAGGGAAACCCTCCAGTGACACAGTTGCAATGCATGGAGACTAACATCAATCACAGTCACTGAGCAAACAGCCTAGCTTTCAATACAGCACATTCAGTTCACAAAATATCTGGAATGGACTGGATGCTGACATCGCTGGCTATTAGTCACGTCTACCATCACAAATTCCTCTAGTGAAGTCAGTTGTGAGGGAGAATGATGGATGTTTTTTTATCGCAGGCTAGATGACTCTGCTCTGTTGTACGTTTGCAATTCTGTAACCATCTTACCCTGAATCTCCGCCCCTCCACAAAAACAGAAACAATAAGGATGTTGTTACTGTGCTTATTTCTCCTTCACGGGAACAAACGCCAGCCAATAGACTGTCACTGGGCACAGTTGCCCTGAACATAGACAGAAGTGTGGACTTCTTTGAATGTTCCTCTCACTGCTCGAATACAGAACCGTTGGACCTTCCATACATAATAGGCTTCTGTAATTAATTTATACAAATTGACAAACATCTTAATGCAGTTTTATTTGCAGTAAAGCAGTAATTGTTACGCTTTCCCCCCTCAGTCCAATACCAAAAGTGAACTTATTCATTAAGACTTATGAATTAATGAGTCAGGTTTAGGAGATTGGTCGTAATGGGGGCAGTGGCTGTGGAGACTGCATGGGGAGTACAATGATATTCCCCAGTAATCATCACTCTTAACGTCAGATAGAATTAAATACAGTTCACAACAAGGAAAGAACCAACGTTTGGGAGATGCAATGCTGAATGACAATGTGAACTGAACAGGATAATTGTAAATGTGATAAAGTGAACTATATTTTATGTGCACACCACTTAATCATTGGGAATACAGATTGAGTAGGGTCACCGCACCTGAAGCATTAACTTTGATTTCTCTTCACAGATACTGCCAGACCTGCTGAGCTTTCCCTCCAACGTCTTTTTTGTTTGAGATTGATCATATCTGGCAGGAAACTTACAATTAAAAACAGATACTAATAACAAATTGTGCAGGGCTACGGGGACAATACAGGAGAATAATAGTAGAGATATCACTCATTCCATTGGAAGAGGCAATGGGCTGAGTTTTCACCACCTTTGCTGTAATAATTCTAGCTTATGCATTGAAAGCTTTTGGAGATTGGGGAGACAAGCTAGTTCAATGAAGGAAACAGTGTTCCATCATCAAAAATCTATCCCTATTAATTCATGAAGTTCAGCTGCCTCTAAAATGTATTTTCAAACAAAATAGATTTCCTGAGACTTACAGGATGTTCAGATTTTTTTAAACTTTCTATCTTAAAGAAGAAACAGAATTTGGCTGTAATTCAGGTGTCACAGACACACTAACTGTAATAGAAACAAGAAATGACCACATTTTCCAAATATTACCAAGGTCAACATGTAGACCTGTCAAGAAACATGAAATATAAAGATAATGGAAACATGAAAAACAAACAGAAAATGCTGGAGAAACGAAAAAGATGAAGAAGTGTTCGCAGAGAGCAACAGTATTAACATATGTCATATGTTGTGACACTGTTCTGAAAAGTCCTATTAGAATCAAAGGTTTTTTTTTTGCATCTCTGCTCAGATGGTGCCGGATCGACTGAGGTTCGCTCCAGCTCTTTTGATTTCTTTCTTCTTTCTGATCTGTGACAAAGTGTCTGATCTGAATGATAGCAGCAAAGCTGTTATCTCAGTTGAATCTCGAGTAATTTGTTATGGACATTAAATGAGAAAATACGAAGTTCCTATGTTTGACAGGGCTCTAAATATCGATGAGGTATTGGATTGTGAGAACTTGCCATGAAAGTGTTGAAACAAATGTTGAAACTCTGATTTCTCAGTGCCGAGAAATCAGAGTTAACGTTTCAGGTCCAGTGCCCCTTCCTCAGAACTGATAATAACATGGAAAATGTTGGTTTATATGCAGAAGAGACTGGATAGCTCTTAATGGAGACTGTTAGTAGCTAACAATAGGGTGTGAGTAATGGAAGGCTATGTGACAACTCGGCCTGATGTATGGGTAGGGGGCTAGGACTTTGGGGAGTTCAGGCCCGAAAATAATTGAACTTGATTTTGAGTCTGAAGGGCTGCAGAGTCCGCACATGGAAAATGAGGTGCAGTTCTTTAAGCTTGCGCTGAATTTGCCTGGAACACTGCAGCAAGCCTGACACAGAGATATTGGTCAAGGAATAGGATGGGCTGTTAAACTGGCAGGCAACTGAAAGCTCAGAGTCATTTGCAGCGGTCCAACTTGGATGTTCTGTGAAGCGGTCACCCAGTCTACCCTTCATTTCCCCAATGTAGAGGAGACCACATTGTGAGCAGCGCATGTAGTAGACTGGATTGTGGGAATTGTTGGTAAGGTGCTGCTTCACCTCGAAGGTATAGTTGGACCCTTCGATACTGATGAGGAGGGAGGTAAATGGGAATATGTCACTCCTCCGGCAGGGGAAAGTGAAGTGGACCTTTGATGGGAGTAAATAAAGAGTAGACCACTGTGTCCTGGAGGGAATAATCCCTCTAGAAGATGGACAATGGAGGAGAGGTGAATATGTGCAGGTGGGGACATCTCGCTGGAGGTGGGGGATATTTGGGCTGATGATCCTCTGCATGTGAATGCTGCTGGGATAGTAGGCATAACTCTGTCGCTAGAGGGAAGGGGAGGGGTAGTCTAGAAGTGCAGGAGATGGGTCAGACTCGGTTGAGGACCCTATTGACAACAGTGATGGGGAATCCCTTGATTGAGGAACAAGGTGGACATTTCAAAGGCTTCCTTGTTGCATTTAGTATCATCAGAAGCAATGCGGTGGAGACGGAGGAACTGGGGAATGGAATGGAGTCTATGCAGGAAACCAGGTGTGAGGATGTATACTCCAGGAAGCTGTGGGAGTCGGTGGGTTAATACTGGATATCAGTGGCCTGGCTATCCCCAGAAATGGAAGCAGAAATGTTGAGGAAAGGAAGTAAGGAGCCATAGATCGACCAGGTGAAATTGATGGAGAGTTTCAAATTCCAAGCGAAATCAGTGAACTTTTCCAATTCCGGGCAAGAGAGAGATGCAGCAGCGATGATATCATCTATGTATCGGACAAAGATTTGTGGATGGGTGCTGGAGTAGAACTGGAACAGGGAATGTTCGACGTCCCTCAAGAAGAAACAGGCATAACTATGGCCCAAGTGTGTATCCATGCACTTCCTCTGTGTTGCAGGAGCAGGCTGAAGCAATGGGTCTGCCCGGGCAGTTCTGTTTGTGAATTTTTGAAAGGAGATAGAAGCGAGCTCTGCTATCAGAGGACCATCAGCTCAAGGGCAGTTAGGGGGGTGGGGCGAGTGGGGAAGAAATCTCCAGATGAAATGTGGTCAGTTATCGTAGTTGATACAATGGCCTGATGTGCCATGGTAGGGTCATGGTCCAGGGGGAGATTAGAGGAGGTACCTGAGAGTGGGCGTTCAACCTTTGCAATGTCGAGGTCAGTCCACCAGACTATAGCAGCAGCACAGGCTGAATAACACAGTCAGGGTTGGACCTAAGCACATGGAGTGGAGGCTGTTCGAACATTAATAGTATGGATTTGGTGAGGGGAGTGCAGAGAAATTAAGACAACCAATGTCATGTTGAGATTTCTCAATGAACCGATTTCGTTCAGGTAAAGGCCAGAAGGAGGGGTCCCGGTGGAGGGAGAGTGTTGCAGCTGGGTAACGGGGTATATGGGACAGGGAGAGGAATCTTGCCGAAAGATATGGGCACTGAGGCGAAGACAGCGGAAGAGCTCAACTAAATGTCATGCCTAAAATTCATTAAAGTGGGGGCACAGAGAGGTAATGTTCAGATATTTGCTGAGTACAGAACATTCAGCATCAGAGAGTGGAAGTTAAGGAGGGATGGTGAATAAACGACAGGAGGTGGCATTGGGGGAGGGCCTGGAGTCAGTGGGCAGGTATGGGAGGGGAGGATGGTTTCAGAGGATCAAGGCTATCTCTACCTTGTTGCAAATTGTGTGCCCAGTACATCTGTTTAGCACGACGAATGAGTCCGTGAATAAATTAGAATTGTGGAGTGGTGCAGCCTTGAGACAATATAATGCGATTCTGCTGGACAGAGAAAACGTTGATCTCAGTGGTACTGATATCGCACAATCAGACCTCAGAAAGTTGCTGATTGAAAATAATTGGGAAGGTAATCTTATTGTAACATCCTGATTTCAATGGAGTGACACTCAAGCAGTAAGGTTTTACTTTTCGAAGAGTTTAGACCAAAGTGTGAAAATATAATATGTCTTGATGTTATTAACAAGAAAAATTTATCCATGGTTTTGGAAGGCACTAGCAAGGGCAGAGTTTATTTGTTATTTCCAATAGCTCTGGGGAAACTGTCATTGTTCAGTGAGGAAATTACCAGCGCAGAATTTCCTGCGATTCCCAGTGACCACAGTTTACTCAGGGTCCCTGATGTCACATGAGTCAAATATTACTTTAATGCAACGCAAGTTACTCTGATCTCACCTCAACTGACATTGGAAGATCAGTTAAATGAATAAAGAACAAAAGGCCAGTACACAGTCTGTTTGAACAATCTGCTCACTCTACTCACAATGTTTAAGGTAAAACTGATGCATGGATTTCTGACTGTGAGGAGAGGTTTGTCCTATTTGTGTTGAGGCTGTTTGGTTAAGCGCTGTGGCAGAGAGACAGAAAGACACTCCACTCTGTACCATGGAGAACAAAACCAGCATGTTCACGGTGCATCAGACAGTGACAGAAACGCACTATTATCTGTTCCTATTGGACATTGATCATCTCAATCTCATCATTCACTGATGATCAATAGCAGCACAGAAGCCAGTGGCTCCCATCATCCCAGTTGGAAAGCAAAAAGGGGAAAGAATGGCCAGAGAAAGTGGGAGTAACTGGGGAATTGGTGTAACTTAACAGTGGGAGTGGCAGAAGAAGAGTGTGAAGGGAGATCATCAGTGGAAGAGTATGTTTCAGCAGGAGGGGTAGTGCAAGGGAAGTAGGGCTGTAAGAAAAGAGTAGGATAGAGGAGGAAGAAAGGCAGATGAAGTTTTAGTGACCGGGGGAAGCTTGCTTTTGAGGTAGTGAGATTGGATGAGAAAACATCACTGTACAAGAAAATCGGGATCTGGATTCCATTCAAAATTAAGAAAGGATTTCTTGTACTTTCTCTGCTATCACTTGATTCTTGTTCAGGTTGTACTTGTACTATATATTTCTATATCTCCATCAAGTGCAGATGAAATGTTTCTTTCTCCCCTACGTGGTGTTTCAATATTTTTGATTTTTTTTGCAGTATATATTTGCTTCCAATTCAAGGTGGATATGAGAATATGATTTGATCTTCTGCAGTTTGCCCATAATATAGAATTTATTTGAATATTTATCCTCATCACACTCGCTGATTAAAACAAACAATGAATAAGTGCATGTCCATCCTGCAGATGAAATATTTCTTCAGCCCTGGCTATTGCAGGGAATGTTACAAAGAACAGTGCCACACAAAATGCTAATGTTCCACCGCAAGATGCCAAACCCTAGTTTATCCTAAATTATTTACAATGTTTATAAACAAAACATGCAGCGGGGCAGAGTGTAAAAGGTGAATTCAACTCTGTGTCGAAAATGCTATTTGTGGATCCCTCATAAAATGTGTTAACTACATCACTCATAAATTCACCAAAATAGAAAAAGCAAGAGACTGGAATTGTCCAATCATCCTCTGAATAACATCTGGAGAACAGGAAGGAAATCACGGTTTGTTTGTGATATTCAGAAATGACGATTGTGAGAATGTGGAATGTGGGGAGCAGTGGAATGATGACCAATGTTATGGATGACGCAAAGATGAGCTGGGTGGATCACAGTCAGGAGGAAAGTGTTAGGCTATAGGAGGATAGAAACCGATTATTCAGATAGCCAGATCAATGGTCTGACGAAATTTAACACCGATAATTTGGGAAGATGCAAGTCAGAAGTAACAAGACAAGTATGTACTCAAAAGTGAGTATGAAAGAGGAGGGCTAAATTTGTTCGTTTTTTTCTTTGCAGCAGGGAAGGTTGAGGAGGGAATATGGTACAGGGTGTACAAGAGCAAATGGGGTATGGAGAGGATGAACAGACAGCAGCTGTTTTCCTTAGTCAAAGGATCAAAAACAAAGGGACACACTTTTAAAGTGAACGTCAGGGGATTGAGAGAGGATTTGTGGAATGTGTTTAGAACTGAGAGGATGGCATGAATCTGGAATGCGTGTCTAGATGGGGGTTGAGGCAGGTAACCTCACAAACGTTTAAAATGTCTTTGGATATGCAATTGCTGGCACAGACGTGATACGCCTGTTTTTCATAGCATGATTCTTTGCAGTGGCAGCCACTGGTATATTCTGAAACAATTAACAATGGCAGTTGCTGCTTTGTTCCTTTGACTGTACTCAGTAAGTGGCTATATTACAAACCAGCATCATCTCATGCAACTTCAGCACTCACTCAACCAAAGGCAGCCCAGCCATCTCTGGGACCATCCAGTGTAATTCATATGTTCAGTGCACGCATTGTCCAACAACAACACTGACATTATTCTAGCTGTACGCAACCATTATTAAAGCTACAGCCATAATATGAAGACAGCTTTTCCTCCATTATAATACAGACCTCTAGCAATAAGGGTGTTATTTATCTGAAGCATAATAAATTCTTTCCCAGGTATTCACTTTGACAAGCAGCAAGTTTTCCAGTGTTTTGCTGCCAGTTGTTCATCAGGGAATTCCCCACCCCAACCTCTTTACCCTTTAACATTTTCTTGTGCACTGTCTCCCTGATCTCACACACCTCACTCCCTCACATCCCCCACACTGTCCACCCTTACTTGTTAATCTCTGCAAAACCTGCGCCTCATCTCTATAATTTATTCCAACTCCCAACTCACTGTTTTGATTCTATCTCTCGGCATGGTCATTAGACTGGCCGTGCCTGATGTCCAATTCACCTCTACCTTCTGCTCAGTTCCTGATCTTCTGCTTTGGTTCTCACTCTCCTGGTTTATTCAAATCCATCTGAGTTGCACTAGCACACCTCCCCACAAGGATGTTGGTGCTAGTACAGTTAAGATACAACCTGTATTCTTTTTACAGGTCTCCTGGAAGAGATCTCAATGATCCAACAATCTGGAACCCTCACCCCTGAACTAGATTTTTAACAACATGTCAAGCTCTACTGTCTTCCTCATCCTTCCCTATTTTCCACATGACACGGGGAGTAATCCAGAGATTACAGAGGATTATTCTCTCTGTCTCTCTCTCTCTCTTTCCCACACCCACACATTCAAACACACACAGAAAGACACTATATTACTTTGCAGAAGAATACAAATAATTTTAAAATAATCGGAATGATAACTTGAATGAAGTATTTAGTAAAAGGGAGGATGAGAGAAATTGTGTTTCTTCTGGAAGTCAGTTTGCTCGCTGAGTTGGAGATTTCATTTTCAGATGGTTCATCACTATACTAGGGAACATTATCAGTTAGCCTCTGGTGAAGTGCTGGTTTTATGTCATGGTTGCTATTTATGTGTTTAGGTTTCTTTGAGTCAGTGATGTAATTTCCAGTATTGGTGATTTTATGTCCGGTTCTTTTTGTTAGAGAGTGTTCGATAGAGTTCAGGTTGGAATGCTATTTTTCTAGGAATTCTCGTGCGTGGCTCTGTCTGGCTTGTCCGAGATGGATATGCAGACCCAGTCTAAATCGTGTACTTCCTCATCTGTATGTAAGGATACTAGTGATAGTAGGTCATGTCTTATTTCTGGCCAGTTGTTGTTCATGTATCCAGGTGGCTAGTTTTCTGACTGTCTTTCCGATGTAGTGCTTGTTGCAGTTCTTGCAAGGCTTATTCTTCCTTGAGCAGAACAGACAAATATGTCAACTAATTGTGGTGCTCAAACGTATGAAAAAAAAGTTGTAGAGTAAAACAGGAATACTCTGTTTCCGTTAGTTGGCATTACATCATCAAGGAGTTCTAATTTCAAGCTTGTCAGCAAAAGAGCCAGGAATGAGATAAGGAAAAACTTCTTTATTGAGAGAGTTGTTAGGATTTGAAATGAACTGCCTGGGAGAGTTGTAGATGAACATTAAAAAATAGAACTGGATATGTATTTGGAAATATGAATTTAACAGGCTGCAGAGATAGGGCTGGCAAATGGGAGGGGCTTGGGAGACATTGCTGGAGCTGATGCACACACAGTGGCCAATGGCCTCCTCCTGTACTTTAAAGTTTTGCACTCTATCATGTGTCTGATGCGAATAAAAGTCAGGATCCGATTATTTCCCATTGTAAATGCTCGAGAATATCTGATTGTTTAGTGCAGCATAAGCATTTAAAATGCAAGTATTGCAAGGCCACCTTCATTATATAGTCTAATTATTGCTCAGAATATGAATATTTTAAATGTTATATTCCAATTACTCAAACAAATCTGTCATTGCTTTGGCACAAATCTCTTTGAAAAGGTTTGACTTTTCACTCACACGATAATATGTTCATCGTTTTTGTTCACTGTCTGCATTTCAAATTAAATAACACTCTTTCTAAAAGTTAAACGTTTTCAAATTATTGTTCACTAAAATTTGATAGCACAAATCATTTATTTAGTTTAATATTCACAGAGCATGTTGAACAATAGCTATTGCTAATTCGCTGACAAATAGCTGAAGTTGTACATTTCAGTGAGAAATTAAACTGATTGATTATATATAAATATATAAGAACGCTAATTCTATTTGATTATTCAATCATTTGCTCACCCTGAACATGTAATCATTCAGAAACCAACCACTTTCAAAATGTTGAAGTGACAATGCATTGTTTTGAATCCTGATATTGTGTATGTAATTCTGATCGCCAAAAGAGTTACATCCATGTTGTTTGTTCGATACAAAATAAAATGTACATTCTTTATTTCTGTGTGAGAAAATCTTGACCGGAGTTTATATTTTTGTTCCATAAACATAGAATCAACCTAATTCTTTTAAGAGATTATAGTTCAGTCGAATAATCATAGTTGACATGTTAGTTTTGCGCAATTCACGAAACATATCAAACATCTGATTAATACATGGGTCACCCAACAGATTGTTTCTGAAGATAACATCAGCAAATGACAAGTCAATAATTACGTTAATAACTGAACTAGGCGGAGCCCACCTGGTGTAGGAGACGACACATATTGTACTGTCATTCAGGAGAATGTAACAATGAACAACATAACTGGAAATTTTGGGCTAACGCCCCTCCCCAGCTTCCTAATCTCACTCAGATCACTCCCTCCCACATTCAACAATTGATAAGAATCCACAGGCTGAGAGAAACATAAAACACAGAACAGTACAGCATAGTGCAGATCTTTCAAGCCTTGACGTCCTGCCGAACTTTTATCCTACTCGAAGTTCAGACTAACTGACATACCCTTCATTGTACTATCATTCATGTGCCTATCCAATAGTCACTTAAATATCCATAATGCAGCTGACTCTACTAACGCTGCTGGCAGTGCATTCCAAGCACCCACCACTCTCTATTTAAATAAACTACCTCTGACATCTCCTCAAACCTTCTTCCAATCATACTAAACTTATGCCCGCTCGAGATAGCCATTTCCACCCTGCAAGAAAGTCTCTGGCTACCAATTCTGCCTATATCTCTCATCATCTTATACACCTCTATGAAGTCAACTCCCATTCTTTATTGCTCCAAGGAGAAAAGCCCTAGTTCCCTCAACGCTTCTTTGTAAGACATGCCATCCAATCTAGGCAGCATCCTGGTAAATCTCCCTGGCACTCTCTCCGAAGCCTCAACATCTTTGCAGTAATGAGGCGACTAGAACTGAACACAATATTCTAAGTGTAGTCCCACCAGAGATTTTTGGCGCTGCAGCATAACCTTGCGGCTCTTAAACTCAATCCCTGGCTAATGAAAACACCATACATCTTAATAACCTTATCAGCTTGAGTGACAACATTTAGCGTCCAGTGATATGGACCACACGATCCCTATGGTCCTCCAGTCTGCCAATAATCCTGCCTTTAACCCTGTATTCTGCATTCAAATTCAACCTTCCAAAATGAATCGATTCACACTTATTCAAGTTGAACTCCATCTTCCATTTACCAGCCAATTCTGCATCCTGTTAATGTCCAATTACAACCTAAGACAGCCCTTCACACTATCCATAACTCCAACATCTTTATTACATTGTAAAACTTACTAAACCACCCTTTCACTTTATCATCCAAGTAATTTGTAAAAATCACAAAGAACAGCAGTCCCAGACCAATTCCTGAAGAACGCCACTGGTCACCAAGCTCCAGCCTGAATACTTTGCATGTTCTACCACCATCAGTCTTCTACAGGTCAGACAATTTTGTATCCACACAGACATATTTCCCTGTTTCGCTGTACCCCATGCCTCCTTAATTTCTGAATGAGCCAATCTTATGGTAACTTATCAACCACCTTGCTAAGATCCATGTACATCACATCCACTGCTTTACCTTCATCAATGTGTTTGATCCCGTCATGAAAGAATTCAATAAGTTCTGTGAGGCATGATTGCCCCTCAAAACGCCATGCTGACTATCTCTAATCAAACTATCATTTTCCAAGTAATCATAAATTCTGTTTCTCAGAATCGTCTCCAATACTTTTCCCAATACAGAAGTAAGACTGACTGGCCAGTATTTCGCAGGGTTATCCCTATTGCCTTTCCTGAACAAGGGAATAACTTTTGCCATCCTCCAATCATCCGGCAGTACTTCAATGGACAGTGGTGACGCAAAGATCATCGCCAAAGACGCAGCAATCTCTTCCGTCACTTCCTCTGGTAACCTTGGGTGCTGCCAGTCTGGTCCAGGGGACTTATCCATCCTTATGTTTGTACTTCAATCAGCCTGTACTTCACCTTACTTTGTGTAGTCCCTGTTCAAACAACTGATTTATTGCTTTCCATTTCAGGGCTCTCTACAGTGCTGCCCTCCTGTGCAAGTACAGTTCCAAATGTCCCATGAATCATGGAATGGAAAAAAATGTGAACACACCAATGCCTTCCTGATGAAGGGCCTGTGCCCAGAGTTTTCACTCTCCTGCTCCTCGGATGCTGCCTAACTCGCTGCGCTTTACCAGCACCACACTTTTCGACTCTGATCTCTAGCATCTGCAGTCCTCACTTTCTCCGTTACTGAGGGCTGACCTCTCTGCACACTGAGGAGGGAATTAATCAGCAGGAATTCATTGTATTTGGAGCTGACTGTTCAGTTCTGGTACGTTGAATTTGATTAACATATTAATTAAAAAAGAAATTACAACTCAACAACTATTCATTCAGTTCCAGAGTTAGTTTTAGTTCATGGAAAAGCAGCTTGATAACAAACAGTAAATGACTGAAGAACTCCGAGGTACAGAGTATTCCATGTGCTATATTCAGTCTGGATGTCCTTTACCTTAATGCTGGGAGTATTATCGGACTGACAGATGTGATAAGGGAATGAGATGACATGGGGGAGTGTGACATTTTTGCCATCACAGAGATGTGTTTGAGGGACGTCAGGGCTGACAACTCAATATTCTGTGGTCCATGAACTATGGGCAGCAGAGGAGGGGGGTAAAAGAGAAGGTGGTGTTGCCTTCTTAATTATGTAGTCAATGACTGCAGTTAGGACGGATCATATCTTGGAAGGGTATTCAAATGACGCTTTGTGGGTTGAGGTTAGAATCAAAACGATAACAGACGCACTGCTGGGGATATATTATCGACCCCTAGATAAAAGAAACTACAGCAGCAGATATATAACCAATTCACTGAGGTGTGTAAAAAAGTAATAATAGGATCATTATATTCAGACATTTCAATTCGAAACATTCATTAGGCCAGTGATAATTTTTTGTTAACGAGGAGAAAGATGACTTGACATTTATTCTAGAGATCTCCTGATATCAACATGTAGCAGATACAACAATGGTCGGGGCAGTGCTGGGCCTCTCTATGGGGAATGAAGCCAGTCAGGAGTTGCAGGCATGATTGGGAGATCATTGCATGACCAGTGACCGTGACTCAAGCATTTTTAGCTTATTAAGGAAAAGACAAAAAGAAAAAGTTTTGAAAAAATATAATTTGGATGACGGAGGCAGAATTTATCGAAAAAAAGACAGGATCTGGCCAAAGTACAGTTACTTCTGGGTGAAACTGTAACAGAACAGCGTGTAGGTGGGGGTGGGGATCACATGCTCACAATGGAATTGATGAGAGTGTCAACGCAACAGGTTACTCCAAAGATGAAATGTAGGAAAACAAGCCCGGAGAACCTTGGGTATCTACAAATATTCAGAATGGAATTAAAAATGAAAGCGAAGCTTAAAACAGGCATAAAGTGAGCAGGTCAATGGATATCCCGGAAGAGTAGCGAAAGTGTAGGGCTAAACTCAAGAAAGTAAGTAGAAGAGCAAAAAGGGGGTGGGGGTGCAGCGGTGATAAAAATATTAGTGGGCAATATTTTCAAGAATCCAAAGACATTTTATCGGTTTATTAAGGGTAAGAGGGGTAACAAGAGAAAAAATAGGAAATATTAGGATCCGTGGAGCCAACCTGTGCATAGAGCCAGAGAATATGTCAAAGACGAACTACATATTGGTCTTCACTTTGGAGAGGCAGTTACTGTATTCATTGTCTGTTCCTGACAGTGTGACCTTGAGCAAATTGACACAGAAGCTGAGGAAGAATTGGAAGTTGATTTATGATAAAAATTAGGCAAATCCCTTGATCCAGATGAACTGTATCTTAGACTGGTGTGGAAGATGAAGGAGGAGAGGGCATGAAAAATCCTTGGCGGATAGGATCAAGGATAACCCCAAGGCATTTTATGCGTATGTGAGAAACCTGAGAATGACGAGAACGAGGGTAGGTCCGATCAAGGACAGTAGTGGGAGACTGTGTATTGAGTCGGAAGAGATAGGAGAGGTCTTGAACAAGTACTTCTCTTCAGTATTTACGAACGAGAGGGACCGTATTGTAGAAGAGGAGAGTGTGAAATGGACTGGTAAGCTAGAAGAGATACCTGTTAGGAAGGAAGATGTGTTGGACATTTTGAACAACTTGAGGATAGACAAGTCCCCCGAGCCTGACGGGATATATCCTAGGATTATGTGGGAAGCAAGAGAGGAAATTGCAGTACCGTTGGCAATGATCTTCTCGTCTTCACTGGCAACGGGGGTGGTACCAGGGGACTGGAGAGTAGCGAATGTTGTGCCCCTGTTCAAAAAAGGGAATAGGGATAACCCCGGGAATTATAGGCCTGTTAGTCTTACTTCTGTGGTAGGCAAAGTAATGGAAAGGGTACTGAGGGATAGGATTTACGAGTATCTGGAAAGACACTGCTTGATTAGGGACAGCCAGCACGGATTTGTGAAGGGTAGGTCTTGCCTCACAAGTCTTATTGAATTCTTTGAGGAGGTGACCAAGCATGTGGATGAGGGTAGAGCAGTGGATGTAGTGTACATGGATTTTAGTAAGGCATTTGATAAGGTTCCCCATGGTAGGCTTATGCAGAAAGTCAGGAGGCATGGGATAGAGGGAAATTTGGCCAATTGGATAGAAAACTGGCTAACCGGTCGAAGGCAGAGAGTGGTGGTAGATGGTAAATATTCAGCCTGGAGCCCAGTTACAAGTGGAGTTCCGCAGGGATCAGTTCTGGGTCCTCTGCTGTTTGTTATTTTTATTAATGACTTAGATGAGGGAGTCGAAGGGTGGGTCAGTAAATTTGCAGATGATACGAAGATAGGTGGAGTTGTGGACAGTGAGGAGGGCTGTTGTCGGCTGCAGAGGGACTTAGATATGATGCAGAGCTGGGCTGAGGAGTGGCAGATGGAGTTCAACCCTGCCAAGTGTGAGGTTGTCCATTTTGGAAGAACAAATAAGAATGCGGAATACAGGGTTAATGGTAGGGTTCTTAGTCAGGTGGAGGAACAGAGGGATCTTGGGGTCTATGTACATAGATCTTTGAAGGTTGCCACTCAGGTGGATAGAGTTTGTAAGAAGGCCTATGGAGTATTATCATTCATTAGCAGAGGGATTGAATTCAAGAGTCGTGAAGTGATGTTGCAGCTGTACAGGACTTTGGTTAGGCCACAGTTGGAGTACTGTGTGCAGTTCTGGTCGCCTCACTTTAGGAAAGATGTGGAAGCTTTGGATAGGGTGCAGAGAAGATTTACCAGGATGTTGCCTGGAATGGAGAGGAAGTCGTATGAGGATAGGTTGAGAGTTCTCGGCCTTTTCTCGTTGGAACGGCGAAGGATGAGGGGTGACTTGATAGAGGTTTATAAGATGATCAGAGGAATAGATAGAGTAGACAGTCAGAAACTTTTTCCCCGGGTACAACAGAGTGTTACAAGGGGACATAAATTTAAGGTGAAGGGTGGAAGGTATAGGGGAGATGTCAGGGGTGGGTTCTTTACCCAGAGAGTGGTGGGGGCATGGAATGCGCTGCCCGTGGGAGTGGTAGAGTCAGAATCATTGGCGACCTTTAAGCGGCATTTGGATAGGTACATGGATGGGTACTTAATCTAGGTTAGAAGTTCGGCACAACATCGTGGGCCGAAGGGCCTGTTCTGTGCTGTATTGTTCTATGTTCTATGTTCTATGTTCTATGAGGAGATTACAGGATCTTAAACTTTGTGTTTTTTTTTGTTTTGCCTCTGGCCACAAAGGTGGTATGATCGAACATGACAACATCTAATGTAGCTTCAACTTCCTCAGGACAATGCAGGAAAATGGAATTGAAGGTTATCAGAATAAATATATCCTAATTGAAAGGAAAAGCAGAGTCAGCGAGCAGATGGGCATCATGTCGCTCGTATGTCTAATGGTAAACCTTTTCTAATAGGCAGTATTCATTGGAACATCAGCATCTCCCCCTCCGGAATGAGACACAGTTTGGGAAGCAATCATTAGATTCAAGGAATTCATAAATGCAGTACTAATACCAGAGGACTGCGACAACGCGGATTGGCTGTCAGGGTGAATATTTGCATCAGCGCAGTCACCACTACTAGGAGGAAGACCTCAGCAAGACACCCTTCAAGTATGGGCCTGGTGTTATGGAATGCTTAAGGCTCAAACAATGCATCATTGTATTGTCTCCCTTCTTCTCTAACTAAAAATAAATGTGGAGTGGTCTATTGACGTGCTGTTAGTAGCAGACTACGTAACAATGCTTTGGTTCCAGAGGCTTTGGTGAGCAGTGGCTCAGCAAAAGGTACAGGTAAGCTCAGGTAAAGTCTTTTTAACGCTAGTTTGACAATAGTCGCAATGGCAGTGAGAGCAGTTGAATGTTCCTCCTCCGGGATGTGGGACCTCAGGGAGATTTTCATCGACCCTGATGACTACGCATGTGGGCAGTGCAACCAGCTGCAGCTCCTGGGAGACCGTGTTCGGCAGCTGGAGTTGGCTGTTCTCCGGATCATCCAGATACAGAGCACTTCAGAGATGAGAGCTTTAGTGAGGTGGTCACACCCAAGTCCCTCCCTTAGCCATGTTTCTTTAATGACTGGTATATCCCAGTCCCATGTAAAGATACACGCCCTGAGTTCATCAGCCTTACCTGTCGGCCGTGTTGCATTTAAATAAAAGCAAATTAATCCAACAGGTGTTCCTTGCTTCCTGTCGTGTTCCAGGCAGAGAGTAGCTGGACGACCACCAGGAATGGCGAAGGGAGTAGGCGGAGATGTGCAGGACTCCCCTATGGCCATCCCTCTCGAAAACAAGTACACCGTTTTGATACTGATTCTGTGGGGTTGGGGGATGGGGGTCAGGAAATGACTGTTCAGGGGAAAGCAACAGTCGCCAGCTTAATTGCATTACGACTGGGTCTGGGGAGCAATGGGAAAAGATAAAGGTAAACAGGGTCTTAGAAATAAGAGATTCTGTGGCCTCAAACTGCAAACCAGGATGGTGTGTTGCCTCTTAGGTGTCAGGGTCCAGAATATCTCTGAGTGTCTGCTGAACGTTCTCGTGGGGGGGAGGGGTGAGCTGCTCGAAGTCATTGTGCCCGTTGGCACAAATGACACAGATAGGCATAGGAATGTGGTCCTACAGAGTGATTACTGAGAGCTCGAAAAAAAGTTACAAAACAGGATCTTGACAGTGGTAATCACCTGATAACGTCTAGTGTCATGAGCTAGTGTAGGTAAGAACAGGATGATATGGCAGATAAATATGTGACTAAAGAATTGGTGCAGGGGGAGGGATTCATATGTTTAAATCATTGGGAGCTTTTCTGTGACAGATTGGACCTGTTCAAGAGGAACTGATGGCACATGCACTGGACGGGAGACCAATATCTTCACAGCCAGTTTTGCTCGTGCTACAAGGGAGTGTTTAAACGAGATTGGCTGGAGGTGGTATCCTCAAGAGCAGGGAGGCAAGTGTGAGGCTGGAAGGAGATACTGTATTCAGGAATAGTACGTTTAAGAGACCGATCAGGCTGGAACACGATAGGGAACAAGGAATGCCTGTTAATTAAATTGCATTTATTTCAATGCAAAACGGCTGACAGGTAAGGCCGATGAATTCAGGGTGTGGATAGGTAATCTGCGCTGGATAGTCTAGCTATTACAGAAACATAGCTGAGGAATGAATAGGATTGACAGCTTAATGTACCAGGGTTAAATGCATTAGGAGGGACAGAGATGGTTGAAAGAGGGAGGGGAGTTGCATTTCCAATCAAGGGGAGTATCACAGCAGCGATCAGAGATAAAATAACTGATGAATCATCCAGTGAGGTTTTGTGGGTGGAACTAAGAAATAAGAAGCCAATGGTGAAATTACTGGGGTTGTACTATAGGCCCCCAAACAGTCAACAAGAATTACAGGTTCAAAAATATCTCGAGAGATTGGGGAGACTTGCAGGAACATTTGGGTTGTCATAATAAGGATTTTAATTTTTATAACAGACTGGAACGGCCAGAGCATTAAGGGATTTGATGGGGTGGAATCAATTAAGTGCATCAGGAAAGTTTCCTCAGGTAGTATATAGAGGGTCCTAATCTGGAAAGGGCAAAAGTTGACCTAATCTTACGAAATAGGTCAGGACAGGTGAGTGAGGTGACAGTGGATGTGTACTTTGGAGGCCAGTGACCATAGTTCTGTTAATTTTAAAATAGTTATGGAGAGGGGAAAAATTCGTCCACGGATTCAAGTTCTAATTTGGGGCAAGGTTAATTTTGATGGACTCAGACAGGAGTTTGCAGTGGTTGATCGGAGTAGTCTGTTTGCAAGCAATGGGACCTCCAGCAAGTGGGAGTTTAAGATCTATGTGCTCCTGTGATGGTGAAAGGAAAGTTGACAGGAATGAGGAACCCTGGTTAGCAAGAAATGTTTAGGCTTTGACCAAACAAAATGTGGAGGCGTGGCTCAGGTAGAGGCAGCTGGGATCAAGGAAATTCGTAGAGGTGTACAGGGATAGAGGAGTCTATTGAAGAAGGAAATCAGGAGGGCGACAAGGGGGTATGAAATAATCTTAACTGAGAAGATCATGGTAAATCCAAAGAGGCTCTTTAAGTATATTAAAGGAAAAGCATTAACTAGAGAGCGAATAGGACCCCTCAAAGATCAAAATGGACATGTATGTGTAGTACCATAAGAGATAGGCGATGTCCTCAACAAATATTTCTCCTCTATATTTTCATTGGAGAAAGACATGAATACACGGAAATTTGGGGAAATTAGTGGTGATATCTTAGGGATAGTTCATATCAAAGTAGAGGAGGTAATGGATGTACTAAAATCTTTGAAGTTGGAGAAATCTCATCGCCTTTACCAGATAACTCTAAGAATATTTCCCGCCTCAGGCGACTGACTGTGTGGAGTTTGCACGTTCTCCCCGTGTCTGCATGGGTTTCCTCCGGGTGCTCCGGTTTCCTCCCACAGTCCAAATATGTGCAGGGTCAGGTGAATTGGCCATGCTAAATTGCCCGTAGAGTTAGGTAAGGGGTAAATGTAGGGGTGTGGGTGGGTTTCGCTTCGGCGGGTCGGTGTGGACGTGATGGGCTGAAGGGCCTGTTTCCACACTGTAATGTAATCTCATCTCAACACTGAAAGGGGCTAGAGAAAATTTTTCGGGGGTCCTGGCTGATAATTTTGATCATCAGTTATCACAAGTGAGATCCTAGTAGACTGACGGATAGCAAATGTTGTGCCCTTATTCAAGAAGGACTGAAAAATAAAGCCTGGGAAATACAGACCAATAAGCTTAACATCTGTGGTAGGTAAATTACTTAAGTAGAGTCTGTGGGATATGATGTACATGCATTCGGAAAGCAGGGTTTGATTAGGAATAGTAAGCATGGCTTTTTCAGTGGGAGTTCATGCTTGACAAATTTGTTAAAGCTCTTTGATGGTGTGATCAGGAAGGTTGACTAGGGCGGGCCAGTAGACGTCCAAACATGTGGTGCTGGAAAAGCACAGCAGGTCAGGCAGCATTCCAGGGGCAGGAAAATCGACGTTTTGGATATAAGCTTATCATCAGGAATGTCCAAGGCATCGATACTCCTGCTTCTTGGATGCTGCCTGACAGCTGCGCATTTCCAGTGCCACACTTTGCAACTCTGATCTCCATCATCTGCAGTGCTCACTTTCTCCAAGGGTGGTAGATCTGGTCTATATGGATTTCAGTTACACCAGAACAGGATGAGACTTTTCAGCCCCTGGAGAATGATATACATTTACAGGAGGAGGCCAATCAGCCCTCGAGTCGATAGAAATAGACCCAGTTTAGATCATGCAGCAACAGTATCAGGCTATTCATGTACTTGAAGTCAGTAACACAGGAAATAGAAGTGGAACAAAGTCACTGGACTATGGGGTACACTGGAATAACACCAGGCTATATAGCCTGTAAAGCCTTCCCTTCCCTTCAATAAGGTCAGGGCTGATCTCTCCCGGCATTAATTTCTCTTCCCTGCCCAATTCTTTGTAGCCCTCAACTCCCTGATGTGTCAAGATCCATTAACACCACCCTGCTCCCCCAAACATTTCAGAGATGTAGCTGTCTGGGATAGAGAGGCCCGAACAGTCACTACCCTCTGAGGGAAGGAAACAGTCCCCACACATTTACCTTGACCTTTGACATGAACAAAAGATATGAACACAGCGTCAGAGTGACTCGCCCTGACCTCATGGTAGGGCGTGACTGAGCAAGGTGTCAAGGAGACCGAATAATTTTGAACCTAATGGGAATCAGTTGTAAACTCCCAAATGGTTGGGCCATTCAGAACACCATGTTCCTGGTGGAGATCAATCCTCTCAGTCCCAGGATCCTCAGGGTAGCTTCCTCGGCACAAACATCTTCAGCTGGTTCATCAGCGTCTTACCCTCCGTCATTAGATCAGAAGTGAGGATGCTCAGAAAATATCGCATAAAGCATCAAAACCTGGACAACATTAAAGCTCATGCTGTTAAAGTCTAGGTAACATTCATGTAACAGTACTACTGGACCCTGAACATTTCCACAGGACTTAAAAAGAGGAGCTCATTCACATCTCAATCTCGTTTCAGAGAATTGTGAGAACGCCATTCAGCCCATTGAAGCTATTGGATAAGAGGCACAGCCCATTCACTATCTCTTACCTATTACACAAAGAGTTTTTAAAAACTAAACAACAAATGTTGGAAGGCAGGAGGCCGGAAGAGCACAACAAGCCAAACAGCATCAGGGGAAGAAGTCCATTCCTTGGGGATAAGCTTTCTTCATGACTAGGGGTGGGGGTAAGGGTGTGTACAGATAAAGAGTTGAGGTGCGGGAGGAGGAGGAGGTGGCGTGGTGAGGTGGGGAACACAGGTAGAGGGTACGACCGAGTTGGTCAATGGGATGAATGAATCTAGTTGACAGCTGGAAGATGGGTTGATCAGAGGAACGGACGGGAGAGGGGCTGGGAAGGGAATCAGGGGATTGGAAGGGAGGTTACTAGAAATTGGAGAACTCAATGTTGAGTCCGCCGGGCTGTAGGCTACACCGGTAGAATATGAAGTTTTGTTCCTCCAATTTGTGCTTTGGTTCGGTATGGCAATGGAGGAGGTCAAGGATAGCCATGTCGGAACGGGAGTGGGAGGGGCAATTGAAAGAGGAGGTGATTGGGAGTTTAGGTCAGCCCTTACAGGCCCAGCTGAGTTGCTCAGCAAAGCATTCCCCTTAGTTTACATTTGCTCTCCCTGATATAGAAAATACCACATCAAGTGCACCAGATACAGTAAACTCGGTTGGATCTCATCACCTGGCACATCTTCCACAAGGACCAATCCCTTCGCTAATTTTGGTTCCTGCCACATTCCCCACCAAACCCGCCAATCCCTACTGGCAACTGACCCTGCAGATGAACAAAATGCATCACCTGCTGGCACACCACCTCCCTCATCTCATCCAAGGCCCCAAACAGTCCTTCGACGTGAAACATAGGTCACCTGCCTCTCCTTCAACCTAGTTTACTGCATCAGGTGCACCTGATGTGGTATTCTCCATATCAGGGAGAGCAACGCAAACTAAGGGCTCATTTTGCCGAGCATCACGGCCGGGCCCACAGCGGCAGACCTGAACTCCAAGGCACCACCCATTTCAATTCTCCTTCCCAATTCCTTTCCAACATGACCATCCTTGGCCTCCTCTGTTGCCACAGTGAGTCAGACCGCAAATTGGACGAACAACATCTTACCTTCCGCCTGGTTAGCCTACAGCCTGGAGGACTCAACATTGAGTTCTCCATATGAAATACCCTAACCAGCCATGGCCGTACACCCTTTCCACCCACGCCTCCTCCCTTCCTTTCCACCAAATGACCCCGCCTTCCTGTTCCCAACTGGATTCATTCCACTCATCGACCAACCAGTTTGCACCCACCACTTGTGTCCACCTTTCCCATACCTCACCATCCTGCTGTTTTCCCCACCCCAACCACTCCCTCCCCTTTTTATCTGCAGTTCCCCCATACCCCCACTCGCAGTCCAGAAGAACGGGTATATTTGAAATGTTGACTTCTCCACCTTCTGATGCTGTCTGACTTGCTGTTTTTTCCAGCCTCCTGTTTGTCTATTATTACATAGGAAGATAAGGAATCTAGTCAGCAGGTAAGCAGCTACCTGCAGGTCACCCAATAATCAACCTCTTCCCTGGAACGAGGAAGAGTACATTCAGCCACCCGAGACACCTACACACGAACAGAAGAGGCCATTCAGCACCTCCAAACTGTTAGACTGAAATAGTAGTATGTCATTGACGCTGCAACACAACAAACCAATAAAGCAGAGGCTGCACAGACAGCCTGCTCCACGTTGTGCCTTCTGGCTCCATTACTAATGTTTCACGCGTGTTACATTAACGTTGATGATGGTAAGAAGGCACAGTGGATGATTTGTGGCACGTCTCAAGGAGGCATCTTCCATCTCCGAGAAGACAGGCTAATCTTCTGCATGGAGGTCTGAAGCTTTTGAGAATGACCAACCCTGTCAGACTGTGGCTCCTGACAAGTTTGTGGACAACATGATGCTCAGTGCAGTGTCTCACTCCAACTGTGCATTGAGACGGAGAGAGTTTGTTCAGACTCTGGAGCTGTCTCTCAACCAACATGGGGCTCCGCGGAGACATGTAAACTATCACAGAGTCATAGAGTTCAACGGGCCCTTTAGCCCAAACTGGACCATTCAGACTAAAATGTCTATCCATGCTAACTCCATTTTCCTGCACTTGTCCCATATCCCTCTTAACCTTCCCTATCATATATTTGTCCAAATGTGAAAACATATATTGCAGGAAACGCGTAATATTTTACAATATCAATGTTTAATTTTGAAAATAATGAACATTGTCCATAACGCTCAAGTTTATTGCAATCACTTTTTATTCTTTTTCGTATTACAGATTAAACACTAATTTCCTTCACACTCTCCAGATCGTACCTTCACCACAGGGAATAATCTGGTGTATCACCTTTATTCTGTCTCATTGTGACAAGGAGATCATTCCTCATAAAGGAGAGAAAATCTGTTCACAGCGCCCCAAGTACTGTCTCAAAATTACTCCAGAACTTCAGTAAGGTGTCTTCACACATATACTTCCATCATTTTGCAATGAAGGACACTATACATTTACTGTGCTGATTACTTACTGCTCCGTATGAATTCTGTCAGTGGCTTTTGACCAAGGACATCCACCTCCTTTTCACCAAGAGCACTTCCCATCATCTTGCCTTCTCATAAATAGAAAATGAGAAGGACGGTAGGTTTTGCCAAATTTGTTGCCTTGCAAAACGCTGTGCTTTAATCACAGCCACGCCACAGCAACACAACTGTTGCCATTGGAGATTGTTGGAGATGCTCAGGAGATGATGGCCTAGCTGTATTATCTCTGGAATATTAACCCAGGGACCCAGATGATGACCCAGACACCAGATTTGAATCCCACCACGGCAAAAGTTCGAATTTGCATTCAATAAAATATCAGGAATTGAGAATCAAATGAAACAACGAAACAATTGTGTTTGTCCTACCTGGCACACTAATGCTCTTCAGGGAAGGAAATCTGCCAACTTCAACCGGTCGGACATACATGTGACTCCAGACCCACAGCACTGTGGTTAACACAGTTGTAGATTGAAATGGCCAAGCCATATCACTCACTACAAATTCTGAAGGAAATGAAACTGGCGGACTTCAGCAGTGACTACTGAAAGCCCACAGGCTGCAGTGGGCCAGGAAGGCGGCTCACCATCACCTTCTCAAGGACAATGAGGAAAGTGAATTAAATACTGGCCCAGCATCCCATTACTGAATAAAAGGAGATGATCACACTCAAGGAAGAGAGACAAAGGATCATAACTCACGTCAAGCCTGGACTTTGATGTACACCTTACATGGGCATGAATTTCATTAATATGAGAACAGGAGAAAAGTAAATAAGATTAGTCTAGATTTTTATTTCCATTCCAGCTGATCATCAACAATCCCTCAGTTTGTTTCTTTCTCTCTACCCCTCTCTTTCTCTATCTATTCAACTCACTCCTTCTCCCTTTCACAACAGCCATCCCTATTATCAACATCAATCACTCTATTTCCCAGCTGCATTCAGGTCTGATATATGGTGATTGGACCCGAAATGTCACTTCTATTTTTCTCTCAACCTGAGGCTGCCAAATCTGTTCACTTTCTCTGGCACTTACTCGTTCCTTTTGTTTCTAATCTCTAGCATCATTCTATTTTTTTCCTCTACCTTTCATATTGTTATTGCATGGGATGTCTGCATCACTGACAGGGCAGCATTTGTGGACCTCACGAAATGTCTTTTACTGTGAGGCCATACCTTAAGGTACAGTGTCTGACGTCAGTCTTAATGCAGACCAGGCAATAATGCGAGATTTCTTCACCAAAGGACAACAGTGAAATAGATAAACATATTGACAAAGGGCTGGTGGGATTATATTAATAAAATTCGCTTTTATTTCCAGTTCCTGTCATTTGAATTTAAGTTCTGTCATCATCTGAGATAGGATTTGAAACAGTGTCCATAGTGTAGTAACCTGGGCAGCTGAATTACGTGACCAGCGACAATACTACTGTGACACCGTGTCCCTGTCATGAATTTACTTTGCAGACAAGAACCAAATTTTGATGGAAACATTTGGAACGGAAACAGTGATTAGAAGATAACAGGAACCATAAATTCTGGCTTTTACCAAGGTATAGATAATGATTTATTTAGCACCTGCACTGACGTCAAAATGGGGTCTGTGGATAACATGGACAAAGCTGGTAGTGGGTAGCTTTGGTGATGGAGAGAATACCAAGACATAAATCAATTCGTGGCAAATAGGTACTTCGGAATTATGAACAGTCTTGTTCTCAGATGTTTGTGAGGGCGGTTCTGAAATTTGTGGGTAATGAATGGATTTGCATTTGAAACAGAAGACAATAGTTTCAGTATTTACTAAATATAGATAACAGAAATAGCACTGAGGTTCACCATGGCTTATGGGATTAATAAATCGATAGAGATGGGAAGACTTACCAGGTAGACCAACATTAGCGAGCATGGGATAGTAACCAGCCTGAATAATCAGCAGTACACCTAATATCCGATTTGGTAATATGTGCCAATACCAGGAAAGATACAAAAGACCCGAAGATAAACTCCTGTCCATTCTTGCAGCATTCCAGTCTATTTTTCTTAGATTCTGAACCATTGGTGCGACATTCCAGTCTACTGTTCTCAGCTTCGGGTCCATTGTTGGAACACTCCAGTCAATGGTTGTCAGATTCTGATCTCTCCTCTCCCTGTCTCTGCAACTGCTGATCCTTGTCAGTGTTGCAGATGATGCATCTGCAGCAAAAATGGGATAAATCATTGGAAGAAGCCCCGTATAAGTAGAAGAGGAAAACCATCCAGTGACATAATTAGGATCCATGGAGACAGACATCAATCACAGTCACTGAACAAACAGGTCCAGATAACTCCTTTCAGAATGCGACCATCAGTTCAAAATAACAACTGGATTGAATTGAATGTTGACATCGCTGGCTAATGGTCACAGCTCCCATTACCAATTGCTTTCGTGAAGTTAGTTGTGAGGGAGAATTATGGAGGTTTTCTTATCGCAGGCTAGATGATTCTGTAGTGTTCTTCATTTGCAAAACTTTAACCACCTGAACGCTTCTTAAATGACCATCCACAAAAAATTACAATCCAGATGTGGTTTCCATGCTGGTCTGTCCTCGACTAGAACAGACGCCAAGCAACAGATTCTCAGTGGATATATTTGCCCTGACCATACACAGGAAGTGTGAATCTGTCTGGACATTCCACTCGTGACAATGCTGAATCTTTTCGCACAACATGATTGAGCATTGTTTTATGTAAACTAACAAACAACTTAATACATTATATTGGCTTCAAAGCAGTAAGACTTACATTTTCGGAATTCAGTCCAAAGCCAAATGTGGCATGTTCTCACAAAGCTAGTTCTTTTTACAGGGTTATGTTTTCCTTGATTTTTTTTAAAGAGGGTCTAAATGACCCAAGATTCCAATATGTCAGAATTTTGAAAGGTTCGTTAGGGTCCTTTTGCTTATAACTAACAGATAATGCCTCATCCAAGAAGCCTTTCAAGTCTTTAAAAGGTAGCCTGTGTAATCAAGAGGACCTGTCCAGCTCCCTAGCTGGACAGGTTGGATCAGTTCAGGGGTTTGTTGAGTCAGGGTCACTGGACGCTCTCTGCCTCCTTCTGACCTTATAACCTGCAAGCAGTTGTGTCAGTTTTACCCTTGGTGCTAAGGGGTTCTGTTTATTGGGATTGTTGCAAGTATATTGGAGCAGCATCCTTAAATCGGGATAGCCTGTCAGGTTCGGATACGACACGTTATTCAGGTATTCTGTTTTCGGTTCCTTATGTTTCATTTGGTAATTTGGCAAATAAATGCCATTTGTTTAAAACTTGGCAGTCTGACCAGCTAATTCACTCTGGGAATATCAGCTATACACTAACCTTCAAAAAATAGCAAATTTACGGTCCGGCTACCTGCTTAAAATGTTTTGAGAGGTCGGGTCTGGTCCAAAACAGCTTAGGGGGCGCTTACAGAGTTTAAACAGCGAGTGGCAGGTGTTAGTGTCTCTTTTTTCGTGTGTTGATTTGGTGAGTAAACAGAGCTTCAGATAGCAATGGTTCTTGCAGGAACCAAGCTTGTTTTGGAGGGGGAGGAAATGACCTTGAGGGTTTTACAAAATGCACATAAGTCCAAGCCGCAGGAATTAGTAGACAAAGGGAGTTGAAGCTCCCATCTAATGTGAGGAAAGATGAGATGATTGCAGCAGTAGCTCAGCATTCCAATTTACTGGAAACTCCATCAGGATCTGTGGAGATGAGTAAGCTTCAATCGCAAAAGAAGCAGCTTGGGTTAGAAGCAGAGATGAAGCAGTTTGAGCTACGACTAAAATCAGAAGAGGATTAAAGATAACGAATAGGTTTAGCAGAGGAAAGAGAAAAAATAATAAATAGCTTCAGCAGGAGAGAAAGAAAAAGAGGGAGCATTTGAGCTTCAGAGGTGGACACTTAGAATGGAAAGTCAGCTTAAAAGGATTAGGATGAAGGCTGAAGGTAAGTTTAGTGAGAAACAGACTGAAGATGGGCAATCTCATTGCAGTCCAAAGCCTGGTGAGAAACGTGTTTCAGTATATTCACAGCTTGCTAAATTTGATAAGTAGGAAAGTAGCTAAAGAATTTCAGTGGCCAGTAGCCATGTAGGTTTTGTTGACCCAAAGAAAACTTGTAGGTAGAGCTTGTCAGGTATGCGCAACATTATCGGAGGAGGGATCTGGGGAGTATGAGGAGAAGAAAATATACATATGAGCATGTGCCAAAAGCTTACAGACAACGTGAGGAATTTAAGGAAGGATCCTGGTCGAACCCCTATTGAGTTTGAAAGGATCAAAAAACGTAATTTTGGTAGATGGATAAGAGCTTTAAAAATAGAGCAAACCTACGAGATACAATTAATTTGGATGAGTTTAAGCATTCACATAGTGCAAACTCATTTGGAAGATCATAGAGTTATAAAGGCAAGACTGGCAGCTGAAGTGGCTGATGATCATGTCTAGTGATTATGGTTATAGAACTTGTTTTGGCTTCCAGAATCAATTTCAGTCCATGATGGATAGAAATTGGGGCAAAGAGAAATCCCCACGTGGAAAGAGAGACGTAGATCTCGGTGAAGATCATGATAACTTATCACAGGGTTAAAAGACAATATTTGAAGGAGGCAAAGAAGATAACAAGCTCTGGTGCTTTCATTGCAAGAAATTATGTCACATGAAATCACTGTTTTGGTGGTTTCAGAAAAAACAAACACAGATGCAGGAAAAAGGGATAAATCTGGGAGTTTTGTTGGAGCGGTAACAGAAGCATAGTGGAAGCTAGAAAGCTGCATCATAGCGTACAAGCTGATTGGAGGTTTGTTAAGGAGGAAGTGCCAGATCTGCTTAGAAAATATACCTGCAAAGGGAAATTGTATTCACATAGGGCAGGAAAAGAGGATGCAATATTAAGAGACACGGGATCCTCTATGAAAAGATAAGGAGATATGTACTCCTGAAGGACTATTTCCAGAAAAGGTACTGCTAAAGGGAATTCACCATGAGACAAAAGGTGCAAAAGTATGTAAAGTGAGCATAGCGTGTCCAGAAAAGTGTGGGGAATTTGTGGTAGGGGTATTGGACAAACTCTCAGCTCCAGGAATAAAATTTGTCCTTGAAGAAAATATAGCTGATTCAGTGGTAGGATTACTGCTACTCTGGTTGAAAAGCCAGTGGAGACGCAGGCAACTGAATCAATGTAGGTGTCTTATCCTGGAAACTTTCCTGATTATGGGTAACAAAGTCCCATTGTCACGTTGAAACAGAAAATACCAAAAATGCAAAGATAAGGAAGCTTAAGTGGCATGAACAGATACTTGTTCCATTAGAAAGTTGAGCCAAAACAGGAGCAAATAGGTGATCATGTAAATATTTTTTGCTCAGCTAAACTAATTGAGTTACAGCAGAAAGATAAAAGTTTAAAGCAGTTGTATCAAAAAGCATATATGTTAGGAGTTTTGAATGTATCCCTGAGTGTTATTACCTTAAAATGATGTCCAAATGAGGAAATGGAGACTAACATATATTCAAGGAGATGATAAATGGGAAGAGATTCATCAAATCATATTGCCAATGGGGTACAGAAAGCAGGTGATGAGAATGGCAGTTGAGCTACCACCTAGAAGTCATTTACGAGTGAGGGAAAAACAGACTGAATACAGACACATCTTACTGGCCTGGACTGTAAATGGATGAGGTTGAATTTTGCCAGATGTGTCATACATGTCAGGTAATTGGAAAAACACAAGCCATAATAAAACTTGCATCTTTCTTAAATATTCCGGCATTTGAGTAACCTTTTACCGGAGTCTTAATTGATTGGCTAGGTCCCCGATCACAAACAAAAAAGTGGATACCGTTATTTGTTAACAATAATGGATCCATCAACTAGACTTCCACAGGCCACCCCATGGTGCAGTATCATAGCTAAAAGAATTGCAAAGGAATTAGTCTTTCTAAAAAAAAAATACGGACTACCAGTGGAGATACAGTGATATCAAGGTTCAAACTTCACATCTCATTTATGATGGAAGTACCACATACTGAATCTGGATGTAGTTGTGCCTGTTCACATATGTATTGTAACAAATGTATATGCGCATTTTAGAGTACGAACCACTATTTTTGGTGGTTTTGAAAACTGTTTGGATACGGAAGATTCTGTTTTATATTGAGGGAGTTGTCACACAGGGGTCTCTTTATAAGGTTATGTTGTCCTTGATTTTGTTTTTCAGAGAGGTTCTAAACCTCCCAAGCTTCTAACATGTCTCAATATTGAATGCTTCATTGGGGTCCTTTGTTTTTAACCTAACAGATAATGCCTCGGACAGAAGGCTTTCAAGCCTTTAAAAAAACTCGTGCAATCACGGGGATGTGGCCAGCTCTCCAGCTGCACAGGTCAGTTCAGTTCGAGAGTTAGTTGAGTCAGGTTCTGTGTTGAACCTGGACGCTCTCCTCCTCCTTCAGCCCTCTGACTTTGTAACCTATAAGCTTTTTTGTGTATTTTTTACGCGTTGTGCTCAAGGGTTTGTTTATTAGGATTGTTGCAAGTAATTTGGATCAGCATCATTAATTGGAGATAGCCTGTCAGTTTTAGATAGATTGAATTATTCAGGTGCGTTATTTTCGATTCGTTGTGTTTCATTCCTTATTTTTGCAAATACAAAGTCGGCAGTCAGACCAACTAATTCACACTGGGAATATCCACTATACACTGACCTTCAACAAATGGCAACATTACGGACTGGGCTACGTGCTTAAGAATGTTGTGACGGGTCGGTCCTGGTCCATAACCATGTACAATAACCTTGTTTATTAAAAGTCATGAATTAATGAGTAAGGGATGGAATGAATATGATATTGGCTATGAGACAGAAAGGGCTGCGGCCAGTGGCTGAGGAGACCTGAGGGGAGTGCATAAATATCTCCCAGTCACTGGCATTCAGCCATCACTGTTTCTGACAAATGGAATGAAATGCAATGCAGAACAAGATAACAGATGACCTCTGGTATATGAAATGTTGAACAACAATGTGAATGGAAGAGGGCAATTTTAAATGTTAAGTACATAGTTATATTTTATATATCGACTGTTTAATCACGGGTTATACGGGTTGTTAAGATTGTTTCTATCTGGACGGGATATTCAGAAATAAACGAGGAGAAAGTGAGGTCTGCAGATGCTGGAGATCAAAGTTGAAACTTTATTGCTGGAACAGCACAGCAGGTCAGGCAGCATCCAGGGAACAGGAGATTCGACGTTTCGGGCACAGGCCCTTCTTCAGGAATGTCATTCCTGAAGAAGGGCCTGTGCCCGAAACGTCGAATCTCCTGTTCCCTGGATGCTGCCTGACCTGCTGTGCTGTTCCAGCAATAAAGTTTCAACTTATTCAGAAATAAAAACAGACATAGATTGCAAAATGTATTTCGTTACAGAGAGTTACAGCAGAGTAAGAGTGAGAATACAGCTCATACCGAGCTGGCACAGAGATGATGAGCTGCATGACAACCACCTTTATTAGATTAGATTAGATTACATTACAGTGTGGAAACAGGCCCTTCGGCCCAACAAGTCCACACCGACCCACCGAAGCGCAACCCACCCATACCCTACATTTATCCCTTACCTAACACTACGGGCAATTTAGCATGGCCAAATCACCCTGACCTGCACATCTTTGGACTGTGGGAGGAAACCGGAGCACCCGGAGGAAACCCACGCAGACAGGGGGAGAACGTGCAAACTCCACGCAGTCGCCTGAGGTGGGAATTGAACCCAGGTCTCCAGCGCTGTGAGGCAGCAGTGCTAACCACTGTGTCACTCACTTTCAGAGAAATATATTGAAAATGTTTAGAGACTGAGGAGACAAGTTTAGTTATAAAACGCGCAGACAATATCATAATTAATAAACTATTCCTATTTTTTTCATCAAGTGTAGCTGTCTCTAAAAGGCCTTTTAAATCAAAATCACTTTGATGAGATCCGCGTATTTATTTTCAGAACTTAAAGAAGAAACAGACTCCAGTGCAATACATGAGTCATTGGCACAAGTGAATGGAACAGGAATGGAGCATATTGTCCAAATATAATCGGGTTCAACATCCAGAGCAATCAAGAAAAAGCAAAATATTAGAGATAGTGGAAATCTGAAATACAAATGCAAAATGATGGAGGAATGCAACTGATGATGCAGGATCCGGGCAGAGAAACAGACTTAACTATAGAGTCTTATATGAATCTGTTCTGAACAAGTTATGTTATATTCAAAAAGAGTTAATTTCATTTTTCTCTGCTCCGATACTGCCAAAACTGTGGGGTTTCTCTCCAGCTCTTTCAATCGGTGCAATGAAAGGAGACAGAGAGTAATGGTGGGTGGTTGCTTTTCGGACTGAAGGCTTGTGCCCAGCAGTGTTCCACAAAGGTTGGTTCTGGGTTTTCATGGTTTGTCTTTTATGTAAATTATTTGCATGTGAATATCGAAGGCATAGTTCGTAAGTTTGCGGATGACACCAAAACTGGTGGCAAAGTGGACAGTGAAGAAGGTTTTCTAAGAATACAAAAGGATCTTGAGCAAATGGGTCAAGAGACTGACAAATAGCAGATAATGCCCACACTCCTTATATTGACTAAGAGATAAAATTGAATAAAGTTGTCTATCTAAAGTAATGTTTCCTTTGATTCTTGAACAAAAGCTCAATAGCTGTAGTTGTCCATTGTTCCTTAATCTTACCAGCATTACCCTTCACTCTAACAGGGACATAATGACTCTCAACTCCCGTCGTCACACTGTTGAATTACCCCCACTTGTCAGACATCGTTTCACCTGCTAACAGTCTACTCCAATTAAACTTGCAAAGTCCTTGTCCCATGCCATTAAAAGTTATGGTACTCCAATTAAAGCAAACATTAATGAAAGGCTTATTATTTTCCATAACCATTATGAAACTAATAGAGTTATGATTGCAAAACCAGAATATTCCCTCACGTTTACTTCAGTCACTTGCCCAGCCTATTGCACAAAAGAAAGCAGAGTTTAGCTCTTTCTCTTTTGGAATCATCCGCATATTGATGAAGAAAATTTTCGTGAACACATTTGACAAATTCTTCACCATTCAACCCGTTAACACTGTGGTAGTCCCAAACAATTTTTAGAAAATTCAAATCCCCCATTATTACAACCTGATTAAGCTTAAATATATCAGAGATTTCACTACATGTTTGTTTCTCAATTTCTTTCTTACTGTTGGAGAGCACCTGGTACAATACAATCAACATGCTCTTTCCTTTCTTATTTTTAATTTCGACGAACGTATTTTCACTGGACGATTTGTCACAAATGAGCATTTACTGCAATCTGTTCAAACTGAACTTTATTTTGTTATTTTTAATACTACATGCATATTTTAACTGGATAATTTTTTCATAAATATATTCCCCAGTTACAGCAATAATTTGTTCCTTAATCAAAAATTGCAGACCTCTCCCTCCCTGCCCCCCCGCATGTCTGTTTCCATCATTTCTATGACTCTTCACACCTGGAACATTGAATTGCCAGTCTTGAACATCTTTCAGGCGAAAGTGAGGACTGCAGATGCTGGACATTAGAGTCGAGAGTGTGGTGGTGGAAAAGCATAGCAGGTCAGGCATCATCTGAGGAGCAGGAAAATCGATGTTTCAAGCAAAAGCCTTTCATCAGCCCAATCCTGATGAGAAGCTTTTGCCCAAAATGTTGACTTTACTGCTCCTCACATGTTGCCTGACCTGCTGTGCTTTCCCAGAACTACACTCTCGATTTAAACATCTCTCAACCAATTTTCTGTAATACTTATGATGTCCCAATCCCATGTTCTTAAACATGCCTTGAGTTCATCAGCCTTCCCTGTAAGACCCCTTACATTGAAATAAATGCAATTTCGTGCTTCAGGATTACTATATATTCCTGACTTTCTCGTTTTTCTTTTCTAATTGACGTGCTCTCTTCACATTCGTAAATTTATCTAACCATCCTGCCATTTCTACTGCTGCTTGGAATATCCCCCTTGCCGTCTCTATCAATATAAAGTTTCCCTACATAGAATGAGCAAATCTCTCTGCTAAGATATTCGTTGCTTTCCAGTTTAGATTAGACCAATCTTTTCTGAACAGGTCATTTCTATTCTAAAGTAGATTCAAATTTCCCAAAAAATCTAAATCCCTCCATAACACAATAGCTCTTCAGCCGTTGATTTTTCTCCTTTAACCCTTTGTTCCTTCCCAGTTGAGTTTGGCATTGCGCGTAAACAAGAAAGTATTGCTTTAACAGTTTTATTTTTAATACTCTACCTCACCTCTTAAGTTCACTCTGTACTGTTTTAATCTTTCCCTAAAAAAAATATCATTCCTGCCATTATCTACAATAATGTTTCTCTACTCAATCTCACCTTTAACAACGTGCTTGAAATGTTTCGAGACCTTCTTAATCCTCACAGAGGGAAATCAACAAAGCATCCTGAATTACCGGTCACTGCCCCAGAATCTTCTGTTAATGCCCCTGATAGAAAAGTCGACTGAAGCAATAATTCTACTAAATCTCCTCAAACGCTGCTGAACATAAGAATCATTCCAATTGTCCAATAATTGATTGCTCTTCCATTTTCCTCAGAGAGACAATCCCCTTCAACTGTTCTAAAAGCTGAAAAACATTTTGATAGAGGAATAGCCACCGGAGACATTTGAACTACCTTCTTATCTTTCCTGACAGACACCCAACTATCTAACTGACTTGCTAGATAATGCTTTTTATAAATCTTCTAGCCATCTCTCTCTGTACCTTATATACGGCCTTCAGAACATTACGCCTAAAAGCAGGATTGTTTTTGACAACTTATATATATATGTTATTTTTCATCACCTACAGACAATAACGTTAAAAAATCGAAAAATATATACATATGCGTATCAAGCATATAAAAGTTAAACAAAATCAACCATTAGCTAATTAAAACAATAAAAATATTCCTCTTCATTAAATCCCGAGAAGAAAGTAGTCTCCTCGGGAACTGAAAACGTGTAGACTCTCCGGAAGGAAGGTACAACTCCGTATTTTAAAAAGAGCTGATTAATTTTTCAAAGCAAAAACACATTTGTAGTGTAATAAAAGAAACCTTTTAAAACAGAAATAGACTTTTCCTTTCTTTTGTAAACCACCCTTAAAAAGCTCTTTTAAAACAAAAGTTCGTTTGAAAGAAAATTGTGAGGTTTTTTTATGTAAATGAGACAAAGTAGAAAAATGATGTTAAATTAATAAACTATAATAATTATATCAACTGCAAAAAAGACTAGAATAAATATTTAACTGCCTGCAATCCCAGGAGCAGCTGTAAGATCCATGCTGCTCTAAGAACATTATGTGAAACTGTTTTGACAATGAAGAAAAATGGATGTTTTAATAATTTGTTCCCAATTCGAAGTGACTTTACGATACGATTTAATCTCCTGCCACGATTCTAAATATAGAATTTAATTGAATCTTTATCCTCATCACTCGAATTCTTTCAAACAAAATTGTGAATCTGTGTTCATCGTACAGACGGAAAGTTCCTTCAGCTCTGACTATTGCAGGAATGATACAAGGAACATTACCCAGGTCCACGTAAAACCCAAATGTTGCAGGGAAAGCCACCGAAACCTAATCCAATATTAATTACGTACAAGCCTTATGAATAAATCATAGAGAAGGGCATAATATAAAAGGCGAATTCAGCTTCATGTCCAAAATAACATTCGTGGCTCGCTCATTAAAAACCTCAACTGCATTACGCTGTAAATTCACAAAAATAGGAATAACAAGAGAATGGGAAGAAAATCAAGGCTAAGTAGTGAACTTCATAAATGATGATGATGAGAATGGGAGGGATGGAGTTTGGGGAAATGATAAACAATGTTGTGGATGACAGAAAGATGAGCTAGTGGTTCACAGTGAGGAGGAAAGTGTTACAGGACGGTATAAACCAACTGTTCAGGTGCACAGATCAATCGCTGATGAAAAATGTAACACATATAAATGTGATACATTTCTGAAGTATTAAGACAAGAGAGTACTCAAACTGAAGAGAGGCTTGATTTACTTGATTTTACTTTTAAGCAAAGAAGGTTGAGAGGTGTTCCTGGTGGCGGTGTTTAACAACATGAGGGGTATGCACAGGGTGATCAGAGAGCAGGCTTTCCCTTTACTTGGAGTCTCAATAAAAAGGAGACACACTTATAAAGTGAAAGTGGTCTCACCATTAATCTGTAAACTGTAGAAAAACTTTCCTATTTCTAAATGTATTTGGTTCTAAAATATTTCAAGATTTATACTGTATTCTGAAAAATGTGATATTGATGCAAAGGTTTGTTTTGTGATCCAGATTCCCCATTCCTCGTGCCTCCGTTTCGCAATCTATTCATTGAAATAATACATTTTTTTCATTCAACTCTATAACTTGCTCAAACACAGACACAGTTTCTCAACTATGATCCAAAGACAAATATTTGTCCGTTCCCCTGACCTCTTTAAAGACTTATATCCTCTTCACATCATCATTTTCTAATCTTTTCAATGTTTGTATTCTTTTATAATAATTCAAAATATTTTTCATAAGATGTACAGTATGACACTTGCCAACAGTATTGATAATGTAATATCTTTACTCAATATAAACAATAAAGTTGCAACAATGCTAAAGTGTTTTGCAGTGCCGTCACTCACTTCCCAGACTGAAGTTGCAGCAAATAGTCATTGAAATCTCAAAAGAATTGCCAAGTATTTACTTCTGATCGGAATGGTAATTTGTCTCTTTATTATGAAATCGGCATGTTAATTACGGACTGTCTGTCTGACTGCAACATTTTGATGTGGTTTACTCCAAGCAATTAAACATCAGGAATAAAGAGCAGTGTAGGCCAGCTGGGTGCCAGGCCTGCTGTGGGAATCAACGAAGCCTGACTGCGGTCTTTTCTCCACATTAATGTCTTGTTCACAACACACAGAGCAACCTGCACCTCCCTTGACCAAAATCCTTGACTCATGTCACCCCAACCACCAACAATGAATAAAATTCAAAGAACTGCAGACGGAGCAACACAAGTACATAGAAATTAGGAGTTGCGGAAGGAAATTCAACTTTGCACTTATCCACATTAAACGCCATCTGCCAGATATAACAATCTGCTCCAATTTCTAATATTCATCAGTAAACTCTTTATTTCCGTATTACAGCCTGTTTGCCACCTAGTTTAGTACCATCTGTGAATTTAGTTGCTACACTCTGTCTCTCCTTCCAAGTCATTTGGATTGATTGTAAACAGTTGAGGTCTGAGTACTGAAACCTGCAGCACCTCACTTGTTTCAGTTCGTCAGAAAAGGACCAGTTATCCCGATGCTCTGCTTTCTGTCTGTAAGCCAATCTTTCTTCCAATTCAATATTCTACCCTTAACCCCCCGGATCTAACCTGCTAGATCAGTCCTTGTCAAATGCCTTCTGACGTTTACATGTACAGCAGTTGCTATATCCCAATTATCCACATTGTTGGTGACGTTCTCAAAGAACACCAGCAGGTATGTCAAGCACAACCTGCCCATCATGAAACCGTGCTGACAGTGGTGAACTGATCTTTGTTTTTCAAAATGTTCAGTTATTTCCTTCGTTATGGTTGACTGGTTATGGTCCCCACTACAGAGTTAAAACTCACTGGTCTAAAGTTTGTCATTTTTTTTCCTATCTCTTGTTTTGAATACGAGTGTCACATTATTAATTTTCCAATAGTACAGCACAGTTCCAGAATCAAAGGATTTCTTTGAATATCGTAACTAACACATTAGGTACCTCTGCTGTTGCCTCCTTTAATATAGTAGACTGCAGGTCGAGAGCCTGACCTCCCTCTAATCCCAAAAAAATGTATTTAGTACCTTTTTCTCTCAGCATCGTACTTCCAGCAAGATCCTTTGCAGTTTTCGTAAATTTTGGGAAGAAATTATCTTCCACTGTGAAAGCAAGAAGTGATGGCATTACCTCTGCCACTTCTGAGTTTCCCATGACAACCCCGCCGTTTTCATCCTCTAAAAGGCCAACATTTGCGTTCAGCATTCTTTTACTTTTTGTCTACTCGGAGAAGTGTTCTTTATCCATTCTTATGTTTTTGACGCATTTTCCTTTGTAGCTGTTTTGATTTTGTTTCTAGCAAAAGTTTGCGAACAATTAAAGCGTTTTTCTTTATTCCATTCATAGGAAGATGGCGTCGCTGGTTAGACGGCACTCATTGTCCTTCCCTAATTCCCCAGAGGGCAGTTAAGGGTCAAGCAAATTTGTGTGGGTTTGAAGTCACATGTAGATCAGATCAGGTAAGGATGGCGGTTTCCAGTCCTAAAGGACATTCATGAAACATATGGTTGTTTCAAACAATAAGCAATAGATTCACTGTTATCAATAAACTCTTAATTCCAGGTTCATATTGAATTTAAATCCCACCATCTGCCATGGCGGCATTTGAACCTGAGTCCCCAGAACATTATCTGGATCAGCAGTCGGTGATAATGCCACCAGGCCATCACCTTCATGTTAGTATCGACTTCCTTGTTAAGACATGGATCACTTTCCACCTTTTTAAAATTCCTCTTCCACTCAGGATTGGACTTTAATTAAGGAGTTTGGACTATCTCCCGAAGTAGTTGCCACTGTTTTTCAACTGTACCGACCTTTAATGTTTTTTTGCCAAGTCCACTCAGGCCAAGCACTTCCTCGGGCCAGTAAAATTATCATTGTGAAACACTAAACCTCACATCTGTGACTCTTTCTTCACTGTTTCAGTCTGAATGTGAAACTGCAGCATTTTGTGGTCACTCTTTCGAAGGTGATCTTTTACTACAGTATGATTGATCACTCCTTCTTCATTATATTATAGCAAAGCCAGTTCTCTGTTTGGTTCCTCGAGATGTTACTCGAAGAAATAATCCCTCATACGTTCGATGAATCATTCTTTGAGGCTCCCCTTGCCAATTGATTAATCCAGTCAAACGGTTAATTTAAAACATGACTGCATTAATTGATTGTTAATTAAAGAATGGAAAGATACATTACTGACCGATGAGGTAACTAACAAAGCTGCCCTGAACCCACAAGAAGCGGTGATTTATTCCCTAATACCTACTGTCCCAGGTCCTTGGAAAGCTCCAATATTCACTGAAAGAGAGGAAAAAGAATTGAAATATTTAGGGGGTGTAAAAACGGCAGAGAGACATTGGATGTTACCTGATGGAAGGGAAATGTTAAACAAAATTATGATGCGAGAAATGATGGCTGTCTTACATCAGGGGAGCCACTGGTGAGTGCAAGCAATGTGTGATTTAGTCAGAAGGAAATATGGATGCAAGGGATACATACGATAGCAAAACAGATATGTGAGGGATGCATAACACGTAAAAAAGTAAACAAGAAAGTGTTAAGGAAACAAGTCCCAGGAGGGAGAGAATTACCCCGAGTGGGAAGACTGAGATATATGTTGATAATAGTTGATCATTTATCCGGATGGATGGAGGCATATACTCTGGCTACTGCCAAATCCAGAAACTAAAGAGTTGTTCTTAAATAAGTATATACTGGGTTTGTCCTCCTCTTTGTCTTTCCTCGGGAAACAGCGTTTATTGGCACAGACTCGGCACCTTGAATTCGCTGTTCATCCAATTCGACGGGGAGATTGGGTCTGAGTAAAATCATGGACAGAGACTAAATTGCAACCGGACTGGGAAGGGCTCCTTTGACTACCGAAACGGCAATAAGGATGTTGGAGAAAGGCTCGACTCACTACACTCGGATCAAAGGGCCAGTGGAATCTTCAATTGAGGAAGACGTCTGGACAGCCGAATCAATGCAAGAACCGCTAAACTTAAGCTAAAGAGACTTTGAGTAACTGATTATACAGTGGCGACGCGAGCGCAGGATTATTTCCGTAGGATTGTATATTAAGTCTTTTGGTGCTTTAGCATGACTTTTTAGAATGCTGGGGATGCTTCGAGATATGATACTAGCTCTCTTAGAATATACAACATAGAACAATACAGCACAGAACAAGCCCTTCGGCCCACGATGTTGTGCCGAACACTTATCCTAGCATAAGCACCTATCCATGTACATATCCAATTGCCGCTTAAAGGTCACCAATGATTCTGACTCTGCCACTCACTCAGGCAGCGCATTCCATGCCCCTACCACTCTCTGGGTAAAGAACCTACCCCTGACATCCCCCTATACCTTCCACCCATCACCTTAAATTTATGTCCCCTCGTAACACTCTGTTGTACCCGGGGAAAAAAGTTTCTGACTGTCTACTCTATCTATTCCTCTGATCATCTTATAAACCTCTATCAAGTAACCCCTCATCCTTCGCTGTTCCAATGAGAAAAGGCCTAGCGCGCTCAACCTATCCTCGTACGACCTATTCTCCATTCCAGGCAACATCCTGGTAAATCTCCTCTGCACCCTCTCCAAAGCTTCCACATCTTTCCTAAAGTGAGGTGAGCAGAACTGCACACAGTACTCCAGATATGGCCTTACCAAGATTCTGTACAGTTGCAACATCACCTCACGACTCTTGAATTCAATCCCTCTGCTAATGAACGCTAATACACCATAGGCCTTCTTACAAGCTCTATCCACCTGAGTGGCAACTTTCAAAGATCTATGAACATAGACCCCAAGATCCCTCTGCTTCTCCACCTTACTAAGAACCCTACCGTTAACCCTGTTTTTCGCATTCTTATTTGTCCTTCCAAAATGGACAATCTCACACTTAGATTAGATTACATTACAGTGTGGAAACAGGCCCTTCGGCCCAACAAGTCCACACCGATCCGCCGAAGCGAAACCCACCCATACCCCTACATTTACCCCTTACCTAACACTACGGGCAATTTAGCATGGCCAATTCACCTGACCCTGCACATCTTTTGGACTGTGGGAGGAAACCGGAGCACCCGGAGGAAACCCACGCAGACACGGGGAGAACGTGCAAACTCCACACAGTCAGTCGTCTGAGGCGGGAATTGAACCCGGGTCTCAGGCGCTGTGAGGCAGCAGTGCTAACCACTGTGCCACCGTGCCGCCCACTTGATAGGGTTGACCTCCATCTGCCATTCCTCAGCCCAGCTCTGCATCATATCTAAGTCTCTTTGCAGCTGACAACAGCCCTCTTCACTATCCACAACTCCACCAATCTTCGTATCATCTGCAAATTTACTGACCCACCCTTCGACTCCCTCATCCAAGTCATTAATAAAAATTACAAACAGCAGAGGATCCAGAACTGATCCCTGCGGAATTCCACTTGTAACTGGGCTCCAGGCTGAATATTTACCATCTACCACCTCTCTCTGACTTCGACCGGTTAGCCAGTTTTCTATCCAACCGTCCAAATTTCCCACTATCCCATGCCTCCTGACTTTCCGCATAAGCCTACCATGGGGAACCTTATCAAATGCCTTACTAAAATCCATGTACACTACATCCACTGCTCTACCCTCATCCACATGCTTGGTCACCTCCACAAAGAATTTAATAAGACTTGTAAGGCTAGACCTACCCCTCACAAATCCGTGCTGGCTGTCCCTAATTCAGAAGTGTCTTTCCAGATACTCATAAATCCTATCCCTCAGTACCCTTTCCATTACTTTGCCTACAAAGGCTTGTAATTCCCGGGGTTATCCCTATTCTCTTTTTTGAACAGGGGCACAACATTCGCCACTCTCCAGTTCCCTGGTACCACCCCCATTGACAGTGAAGACGAAAAGATCATTGCCAACAGCTCTGCAATTTCCTCTCTTGCTTCCCACATAATCCTAGGATATATCCCGTCAGGCCCGGGGGAGTTGTCTATCCTCAAGTTTTTCAAAATGCCCAACACATCTTCCTTCCTAACAAGTATCTCTTCGAGCTTACCAGTCCGTTTCATACTCTCCTCTTCAACAATATGGTCCCCCTCATTTGTAAATACTGAAGAAACGTACTCATTCAAGACCTCTCCTATCTCTTCCGTCTCAATACACAGTCTCCCACTACTGTCCTTGATCGGACCTACCCTCGTTCTCATCATTCTCATGTTTCTCACATATGCATAAAATGCCTTGGGGTTATCCTTGATCCTACCCGCAAAGATTTTTCATGCCATCTCTCAGCTCTCCTAATCCCTTTCTTCAGCTCCCTTCTGGCTATCCTGTATCCCTCCAACGCTCTGTCTGAACCTTGTGTCCTCAACCTTATGTAAGCCTCCTTCTTCCTCTTTATAAGACATTCAACCTCCCTCGTCAACCAAAGTTCCCTCACACGACCATCTCTTCCCTGCCTGACAGGTACATACATATCAAGGACACGTCGTATCTGTTCCTTGAAAAAGTTCCACATTTCCACGACATCCTTCCCTGACAGCCTATGCTCTCAACTTATGCTCCTCAGATCCTGTCTTACAGCATCATATTTACCCTTCCCCCAATTGTAAAACCTACCCTGTTGCACGCACCTATCTCTTTCCATAACCAAGGTGAAAGTCACAGAATTGTGGTCACGATCACCAAAATGGTCGCACACTAACAAGCCCATCACTTGTCCCGGTTCGTTACCAAGTACCAAATCCGATATGGCCTCCACTCTGGTCGGATAATCTACATACTGAGTTAGAAAAGCTTTTTGTACACACTGCACAAACACCGCCCCATCCAATCTACTTGATCTAAAGAGCTTCCAATTAATATTTGGGAAGTTGAAATCGCCCATGACTACTACCCTGTGGCTTCTGCACATTTCCAAAATCTGTTTCCCAATCTGTGTCTCCACATCTCTGCTGCTATTGGGGGGCCTATAGTAAACACGCAACAAGGTGACTGCTCCTTTCCTATTTCTCACTTCAGCCCATACTACCTCCAAAGCCAGATCCCCCTCAAACTGCCTTTCTGCAGCCGTTATACCATTTCTAATTAGCAACGCCACACCCCCTCTTTTTTTACCACCCTCCCTAATCTTACTGAAACATCTGTAACCAGGAACCTCCAACAACCATTCCTATCCCTCTTCTATCCACGTTTCCGTGATGGCCACCACATCATAGTCCCAAGTACCGATCCACGCCTTAAGTTCACCCATCTTATTTCTGACAGTCCTTGCATTGAAGTATATACACTTGAACCCATCTCTGTGTCCGCAAGTATTTCCTGCCAGTGCTACCTTCTCCACAGCCTCCCTACATTCTTGGACATCCTGAAAAACAGCTAACCTACTTGCTGGACTACAAGTCCGGATCCCATCCCCCTGCCAAATTAGTTTAAACCCCCCCCGAAGAGTGCTAGCATTGGTGCCCTTCTGATTCAGGTGCAACCCGTCCTGCTTGTACAGGTCCCACCTTCCCCAGAATGCAGTCCAATTATCCAAATAACTGAAGCCCTCCCTCCGACACCATCCTTGCAGCCACGTGTTCAACTGCACTCTCTCCCTATTCCTTGCCTCACTGTCACGTGGCACCGGCAACAACCCAGAGATGACGACTCTGTCCGTCCTAGCTTTTAGCTTCCAGCCTAACTCCCTGAGCTCCTGAATGACCTCCCCACCCCTCTTCCTACCTATGTCATTGGTGCCAATGTGCACCACGACGTCTGGCTGCACACCTTCCCCCTTAAGGATTCTGAAGACATGGTCCGAAACGTCTCGGACCCTGACACCTGGGAGGCAACAAACCAACTGAGAGTTTCGCCAATTGTGGGGATGTGGGTAATCAAAAACAGTACCGCAACTCAGAGAGACATCATAAGTCTATCGGGATGGCCTTGGGGATGGTACTTGGTATAATGGTCTTGTCACAGTACACCGGGTCCCCTCCGACAAGCTTTCGATTGTCCCGATAAAGAGTGTAACCCAATATATCTAACGATAAAGAAAACCACATGGCACAAAGGAAATCACGGGGTGGGGGTGTGGCACCTATCGGTACAATTAAATGAAACATTTGGGATAGAAATGACAACAAACGGGAATGACTTCTCAGGCTGTTGTTTTCGAATTAGCGCAGGATAGGGAAAACAGACAGAACTACTGGATAATAAGATACAACCTTTCACCTCCCAATGACCATAAAGCAGTAAAAATTATAGAGGTAAAGGACTTGAAACAGACCATTGAAATAGAAACTGGATACCCGGATGCAAATGGCTGGTTTGAATGGATAAAGTATACTGCAAAAAGTCTGAATAAGAACAATTGCTACGCATGTGTCTCCGGTAGATCAGTGGCCCAGGTGGTTCCCTTTCCGCTCGGGTGGAAGCGAGACAGGAAGGGCATGAAATGTATGATAGTCCTGTATCAGGATAAAACTGCATGGAATGATAGGAACTGCACCTCTGATGCATCTCTGATGTTCCCTCCATTGGAGATGAAAGACTTAAAAGCCTCCCCCCGCCCCCCGCCAAGTCTTCAACCGCAGTCAGAAATCACACATCATATGTGCATAAACGAGGTACAAATTGGTCTAGAGATTTGGGGAAGCTGAAATTATGTACAGAGATTAAGAATTTCACCGATACAGACAATGGAGGGAACTACTCAGCACTTAAGGTCCCCCGAGCGGGTCTGTGGTGGTGTACTGTGGAGGCAAAATATTGAGACCCACCCTACCTCCGGATTGGAGAGGGATAAGTGCAATTGTACAATTGGCAATTCCATTTACCCTGGCATTTGAGAAGGAAAAGGTAGTAGGGAAAAAGGGAAGGAGTAAGAGATCAGTCTTAGATTCTTCTTTCGATGACAGGATTTATCTCAATTCTATAGGAGTCCCGGGGTTGGGGGGAAGGAGAGGGGGGTACCTGATTTTCAAGGCTCGCAACCATATTGCTGCAGGCTTTGAGTCAACTCTCTTTTGGTGGGTAACAGTTAATGAAAATGTAGATTGGATAATTTACATTTTCTATTATCAACAGCGATTTATAAATTATTCAAGAGATGCGATTAAAGGAATACCAAAACAACTTGATGCAACAAGTAGGATGGCATGGGAAAACAGAATGGCCCTTGATATGATTCTAGTGTCAAAAAAGGTGTGTGTGTGTGATCTTAGGAGGAAGCTGTTGTACCTTCATTCCCAATAACACTGCACCAGATGTTCAATTACCGGATCTTAAGGGGATTGACTACCTTAGCAGAGGAACTGGCTGATAATTCAGGAGAAGACACATCTCTCACGTGATGGCTTGAATCATGGTTTGGAAACTGGAAGGTGGTGATGGTTTGCATCCTTACTTCCCTGATAGTAGTAGGCAAGGTATTGGTAACCATTGGCAGTTGCATCATACCCTGTATACGAGGGCTCACCCAAAGACTGATTGAGATAGCCTTAATAAAACAGAAGCCCCTAAAAGGGAATCAGGCAGAAGGACCTTTTTCTATGAAATAATGAGGGGATGAGAGAGACCAAGATGGATGAAGTCTCAGGAATGATGCTTGCGAATTTTGGGGGTGAGGCTTAAAGGAAAAATTGCAGAAACAACAATTGAATGTAAAAATAAAAAGGGGGAATTGTGAGAAGTAATTATAAATATTGTTATCTGCAAAGATCACAAGGCTGAATCATGAAAGAGGAAGAGGGGTGTAGGTTAAGCGAGATATGCTTGTACAGTTATAAGCATCTGTTTCCCGCTTCTGCAAAAACAAAAAAAAAACACAATCAAGAGGTCATAAGTCTCAGTATGGGCAAAGAATGGAAGGAAATGTTTTTTTCGCAGGCAAGGAAGCAGATGGTAGTCAAGGAGGATATATAACAATAGACCACAGAAGGATGTGGTGAAACAGCCAAGCAGGAAATGTCTTTTTGTCACGAACAAAGCCAGATGAGGCAAGAGATAAACAGTCGTTTTTAGAGAAGTGGGCGATGTAAACAGCGGAGAAGCAATGGAATAAGCAGGGGAGGAGTAAAAAAGGAATGAATTGTATAAAAAGTTGTGTACTTGTTAAACTCGGTGTGCCTAACTTATAGGCACCACTCTTGCAAGAGTATAATAAACGATATTGCTGCTTCAGATCTTGTCTCAGACGGAAATTATTGAAGTCAGTGGGTTCTATTTCCCACACAACCATGGAGATCCTGCTTTTAAACTCAGGCCTCGTTTCCTAAACATGCTTTGCTGGACCTTTCACTGCTCTTACGGAAGTCATTCATATCAATGTGTACCACGACCGCTGGCTGTTGAACCTCCCCCTTCAGTATGTCCTTAACATGCTCAGTGACATCCCTGATCCTCGCACCAATCGCCCCTTGTACAAAGAATTCATAGAATCATAGAATTACTGGGGTGGGAAAACAGGCCATTTCACATAGCACGTCCACGCTGACCCTCTGTTGTGTAATGCACTCTGACCCATTCCCCTACACTATTACTCTGCATTTGCCCCTGAGTAATGCACCTAACTGGCACATCGCTGAACATTATTGGAAAAAAGTAAACAACCTAGACCCATTCTATTATCCTATGTTGAATCTGCTTTCTCACAACAGACACTTCCAGAAATACTGAGCATTTCCAGCAACTTCTGTTTTTTTTTTCACTGATGATATTTGCATATTGATAAAAAAAACATATGCAATTCAGACTTGAAACAAAGCTGAATTTAAACTCTCAGGTGAAAACTAAATATTTGGTCATTCAATGATCCCCGCAAAGTTTTATTCAATTACTCCTGTTCTGTCTGTGAACGTCATTTGTTTACTTTCCCAATCCTGAACAAAGGAGATTTTTGCATATTTTTAAAAAGTTGCACATTTACCTCTTTCATCTCAGTTCAATTACAGAGGATTATTCACAAAACACACACAATGTATTACTTTGTCGAAGAATACCAGTAACATTGTAAGTAATTGGAATCATAACTGGACAGAAGGATTTAGACAAAGGGAGCATGAGAGAAAATGGGTCTTTTTTGAACAGAAAAGACTATTATGTGAACTTGGGTGATCAAATTTATGGAAAACTATGTAGGGCTGACAAATGATATTGTTATGAAGGTGTAGAGGTGTACATTGTTCTGAAAAAAAGTTAAAATGTAACATTTGACTGTGAAACAAATAGTGAGTTGAAGTTGCCATGGTACAAAAACAAATTCAAATTCGGCCAGTCAGTTCAACTATGCCCCAAAACTCTGAAATCCAATAGAGTTTGAAATATAATGTATTTGAAAGTCAATGAAACAATCCAATGTTTTGAGGTGTAAAACCGGACAGTTTGAACATTTAGGGAGAGAAACGCCAAGGACATTCACAAAGATAGACTGCTAGCTGGAGAGCTTTCTGAAAGCTACCTGTCTGTAAGACGTTTGCACAGCAGAACATCGAAGCCAACCGAGATAGAAATCTACAGAGAAAAATCTACGAAGAAGAATTGACAAAGTTGACTGGTTTTGAAATGTGATTATATTTGTTTTAAATCTTAATCATGGTGTTTTGTTTTATCGGAGCAGTATTGTAGAGTGGGAGGTAAATGATAGGTTTAACAAAATGAGTTCTAAATAGTTGTTCATTTTAATATTCTCTGTTGGACTTAAATAACAAAATTTTTAATTTTACATTAAATAGTGACCTCTTTAAATGGATCTTTGCCTCTCGAAATTTTACAGATTCCAGCATGAGGTGAACTTTTTTCTCTGTGGCTGGTTCAGATTAGAAGAGGGGTTTACCCTGTGTCATAACAGTTTGGGGCCTTTTGTCTGCGATTTGAGCAAGTTTAGACAGATCCAGTCTGAGATTTGTGCAGAGTTAAATAGGTTTGGGGTATGAAAGTGCACAGTAGATTTAATCATTTACACGTTATTATCCGAGAGCTTTAAATTAAAAAGTCGGTGAGACACTTTGTTTAATTTCGGTGACTTGTGTTTGGTTAAATTTAAAGTGAGAGAAATGGCTCTTTAAAAATGTTAAAGAGGTTCTGGGGTTTGAAGTTGATTCTCACATTTGCCGAGGGTGTTTAGAAGGAAAGATAAAGGCCAAACGTTTAGAATTCACAAAGAATTTAGATTTGGGTTTAACCAAGAACAAGAGTAAAGCTGAAATTGTTAAGAAATTAGTCAAACATGAAGATGTGTCAGAGAAACAGACAAGTGCAGGAGATTTAGAACATAAACTTAAATTACAATTGAAGAAAATGCAGTTTAAAGATAAACAAAGGGAGAGAGAAAGAGAGAGAAGAAAGAGAAAGCAAGAGGGAAGAGAGGGAGAGGAATAAAAAGGGAGGAGAAGGTTCTTAGCTGACCACAGAGAGAGCGAATTTGAACTTGAGAACTTGTGATTTAGTCAGCAAAGTGAAGTGAACAGGATGGAGAGTAAAAGGGACATTAGTGAAATATACAACTATCTCAAAACTCTGCCACATTTTGATGAGAAAGATGTTGAAGCCTTCTTTATTTCATTTGAAAAATTGGCTAGGCAGGTAGAGTTGTGCAAGGATTTATGGGTAATACTAGTTCAGACTAAGCTGGTAGGCAGGGTTAGTGAGGTATTTGTTGCGCTGTCAGATGAGAGGTTAAGAGATTATGAAGACGTGAAACAACGTATTTTATGTGCTTACGAATTGGTACTGGAAGTATATAGACAGCAGTTCGGAAACATAAAGAAGGAATCAGGTCAGCCTTATGTTGAGTTCGAAAGAATTAAACATAGGCATTTTGATAGATGGTGCAGGCTTTAAAGATAGATAAGAGCTATGAGGCTCTAAGGGAGATTATTCTGCTGGAGAAGTTTAAAACCTTACTTCCAGAGATGATAATAATTCACATGGAGGAAAAGAAAGTTCAGAAATTGAGAAGGGCAGGAGAATTAGCAGATGAATACATGTTGCTGCATAAGACAAGTTTCCATCCATGATCTTGTCCTGTGGGGGATAGAATTAGGGAGAAGGGGAGATGCTGCACTATAAAAGAAAGAGTAGAACATATGAGTTTACCACAGGTTAAAGAAGCTGCCCAAGAGAGTGGAAAGGAGGTGAAAGGCCTCAGGCGTTTTCACTGTAATGGAGTGGGACACAGGAAATTACAGTGCCGATGGGTTCAGAAGGGCATTGGGAAAAGGTGTTTTCACTGCCATAAGGAGGGATATGTATGGTCACAGTGCTGATTGTTAAGAAAGGGACTGTGGGAAAAGATGTGGTAAAAGAAGCTAAGCCAGTGGCATTAGTGAAAGTTTAAAGGAAACCCCAACAAGAACCGAAGAGCTGCAGGAAAGTGCACAGCCTCGGCAGGGGCTGGGTATGGAGTTAGTACCTGGTCTCAATAAAGAATTCGCCTCTGTGAGTAAAGTTTACTCAGAAATAACAAAAGGCAAGAAGTTATAATTTTGAGAGGTACATGAACTAACCAGTCGCCAATAGTAAGAGATGAATGAATTTGTAGTATTTCTGATCAGTTACCCCAGAATGTATTAATTTATGGGAAAGATGGACAGAAATTTGGTATTTCCCTATGTAAGATCAGGTTGGAGTGCCTACTCAAGACTGGGGAAGTTAAGTGGGAATGATTGACAGACCGTCAGATCCAGGAATCCAGTTTGTTCTTGGGAAGGATTTAGCAGGGTCCAAGTTGGGAGTGACATTGCTTGTTGTGGAGAAGCCCAAGGAAGACAAAGAAACTGAAGTGTTAAATCGGGAATATCCTGGTATTTTCCCAGGCTATGCAGTAACCATATCCCACTATCATAAGGCACAGCACGAAAGACAAACTATGGACAAAAATGAAGGAGTTGAGGTTCAGTTAACAGACACCCTGTTTGCCATAATGGTGCAGGGAAAGCCCGAACAAGCAGTGGGTCAGACAGAGGTGTTTTGGCCTGAAAGGCTAAGGGAGTTGCAACAGACAGACAAGATGATAAAAGATATATATGTGGATGTGTACTCTGAAAAGGAGGCAGAGGATATTCATGAGGGTTATTATCTGAAAGGTAGATCTTAAGACAGAAACGGAGACCACATCAGGTTAGTGCAGAGGAGAAATGTGTTGAGGTGCACCAGAGTGTGTTGCTGGTAGCATAGAGACAGGAAGTTTTACAGGTAGCATATGAACTACCTGGAGAACGTCACCTAAGGGTATGAAAGATTCGGCTCAGGGACAAAAACATTCTTATTGACCTGGAATGCACAAAGATGTGGTTAACGTTTGGCATACGTGTTATTCATGCCAAATGGTAGGTAGGCCACAGACAGTAATGAAACTAGCACCTCTGTTGACAATTCCCACATTCGAAGATCCCTTTATGTGCATTATAAATGAGTCTTTAGGTCCCCTCCTGAAAAGTAGAGGAGAGAAAGAATTGGAGAAACAGGATTTAGTTACTGCCCTACAGAGTGAGGAATCAAATCCAAATGTCATGGAATTTGATGTGCCTCAAAATATGTCAAAAAATGTAGAAGTCCTTGCGTACTGGGATAGATTAGTAAACTATCTGTCTCAGGAGCATAGAAAACAGTTGAAAGGTTTGTTATTGCATTATGAGGACATATGTTAGAATCATATGTGGGTGAGGGGGAGAACTAATGCTATTGTACATGAAGTAGATGTAGGGAATACTGTCCCGATAAGACAATCCATATCGATTTAATCCTCTCAAAGCCAGTCAGGTCCAGAAGGAGGTGGAGGCTATGCTCAATGAGGACATTATCGAACCAAGACTGAGCGAGTGGATCTCAATGATTTTGTTTGGATTATTGGAAGATCGACACTGTTACAAAATCAGACTTATATCCAATACCGATATTGAAGAAATGTATCGAGAAAGTTGGACAAGTCAGTTACATCACGAAGTTGGAGTTAATGCATGGATTCTGGCAGGTACCTTTATCAGAGACAGTGAAAGAAATTTCTGAATTGTAACGCCAAATGGTCTGTATCATTTCAAAGTGATGCTCTTTGGAATGACGAACACACCCAACACATTCCAAAGACCCATGAACAGAGTTGTGGCCTGATTAATAAACTGTGCAGTCCGTTTAGACGATGTAGTGATCTTTACTAAGTCCTGGAAAGATCACTTGGTACAGTTGGCAGAGCTTTTTGAACGAATACGAGAAACAAAACTGGTGATAAAATTAAACAAAACAGAATTCGTGAAAGCAGACATGATGTTCTAGGGACAAAATATCGGTCATGGAAGGTTGATCCCATGGAATGCAAAGACAAAAGCGACCGAGGAATTTCCACGGCCAACCTCGAAGAAAAAGGTGCTTCGCTCCTTCCGAGTCAGCGGATTCTATCAGGTGTCTGTTCCAAACTTCAGCAGTGTAGTGACACCATTATCCAACTTGCTGAAGAAGAGCACCAAGTTTTGGTTGAAAGAACAATGCCAGGAGGCATTCGACCATTAAAAAGAAATATTGACAACCAAACCAGTTTCAGCTACACCAAACGCTTGAAAACCTTTCAAAGTTCCGTCGACGCGAGTGACATAGGAGTTGAAGCTGTACTGCTACAGGACAATGAGATGGGATCGTACTTTTCAAAGAAACTCAACATCCACCAGAGAAAATATTCCACAATTGAGAAAGAACTATTGAGTTTGGTACTAGCCTTAAAACATTTTAATGTGCATTCACAAACAGTGTGTTGGAGACGGTTGTGTACATAGATCCCAACCTGCTTACATTCTTGAACGCTTTCAAGACTATTTCATTGCAGTCTTATGTTACAGACTTTTAATGTAAAAATCGTACATGTAGCGTGTAATAAGAACGTAATCACAGATGCTTTCTCACCGATTTAACCAATAAAGTTCAGACGAATTTGTATTTATCCAATGTTACATACAGGTAAATGGGACGGAGTTAAAGTGAACTTAGATTTCAGTTTTCTGTATGTTATGGCAATGTGTTTAAAGAATAGAAAGACAATGAGACCGTGTTTTCATTATGATGGTTCTTTTTTGAGAGAGATGTTATGAATGTATGAAGGGTACTGTACCTTTAAGAGATTTGAAGGATTTACAAGCACAGTGAGTTCTGAAAAATTTACAATGTAACATTTGGTTCAGCAGCTGGCAGTACCTAGGTTGCTATGAGACAAAAAATAAAATCAAATTTGATCAATCCGTTTAAATTATGTCCAAGAAGCTAAACTACAATCGAGTTTAAATTTGGCATTTGGCAATATTATATAAAAAAAACCCCGATGCTTTAGGATGAAAGCTGAAAAATTTTTTACCAGTTAGGGGAGAACTGCCACGCCACCAACATCTGCCGACTGCCCGGAGATTAGCTCTCCGAAATGTACCTTTATTTATCAATGACCTGTGAAGCAGAAACTCTAAGGGGAAGAAACGAAGACAGAGGAAGATACAAAGAGAAGATTTGACAGCTGGCTGGTTCTGAAATTTGAATGTTTTGGCATATCTTAGGGGGGAGGTTATCGGACGAGCATTTTCAAAGAGAAAGTAAAAGATAGGTCAGAGAAAGGAGTTGGAAATAGTTGTTAGATAATTATTCTCTGTTAGCCTTTAAAAAAAGGTTTTCAATTTTTACTTTAAATAGTGACCTTTAGGATGGTTATTGGCCTTCCGAATTTTTACAGATAACAAAACTGTTCAAATCTTTTCTGTGTTGCAAGTTTAAATTAGCGCGGGGTGGTGGTAGTGGTGGGGGGTGGGGGGGGGGGGGGGGGGGGGGAGGTGGGCGTGGGTTCCCCCGTGTTGTAACACATTAACTCGGATTTCTCTGCACAGATGCTGCCAGACCTGCAAAGCCTTTCCAGCACATTTCTGTCTTAGTTTCTGGTTTGCGAAATCTGCAGTTCTGTTGATTTTCTTATGTGTATCATTGAAATCGACGGTTGAGGTCCTGGAGGACAGGAAGACAGCTACTGTTGTTACATTATTTGTAATTTAGCTGGAAAGAAAACCCAGGAAAGTACAGACCATTGAGTTTGATGTCAAGGGTCGATAAGTGTTTGTAGGAGATTCTGAAAGGCAGGATTTACATGCATTTGGAAAGGCAAGGACTGATTACGGATATTCAGCACAGCTTTATGTCTAGGAATCCATATCTCACAAACTAGATTGCAGTTTTTGAAGATGTGTTTGGGAAGATAGATGAAGGTAAAGCAGCACTGTGCTTCGGCGGGTCAGTGTGGACTTGTTGGGCCGAAGGGCCTGTTTCCACACTGTAAGTAATCTAATCTAATCTAATCATACGTTGTCTACATGGACCTTAGTGAGGCCCAACAAGGTTCCACATGGTAGCCTGGTTAATAAGGTTAGATCACATGAGATCAGGGAGACCTATCCAATTAGATACAAAACTGGCTTGACTATAGGACTCAGAGGGAGTTAGGAGAGATTTGCTGTTCCACTTGGAGGCCTGAGTCCAGCATTGTGCCGCAATGACCAGGCTGTTGCTCATTGTTTTTGTAAATGATTTGGATGAGAATATTGGGACCATGGATATTAATTTGGAGAAGAAATCCCCAAAATTGGAGTTATGGTGGACAGTGAAGAAGGCTGTCTTAGAAAATAAAGATATTTTGATCTACTGGCAAGTGGGTTGAGGATTGGCTGATGGAGCTTCATGTAGATAAATGTGAGATATTGCACTTTGTTAGGCAAACGAGTGTAAGATTTATTTTAGTAAATGGAAGCATGCTCGGGAGTGTTGCCAAATAGAGAGATCCAGGGACCAGGTATATAGTTCCATGAAAGTGGAGTCGCAGGTTGACAGGGCAGTGAATAAGGCATAAGGCAAACTGACTTTCATCGGTCAGAGCATTGATTACAGGAATTGGAGCATCATGTCGTGGTTCTACAAGAGAATAGTAAGGCCACATTTGGAGTACTGAGTACAATTCTTGTCGCCCTGCTATAGGAAGGATGTTATAAACTGGGACGGGGGCAAAAGTATTTAAAATGATGTGATGGAGACCGGAGGTTTTGAGATATAAGGCTGAGATTTTGTTCCTTTTGCGTTGGAGGCTGAGAGATGACCTTTATTTCCTCATGACAGGCATGGATAGGATGAATAGACAAGATCTTTTCCCACTGGTGGGTATGTCCAGAACCAGGAAGGATAGTTTTAAGGTGAGAGGGAAGTCATTTAAATGATATCAAAAGGACAGTTGTTTCTCACAGAGGGTAGTGTGTATAGGTAGAGAGCTGTCAGAGGAAGTCGCATTGGGAAGTACAAATACACCATTTGAAAGACAATTGGATGTATACAGGAATAGGAAATGTTTGGAGGGGGTCTGTGCTAAAATAAGAAAAATAGTAATAATTCAATTTAGGAAACCAGGTGAGCACGGACGAGTTAAACCGAAAGGTCTGTTTGCATATTGTATGATTCTAAGAGTCTATGACGCTTTCACTCCTCCTTCATCACTAGTCCTTCATTGCACTCAATTCATTTGCAAGTCAAAACTCATCTGTAAATACATTAAATGATCTAACTCTCCAAACTTTCTTAAATAGAGAATTGCTGGCATTGATGTGGTTCTGCAGACAACAGCAGCAGTAGAACCAGAATTATATTCAAGCACAATCTGTAAGGTTTTTTCCTGGGATGATCCCACGGCCTACCATTCCAACCATGTTGATCTATGGTTCAGTGATATATTGGTGAATGTGCCAGTGTCCGAATCATGTGTACCTAAACCTGATGACAACTCAATAAAGCTACCAAAATTGACTGCTTGCATTCCAAACAGCAGAACTAACATCTAATAGAGAGGGTGCAATGATCCCAACATCAACAAAGCAATAATCCTGTCACATCCAGCCATAAATGGTGATGGACGGTTAAACAACTTCATGGAGGAGAAGGCTCCACTATTATCCCCATCCTAAATAATGGAACAGCCCTGTACATCAGTGTAATAGATAAGAATGTAGTTTTGGTAGAATACTATACCAGAAGTGTTGAGTGGATGATTAACCTCACCCTCGCCATGATGTCCACAGAATCACAGATGCCCGTCTTCAATCAATTTGATTTTGCTGCACGTGACTTGAAGACACAGGTGAACAAAGTAGTTAGGATAAAGGTAATGGGCCCTGACACCATTCCTGCAAGAGGATTAAAGACGTGTGCTGCACAACAAGCCGTGTCCCTGGGGAAGCTGTTGCATTCCAGCTCCAAATCTGACATCTCCATAGAAATGCGGAAAATTACTCAGCTATATCCAGTTCCCTAAGAGGGGAATAATTACAATCTGACCCATTACCACCCCCTCAGTCCCATCACGATAGTTAAACTAGTAGAAGTTATTTTCGCCAGATCTGTCAAACAGCACAGAAATATCCTGCTCAGTGTGGTCCCAGATAGCTACCCATGTGGAGATGGTACTGTGTTGTGGAAATGTCACTGGATTACCAGGCTAATGCTCTGGCAGCTGATGGAAGTTAATAACAATTAATAAAATATCGAGATCTAAAATCTGGTGTCAGTAACGATGACGCTGAAATCAATGTCAATTGCAAACTCCAATTTGCTTCACCAATGTACTTTCAGGAAGTGAATTCTGGTCTGGTGAATTCCATGCATTCCTGGTCTGGCCTAAACGTGACTCTCGACACACACACGTGATAAACTTTTTAATAGTCTCTAAAACATTAAAGCAAGACACTAAATTGTATCAAACTGCTCCGAGGTTTGGAAGGATAAAACTGACAGAACACCCAGCAGCAGCCTCGGTATCAGAAAAGGGAACGGGAAACACAGTCTTGTTGACCCTGCAGAGGCCTCCTCCCTAACAGCTGAGAGCTTGTGACAGCTGTACTCCAGATGCCTCCTGATCGGTTTAGTGTCGAGAAATCCTTATTTATATACAGTGCCTTGTGTTCCACAGCTTATGTGGGAGAGAAATCCCCAGAGTCACCAGTCACTGATTGCAGACATTTATTCTCATCTCAATGCAGAGTGGCCTGCCTCGCCTAATACTGTGGCGCCTTGTTTTAGATTTCCAAGCCAGGGGAATTATCAACCCTGCTTCCAATCAGTTTCATCCTGTCAGAGTTTTATATGTTTCACTGAGATCTCCATTCATTTTCCTAAATCCCATGGAATACAGTCCCAGTTGCCCCAAACGCTGCTCTCACAACAAGCCTGTCATCCCAGAGATCAGTCGGGTCATCCTTCACTGCTCTCCCTCAATGTCAGGTTTGTCCTTTATTAGGTTAGGAGAGTAAAACTACACACAATACTGCACAATGTTCAAGATGGGCTCTCACCAAGGCCCTGTACAGCTGCAGTAAGACACCCTTACTCTTGTAAGTCAAGCCCCTAGAAGTGAAGGTCAACGCACCATATATCTTCCTGCCTGCTTTCTGCTCCTGCAATATTGCTTTCAGTGACTGGTGTGCAAGGAGATCCAGATCCTTTTCAATGTTACAGTTCCCCACTTGGGTCTGTGTACACTGGTCAGCGTGCCAATGCCATTCCCAGTATTGACTTCTGCTTTCAGAACTCACTGCCCTTCACTGACCTCGGAGGTCAAAGCAGGAAAATAAAAAGAACATAAATCCCTTTAAAGACCAACATGTTTCATCCAATCACTTTTCAAATGATAGGTTGCTGTTCTATCGTTCCCAATCAAAGTACACACCGTCACATCTTCATCTGCCACGTATTTGCCCATTCACTCCACTTGTCTCAGTCACCTTGGAGCTTTTTTATAGCCTCCTCACCCACTAACAATCCAATATCGTTTAATGCTGTCAGCAGACTGAGAAATATTGCATTTGATTCCCTCAACTAAATGCTTGACATGATTCTTCCACTTCTAAACTGTTCACTGCTTCGTGTCAATTCTCCTCATCTAAAACGATGTTCATATTTTAGTCCCAATCCTGTAACATTTGAGTTTGCTCACTAGGCCATAGTTTTTTTATCAACATCTTTCAGGAAATCTAAATGCAATGCATCCATTTTTTCCTCTGTATGTATTGACCAGTCAATTTCTCAAATATGATTCTTATTTCATGTTTACCCATTACATAAGAACGTACAAACTAGGAGCAGGAGTAGGCCATCTGGCCCTTCAAGCCTGTGCCACCATTCAATAAGATAATGGCTGATCATTTCATGGCCTCAGCTCCACTTACCCGCCCAATCATAATCCTTACTTCCTTTACTGCTCAAAAAATTATCTGAAATCAAATATATTCATTGACAAATCCTCAACTATTTCACTGGGCGAAGAATTCCACAGATTCACAATCTTCTTGGTCAAGAAGGTCCTTCTCAATTCAGTCCTAAATCTGCTCCATCTAATGTTGAGGCGTTGCCCTGTTGTCCTAGTTACACGTGCTTCCTTTATACTTCTAACTTATCTACTCCCTTCGCAAATATATATGTTTCTATTCTTTCCTCCCTCATTCTTTCAAATTCCAATCAATGTATAATTTCAATCTATTCAGTCTCTCCTCATAACCACCCCCTTCACCTCTGGAACCAACCTAGCGAGCCTCCTCTGCATCCATTGTAGCGCCAGTTTTTCCTTTCTCAAGTAGGGACACCAAAACTACACGTACTACAGGTGTGGTCTCCCAGCACCCTGTACAGCTGCAACATAATCTCCTTGCTTTTACACTCAATCCCTTTTGCAATGAAGGACAAAATTCAATTTGCCTTGTTAATGTCCTGTTGCCCCAGCAGACCAACTTCTGTGATTCATGCACAAGGACACCCAGGTCCCTCTGCACAAGAGCATGCTGCTTTTTTGTTAAACAATTCAAGTAAGAGTCCTCTTTACTATTCTTTCCTACCAAAATGGACGATTTCACATTTATTATAATTGAACTCCATCTGCCAGACCTTGGTCCACTAACTTCAACTATTTATGTCCCTTTGTAAAGTTTAACAGTCCTCTGCACACTTTACTCTGCCACTCATTTTAGTATCATCTGTAATCTTTGAGACACTAAACGTGGCCCCCTATTCCAAATCACTTATGCAAGCTGTGAATAATTGCGGTCCCAGCACCGATCCCTCAGGCACTCCACTAGTCACTGATCAGCAACCAGAAAAACAATCATGTATTCCCAGTTGTTGCTTCATGTTAGTTAACCAATCCCCTATCTATGCTAATACATTACTCGTAATGCCACACCTTATGCAGCAGCCTTTTTGGCGTCACTGTATCGAATGTCTTTTGGAAATCTCAGTACACCACACCTACAGGGTCCCTGCAGTTGTAATATCTTCATAGAATTCCAGTAGGTTAGTTACACGTGGCCTGCCTTTCATGAACCATCACTGTGTCTGCCCAACGGGACAATTTCTATCAAGATGCATTGCCATTTATTCCTTGATTACAGATTGAAATATTTTCCCCTACAGCTGTTACGCTAACCGGTCTATAATTCCCCACTTTTTGTCTACCTCCCTTTTTAAACAGTGATGTGTGAACTCCTGTTTTCCAATTTGCTGGAATTGCATCAGAGTTCAGTGAATTCAGAAAAATGTCCACAAGTGCAGTTTCCATTTCTCTCATCACCTCTGTTATTACCTTGGGATACATTCTATCAGGGCCAGGAGACTTATCTACCTTTGGCTCCATTAGCTTGCCCAACACTATCTCTGTCTTGGGAATAGTTGTTTCCAGGTACTCACTTACCTTTCTCTCTGACAATTGCTGATATGTTATTAGTGTCCTTCATTGTGTAGACCGACTAAATAACTCTTTACCTCCTCATCTATTTCCTCATATCCCTTTAGTGGATACCCCTTCTCTAAACGACCATTTCTTACCTAAGCCATTCATTTTGTTTTGTATATTTATAGAATATTTTGCTATCTGTCTTTATATTCTGAGGTAGTTTACTCTCATAACCTATCTGATGGGTCTTGATACCTTTTTTGTTGCTTATTTTGACATTTAAAGTTTCCCAATCTTCTACTTTCCCACTAGTCTTTGCCATTATTTATGCCATTTATTTTAATTTGATATTTCCTTATTTCCTGAGACATTCCTTGGCAGATTACCCTTTTCATACAGTCCTTCCATTTCACTATTATATGCTCTTGCTGAGAATGTTGAAAGATTGCTTTGAAAGCCTTCCACTGTACATTAACGGTTCCACCATAAAGTCTTCTCTTCCAGCCATCTTTACCCAACTCCTCTCTCATCCTATTGCCATCTGCTTTGGTTAAACACAGGACCTTGATATAGGATTTTACCTTCTCACCTTCTATCTGTATTCTAAATTCAACCATACTTTCAATCCAATAATTTCTCCCAAAACATTTTTTTTTTACTAATTTCATTCTTTTTTTCTGACGAGAGTTAGTCTTTCCAGTCTTGCTGGGAAGATTTAATTTGTTTTGTTTGTTTCCTTCTGTGAAGACAGAACTGAAGTAGTTGCTTAATAGTTCTGCCATTTCCCTGCTCTCATTTTCTATTCTCTGGATTGAGAGTGTAACGAAGCTGCACTTGTTTTCTCTTATCTTTTCCATTGACAGTTCACCTTATAACTCTTATTAATGTTGTCTTCAGAAACCCAGCAATTCATGTCCACACCATATAATCACAGGAGCATAGTCTCTGCACCGTCAGAAATATAGCACAATCTACATTAGTCCCACTCTCCTACTCCAGGCCCATAACCGGGAATGTTATGACACTTTAAGAGCTCGCCTAAGTAGGTATTTAGCAGTCATGAAGTTACCACAATAACTCCCCTCTGAGGAAGTTCATTCCAGACCCCAACACGTTCTGGGTGAAAAGCAATCAGCAAATTATCTTGACATCTCAAATCCTTCGCTTTAAAAGTGTGCTCCCTTGTTCTTAGCCCACTGATGAAAAGGAACAGCTGCTGTCTATCCACCTGGTCCATGCTCCTCATAATCTTATCCTTCTGAATCACACTCCGCTCAGGATTCTCTGCTCCAATGTAAACAATCCGAGCTTACCCAGCCTCTCTCCATAGCTGATATGCTCCATCCCAGGGAACATCCTGGTGAATCTCCTCTGCACCCCGTCCAGTACAATCACATCCTTCCTGTAATTTGGCTCCCCGAACACCACACAGTATTACATCTTGGCTTAACCAAAGTTCTGTATTAGTCTTGTAATCTATGTCTCGATGTGTAAAGGTTATATTTACTATTCCAAACGCCTTGTTAACTCCACTATTACCCTGTACAGTCCCAATCAGGGATGTGTGGAGAAGCACGCTCTGAGCTTCCTAGTGTGCTGCCGTTCAATGAGTACTCCCCTGTATGGTTCTATTCTTACAAATTGCACCACCTCATATTTATCTGGGTTACATTCCATCTGCCATTGATCTGCTTATCTGGCCATTCCATCTGTATTTTTCTGTAACATAAGACCTACCCCTCACTGCCAACCACCCGTGCAATCTTTGTGATAAATGCAAACTCACGTACCACACTTGCCCACGCCCTCCACTTTTATATCTACATTATTTATAAGTATCACAAATAATAAGGGTCACACTATTGACCCGTATACTACACCACTGGACACTGATGTCGATTCATACAGTTTCCAGAATCACCCTCTTTGTCCTGCCATAAAGACATTGTGAATGTCACTTACCAAGTTACCCTTGATACCATGAGATTTTACTCTCTTTATCAGTCTCCCATGTAGGGCTTTGTCAAAGGCCTTGCTGAAAAAAAAACATATGATCAACCTTCTTGAAAAAAGATCAATAAAATTCGTTCGGCATGACTCCCCTCTGATGACTATCCCTCTCTAAATGAAGATCCATTTTCTCCCACCCTATTTTCCCCAATAGTTTCACTGGCACTGATCTGATGCTCACTGATCTATAGCTCCCTATTCTACCTGCACCAACCGTTCCTGTAAAAGGTGTTCTGCGTTCCTCTGGCCCCTGCCCTGTGACCAGAATTTACTTAAACATTCGGGTCAGGGCCTTGCTCCGACAGCAGTTTGTGATACAACACAGCCAGACCTGTGGACTTGTCCAATTTTATACCAGCCAAAACTAGCTATCCTTGCTCGCATTTCATATCAATCTGCTCACGAGTTTCCCAGTCGATCTTCTTGAACCATGCCTCCTCCTTCTCCTGCATAAAACAGATGTGAATCTCTTATGTCACAATCTATCAATGTTCTCCAGTTTCATACACTGATTATCTTCTTGGTTTCTAATGGGCTCTAATTATTCCCTGCTTATTCTGTCCTACTTGAGGTCCTTGTGGAATATCTTAGGGTGCTCACTAATCCTGCTCACACTTTTCAATGCCCCTATGTTCTTCATTCCTCTCTGTGTGAATTTTGTAAAGCTTCATTTCGATCACCTCTCAGTCTCTGAAAATCTACAGAATACAGGCGGAGTTCCATCATCGGACAATCTTGCCATCCAAGGGGTTAATCTAGAGAATGTACATTCAGTATATGTGATCAGTATGTTGTACTTAGATCAGAAAATCAAAACTGTACACAATACTCCAGGTACAGTCTCACCAACACGATGTATCACTGGTGCAGAACTTCACTTCTACTCGGAGCGAATTACTACAGAAGCTGGGATCTGTACTGAACCAATGCTAGAAATCACAGCGAGTTAGACATCATCCATGGAGAGAGAGAACACAGAGCTCTTCATTGCCTATAATCTGATTCCCTTCAAACAAAGGGAAACTTAACTTTACCTTCCTCCATTTGCATATGTTCTTACCAATACAATTTGCTTTATTGTTTTAGGTCTAACTTACCGTATGAATTCTTTAAAAATCCTCCTGATATCCAACTATACCATATCCACTGGTTCTCCGTTGTTTATATCGACAAGAGACATCTTCAAGCAAAATTTTTGTAAATGTTACCTTCCCTTTCAGAAATCTAGCATCATTCTCTAGACGTTTGCTATAACTTTCCAAGTGTCCAATATCACATTCTTTACAATAAATTCAAACAGATTCCCCACTGTGAGCAATAAATTAACTTGTCTGTAGTTCACCATTTTCCATCTTCTTCCCTTTGTAAACCCTTGGAATGCATTTATAAGTTTCCACCTGAATACGGAAAAATACAATGATTCCCAATGCAATTATTATGTCCATTTCAGCTATCTCTGAAACTCTGATATGAAGTACTTTTGGTCTGTCAGACTTATCAATACAGTTATGTTTTCAAATGCTACCTGGTCACTGATATGAGTGATTTTAGTCTTCAGTTGCACAAGTCCCATGGTCACTTGGTATTTCTGGGAGATTTTCTGGCCCTTCCTCCGTGAAGACAGACATAAAGTAACTGGTTAGTTTTCCCCTGTCATTGTTTCTGTTCTCCACAATAAATTATCCTGTCCACACATTCACTCTTCCATATTTGACCTTGCTTTTATTTTCCTTTCAAATATTCATGGCAGTTTTTCATCAGTTTTTTTTGCTTCTGGTTAGTTTGTATTCCTGTTCTCTTTATACTTTACTTATCAGTTTATCAGTCCTCTTTTGTTGCGTCCAAAATTTCAATGAATGCACAATATATGACCATTTTCTAAAGCACTTTCTTTGATCTAATGTAATTTTTAACTTGTTTTGTTCACCATCGTTGAGTCACCTTTGACTTTTGCGATTTAGGCCTTGGAGGGATATATGTATATAACAGACCTTACAGTAAATAACATATATTGCCTGTTTTTCATTAAGTCAGTTTAATGTATTTTCCAAATTCTCTAAAGCCAACTTTACTCTCGTAACTTAATGTCTTGCACAACTCAGGTATATACCTGTAATATTAAAAAAAACTGCTTGTATTCAGACGTCATGTAAAATTCAATATATTAAAATCACTATTCCCCAATGATCCTCAAGAGCAAAGCATTCGATTTGCTCTTCTGATCACACAACACCAATTCCAAAATTGCCTGATCAACAGCTCGATGTTCAACATACTACTAAAGCCACCCGTCTCATACACGCTCATGAAATCCATTTTCCCAACATTAACATTCACTTGGGTAAACACTGGTTAGATTTAACTTGAAGCTGTCCATTATTACTGCAGTACCCCAAACCCTGTATGTCTTATTTCCTGTTTTATAACATACCCAACAATTGTATTGCAGCTTTCACTTCGATACATAACTCTCATGAATGTTTGCTTCTCCTTGCTGTTGCTAAGATCCACTTTACCAGATTCTGTGGAATCTGAGTGACGTGGGCTCTGGCGAGGTTAATGGCAGATTCAGACTAGATGTTTGGCGAGGCATATCTCAACATGGATATTATCTCACCACATCTTACCCGTTCTTCTCAAGCGGCATTGTGAGATTTTCTCCAGATCTCCCGTTATGCTGGTGTAGTAGAGAAGGACAATGATCTTCCAGCAATGCTGTATATTTGCCAGAGAGCGGAGACTGCTCTAACCTGGGTGAGAACCTTACAGCAGGCTGGTAAAGTGCTGCTGCTGCTGTACAGGGTCTTCGTGAGATCACATCAGAAGTAGTGCACACAGATTTAATCTCCTCACTGTGGAAAGGATGTTCTAATGAACTCAAAGATTGTTCCCTCAACGGACTTCTGCAACAAAGATGTTAATCATCGAATCTCTCCAGTGTGGAAGCAGGACATTTGACCCATCAACAACACACTGACTCTCCGAAGACCATCTCATCCAATCCCCACCACCTACCCCACCTAGTCTTTATAACCTGGCGTTTCCCACGACTGATGCGCCTAGCCTCCACATCCCGGACATTATGGGTAATTTAGCTTGTCCAATCCACCTAACCTGCTCATCTAGGGACTGTGGGAGGAAACTGGGGACTGAAATTGAACTAGGATCGCTGGTGCAGTGAGGCAGCAGTGCTAACTACTGAGCTACCCAGTGTGGGCAACAAAACTTGCCTCCATAGTTCAGCCCTTGAAAAGTGACATTTGAGAAGGGAGATTCCATAGGTCCCCAATACTCTCATTGAGCGACAGGAGGAGGACATTGAGATATTGAACGGCTTAGTCAGGAACAGGAGCAGGACATGCAAGCCCACTGAGACGACAATGTAGGAACACCAGGAGGACATTCCGCCCAGCGAGTGTGTAAAGCAGGAACAGAGTGAGTCCAATCAGCCACACATGCCTCTTACACAGCAATTCAAGAAGATCTTTTACAGCCTTGTGCCTGTTACACAGGAATTTGGAAAGGGAACATAATCGTTATAGAAAGGGAAGGACTTCAAATAACCAGCTTCACTCGGAAATGAAAAGTGGTGAGAAAATTATTGGGATTGAAGACAAATTGTTAGGATGCGTTATGAAGGAATTAATAACAGGAGATTTCCAAAGTCAAGCCACAATCCAGCATATTCAACATAATTTTATGGGTAAATCATGTTTTAATGATTTGACTAACTTTTTTTAAAAAAGCGTAACAAGCAAGGTGGATAATGGGGGTCCTATAGATGTATTATATCTGGGCTTCCAGACATCAGTGCGTAACGTGTCATGAAAAAGGTTAATATGCAAGACAAGAACACATGGGATTAGGAATAATTTACTTGCTAGGGGAGAGGATTAGCTAACCAGTAAAAGCCATGATATGGAGCCACTGCTTTTGGACTGGATTGGACAAGGTCAAAAATCAAACGACACCAGGTTAGAGTCCAATGGGTTTATTTGTAAACACAATGTTTCCTTGCACTGCTCCTTCATCAGGTGTAAGAGGGAGAGGAAGACCTTAAACTCAGAAGTTATAAGGAAAAGACCAAAGGGCTGTACAACTCATGAATTGTACACACCTAAGATGGCTCTTAAATACTTAATCAGTTAGAATGGAGGTGCAAGTTTGATTGGTTAATATGCAAATTGCCGAATTTATTTCAAGTCACTGCCTGGAGATACCTTCAGGTATTATCGATGTAAATGAAGTAACACGTGCGGTCAGACAATGTATTCTAAGCTTGACGCCTTGTTTGGACTCTGTCTGTGTCTTGACCTGGAGTTAGACTGGTTTATTTACAAAGTACGATTTATAAAATAACACCTTGACTGAATGTCTACAAATTGTATGATTTGGAACAAAATAAAATGCATCTGCAAATACAAATGGGAAAATGCAAATTCAACCCACAGATTAATATGTGCACTCGTGTGTGTGCGTGTGCATATGTGTGAGGGGCGTGTCTGTGTGAAGGGGAGAGAGAGAGACTTTGTGTGTATGTGAGAGAGAGTGAGGTGGAGTGTGGGTGTGAGTGTGGGAGGGAGAGAGAGTGGCTGTGTGTGCATGTGTGTGTGACCGAGTGGAGTACGTGTGTGAAATGTGAGAGGGGATAGTGCGATTGTGTGAGGGGCAGAGAGGGAAAATGTGCATCAGTGTATGTAACGGGGAGAGTGAGAGGGTGTGCTCATCCAGCCTAAGACACAAACAGATATGGCAACCCTCTATCTCTGACCTTTGAGCTAATTTTGTATCCAAATGACTTTCATATGAACCAACCTTGTTAAACAGATGACCTTGCACAATGTTATTCAACGTCTTACGGATGTCCAGATCGACAATGTACACCACACCATCTCAATTAATCTTTTTAGTCGCTTCTTCAAAGAAATCTCAATCAAGTCAGTGAGACACAATATTGCTTGCACAAAGCCATGTTTGCTATCCTTAATCAATTGTTACCTTTCAAAATGCGTGAAAATCCGATGACTCATAATCCTCTTCAACAACTTACCCACCACTGACGTCAGGCTCACTACCTTTTCCTTATTACCCTTCTTAAATCCTTTAAGTAATGGCACCAGGTTAGCCAACCTTCAGTCTTCCGGCACTTTACCTGTGGCTATTAAGAATAGCACGGGGCCCAGCAATCACTTCCCTAGCTTCTCACAGAGTTCTAGCGTACATCAATAAAAGCCAGGACATTTTCCTTCTTTTGCACGTTTTAAGACCTCCAGCAACTCCTCTGTGATACAGACACTTTCCAAGATCTCACTACTATTTTCCCAAGTTCTCTAACTTCCATATCCTCCTGCACAGTAAATACTGATACAAAATATTCGTTCAGTACCTCCTCCATTTCCTGTGGCTCTGCACATGGGCAGCCTTGCTGATCTTTAAGGATGTCCTATTCTCTCCACAGTTACTATTTTGTCCTTGACATATTTGTAGAAATCCTTTGAATTCTCCTTAACTCTGTTTTCCAAAGCTATCCTTTTTATGTTCCAATTAACTATACTCTTGTTGCCTTCAGACTCTTCTCGTGATTCACTTTAAATCAGGAATTAAGAGGCTAATAACGACCATTCCGATTGTCGGAAAAGTCCATCTGGTTCACTGACACCTTTTAAGGAAACAAACTGCCATTCTTACCTGGTCTGGCCTACAAGTGACTCCAGACACACAGCAATGTGGTTGACTGCTAACTGCCCTCTGGGCAATTAGGGATGGGTAATAGATGCTGGTCTAGCCTGGGACACCTTCATCCTGTGAATGAATCAAGAAAAAACCCTCAATTCCTGCTGTCTATACCTGATATATGCTTCAGGTATATGCTTCAATTTCTACAATGCTCCAACATTCCTTACACGCACCAGCGTTACCCTTCATCCTAATAGTGCCATAACGTCTCTGTATTCCTGACATCTCATTTCTGAAGCCTTCCCCCTTCCCAACTGACCCCCTTTTTTGAGAATATCTGTCCCAATCGAATTTGGAAAATTATTGGTAAAATCATCAAAATTGGTTTTCAACAATTTAGAACTTTGAGTTTTAGACGTGGTTCATCCTTTTCCATCTCTATTTTAAAACTAATAGAATTATGATGACTTGCCATAAAGTGCTCCGCCACTGATACCTCAACCACTCGCTCCCCACTGCCTTATGTCCCAAGGGTAAGGTGACGTTTAGCTCCTTCTCTGTGATGGAGAGCATTGTTCAAGCTGCAGCAGCTTTGTAACTGGGAATGGGGGTCAGCAGAGTCTTCGACTCATTGGGTTGATTCTAACAATAATTTGTCTCAGTGACATTTTCATTGAGTGTGACAGAGGGATGTTCTGCACGAGGCTGAGCTAGTTTCCTGGTGCTATCTTATCTAACTCAACTAATTATCTACCCACCTCACCCCATGGCATCCCTCTCATTCAATGCCAGCCCGATTCTCCCACCTATCATGGCTGTAGGTACTCAGCATCGCCTGTATATCCCTGGATATTCTGCGATCCCTGGCACTGGTGCCATCTTTAAAAAGCCAATGGGCACACGACTGAGCATTCTCTGTTTGGAGCATGGCAGATAAGTAGCAATTACACCACGGTTTGTTGACAGGGGCACAGAGGTCCTGGTGGATGGACTAGTACAGACAAGGACCATTCTCTTCCCAGAGGGGGCCACACCACCAGACCCACCGAGCATGGCCTGAGCTCAGTGCAGTATCTGTGGTCTGAAGGAATGTTCAGTAATACAGAACAAGCATCTATAACCTTCCCCTCTCTGTCAGGATAAAGCTCACCTTATACTGCCTGCTCCCTCACACACATTGTATATCTGCTATAGCACCAAACCCCGATCAAGGCTCATGCTCCACACTCTCACTGCTGCATGTAGCACCATCCTGCTCTCTTTTCCCTCTACTATATCTCCCTAACTAATAGCACTGCATGGATACAACACGGTTGACTGACTCCCTCTGGACACACCATCATCTCCCACCTGCACACCTCACCGCCCCCCCCACCTACTCCCCCCCCCCCCCCCCCCCCCCACCTCCCCACCTACTCCAGTGCTTTCAGCACGGTCACCCAATCCCACCCTCACTCCATCCTTCCCCGTCTCCTATTCCAGGAGAAACAGCTTGGAATAGGACAGAAAGGGCCAAGCCGGGTGGTGGAGTGTCCGATATCCATCTATCTCCCCAACACTCCGTACCTGTGTGCCTGTATTTCCCTCTGTGAGTATCTATACGTGGGTGCAGGTCTGACAGTCTCTGTGGTGTTTAAAAGGACACAATCTCTCCCTCAGCTGGCCTCCCCAACCTACTGCAGTGACAATGACAGAGGGTGATAACCTTCGAGTATTCAATCTGGGAGGGAGGGCAGCAGCTCACAGCACCATCCAAACTTACAGCACCATCAACACACACACACACAAACACACACAATGCTGGTAGGTGGAGGGTTGTAAATATACTTCGGCCTTTCAGAATGAAAATGCTCACCTCTGAGTGAACCATTTTATCAGGAGATTAGATGAATTGATTTCTCGTTCTGTGACTTGCAATGCTTAAAAGTTACGTGAGAAAGTATTGAGAAGTCCTGAAAAAGGCCCAGTAGTGGTGGTAATGACGCAGGAACAACATCGCTTAGTATCAGACAAAACTGCTCTGTGCTTCCAAAGATGATATTTGAAAAATCAAACGGTCATGCAATTTGACAGATTCACAAGAAAGGATTTATTATCTTCTCAGAGTTAAAAACTGTGGCGCCGATGCAGTGATGTAGGTAGTCCAGCAGAGGGAGGTATTGTATGAATCTAATCACAAAACTCTGAGGCGAGCACTGCTGCCTCCCAGCACCAGGCACCCGGGCTCGTGTCCACCTTCAGGCGACTGTCTGTGTGGAGTTTCACATTCTCACCGTGTCTGCGTGGGTTTCCACCAGGTGCTCTGGTTTCCACCCACAGTCCAACGTTGTGGATGTTAGGTGAATTGGACATGCTAAATTGTCTACAGTGCCGAGGGATGTGTAGGTTAGGGGCATTGTTCATGGGTAAGCATAGCATAGCATTTGAACGGGTCTGGGTGGGTTACTCTTCGAAAGATCAGTGTGGACCTGTTGGGTAGAAGTGCCTGTTTCCACACTGTAGCGATTCTATGAACTCCATGAACAACAGGGACAGACGGAGAGAGAGGAGGAGGAGGAAGATTTTGATTCCAAGTTCAATATATTTATTTCAAAATCAACTTTGCACAGAGATGCAGACAGAGGTACACACAAACTGAGATACAGACACTAACACACATAACACATGCTCACAGAGATACACACGTAGATATTGACATTTCCACACAAACATAACCCCATATACAGACACACACGATCTTTAATACAGAGACATATACATTTTTTAATGAATAAGCTATCATTGGTTCGTCGGAGAAGGCAGGAGAATGGGGTTCAGAAATATTTTAGCCATGGTCAAATATCATGGCAGAAAAGATGGGCTGAATGGCCTTATTCTGTTCCAGGGTTCATTGCTTATATGATATTTCCTGGAATTGTCTTTCCACGAGGTCAGTGGAAACTGAATTTGGTAAGTATTTGGTTTAGGAGAGTTAATGGGAATGTGGACAGGTTTGAGGGGCTGAGTGGTTGATATCTGTTTCTAATTGTCGACTCCTTATATATAAAAAGAGTGGTGATTGGTTTGAGGGGGACACATTTTGAGAATAAGAACCTTTCCATTTCAGACTCAGATAGGGATGCCCCCTTCTCTTTAGGATTGTTTAATCTGTGGTGTTCTCATCCCTAGGGAGCAGTGAAGACTGGATTACAGAAAACACTCAAGGTTGAGTTCCATAGAACTTTGATGACCTGGAGACTCCATGTTTATTGGGAACAGACATGAAAATGATGTTTAGTTACAATCACATCAACAATGCACACTCCGAATGGTACAGCAGGCTCAAGGGGCTGAATGGTCAGCTGCTGCTCCTAACCATGTGTTGTTCTCTCAAGCACTCTGTAATGTTACAGAGGTAAAGAAAGATCCCATTCAGCCAGTCAGCATCGTTATAATGAGACAGGAGGAAACCATTCTGCCCTCTAAGGATTTGCACATGAATAGATTGAAGTCCTTCAGCTCACTAAGTACATTACACAGTGTAGGATGAGGCCATCCAACCTTTCTAGTTTGCTACCCAACAACAGGGGAAAACCCAGTTAACTATCAGGGAATAACCATTCGGGATGGTCAGGTTGTAAATTTGTAACTGTGTGGAGTTCCTCAGGGATCAATGTGAGATCATCAACTATTTAGAATCTATGCCAATGACTTGGATGAGAGGACTGATTGGCTTGGAGCTCAGTTAGCTCATTCACCAAGAGAGTCATTTAACTGGACATGGAGACTCTGCAATGGGATACAGACAGGGGAGGTTAGTGATCAAAACCTCCATAATGGCCACAACATCGAAGTCCCAGGTATCAACCCACGCTGCAGTTCACCCACTTTATTTAGGATGCTCCTCGCGTTGAAATACACACACTTCAAACCAGGTTCTCGCTTGCCAGTGTCAGATACTTGATTTTGGAACTCCCTACTCTCATTCTCTTCTGTACCTGTCCTACAATTTTGGTTCCCATCCCTCTGCTGTATTAATTTAAATCCACCTTAATAGCTTTAGTGAATTTCCCACTCAGGATATTTGTACCCCTCTGGTTTAGAGGAAGACCATCCTGCTTGTAGAGGTCCCACCTACCCCAGAAAGAAACTCTAATTATCCAAAAACCCAAAACCCTCCCTCCTGCACCATCCCTGTAGCCACATGTTCAACTCCTTTCTCTCCCTATTCCTCACCTCACCTCACTAGCACGTGGCACGGGCAGCAAATCAAAGAAAACAATTGTTTGTCCTAGCTCTAAGTTTCCATCCTAGCTCTCTGAATTTCTGCCTCAAGTCCCCATCCTATGTCGTTGGTGCCAATGTGGACTACGACATGGGGCTGCTCTCCCTCTCCCCGAAGTAACCGAAAAACATGATCAGAGACATCACGGACCCTGGCACCCGGGAGGCAACATACCAACCGTGAGTCTCCCTCGCCCCCACAGAACCTCCGATCTATCCCCCGAACTATCGAGTCCCCAATGACTACTGCTCTGCTCCTCTTCCTCCTTCCCTTCTGAGCAGCAGGTGCCCGATTGCTTTCCCCTGGTAAGTCATCCCCCCCCCCAACAGTATCCAAAACGGTATACTTATTGTTGAGGGGAATGGCCACAGGGGATCCCTGCACTGCCTGCCGGTTCCCTTTCTGTCCCCTAACTGTCACCCATCTGTCTTTTCCTTTTATCTGGGGAATGACTACCTCTCTGTAAGTCCTGCCAATAACTCCCTCAGGCTCCTGAATGATTGGAAGTTCATCCAACACCAGCTCCAGTTTGCTAATGTGGTTTTTGCGTTGGGTGCACTTCCCACAGATGTAATTAGCAGGGACATTAGTGGTGGCCCTTACTTCCCACATTCTGCAAGAGGAACATTCCACTGCCCTAAACTCCATTCCCACTATTGTAACTCCCGAAGTGACTACTTAAAAAAAGTATTAGGAAATAAACTAGTTACCGAGTAGTGTCTCTGGTAATACAACCATGCAAATATAAACTGTTCTACTTCCCAGAAGTCCCTTGCTCGCTTCTCCCTCGCTGGCCTGAAGGTAACAAGTTTAAATGTACTTACATCCCGACCATCACCTTGCACCAACATCACCTCCTCCCGGCTCCCCCCTCTCGCTGCTCGGAAATGTTGATGATATTGATGTGGGAGATGGGGGGTGGGGTGGGGGGGTGTTGGAGAATGATAAACAATGTTGTGGATGACACAACGACAGGCCGGGTGGGTCACAGTGAGGAGGAACGTGTTAGGTTACAAGAGGGTACAAACTGATTGTTCAGATGGCCAGATCAATGACCGATAAAAATTAGCATTGAAAGATATGAGATGCTGCACTTTGGAAGAAGTAACAAGACAAGAGAGAACTCAAACCAAGAAGATCGGCTAGTCTTGCTTTTGGAGCAAAGATGGGTGAGGGGTGAACCTGACAGAGGTGTATAAGAGCATGAGAGGTATGGGCAGAGTGAACAGACAGCAGCTGTCCCCCTTAATCAAAGGGTCAAAAACAAGGGACACATGTTTGAAGCGAAAGAGAAGATATTGAGAGAGGATTTGGGGAATCCGTTTTGAACCCAGAGGATGATTTGTGTCTAGAATGCATTGCCTGGGAGGATGGTTGAGGAAGATAACCTAACAAACTTTATAAAACACTAGCATCAGCACTGGATGGTGCAGACTCGATTGGACTTGTCTTTATACATGATTCCATGTGATGGCAGCCATGAAAGCTCTGGGACATTCTGAAGCACCAACCAACGGTACTTGTTGGTTTGTTCTGGCGAACTGTGCTCAGTAAGTGGCGAGATTACAAATCAACATCATCCCATGGAATATCAGCACTTACTCAACCTAGGACAGCCCAGCCATCTGTTAAAATATCCAGGATAAATCACATGCTCAGTGCAAGCATCGTCCCGCCAAAGCAATAACATAATTCCAACAGTTTGACACCATTATTTTAAGGACACCAATAAAATAGACACAGATTTCTCTTCATTACTATATAGACTTGTCTCTGTAAGGTTGCTATTTCTCAGAAAAATAATAAACTCCATCCTATATGTTTGCTTTGACAATGAGTCAGTTTTCCTGTTTGCCTGCGAGCTGTTCATCACAGCATGACGGCTTGTGTGACACTCCATCAACCACCAGCAATATTTACTCCCAGCTAACCCAGCACATGAGATGCACTGCTGGCAGTCCCTCCCACCAGCCACTTGGACGGACCAATATCAACTGGACTGGAACTCTCAAGGTCAATTAATGCTGGTCTAGCTCCTTTAAAATCCCAAATGAATTGAAACGACAATTGGATTTTCTATAATTATTGAAAAATGCAGAGTCTGATTTTTATTCATCTGATGAGTTTGACACTGTCTTTATCGTTGTGTTATCTATGTCCATGAAACCATTTTGTACATAAAAGAACAAAAATCGGTCAGGTCACAAATAGAGTCATAGAGTCATAGAGATGTACAGCATGGAAACAGACCCTTCGGTCCAACCCGTCCATGTCGGCCAGATATCCCAACCAATCTAGTCCCACCTGCCAACACTCAGCCCATAACCCTCAAAACCCCTTCCTATCATATACACATCCAAACGCTTCTTAAATGTTGCAATTGTACCAGCCTCCACCACTTCCTCTAGCAGCTCATTCCATTCACGTACCACCCTGTATGTGAAAAAGTTGCCACTGACGTCTCTTTTATATCTTTCCCCTCTCATCTTAAACGTATGCCCTCTAGTTCTGGACTCCCCGACCGCAGGGAAAAATACTTTGTCTATTTATCCTATCCATGCCCCTCATAATTTTATAAACCTCTATAAGGTCACTCCTCCGCCTCCGACGCTCCAGGGAAAACAGCCCCAGCCTGTTCAGTCTTTCCCTGTAGCTCAGATCTTCCAACCCTGGCAACATCCTTATAAATCTTTTCTGAACCCTTTCAAGTTTCACAACGTCTTTCCGATAGAAAGGAGACCAGAATTGCATGCAATATTCCAACAGTGGCCTAACCAATGTCCTGTACAGCCGCAACATGACCTCGCAATTCCAGTACTCAATACTCTGACCAATAAAGGAAAGCATACCAAACGCCTTATTCACTATCCTATCTACCTCCGACTCCATTTTCAAGGAGCTATGAACCTGCACTCCAAGGTTTCTTTGTTCAGCAACACTCCCTTGGACCTTACCATTAAGTGTATAGGAAGACAATGCAGCATTTAAGCAAAATAGGCCAGGGAATAGTAGGCTATAGGTCTTCAGGTAACTGGCAATAATATACATTGGTGTTTTCTGGCTACCGTAGATGTATTGGGCTGAAGGTTCTGTTTATATGCTGTATGACTATCACTTTAATTGTTGTCTCCCTATTTCCATAGCTTGTGAGCATCAAGTGGTGAGGAATGCAATCTCCAAGGTCACACAGCACACCGACCTGAAGCTATATCATTCTGCCTTCTCTATCCAATGGATCAGAATCCCATTTCTCTCTTTGTAACATACCTATTAGTGTTCCAGCACCACAAGAATCCCTGGGGTTTATCACCATATTCTGAATAGAAATTAAACACAGGCAACAGAATGCTGGCCTTGCCAATGAAACTCACCTCGCAACAAGAACTGATAAGAATGAGCAGAATTAAAGTTACCATTCGACCCAATCTAATTTTTAAAGCAGTTTCAAGGCAGGCTTTCACTTTGCCCTATGCTCCTTACCTTTCTCCAATACCATGAAACTTCCCTGAGTGATTTTGAGTGCTGTTTAAAAGTCACATATGGCTGTACAGGAAGTTGGTGAGGGCTCTTTTGGAATGATGCCTTTTAAATAGTGCAATTGTACCAGCCTCCACCATTTGCTCTGGCTGCTCATTCTATACACGTACCACCCTCTGCATGTAAAAGTTGCCCCTTCGGTCTCTTTTATACTTTTCCTCTTTCACCCTAAACCTCTGCCCTCTAGTTCTGGACTCCCCCACATCAGGGAGAACACCTTGTCCATTTATCCTAACCATGCCTCTCATGATTTTATAAACCTCAGTAAGGTCACCCCTCAGCCTCCAACACTCCAGGGAAAACTGCCCTAGCCTATTCAGGCTCTCCTTACAGCTCAAATGCTCCAACCTTGGCAACCTCCTTGTAAATCTTTTCTGAACCTTTTCAAGTTTCACAACTTCCTTCCGATAGGAAGGAGACCAGAATTGTACGCAATATTCCAAAAGAGCCCTCACCAACTTCCTGTACAGCCACAACATGACCTTCCAACTCCTGTACTCAATACTCTGACCAATAAAGGAAAGCATACGAACGTATTCTTCACTATCTTATCTATCTATGACTCTACTTTCAATGAACCTGTACTCCAAGGTCTCTTTGGTCAGCAACACGCCTTAGGACAACACCATTAGGAGTATAACTCCTGCTAAGATTTGGTTTCCCAAAATGCAACACCTCACATTAATGTAAATTAAACTCCATCTGCCACTCCTAAGCCCATTGGCCCATCTGATCCTGTTGCAATCCGAGGTAATCTTCTTTGCTATTCTCTACACCTCCAATTTTGGTGTTGTCTGCAAACTTACTAATTATACCTCTTATGCTCACATTCAAATCATTTATATAAATGACGAAAGGTATTGGACCCAGCACCGATCCTGGTGGTACTGCACTGGTCACAGGCCTCCAGTCCGTAAAACAAACCTCGGCCTTCTACCTTTGAGCCATTTCTGGATCCAAATGGCTACTTCTCCCTGTATTCCATGAGATCTAACCTTGCTAATCAGTCTCCCATGGGGAACCTTGTCGAACGACTTACTGAAGTTCAAATAAATCACATCCACCACTCTGCTCTCATCAATGATCATTGTTACTTTTGCAAAAAAATCAAAGAAGGTTGTGAGACATGATTTTCCACTCACAAAGCCACGCTGACTATCCCTACTCAGTCCTTGCCTTTCGAAATACATGTACATCCTGTCCCTCAACATTCCCTCCAACAACTTGCCCACCACCACTGTCAGGCTCACTGGTCTATAGTTCCCTGGCTTGTCCTTACCAACTTTCTTAAACATTGGCACCACATTCGCCAACCTCCAGTCTTCTGGCACCTCACCTATGACTATCAATTATACAAATATCTCAGTAACAGGCCCAGCAATCCGTTCCCTGGCTTCCCACAGAGTTCTCTGTACACCTGAATAGGTTCCGGGGATTTATCCACTTTTATACGTTTCAAGACATCCAGCACATCCTCTTCTGTAATATGAACATTTTTGTAGATGTCACCATTTACTTCCCTACATTCTATATCTTCCATGTCCTTTCCAACAGTAAACATTGATGTAAAATACTCATTTAGTATCGCCCCCAACTCCTGCATTCCACACAAAGGCCTCCAAACTGATCTTTGTGGGGCTCTATTCTTTCCCTATTTACCCTTGGATTTTCCTTAATTCTATTTGCCAATGTTATCTCATGTCCTCTTTTTGACCTCCTGATTTCCCTCTTAAGTATACTCATATTATACTCAACGTATTCAAGAAGAACGGATACTCAAAAAATACAGTGCGCAGATTCCTCAAGAACAAACCATGACAAGCAGACCAAACACAGCCAGAAACCCTAACCACCTTACCATACATCAAAGATGTTTCAGAAATGACAGCCAGACTACTAAGACCCCTCGGAATCCTAGTAGCACACAAACCCACCAACACTCTCAAACAAAAACTAACAAACTTAAAAGACCCAGTACAACCCATGGACAAAACCAACGTCATCTATAAAATTCCATGCAAGGACTGCCACAAGCACTACATAGGACAAACAGGAGGAACGTTAGCCATCAGGATACACGAACACCAGCTAGCCTCAAAAAGACACGACCCTCTCTCCCTCGTAGCCCTACACACGAATGAAAAAACCCCACCATTTCGACTGGGACAACACTTTTATCCTGTTGCAGCCCAAGCAAAGACATGCCAGAGAATTCCTAGAGGACTGGCACTCCAACCACAACGCCATAAACAACCACATAGATCTTGATGCCATCTATCAACCCCTATGAAAATGAACAGGAAATGACATCACCACAAACCCCAGGAACCCCATCCAGGACAAACATATAAATAGAAAGCAGAAGACAACAGCTTCGCTTCACTTGGAGGTCGCCACTGATGATGTTACCTAGCCAGGTAATGAAACGCCTGGATATCAAACCTACAGCTCAGCAAACAAATCTACACCCGAAACCTCAACCTGAGCTACAAACCTTCACAAACCTTGCATATACTCATATTGCCTTTTGTACTCTTCTAAGGGTTCACTCGATCTACCTTGTCTGTATCTGATATATGGTCCCTTCTTTTTCTTAACCAGACCCTCAATTTCTTTAGCCATCCTGCATTCCCTATATCTACCAACCTTTCCTTTTACTGTAACTCTCCTTACCTAATTTCTGAATGTTTCCCACTTTCCAGCTGCCCTTTTATCTGCGAACATCTGCCCCCAGTCAGCTTTTGAAAGTTCTTGCCTAATATCATCAAAATTAGCCTTACTCCAATTGAGAACTTCAACTTTTAGATCTGGCCCATCAGTTTCCATCACTATTTTAAAACTAATAGAATTGTTGACAAATAGCTGAAGCTCACACACTTCAGTGAGAATTAAATCGATTGATTATATATAAATGTGTCAGAATGATAATTCTATTGATTGTTCAATCGTTTGCTCACTCTGAATATGCAATCAGTCAGAGGTCAACCACTTTGTAAATGATATAGCGTTAATGTATGGATTTGAATACTGGCATTCAATATGTAATTGTGATCACCAGAATGATCAGACATTCCCTTTTTGTTATAAAACAAAACGCGCACTCTTTACTTTTGTACCATAAAATGTTGTTGGGTGTTTACATTTTAGTTCCTTCAATATAGAACCAACTTAATTGTTTTCAGGGATGATGCAATTATTGCTCAGTTGAATAATTGTAGTTCACATCTCATCATTGCCCATTTCACAAACATGGCTATCTCCTGATTATTGTTCAGGTCAGTAAACCCACCACGTTGCAATCAGGCACGTGCTACTGGACCTCACAGCTGCCTGTGACACTGAGTGAGATACTGGCCTGCTCCAGAATCTGACCAGAAAGATTCCAACCTGGGTCAGGACAATCAGGTGGTCGGCGTGGAGGTGGAGACACATGAAACGTCGATTCTCCTGCTCCTTGGATGCTGCCTAACCTGCTACGCTTTTCCAGCAACACATTTTTCAGCTCTGATCTCCAGCATCTGCAGTCCTCACTTTCTCCTCAGGACAATCATTCAAACATTCCTTCAAAGTAAATCATTTGGATTCCACCTTGGGCAGGAGGAAACTGGCCAACAGGCTATCAGTCATCATTCTTGATGAAGGGCTTTTGCCCGAAACGCTGACTTTCCAGCATCTCGGATGCTGCCTGACCTGCCGTGCTCTTCCAGCACCGCTCTAATCTAGACTCTGGTTTCCAGCATCTGCAATCCTTGTTTTACCTATCAATGTTCTCAGTGCAGTTACAAATACTGTCTATATTAGATATCAATGTTTGATCAGGAACCAGGTCTTACAAATTCATCTTCAGTCAGAGCATGACCCAGAGAGCATTGTCTGGACATGGAGTGTCAGAATCACATGGTATAGCTTACGGTGCTGACATCTGGCATGTTTCCCATACTTCCTACATCTGCTCCCTGGTCCAGACACTGTGTGAAAATGTTCACAATTGACAGCTTTCTGCAGCATCTTGTGTCTCACAGTGAATCCTCTGAAATTATATCCAATAAATGTACCTTCACATTCACCAGTATCAAAATAAAATTGTACATGTCTGTGGATGGTCAGATATTAATACATTGGTCACCAAACAGAATGTATCTGAAGAAAACAGGAGCTAACGACAAACCAAAAATCAGTTTAATAACTAAACTTGGTGGATTTTGTCTGGTCGAGGTGACCACACATATTGTGCTGGCACTCAGCTGATTGTAACCATGCACACCATAACTGGAAGTCTTGGCCTCATGCCCCTTACAGCTTCCTGACCTCACACACCTTACTCCCTCACACATTCACCAACTGATGAGAATCCACCAGCTGAGAGAAACTTGGAACATGGAACAGTACAGCACAATAAGAGCCCTTCAGCCCTCAATACTTTGCCGACCTTTTATCCTACTCTAAGATCAGACTAACCTACATAACCTTCAATGCACTAGCTTCCATATGCCTATTCAAGAGTCTTCTTAGTTATCCCTAATGTATCTGACACTACTTCTATCACTGGCGGTGCATTCCAACCCCACCATATTCTGTGTAAAGCAGCTACCTCTGACATCATCCCTAAACCTTCCTCCAATCGCCTTAAACTTACGGTCCTTGTAGATAGCCATTTCTGCCATGGGAAAAGACTCTGGCTATCCAATCTTTGTCTCTCAACATTTGTACACCTCTATCAAGTCAGCTGTCATTCATCTTCGCTCCAGGGAGAAAAGCCCTAGCTCCCTCAAACTTTCTTCCTAAGACAGGTCCTCCAGTCCAGGCAGCATCCTGGTAAATCTCCTCTGCACACTCTCTGAGGCCTCCACATGTTTCCTATACTGAGGCTACTAGATCTGAACACAATATTCCAAGTGTGGTTGAACCACAGCTTTATTGACCTTAGCATTAACCTCGTCGCTCTTAAATTCAATTCCCCATAATGAAAGCCAACACCTTCTTAACAACCTTATCAACTTGGGTGACAATTTTGTGGGATCTATGGACATGGACCCCAAGATCCCTCTGTTCCTCCCCATTGCCAAGAATTCTGCCTTTAACCCTGTATTCTGTATTCAAATGCAACCTTCTAAAACAAATCACTTCACACTTTATAAGGTTGAAATTTATCTGCCACTTATTAGCCCAGTGCTGCATCCTGTCAATGTTCTGTTGCAACCTACAACAGCCCTCCACACTATCCACAACTCCATCAATCTGCATGTCTTCGGTAAACTTACTAACCCACCATTCCACTTCCTCATCAAAGTCATTTATAAAAATCACAAACAGCACAGGTCCCAGAGCCGATCCCTGTGGAACACCACTGGTCACTGACCTCCAGGCTGAATACTTTCCATCTGCTACTATTTTCTGTCTTTTATGGGCCAGCCATGCCTGTATCCAGACAGCGAAATTTCCCTGCGTCCCATTCCTGCTCAACTTCTGAATGAGCCTACAATGGGGAGCCTAATCAAACATCTTACTAAAATTCATGTTCACCTCATCTACCGGTTTACCTTCATTAACATGTTTTTTTCACATCTTCAAATAATTCAATAAGGTTTGTGAGGCATGACCTGCTCCTCAAAAAGCCATGCTGACTATCTCTAATCAAATTATCATTTTCTAAGTAATTGTAAATCCTGTCTCTCAGAAGCATCTCCAATACTTTGCCCACTACTGATGTAAGACTGACTGTTTGGTCATTCCCAGGGTTATCCCTATTCCCTTCCCTGAACAAGGGAATAACATTTGCCACACTCCAATCATCTGGCACCACTCTAGTTGACAGTGAAGACACAACGATCATCACCAAAGGCACACCATTCTCTTCCATCACTTCCTGGAGTAACCTCGTGTATACCCTATCTGGCCCAGGGAATGTCTGTACTTCAATCAGTCTGTACTTCCACTCAACTTGCCTGCACCTTGTCCAACCAACTGATTGACTGCTTTCCATTTCAGTGCAATATATAGTGCTGCCTTCCTAAGCAAGTATGGTTTCCAACGTCCTTCGAATCACAGAATAAAAGAAAATGCACCAATCCCTTCCTGATAAAGAGCTCATGCTCGAACCATTGAATCTCCTGCTCCTCGGATGCTGCCTGATCTGCTGTGCATTTCCAGCACCACACTGTTCGACTCTGATCTCCATCACCTGCAGTCCTCACTTTCTCCATTACTGAGGGCTATCCCCTCTACACACTGAGGGGGAAATTAACCATCAGAAACTCATTGTATGTGGAGCTGACTGCTCAGATCTGGAAAGTTGCACTTGATAAATATATTTTTAAAAAAGAAATTACAATTCAACAAATAGTCATTCAGTCCCAGAGTTACAATTTTGGGTCATGGTTTGGGCAGCCTATTAATAAATAGTGAATTATTGAGGAACTCCGAGATACAGAGTATTCCAGGTGTTATGTTCCAGCTTACGTTAATGCTGGGAGCATTATCAGACAGACTGATGTGATAATGGCATGAATTGACATGTGGAGGTGGAACATTTTTGCCATCACAGAGACGTGTTTGAGGGAGATCAGGACTAACAACTCAATATTCTGCTGTACTGGAACTACAGGCAGGACGGGAGAGGGTGTTGAAGAGGAGGTGGTATTGCATTATTAATTAAGGAACAGTGACTGCAGTAAGGAGGGACGATATCTTGGAAGTGTATTCAAATGAGGCTTTATGGGTCGAGGTTAGTGTCAAAATGATGACAAACACACTGCTGGGGATATTTTATAGAGCCACAGGAAGATGAAAATTCAGGGAGCAGATATATAAACAATTCACTGAGGTACGTAAAATCAAATTCACTGAGGTGTGAAGGAAAACAGATATTAAAGCAAGGCTGGAGATATTACAGAGACAGGAAAGCAAGGCTGGAGATATTACTGAGATAGGAAAGTAAGGCTGGAAATGTTACAAAGGTTGGAAAGCAAGGCTGGAGATGTTACAGAGAGAGGAAAGCAAGGCTGGAGATGTTACAGAGAGGAAAGCAAGGCTGGAGATGTTACAGAGAGGAAAGCAAGGCTGGAGATGTTACAGAGGTAGGAAAGCAAGGCTGGAGATGGTAGAGAGAGAGGAAAGCAATGCTGGAGATGTTACAGAGAGAGAGGAAAGCAAGGCTGGAGATGTTACAGAGAGAGAGCAAAGCAAGGCTGGAGATATTACAGAGAGAGGGGAAAGCAAGGCTGGAGATGTTACACAGAGAGAGGAAAGCAAGGCTGGAGATGTTACAGAGATAGGAAAGCAAGGCTGGAGATATTACAGAGATACAGAAAAGCAAGGCTGGAGATGTTACAGAGAGACAGAAAAGCAAGGCTGGAGATGTTACAGAGATAGGAAAGCAAGGCTGGAGATGTTACAGAGATAGGAAAGCAAGGCTGGAGATGTTACAGAGATAGGAAAGCAAGGCTGGAGACGTTACAGAGAGACAGAAAAGCAAGGCTGGAGATGTTACACAGAGAGAGGAAGCAAGGCTGGAGATGTTACAGAGATAGGAAAGCAAGGCTGGAGATATTACAGAGAGAGGAAAGCAAGGCTGGAGATGTTACAGAGATAGGAGAGCACGGCTGGAGATGTTACAGAGATAGGAAAGCAAGGCTGGAGATGTTACAGAGATGGGAAAGCAAGGCTGGAGATGTTACAGAGATAGGAAAGCAAGGCTGGAGATGTTACAGAGACAGAAAAGCAAGGCTGGAGATGTTACAGAGACAGAAAAGCAAGGCTGGAGATGTTACAGAGAGAGAGGAAAGCAAAGTTGGAGATGTCAGAGAGAGAGAAAAGCAAGGCTGGCGATGACACAGCGAGAGGAAAGCAAGGCTGGAGATGTTACAGAGAGACAGAAAAGCAAGGCTGGAGATGTTACAGAAATAGGAGAGCAAGGCCGGAGATGTTACAGAGAGAGAGACAAACAAGGCTGGAGATGTCAGAGAGAGAGAGAGAGAGAGAAGCAAGGCTGGAGATGACACAGAGAGAGGAAAGCAAAGCTGGAGATATTACAGAGAGACAGAAAAGCAAGGCTGGAGATATTAAAGAGAGAGAAAAGCTAGGCTGGAGATGTTACAGAGATAGGAAAGCAAGGCTGGAGATGTTAGAGAGAGAAAGATAAGCAAGATTGGAGATGTTACAGAGAGAAAGGAAAGCAAGGCTGGAGATGTTTCAGAGAGGGAAAGCAAGGCTGGAGATGTTACAGAGATAGGAATGCAAAGCTGGAGATGTTACAGATAGAGGAATACAAGGCTGGAGATGTTACAGAGATAGGAGAGCACGGCTGGAGATGTTACAGAGATAGAAAAGCAAGGCTGGAGATGTTACAGAGAGAGGAAAGCAAATATGGAGATGTTACAGAGATAGAAAAGCAAGGCTGGACATGTGACAAAGAGAAAGGAAGCAAGGCTGGAGATGTTACAGAGATAGGAGAGCACGGCTGGAGATGTTACAGAGATAGAAAAGCAAGGCTGGAGATGTTACAGAGAGAGAGAGGAAAGCAAGGCTAGCGATGTTACAGAGATAGGAAAACAAGGCTGGAGATGTTGCAGATACAGGAAAGCAAGGCTGGAGATGTTACAGAGATAGTGTGACCTGTGCATGCTAGAATAGGTTAGCGAAGTTCATTTTAAATTCATTTACAGAATATGGGGAAAGATGAAGCAGCTGAAGATTAGAGAGATAGGGACAGGTGTAGGGGCTGGCCGAATTTTTACAGCGATAGATGGTACTAGAGTAAGAGATAAAGATTGTAGTGATACGGAGGGTTACTGAGATACAAATGAATATTGCAACTGGAGCAGTTGACAGGGAAAGAAACAGAAATACACGGAGATAGTTTAAAAACGGAATTATGCAATGTCTTTATGGAGAAAATATTGTAGAAATCTGTGGAATAGACAAGGCACTTGGAGGAACTGAGGTAAAAACAATGACTGCAGATGCTGGAAACCAGATTCTGGACCAGTGGTGCTGGAAGAGCACAGCAATTCAGGCAGCATCTGAAGACAGGCAAAATCGGCGTTTCGGGCAAAAGCCCTTCATCAGGAATAAACTGAATGAGTGAGACCTTGACTGTCCAATCACAAGAGTCATAGAGTGGGTGTCATACAGCACAGAAGAGGCCCTTCGATTGATCGTGACAAAAAATTAAAAGCCCTGCAGACCCTGGAAATCCCTCCTTCCTAACATCTTGGGGCTAGGGCTAAATGTGGGAGAGGCGTCCTCCAGACTCCTCAAGCAACAATGTGTCATAACGAAACCTCATTGTGTCAGATCAAACACTGACACGGAAACCTCCTGCTGACTCCCTTCCCTCAGCTGATGGATCAGTGTCCCTCTGATGGAAGCCGAGAGTGACAAAGCTGGAGAAGGTATCCTGGGTGGGCCATTTAAAAACCACCTCCCAGAGGGGCTCAGCAGCAGCATTGCTCATCAAGACGGTCAGGTCCAAAAGGACATAGCTGCAAGACAGGGACTGCACTGAGTGGGAAGGGAACGACTGAGAGGGAGAAACATTCTTGACCTTATCTTCACCAAACTATCGGCTGCAGGCACATTGATCGATGACCGTATTGGGAAAGGTGACTACCACACACAGTATTTCTATAGACAAAGTCCGATTTTACATTGTGAATTTTGTGAGTGTGAGAGTGTGAGAGTGAGTGAGTGAGTGGGTGACAGAGAGAGAGAGTGAGAGAGTGAGTGACAGAGAGAGAGTGAGAGCGTGAGAGAGTGAGTGAGTGAGAGTGAGAGAGTGAGAGTCAGAGTGAAAGAGTCAGAGTGAGAGAGTGAGAGTGTGAGTGTGTGTGTGTGATTGTGAGAGTGAGTGTGAGTGAGAATGACAGAGTGTGAGAGTGAGAGTGAGTGTGAGAGTGAGAGTGAGTGTGAGTGTGTGTATACACATGAGCACACATGTGAGAGATACTATCAACATGTTTAACGGAGCAAACTTCAAAGAGATCTAGAACTCAGCACTGGCGTGTGTGAGGTGATTCGGGACATTACCAACAGCAGCAGAATTGTACTCCTGCACAATTTTCACTGTAACTGCCTGGCATGTGCTCCACAATACCCTGACCATCAGGCCAGGGGATAAACCCTTGTTCAATGAAGAACACAGGATGGCCGGTCAAGAGCAGCACTAGATACACCTCACAATAGAACATAGAACAATACAGCACAGAACAGGCCCTTCGGCCCACGATGTTGTGCCGAACTTCTAACCTAGATTAAGTACCCATCCATGTACCTATCCAAATGCCGCTTAAAGGTCGCCAATGATTCTGACTCTACCACTCCCACGGGCAGCGCATTCCATGCCCCCACCACTCTCTGGGTAAAGAACCCACCCCTGACATCTCCCCTATACCTTCCACCCTTCACCTTAAATTTATGTCCCCTTGTAACACTCTGTTGTACCCGGGGAAAAAGTTTCTGACTGTCTACTCTATCTATTCCTCTGATCATCTTATAAACCTCTATCAAGTCACCCCTCATCCTTCGCCGTTCCAACGAGAAAAGGCCGAGAACTCTCAACCTATCCTCATACGACTTCCTCTCCATTCCAGGCAACATCCTGGTAAATCTTCTCTGCACCCTCTCCAAAGCTTCCACATCTTTCCTAAAGTGAGGCGACCAGAACTGCACACAGTACTCCAACTGTGGCCTAACAATGATGTGACATTACCAAACAGGACCACTTACTCACCAAATAGCATAAAAAGCCAGTGACAGACAAATCTAACCAACAAATCAGACCTAATTTCTGCAATCCTGTCACATGCAATCAGCGTGAATTGCGTGGTCAATTAAACAACTCACTGGAAGAGTAGGATACACAAATATCACCTTCCTCAACTATGGAAGGGCCCAGCACAACAATGGAAAAGCTAAGGATGAAACATTCACAACAATGTTCAGATCGAAGTGTCGATGGGATGATCTATTTTAGTCTTCTCCAGATGGGAGTCTTCAGCTAATTTGATTCACTGGGTGTGGTAAATCCAAACGGCTGGAGGGATGGGATAATGCAATTGATGGGGGCTCTGATAACATTCCATTCAAACTGTTCCTGCAGGGATATTGCACTGGGACCTACCTGACAATGTGCGAAACTATCCGGGTGTGTCCTGTACTCTCATAGACAAAACATCAGACAATCAATGACTGCCCCATTGATCTAATCCCTATCATTAATAAAGTGGTGGAAGATGTCACTCACAGTGGGATCAAGCAGCACTTCCTCAGCACCAACCTGCTCACTGAAGCGCAGTTTGGGCTCTCATCCCTTGGGCTCATTGAAGCCTTGGTTTAATGATGTACAAGAGGCCACACAGCTGAATTCTAGAGATGAGGTGACAGTGACTGCACTTAATATCACCATAACTGCATTTGATCAAGTGTCGTATCCAGGATTAACAGCAAAACTGGAGCAAATAGGAATCGTCTGCACTGGCTGAAGTGATACCTGGTACAAAGGAAGGTGGCTGGGCTTGATGGGGAGCAGCCATCTGAGCTCCAGTTCTCCAGGGGAGGGGTTTCTGGGTAAGCCTGTCGATCAGAAATGGAAGAGTAAGCCACTATACTCCTACAGAAAAATAGGGATGCTCTCTTGTTAGACAGAGACGACTGGTGGCAATTTAACTGGACAGTCATCATGCATCAAGTAAGGAAGAGGTTGAGTAGGAGAGTCCGTTAGTCACCCCAGTCAGTGCAGGAATTGAACCCATATTGTTGGCAATAATAACTAACTGTCCAACCGATTGAGCTAACCAAGTCCTCACTCAGCTTCTTGGGATAAATATTGTAACATTTATCCGTTCAGATATGTTGTCAGAAACCTCTGGAGCAGGTCAAACTCGAAGCCAGCTTCCTAGCTCAGAGAGAGGGGCAGCATCAGTGAGCTCTCAGACTGCTCTCTGCCCCAGGCCTCATCATAAATGACCATCCCTAAGCTCTAAAATCACAAGTGGAGATGCTTGCTAATGATTGGATAATGTTCAACACTATGTGTGATTTACTCAGGTACTGAAGCAATCCTTATCCAAATGCAACAAGGACCTGGAAATATGCGGGTTTGTGCTTAACAGTGACAAGTACCATTTCCATTACACATGTGCCAGACAACGATTACCTCTAACAATAGAAAATTGAGCCATATTCTCTAACGTTCAATGCCACCACTATCGCTGAACTCCCACCTAGCAATATCCCGGGGATTACCGTTAACCAGAACTGGACTGACCATATAATTTCATTACCCATTCCTGTGAAGGGCTAATGCTAAAACGTCGAGTCTCCTGTCCCTTAGTGCTGCCTGACCTGTTGTGCTTTTCCAGCGTTACACTTTGACGCATATAAACTAATTGGCTACAATGTGTCAGGGGCTAGGAATCCTGCAGAAGTAACTTACCTCATGATTTCCAAAAGCCTGCCACCCATCTGGAAGACACACACTGAATGTGTGTGCGATGAAATACCCACCGTTTGCCTGTGTTAGTGCAGCTTCACCCCTCATCCACTGACACTCAAAAGCAGCAATACCTGCCATTTACACGGTGCTCTGCAGAAATTTACCAAGGCTCCTTATAACGTACCTTTGAAGCCCGACCATCAACAAGGACAAAGGAACCAGATAAATGGGACCCCCACCATGTTCACGTTCCGATCCCAGCTGCCCACCATCCTGATTTAGGAAGTATATTGCTGTTCCTTCAGTGTCACTGTTTCAAAGACCCTCGCTAATGCACATCTATATCACATGAACTGCAACGGGTCAATGTGACAGCTCAACACCACCTTCTCAAGGGCAACACGAAACAGGCAAGAAATACCGTACCAATCATATTCCATGAAGAAATTAAAATGAAAAATATTGTCCAAACATGTCAATTGCTGGACTCTGAGTATTGGACTTTGTGAGCTCAGGCTGGTTGGGTCTAGGCAGTATCTTGCTTGTTCTGAACAGCTGAAGGGATATGTTGTTTGAAATAATCTGTCAGTCTTTCAGATGCATTGCCTACATACCGAGCATCACACATACACTGACATTCACATCCCACATTACTAAGCTCTAAGATAGGCAGAAGCAATTGAAAATATATCCATATCTGACTGTAACATGTTTAAACACACAGTGATATTGTTGCCACGAAAATGATTATGAGTGGATATTAGCAGGGAGAAAGTGAGGACTGCAGATGTTGCAGATCAGAGTCAAAAAGTGTGGTTCTGGAAAAGCACAGCCATTCAGGCAGCATCTGAGGAACAGGACGGTCAACTGTCAGTTCACAATAGTAATACAAAGGGAAATAATTGCATATTTTCAAAGTCCTTGCATTTAATAATAATTTGGTCTTGGGTGTGGTAATGAGACTCAACATTTCAATGCTCCTTCCCGTGAGTTGGGCATCATATGTTTTCATCATATCGTTGTTATAAAAGTGAACGGAATTAATGGGTGGATTTTGGGCTTATTGGACAATCTAAAAGTTGGTATTATGAAAGGCTATCGTACCTTCATTAAAGAGACTTTGCTGTTAACGGTTAAAACAACGCTGTAAACATTTACACAGAAATTTCCAGCTCAAGTCACACACAAGGTTGTTGGCCTGGGATCATACTGGCCATCAATGGAGCTGCACAATTCTGTTTGGAAATTGGATATTATAACACTGGATATGTTTTATGAGGGATTCAATGTATGATGCCATGTGCTGCAGGAGCCCATCACCTTTACAACACCTTCATTCAGGATCGGGTCCAAGGTGCAGAATTACAGAGTTTAGGGGCCATACCAGAAGAGATATACTTGCAAGACATGGTTGTTCACAGGTCATTGTTACAAATGTTGAACTGGGTCTAGACCAGCGCCAAGTGCTAGTCCATTGACCAGTTTCCCCACTCACATCTCCCTGCTGTTCAGGTATGTCTCTCACCAGTCCGTTGTGAGGGATTATGTCAGTAACTGCCCAGCTCCAGTTTGGAAGCTCTCTGGACAGAATTTGGAGATGGTCAGTGTTTTGGCGGTCATGGTGAGGCCCAGTAACACTGTGTCTGAATTCAGGCTTTTTCTCAAAGTCTTTTTCAACAGCTTTGCTGCCTGCAAGATGGTGTGTTCATTCATCTGAACATCAATGAGCTGTTTACTACAGTCACTGAATTGTGTAATAGTTAGGTGTGCGCTCTGGTATTTCAATTATTGTTCACTTCAATTGTTTTCAACTGAAAAATAATGATGTTGGTTTCTTTTACATAAGTAAGAAAAGTGATGTTAACTCTTCATTATACAAAAAGGAAAAGTGACTTGTTGTATATTTCCCAAGGACTAATCAAGCAACAGTCAGATATTGTCTGTAAAGCAGGATTCTGTGAACAGGACTATGTTCCAGGCAACATCACCACCCTCTCTGGTGGGGTCTGCCCCACTGGCAGCACATAGCCAGGCTGAGGGGGCAGCTCCTTGGTATATAGTCAGTATAGTGCTCGGTATTGATGCTGGATCCTGTGGCTGGTTATGGGGGAATCAATAAAAGGGAAACCTATAATTGACCACATCATCACCGATCTGCCTGTTGCAGGTACACCACTCCATTTCATACATTGGTAAGAATGGTCACTGCACAGTCCTTATGGGGATCAAGGGCTATCTTTACATTTTGCAGACCCACCTCATCATGATATGTAGCCCCCTGGTCAGTGAATGGTACAGTCTTTAAATAGATTGAGAAACTAATAATGATGCATCCATGAAGTGTAGAGGGCCATCGGCAAGAGCAGAATCATATTCTGCACAACTCATACAGTCTGCAACCACACAGCCCGACATACCTCCCACTGTACAGTAACCATCACGGCCCGACATACCCCCCACTGTACAGTAACCATCACGGCCCGACATACCTTCCACTGTACAGTAACCATCACAGCCCGACATACCCCCCACTGTACAGTAACCATCATGGCCTGACATACCTCCCACTGTACAATAAACATCATGGCCTGACATACCCCCCACTGCACAGTAACCATCACGGCACAATACACCTCCCACTGTACAGTAACCATCACGGTCCAACATGCCTCCTTCTCTACGGTAACCATCAAGAGCGGCATGGTGGTTCAGTCGTTAGCTCTGCTGCCTCACAGCACCACGGACCTAGGGTGAATGTGTGGAATCTGCATGTTCCCCCCCACCCCCCCCAATGTCTTCGTGGGTTTCCTCCCAAAGGCAAAAGAAGTGTAGGTCAGGTGAATTGGCCATGCTAAATTGCCCATAGTGTTAGGTGTTTAGTCAGAGGGAAATGGGTCTGGGTGGGTTACTCTTCGGAAGGTTGGTGTGGACTGGTTGGGCCGCTGGTCCTGTTTCTGCACTGTAGGGAATTTAATCTACTCTCCAAGGTTCAAGTCGGGAATATGATGGAATAATCAATTATTTGAATGAGTGCAGCTCCAACAGTACTCTAGTATGGACTTACTCGCAACAGGCAACACAGTTGTGTGGGGAAGATCCTGTCTCACAAACTTGATTGATGAGGGCATGGATGCTAGCCGTTTGGACCTTAGCATGGCCTTTGATAAGGTTCCTTATGGCAGGCTCATACAGAAGGTGAAGTGAAATGGGATCAGCGGTCAGTTAGTAAGATGCATAGAGAACTGCTTGGTCATAGAAGACAGAGTAGTGGTGGAACAGTGTTTGTGTGACTGGAGATCTGTAAATAGATGGTGGAGTTGCAGATTGTGAGGATGATTGCCAGAGAATACAGCAGGATATAGGTCAGCTGCAGACTTGGACAGAGAAAACACAGATATAATTTTATTTGGACAACTGTGACGTGATGTGTTTTAGAATGTCTAATGCAGGAGAGAAGTGGATGGAAAAACTACTGGCCGCATCAACATCCAAAGAGATCTAGGTGTATAGCTCCACAGTTCCCTGAAAGTGGCAACACGGGTGGATAGGGTGATCACGAAGACTGACGGCAAACTTGCAGACAGGCATCGGAGCATGCAGTATGAAAATTAGCAGGCCATATTGCAGCTGTAGAGAAAATTAGTTTGGGCACATTGGAATATTCGGTCGAGTACTGTTTGCCACACGATGTGGAAGTGTTGGAGAGGATATGGAAAAGGTTTACCAGAGTGTTGTCTGGTTTGGAGGGTATTAGTCAGAAGGAGAAATTGAACACACATGGTTTGTTTGCACCTGGGAATCATTGACTATGGGGCTACCTGATAGACATTTACAAAACTGTCAGAGGCATAGATAGAAGGACAGTTAGAGGCTTTTTCCCAGAGGAGAAATATCAATTACTAGGGGGAACCATAGGTTTTAGTTAAAATGGAGAAAGTTCAAGAGACATGATTGGTAAGTTTTTTTTGCTTTTTCAGACAGAATGTGCAAGTGACTGGGATGCACTGATAGAAGGGAAGGAGCTAATATAGCAAGAATTAAGAGGTATCTTGGCACAGAGAAGAGAAAGGACAGAAAAGAATGACATAGAATGTGTAGAAGCAAAAACTTTCATTTGAACTTTCGAAGGGCATCATGTGTCAGTGTGGGCTTGCTGGACGGGACGGCCTGTTCCTGTGCTGGACTGTTCTTTAAGTCAAGATTTGAGTGCAGCAGTGGCGAGGTGCTGACTGAATGATGACTGATGATCAAAAGCCACATTATTGTAGATCTTTCCTCATCAATTTTCACCTTCATATCCTCCCTCCCACTGTGGGGAAGCTCAATATGGAGAATTTGACATGAATACCAGAGTTGGTAACTGGTGACTCCATCTTGTACCTTGCTCCTGCGGCCTTCTCTCTTGGACACCAATGTCTCGGGTGACAATGCACGAACAGAAACTACATGTACTCCACACCCACCAATGCTGGCATCTGTCACATGCCAGCCTCACCATGTATTCCCAGCACATCTCCGACCCACTGACAGTCCACTTCTGTACTTCAATGCTGCAGCTCGGGGTGCACTGACAACTCTAATTGTAAGGACACTGCTCAGGGATACACACATTGGTGCAAGGACACTGTGCTCAGGGATACACATCCAGATCATGGTCTGTCCTGCTGGGCTGCTCACTCCATGTTTGTACACACTCAATGCTGCCGCAATGACACTGTGCTCAGGGACATACACTCAGCTCATGGACTGTCCCACTGGTGTGCTCACTCCGTGTTATACACTCACTTTGAGCAGACTTGAATACTTACAGAATTATTGCCTTGCCTTACCCTGCCTTTAGCAGTATTTCCCCTCAGCTAGAGCTACCAGACTCATCCGCCTGCTGTATTGTCTTGGTATTTAGCACAGACACAAACACAGGAAGCTTGATATCATTGTCCACAGTCAGTCACGGTGCCCAGCGCAGTCAGTCAACGGGAGCCTCAGGTCCCAATCCAGGAGCTTGGACACGGTCAGTCAGCTTATCGTGGTTGTTAGGGTCAGGATCCCTCCCCTGTGAGGGGGTGAGGAGCTGAATGTTGGGAAACGCCTATCTCTCTTGGCTCTCTCTCTCTCCTATTGTGGGATGGTTCCTTCTGGAATGTAAAAATTAGCAAGAGGTATTAAGGGAGATGGAAAAGGTTGCTGCAGCTGTTAATGCTGGTACAGCTGGGGGTAAGCTGGTGAGGTGTCCTGAATGAGTGATTAAGCAGCACAGACACCAGGCAGAGTTGGGTAGAGGGGCAGTGATGAGATTGGAGAGACTGACAGAAGGTGCTGCATTCAGTGACAGTGGGAGAATATGAGCCTTGGTGGGAGGTGGGTGCAGTAACAGAGATAGAGTGAGGGCAAGGTCACAAAATGCAGATGGTAGCACTTCCGCTGGTGGAGTGGGGAAGGTCACTTACCTACTTCCTACTCTGCTGGGCATTCACCCAGAAGGCTGGCACCTCACTGACCCAGGGGTCAGCCTCGTACCAAGTGGCATAGTCTGGTGTCATAGCCTTCCCTGCCAGTCCTGGAGGAAGATAATGTCCCTCTCCTACACCATGTCATTCACCTGAACCTCAGGGGCTTGTCCACAAAGTGAAGCCCCAGTTTTACCTCTCTGCCATGTCCAGGGCAGTTTCAGATTGACAATCTAAGAGTGTAATGTCTTTTTACAAATGGCACCTGGAACAGGGAGGCCACAGCATTCTGGGATAAGCAGGCAGTGGGCAGCTGTTATGATGAAGGGGAAAAATCATTGCATTAGTGTCAGATGAGAAAACAACCACGTGGGCAGGGAGGGTAGTTAATGAGGCAGATTGGGGATGGTATCATGAGAAAATGCACTTCACTTTGTGGAGAGAAACCCCCTCCATAAAAACTGACTAAAATGAGACTTGACCACATCATAAGTTGGTTTCGGCCTCTGTCTGTCTGAATCAAAATAGGGATGTAGTGTAAAATATTGGGAGCAACAAACTTGGAACGGATTCTAGATTAGTGGTGCTGGAAAAGCACAGCAGTTCAGGCAGTATCCGAGGAGCATTAAAATCGACATTTCGGGCAAAAGCCTTTCATCAGGAATACAGGCACAGTGCCTGAAGGGTGGATAGATAAATGACAGGAGGGCGGGGTGTGGAGAAAGTAGCATAGAGTACAATAGGTGAGTGGGGGAGGGGAGGAAGTGCAAGGCAAGGCATTTGGGGACATCCACAATAGAGAGGAATGTACAATAAATGAGAGCATAGTCAGTGTGGGCAGATAAATGAAGGTAGCTGGAAACACCAATAATCTCGTTAATGTAGCAAATGGCACCACTTCCTCTATCAGCCAAAGTGCAGAAAGTCAGAGCAGGAAACTTATGCAGGAACTGTATAAATAATGAGCTCAGTCACAGCTTGGGGATTGTGTGCAGTTCTGGTCACCCATCACATGGAAAACTGGAATTCGACTGGAGAGGGGAGAGAGGAGATTCTTCACCCTGTGACAGTGGAAGTGCAGTTATGAGGAAAGATTGGAACGGCGGATGCTGAGAGGAGATTTGATTGGAGTGCATATATTGTCAGGAGCCTGGGTAGAGAGGGAGCGAACACCTTGTTCCTGTTGGAGAGCTCAGCTTCCGGTGGCGAATATTTAATATAATTGGTTGAAGTATTAGAGAAGTATGGTCGGGATCTGGGAGGCACACATGGAAGCCGAGTTGAGGCAGAAACTCTCAAACCATTTTAAAAAGGTGCCGGTTTCCTGAAGAAGGGCTTATGCCCGAAACGTCGATTCTCCTGTTCCCTGGATGCTGCCTGACCTGCTGCGCTTTAACACATTTTCAGCTCTGCACCCGAAGACCTATAGCGTCCGGGGAGACAGAACTAGGGCTTTACGAAACATTACATCTTGACCAGTGCAGACAGTGGACAGAGTCATCCCCTCTATACTGCTGTTTTCTGAAGTTTTCAAAAGGTTACCAATATCTGATGGGATCAATATCTCATAGGACACAGGCATGAGGGGTGAGGGCAGAGAGGAGCAGTATGTAAAATGATTAGCATCACAATAATACTGATCCCATCCTTTATACACAATGCTACTTCACTGTGTTGGTCTATTAATCCTTCCTGTAGAAATGGGGAAAACCTTTAATTATCCAGTTCCCAGTCATGGTCACACTGCAGCCCCATCTCCATAATCCCAGCTACATCTGAGCTGGTTCACCCTGTTTAAAGCTAACATTTCACTGGCCTCGTTGAAAAGTTCCCAGCTTCATTCTTGTCCCATTGAAGGCTGCTCTCAGTCAACTAATGTTTCTCACTCTCAATTATTGCATAGCATTCTCTATCATCATCCTGAACGTTACAATAAAATGATCGCTGCCCCCCAAAACGTTCTCCTACTGACACTGGATCCACTTTCCCCACCTCTTCCCCAAGGACCAGGTCCAACAGTACATGCTCTCTTGGGCTGGACACATACTCCTGCAGTAAGCTCTCCTCCATGTAATCCAGGAACACTCGCCCCTCAGGACGCTGCACCACCAGTAACCCAGTCAATATCTGAATAAATTAGGTTTCTCATTATAACTAATCTGTAGTATTATCATCGCTCTCAAATGCCCCTGCATATTTATTCTCTCCATCCTTTCCAATGGTTGCTGGCCGACAGACTGTATCTCACAGTGTAATTGTACACTTTTTGTTCTGTAGCTCCAGCCAAATTCATTCTGTCCTTGGATGGATCCTCTTTCTCTTGGGCTCCTTAACTAACGCTAATCTCAACCAATACTTCTACCTTCATCCTTTCCCTTTCCTTCTATCATTTTGGAATATTTTATACCCAGCAATATTTAACATCCCGTCCTGCCATTCCCTGAGCCAGCTCTCGGTGATCAGTACATCAGATTTCCACACACCAATCTGCGTCTGTAACTCCGCACACTCCCAGTATTCAGGTCCATGCAGATTATCTCTGATTAAGGCTTTCTCTCTCACTCCATCTTCCACTGTTAATCGTTTTGTTGTAAATTAGTACCAACTGTATCTCCCATTATTTTGAGAATCCTGGTACTCTCCTCTACTATTTCTTTTTGCATCCGAAGCACACACTAAGTTATTTTCAATCCCTCCCAAACACCCCGTAAGGAATTCAGTCCCAGCTCTGTCACGTTAGACCATCCAGTTTGTACAGTTGCTGTCTTCCCCAGAACCAGTTCCAATGTCCCAGGAATCTGAAGCCCTTCCTGCTGCACCATTGTTCCAGTCACACTCTCATCTATCTAAAACTCGAAGTCCTGTTTTCACTTGGACACGGCACTGCGAGTATTCCAGGAATTGTTACATTTGCGGACCAGCTTGCTAACCATCCACCTAGATCCCTAAATTCTGACTCCCAGACCACTTCACCCTTCCTACTCAGGTCATTCCTACCAACATGGGCATGATCTTTGACTGCTCACTGTCCCCCAGACGAATGTTCTGCAGGCACAGTGACATTCGTAACCTCACTATCCTGGAATTACAGACACGCTGACACCTTCTTCACTTCCCTGTCTCCCCTGTGACTATCGCCCCTCCTTCCTTCTCCCTCCCCTCCTGTACAGTCAGGCTGCTTGTGAGGCCACAGACATGGCTCTGACTGCCCTCCCCTGAGCAGCCAGTACCTTCATCAGCTTCCAAACTGGGAAACCGAATTGGGAGGGAGACACCAGGATATGCTTGTATTCCCTGACTGTTTCTCTCCGATTGCCTAGTCCCCAGACCCTTCCTTCTTCCAGGCCATCATGACTGCAGGGAGATCTTCTCAGTGTGTGTGTGCTTTCCACTTAATCTCAGCATCACAGATGTCCCATAGTGTCTCTAGCCACTGTCTGAGCTCCATGACCCAGTGTCCATCTCGGACACGAGCAGGGGCTATGACTTACCAATTAACAGAACACATTTTCCATCTGACAAACATGTCCTAAAATACATTTTGTCTCGAGTTACTTAATTAATTACTTAGAATGAAGTTAACATCCAGGAAATAACAATATGCTTAAATCCCTTATTCAACTGTGGTTTCATGAGGGTAATTCATTATATTGGCTCACAATTTTACTTCTCCCTCTTATTTCTGTGTTCAACCCTTATTTCAGAAGTTGAAAAAAATTTGTTAACTTATAGCAATTAACTGACAGTCGCTAATAACAGCGAATTTATCATCCAATGAACTTACAGCATTTTCTGTGCTGGCTCTTGCACTTGTTTCAAACTCAGTGCAGGTAGGTCCCAGCAGCAGAAAGTTATCTCTGTGACTCCCAGGTATGTGTAATCCTCCAGCTCCTACTGCACTCTGCTCCCTCACAGGGTCACCGTCTCTGTGACTCCCAGGTACGTGTAATCCTCCAGCTCCCACCCCACTCTGCTCCCTCACAGGGTCACCGTCTCTGTGACTCCCAGGTACGTGTAATCCTCCAGCTCCCACCCCACTCTGCTCCCTCACAGGGTCACCGTCTCTGTGACTCCCAGGTACGTGTAATCCTCCAGCTCCCACCCCACTCTGCTCCCTCACAGGGTCACCGTCTCTGTGACTCCCAGGGACGTGTAATCCTCCAGCTCCCACTCCACTCTGCTCCCTCACAGGGTCACCGTCTCTGTGACTCCCAGGTACATGTAATCCTCCAGCTCCCACTCTACTCGGCTCCCTCACAGGGGTCACCGTCTCTGTGACTCCCAGGTGTGTGTAATCCTCCAGCTCCCACTCCACTCTGCTCCCTCACAGGGGTCACTGTCTCTGTGACACCCAGGTATGTGTAATCCTCCAGCTCCCACTCCACTCGGCTCCCTCACAGGGGTCACCGTCTCTGTGACTCCCAGGTGTGTGTAATCCTCCAGCTCCCACTCCACTCTGCTCCCTCACAGGGGTCACTGTCTCTGTGACACCCAGGTACGTGTAATCCTCCAGCTCCCACTCCACTCTGCTCCCTCACAGGGTCACCGTCTCTGTGACTCCCAGGTACATGTAATCCTCCAGCTCCCACTCTACTCGGCTCCCTCACAGGGGTCACCGTCTCTGTGACTCCCAGGTGTGTGTAATCCTCCAGCTCCCACTCCACTCTGCTCCCTCACAGGGGTCACTGTCTCTGTGACACCCAGGTATGTGTAATCCTCCAGCTCCCACTCCACTCGGCTCCCTCACAGGGGTCACCGTCTCTGTGACTCCCAGGTGTGTGTAATCCTCCAGCTCCCACTCCACTCTGCTCCCTCACAGGGGTCACTGTCTCTGTGACACCCAGGTACGTGTAATCCTCCAGCTCCCACTCCACTCTGCCCCTTCACAGGGTCACTGTCTCTGTGACTCCCAGGTATGACTAGGCCTCGATCCTCAGTGCTGAGTTATATCCTCGCACTTTGGTGCTTCTGTAACTCCCAGGTGTGAGTGAACCTCATGTTCCTGCTTCAAGTTACTCCCTCACATGCTCACTCCCTCTGTGATGTGATGCTGATTTCGCGCCTCCTGCTCTGCTGTTTCTCCAACTCCAAGTCCTAGTTGGCCTCGATCCTCGCTGCTGATTAATATTCTCCAGCTCTGTGCTGCTCACTCTCAGATTCTCTCCCTTTGTGACTTCCAGGTAATGGTAGGCCTCAAGCCTCAGCTGAGATGCATAACATCCCTTTGCACACTGGTCCCTCACAGGATCGCCGCTGTGCCTGGAAGACAGTGGAAAAGAGAAGGATTAGACAGAGCAGAGGGTATTACAGTGATTGAGGGAGCTGTTGGGGATGGAACAGGTTATCTGGAGAGGTAGGCAGACCTGCAGTGTCTAAAGCCGGTTACTGGAAGATACAGGGAGGGTTGTAGGCACTGAGGGAAGCAAAAGAAGTAGAGAGATGGCGATTGTTGGTGATGGAGCCTTGTAGAGTCTAAAGGGATTTTTGTGAGCTGCTTTCTGAGATGTGAAGACTTCAACAAATTCAAATTGACAGCCAGGGAGTGTTGTGTGGCACTGGAGACTGTTGGATGTTACAGAGTTAGAAGACTGGGGGAGTTACAGATGTTTGAAGCACTCGTGGTGTTCAAAGACCCTCACAACATAAGGAGGTACAGAGAATGGAAGCATTCTAAATAGTGGGATTGCAGGGGCTGGAAGAGATAAGATGGATAAGGAGGATGAAAAGTACCAATGCAGCACAACCAGCCGCTGTAATTCACAGAGATTTAAGGAAGGGAACCTGTGCGTTCATTGAATACAGTTAAATGGAGACTTACAGATACTGAGGGGTTACAAATTCAGAACGGAAGTGGTTATAGGTGATTAGAAGTTTAAACAAGAATAAAGAAATTTGAGAGATCACTAGCACAGATGGGAATGGAGGTGGGGAGACATTCTGATGAATGATAAGTGTTGTTGGCAGAGGAGGATGTCACATATACAGGAAGAGCTGCATTGTCTGTATGCAGTTACAGATGTTAGGAGTGTTGTAGCATCTGCTGGAGGGGACACAGATAACAACAGTTCCAACGGTTGGTGCAGTGGCTCAGGAAGGCAGCTCACTACCACCTTCTCAGGGACAACTCCAAATCAACAATACATACAGCAATGCTCATGACCACGAATGAATAAATAAATAAAAAATCTACAAGCAGCACTGAGGTCACTCAGGAAGGCCATTTCATCACCACTTCACAAACTCGGAGCAACTATACCCTGGAAGGACAGGAGCTCCAGGTGCACGGTAACATCAGCATTTCCAAGGTGCCCTCCAAGATACGCTCCATCCTCCTAGCACTGTGTCTGTCTCTACACCTAAAGGATTGCAGTGGGTGAGGAAGGCAGCTCCCCACCACCTTCTCCAGGGAATTACAGATGGGAAGGTAATGATGGCCAAGCAAGTGATGGCCACATCACATCAATGAATTTGTACAAGGGAAACTCATGGACTGTTCATGGCCCCTTTGCTTCCTCCACACAACCCACATTCCCATCTCGTTCTGTGTCAGCAACAAACATGGAAGCAGTAAATTTTGTCCATCCATCAAATGCATCGAATCCCTTTGTGAATAGTTGGGGGTCAAGCACTAATCCATTTCTTCCCACTTAGTTTTCTGTTAAAGAATTCCCAATCCATGCCAGTACACTCCCTCCAATCCCACATTTGCCAATTTTGCTTATCCACATCTTCAGTGGGACCTTGTTGAAAGGTTTCTGAAAACCCCGACAAACCATTCCTCCCTTTTATCTACTCTGCTTATTCACAGCCAGACAGGAAAACAAACCCAGCAGGGTTTGTGAAATAAAATTTCAGTTTCAGAACAACATGCTTGGCATGGGTAGAGGATTGGCTGATTAGCAGAAGACAAGAGTAGGTATAAAGGGGTCGTTTCCACGATGGGAACTGGTGACGAGGGGAACTCCGCAGGGGTCAGTGTTGGGACCACACTGTACATGTTATACATTAACAGTCTGGACAATGGATGTGAGTGGGTACAAGAACTAGTTTTACAAGAAAGAGCCCAGGATGAAATGTTTGTCATATGAGAAGCTGGTGAAGTCTCTGAGTCTGTACTTGATGAATTTTCAGAGGCGGCGGTGGCAGGATCTCATTCAAACTTACAGAATACTGAGGGGCCTAGATGGAGTGGACGGGGGTGGGGAGATCTTTTCACTGCTGGAGAGACCAGGGCTCAAGAGCACGGCTTCAGAGTGAAGGAACAACCCTTTAGAATGGAGATCTGGGGGAATTTATTCAGCCAGAGGGTGATGAATCTGTGGAACGGTTCCTGCCGTAGGGAGGGTTATAGATGAGGGTGGCATTTACTGGATAGAGTACAAGAGATGGAGAAGGTTATGGAGATGATTAGATGGATGGAGATACTAGAGGAGCTTACATTGACAGGGTGAGTGATAGTGGCGGGAGAATGTTACATAGATAGTTAATCTTGCAGGAACTGGATTGGGAGAGTCACAGGCATTGGATTGGGTTCTACAGATCGGGACCTGTTGGATTACACAGATAGGGAGGATTGTGGGGTCTCCACATGTTGAGAGGTTTTCAGGAAGAGGTTACACCGATAAGGAGGGATGTTGGAGCTGTCGTAGTTTACAGAGTTTGGGATGTTTGGAGCTGTTTAATTGTTAGAGGGATATTTTTAGGGTCATTAATATGGAACGCAGAGGGAGAGTTTAGATTTTATTAGATTCCCTACTACAATATGGAAATGGCACTTCGCCCCAACACGTCCACACCAACTCTCCAAAGAGTAATCCACCCAGACCCACTTCCCTCTGAATGATGCACCAAACGCTTGGTCAGTTTAGAATGGCCAATTTATCTGACCTGCACATCTTTGGACTGTGGGAGGAAACCCATGAAGACACGGAGACAATGTGCCAACTCCAGACAGACAGTCACCCGAGGCTGGAATTGAACCTGCATCTCTGGCGCTGTGAGGGAGCAGTGCTCACCACTGAACCCCCCAAACTGCAGAGCTACACAAAGAGAGAGTATTTGAGGGGCAGGGAGGAGCACACAGAGATGGGAAGTGTTGTTGCAGCTGGAAAAGGGTCTGGAGGTGTTTACACAGATAAGGAGTCCGGTCAGGATGGGAGATGGTTACAGAGGTCATGTGGTGCTATAGGTCAGGAGGCAGGAATGGGATCTGGCCTGCAGAAGGTTACAGTGATATCATGTTCTCTTGGGACTTGGGGAAAGTACACAGGTGGGTATTTTGGTCCAGGCTGGAGAATTTTACAGAGACAGGGTGGACTGTAGTTATTGCGGAAAACTACAGAAATAGAGATTATTGTACTGAGTGCAGGATGAGGTTACTGAGATTGGGCACGTTACCGAGTTTGGAGCAAATTATACATAGGGAGCGTCGTCAGCATTGGAGTAGGTTTCAAATAAACAGCAGGATTATGGGGAGGGGGGGGGGGGTGTGGAGGTTACAGAAATTGGAACTTTTCTGGGAATTACAAGCATTCAAGACACTGGCACAGATGGGTTGGCCCGAAAGGTATGTCTCCTTGCTGTATGACTCTATCACACGACAAGAGACAGTGTGAGAGGAGAAATATAGAACAGAAAGACCCCAGGTTTTAATACCATCTTCTTAAGGAAGGCCTGCTTTCCCCTCTGTTGTCCTGATCCTCACTAAGACAGCACAGACCTGGATTGATAACTGTCAACTTCCTATATTGACATAGAAAGGCTTAATACAGCAGAGATGAAAGTAAACAAGAGAGTGTGGATTGAGTCTGGGCCCATCATGCTCTGTATTCCCCTTCAACACTATATCTGTGTCATGTCTTCCGGACTAAACTTCGATCGCTTAAATTCGCTCTGCTCTGTTCACTGTGAGTGATCTTACCTCGCTGCAGGATTTATTGAAGAAACCAGATCTCCCTGCCCTCTGGCTGACCAACTGTGTTCAGTAAGATGATGAATGAAACACCCAGCAATTGGGAGGTTTATTGAGTCAGGAACATCCGGAGTACCTGCAGGAGACAGAGAAATAGACAGAATGGGAAATTAGACTGATACAGTGAGGGTTGCACAGGGAGAATGGCACTGAGCACCACAGAGATCTGGAATATCCCAGTCTCCATCCCTGGTCTGTGCTGCTGCGTCTCCCTGGAGTGGAGTGTTCTGTTGGCTCAGGATCTGGAGTAACTACAAAAGCTGCAGTCACTGGCAGCAATTAGACTCTCACAGTGACAGATACCACATGGAGTGAGACTGAGTGATAGCATCAAATTGCAAGAAGGTATCAGGATCAAACCACGGTTAAGAAGAAGGGTTTTGATTCATGGTGCACTGGGATCAGTACTCAGGGATGAGGGAGCTGTCAGTGGGACAGGCGATGGGTTAGTGTTACTCTCACTAGACTGTTCATCCAGAATATAATGCCAGTGGCAGGGATACCCATCTGAATGCTTAATATTCTTTCAGGAACGAAATCTGCGATAGGCAGCTGGTCTGACCTACATATGACTCCAGACCCAGGCAATGGGGTTGACTCTAAAGTGCCTTCTCTAATAGTCTCACAAGGCACTCGGCTCAATGGCAGCTCGGGGTTGGCATGAAATGTTGGCCAGCCAGAAACAGCAACATCCCATGGAGTGAATTAAAAACAACATAGTTGGGACCAGTGTCCTGGCAAATTATGTCGGTGAGTTTATGGACAGGGCTTTAATTGACAGAGAAGATGCAGGGACAGGGTTCAGGTGAAAGGAGCTTTCCAAATCCAAAGAGAAAAGGGGACACATTGGAACAGCATGGGAATGTGGCTGAAGACAAGCAGGAGGGAACTGGATGGGACAGAGTTTAACTAAAACTATACATCAGTGAATTAAGCTGTGACAGGACATTCTGGGAAAAAGTCAATTACAATGTTCTTTCTTTGGAATGGACAAAGCATCTGCAATAAGGTAATAGACTTGTGACACAGAGATAAATAAGATTTAGTCACCAGGAAGATGTGGTTAGGGGAGAAACAAAAGGCAGAACATAAATATTCAATTGTACCTCCTTGAGTGCAGGATGGGTAACCCTGACAGTAATGGGTAACAAAGGCATTACAGAGAAAGCATTTGGCATCAGATGATGCAGCTGAATCAGCCTGAATGCAGATTATGAGTAACACGTGTCAAAAACACAAGCAGGAGAACAGTTTTTAGGCTGCCTGACAGCATTTCATTGCTCAACACTGTTACACCATCCAATGAATTCCTGTGTAACGCAAAGGCAATGTGATCATTTTGGGAGACTTCAATCTTTGCCAAAAATGATATTCTCTGAACTCCTCTTCAAATGTTTGTGCCAGTGTTTCTTTGAATAACATATTGTGTAAATGGCCAGGGACGTGACTATCTCAGATCGACCGTTGGGTGAAGAAGCTGAGTGAAGGAGTAATGTCACACTGAGATATCCTCTGGGAAATTGTAGTGTAGTGGAATTCTGTGAGTTGATGGATTTTTAAAGTGACCATAAAGCACACCCTACAATCACAACCAAATTTACAACACAATTTACATGTGTTTGAGAGGAGAATTGACCAAGGTAAACAGGGGAAACAGTGAAGTGTGTGGCTGGAAATGTACAGTGCAAAACATTTAGTCATAGAGATGTACAGCACGGAAACAGACTCTTCAGTCCATCTCGGTCATGCTGCCCACATACACGAACATAATTTTGTCTCACTTGCCAGCACTTGGCCCAAATCCCCCTCAACCCTTCCGGTTCGTATACCCATCCAGATGCCTTTTAGATGCACTAATTGTACCAGCCTCCACCACTTCCTCTAGCAGTTCATTGCATTCACGCATCACCCTCTGCCTGAAAACGTTGCCCCTTAGATTCCTTTTATATATTTCCCTTCTCACCCTGAACCTAGGCCGTCCGGTTCTGGACTCCACTACCTCAGGGAAAAGACCTTGTCTGTTCAACCTGTCCATTCCTCTCATGATTGTATAAATCTCTATATGGTCACCCCTCAGCCTCAAGTAGCCCCAGCCCATTCAACCTCTCCCTTTAGCTCAAATCTTCCAATCCTGGCAACATCCTTGTAAACCTTTTCTGAAACCTTGCAATTTATACAACATTGTTCCGATAGGGAGGAGACCAGAACTGCATGCAATATTTCAAAAGTGGCTTATCCAATGTCCTGTGCAGCCACAACATGACCTCCTAACTCCTCTACTCAGTGCTCTGATCAGTAAACGCAAGCAGAATAAACACCTTCTTCACTATCCTATTTACCTGGGATTATACTTTTAAGGAACTATAAACCTGGACTCCAAGATCTCTTTGAGGAGAAAGTGAGGTCTGCAGATGCTGGAGATCAGAGCTGGAAATGTGTTGCTGGAAAAGCGCAGCAGGTCAGGCAGCATCCAGGGAACAGGAGAATCGACGTTTCCTGAAGAAGGGCTTATGCCCGAAACGTCGATTCTCCTGTTCCCTGGATGCTGCCTGACCTGCTGCGCTTTTCCAGCAACACATTTCCAGCTCCAAGATCTCTTTGTTCAGTAACACTCCCTAGGACCTTACCACTCAGTGCACCAAGATCCTTCTGTATATCAATGTCCCTCAGTATCCTCACTTTCTTCTTGAATTTGACATGACCTCACACTTGTACAGATTAAACTTAATTTGCCATTTCTTTGCACATCTTTCCAACTGATCAGTAACCTCCTGCAACCTTGGATCTCCTTGCTCATTCACCCCAACTCCACCAATTTTCATATCATCTGCAATAATTATCTTTGTGACTTCCTTTCGTTTCAACTGTGTGAGAATGTGTAACCAGACGGCAGAAAATCCCAGCAAGAGCTCACCCATTTAAGATGGAGATGAGGAGGAATGTCTTCACTCAGAGGGTAGGGAATCTGTGGGAATTCCTGACTGCAGGGGGCTGTCGAAGCTGGGTCATTAAGAATATTGCCAGCAGAGATAGTCAGATGTTAATGGATCAGGGGAACAAGGGTTTGGTGGAAAAGGCAGGAATGTAGAGTTGGAGAGTATCAGATCAGTCACGATCTGATTGAAGGGCAGAGTATCCTCAATGGGCCAAATGGTCTCATTCTGCTCCGACATCTTATGGTCTTAACTCGAACTCAATATCTGCATTATAACACTATGGGTCTTTCCTCACAAACTCCTCTAAAATGGGACTATTGGATATTTATTATTACACAGCATTTGAACTCCAATGGACAATTCTGTTGCTGGCTCCTTGATATGATGTTATAGAAAACCATCTCGTATACAATCCAGGATCCATCCATTACAGCCCTGATACTCATTAATTATCCAGTCGGGATGGAGACCACTGTCACACACAGTTACTGTACTGCCCTTGCTACAAGTACATTCAGTGCCCTGACTGTAACCATATTGACATTCCCATCACTGGTTGATTCCTTTAAAAGAATTCTAGCCAATGACTGCTGCAGCTGCTTGTTCATTCCCAGCTCCATTCAAATAGACTCCAAATTTTGATCTTCAGTTCCACGTGGCTATCTCATTAAGGCATTAACCTCATCCTTTCTTCACAACTTGTTGGATTTTTGCCTATCCTGCCTAGATCTCAACAACCCTTCAATATTCCCTTCCCAGCGATGGTCATTCTGCAGCTACATCTCCAGAATGATGGTTCCAGCATATCTGTTCACTGTCATTCCATCTGCCTTATGGCGAATGCAGGGTGTCATTCCTCAGTAGTTGGGGGTTGAACAGATGGATAGAGGTTACAGAGATAGGGAGGCTTACAGGGACTCGAGGATTTTTGAGCTAAATCTGGGCAATAATGTTCATGGGACAAAGGGGTTTGCGGATTGGAGGAATTTACAGAGGGAGAGGGAGCTGGATTAGATTCTGGAGATAGGGATTGGGATGGATATTGGAAGAGGCAAGCAGACTGAGAGGTACAGACAGGGAGTGTTTCAGTAGGAGATTATTGTGTATATTGACAGAGATATGGAAGGTTGTAGTGACTGCAGATGTTTACAGATATAAGAAGGCTTCTAGGTTCTGGAGGCTGCGTGGATAGGAAGGCAATGGAGAATGCCAGGTTACTGGGCTGGAGACAGTTACACAAATGGGGAGGGTTGCACAAAATGAAAGAGGTTCCTGTGGTCGGGAGGGTTGGTGGGGAGAGGGTGAAGTTTAAATAGATTAAGATCGAAGATTAGTAGAACAATTAGGAGGTTACAATTTTTTTCACAGGTAAGGAAGGGTTGTAAGAGCTGGAGAAGTTTACCCAGATAGGGATGGATGGAGAGGTTAGAGACAAAACACATTTACATGGAGGGTGGCATTGGTAGGAGGAGCTTACAGGGATAGACAGGGCTCGGCAATTACAGGGATGAAGGAATTTAGTATCTACTGGAGAGGTTTAGGGATTAGTGTGTCAGGGATTGGAGAACCTGACAGAGACAGACAGCATTGTGTGTACTAGAGGAGATTCCAAATAGAGGAAGGATTATCGGGACTGTAGTAATATTACAGAGATCACTAATAGAGTATGTGCCAAGACTGATGCCTGGGACCTCCTGTGCAGTCTCAGGGAGTTCCAGTACAGCAGAGGTGACAGCAGGGCCCTCACAAGATGGTGGGAATGAAGCCTAGAATGTTGCTGTTCCTTGCCCAGCATTGTAACTATGTCCTGTGTTCCAGGTCTGAATACAAAAGGCCACTAACTCCTCCCTGTGCTGTTTACTATGATTGATCTTACCGGCTGCAGGATTTATTGAAGGCCCCAGATCTCCCTCTCCATCTCTCTCTGGCTGACCAAGCGTCTTCAATGAGGTGATGGATGAGACAGGAGTTAGGAACATCCTGATTACCTGCATGAGACATAAATAGACAGAATGGGAAATTAGACTGATGCAGTGAGGATAACTCATGTAGAGTAGCACTGAGTCCAGCAGAGATCACAAAAATCCCAGTCTCCATCCCTGGTCTGTACTGTTGCGGATCGGAGGATTCTTTTGGCTCAGGATCTGGAGTAGCTGTAAGAGTGAGAGACGCTGACAGAAGCAGGAATTAGACCCACACAGTGAGGGGTACTAAATGGAGAGAGACTGAGTGATATCACCAGAGATTTCAGGATCAAACCATAGTGTCAGAAGAAGTGGGTCTGATGCAGTGGGCACTGCTATCAGTACTCAGGCAGGAGTCAGCTATTTTATTGAGATGGTTCAGTGCTGGGACCAGTGTGTGTCCTGGTCAATCATATGACCAGGACAATGTAGAGTGCTTTAAACTGACACAGACAAGGAGGGACAGGGCTCAGCTGAAAGGAAATTCCCAATTCCATACAGAAATGTTCAAATATTGAAACATGGAGCTGTGGCTGAGGAAAAACAGGAAGAAACAGGAAGAGACTAAGTTTAACTAAAACTATACATCAGCAGATAGATTTGTGACAGGAATTTGTGATTTCAAAAGTAAATTACTATTTCGTAATTTGAATGCACAAAGCATTTGTAATAAGGGATATGCTCGTGTGACTGTGATTTCTATCTAATTACCATCAGGGAGACGTGGTCACAGGGGTGAAAAAAAGGTGGGGCATTAATATTCACGGCTACACAACATTGTGGAAAGTCAGGCAGAGTGGGAAGGAGAATGGGGAACTCTCATCGTGAGGGATAACAATGGGATTATATGTGGCATCAGATTATCAATCATTAGGAAACCAAATTCTGGGTAATAAGAGTCAGAACACAGAAGGTGAAGGGCAGTGCTAAGGCCCCATTACAGCATTACATTGTGAGGCATGGCATTGGACAGGGAATTATTGGAATTTGTAACAAAGACAGTAGGACAACTGAAAGGGGATTCAACTTCCCTATCTCACCGGCGGTGGGTCACAAACGAGGCTGACTCTCTCCCATTCTCAGGGGAGTCTGTGTGTTGCTGTACAGACTGATGTGGCCTTCCACACTTGGGGCAGAAGGTGGCCGTGGGATGGGGATGGGTGGGACGTTGGTGTGACAGCGCGCTCCTTGTGCTGTTTTCTCCTGGATTCCCCTTTTTCCCCACATCAAGTGTCCAGCTGCTCGGCGCAGTCCCACTGCTCCTCCCCCACTTTGGACGGTCTTGGCTCAGTAATTCCCAGGATTTACCAGACTTCATTAAGCGATGCGCAGAAGACAAAAAAAACCTAACAATTCTGAAGAAGCCAATGCTTTAGAAATATGGAAGTATTTGTTAAAGGGATCGCTATGGGTCTACTAGCAGGAGGAGGGCAGTCGGAAGGGGAATCAGATGATAGGAACAGGGAGAGGTGAAGGTGCTGGAGGTGGTGAGAGTGTGGAGAGAGGGGCAAGGGCCTGAACGGTATTACAAAGCCAGTACGGATTGCTGCGCTGGAGGGGATTACAGTGGTAGGGAGGGACACGTATTTTTTATGTATTCATTCATTCGATAAGGATGTCACTGATTGAGTCAGCATTCTTTGCCTCACAGCTAATTTCCCAGCGGGCAGCTCAGAATCAGCCATATTGCTATGGGTCTGGAGTCACACGTGAGCCATGGTGTCAGATGTCAGGTAACAATGTCAGATGTCCTTCCCTAAAGGACAGACGTGAACCAGTAAAGTTTTTCCAGGTAATAAACACTATTTTTATGGTGACCTCACTAATGTGGGCGGTGGGCGGCACAGTGGCACAGTGGTTAGCACTGCTGCCTCGCAGCGCCAGAGACCCAGGTTCAATTCCCGCCTCAGGCGACTGATTGTGTGGAGTTTGTTGAGTGTTTGTGGAGGTAGAAAAGTGATAGAGCAAGGCAGAGCAGTGGACGATGTCCACATTAACTTTAGCAAGGCCTTTGACAAGGTTCTGCATGGCAGACTGGTTAATAAGTTTAGATCAATCATAACCAGGGATCACTCACCAACTGGAAACAAAATTGGATTGACGGTGAGAGACAGAGCATGCTCATAGAGAGTTGCTGCTCAAACTGAAGGCCTGTGACCAATGGTGTGTCATGGGGTTTGGTGCTGGGTCACTGCTGTGCATTGTTTATATGAACGGTTTGGATGATAATGGTCATGGTTAGCAAGTTTGTAAGTGAGACTGGAAGTTCTCCCCGTGTCTACGTGGGTTTCCTCCGGGTGCTCCGGTTTCCTCCTACAATCCAAAGATGTGCAGGTCAGGTGAATTGGCCTTGCTAAATTGCCCGTAGTGTTAGGTAAGGGGCAAATGTAGGGGTATGGGTGGGTTGTGCTTCGGCGGGTCGGTGTGGACTTGTTGGGCCGAAGGGCCTGTTTCCACACTGTAATGTAATCTAATCTAATCTAATGTCCTGTACAGATATAACATGACATGATATCCCAACTCCTAATCTCAATGCACTGACCAATGAAGGTAAGCATCCCAAACATCTGCTTCACCAACCTGTCTACCTGTGACACGACTTTCACAGAACCTTTTACCTGCATCCCTGGGTCTCTGACTGTACAAGTCTAGCTCTGGTCAGCTTTACCAGAGTGCAACACTGTGTATTTCTCCACTTGCTATTCCTAAACTCACTGGCCCACTCTCAGATAATCCTCTTCACTGTCCACTTTACCACCACTTCCAGTCTCACTTACAAACTTGCTAACCATGACTCCTGTATTATCATCCAAACCGTTCATATAAACAATGCACAGCAGTGACCCAGCACCAAACCCCATGACACACCATTGGTCACAGGCCTTCAGTTTGAGCAGCAACTCTCTATGAGCATGCTCTGTCTCTCACCGTCAATCCAATTTTGTTTCCAGTTGGTGAGTGATCCCTGGTTATGAGTGATCTAAACTTATTAACCAGTCTGCCATGCAGAACCTTGTCAAAGGCCTTGCTAAAGTTAATGTGGACATCGTCCACTGCTCTGCCTTGCTCTATCACTTTTCTACCTCCACAAACACTCAATCCAGTTTGTGAGACATGGTTTCCCATGCACAAAGCCATGCTGACCATCGCTGATCCATCTTTGCCTTTCCAAATGCATGATGATCCTTTCTCTCAGAATCTCCTCCAACAACTTACCCACCTCTTCCATCAGTCTCACTGGTCTGTAGTGGCTGTTGATGATACAAATAATCCTGTGAGGTGCCCTGTAAATTCCTCCCGAGCTTCTCACAGAGCGCTGGGATACATCTGATCATGTCCCAAGGTTTTATCAACCTTTTTTTCATTTTAAACCATCCTGTTATCCAATGTGAACTCTGTTCAATACATCACTATGTATTTTTCCAAGTTCCCGAACTTCCATGTCTTTCTCCAAAGTAAATAAAAATGCAAAATATTTGTTTCAGATCTCCCCCATCAGCAGTGATTCCACACAGACAGCCTCACTGACCTTTCAGGGGTCCTATTCTCTCCCGAGCTCATCTTTAGCCCTTGTTGAAACTTATCAAAATGCTTCCTAAATTTCAAATATACTTCGACCGCTATTAGCCTCCCCCACCCTTATCTATTCTGCCATTTATGGTCACACCAAAATATAGAATCCAACAGATTTTTTTAAATTCCCCTTTTATAAAACCACGCATCACCCATTGCACAGATTGGGAGTGTTGTACGCAGTGGAGGAGATCACACTGATAGGGATGGTTTTAAAGACGAAACAATGTTGAGTAATAATTGGGGTTGCAATGGTGACAACAGGTTTCAGCAAGTTGGAGGATATAGACCTGAAGGAGGTTACACAGATAGCATGGCTTTAGGGTCTGATGGGGGCTACACAGTAAAGAGGCTGTAGTAACTGGAGGCAGTTACACAGATAGGGACAGTAATAGTGATAGGCAGCATTCACAAAAACGGGAAGGATTGTAGGGTTTGCAGGGCACTACAGACATGAGAAGAGTTGTATCAACTTGATGATGAACACAGGCAGGGAGGGTTGAGACGTTTGGAGTAGGTCACCATGATCGGCAGGGGCAAGGAGACTGGAGATGTTATCGAATTGCAGAAGTTTCAAATCACTGTAGGCAGTCAGAGATCATGAGGGAATGACAATGTCTGCTGGAGTTTCCTCAGATCTGGAGGATTGCAGGGACTTGATGATGTTGTACATGGAAGTAGGGTTGTCGGGACTGAAGCTGGGAACAGAGATAGAGGTATCAGCAGGGGATTAGAGATATGGTGGGTAGTGGTCTCTGGTGGAAGTTCCACATAGAGGGATGTTTTGGGGAACTGCAGGACCCTGCAGAGATGTGGAGAGCTGGAGGGATTTCACTGAGCAAAGAAGATTGGGAGAGGTGGAGCAACATAAGGATGTTGTTAGGTTGGGGAGTTTTACACAGACAGGGATGGTTTAGGGAACGGAGCAGATGACAGAGGTAAAGATGTTGTACAGACGGGAAGAACATACAGACTTATGGAGGGTAGTCGTGACAGCAGATACAAGAAGGTTTAGGTTCTGCAAGTTATTTAGACATGGAGGATGTGGAATCAGACAGATTTTCCAGGAGATAACAAGGGCAATTTTGGTTGGAGACAGTTTCATAGATAAGGGAACATTACTAATCTCTTACAGTTGGTCAAAGTGGGAAGTGTTGTAGGGGACGGTGACGTTTACACAGATAGGGGTGTAAGAGCTGGAGAAGGTTATAGACATGGGCAGATAGATAGAGAGACTGGAGAAGCTTGCATTGATAGGGTGGGTGCTGGCGAGGCTTGGATGTCACACAGATAGGGAATCTTATAGGAGCTGGATTGGGAGAGTCACAGGCATTGGAGCGGGTTCTACAGATCGGAATGCTGCAGAGACCTGAGAGGATTGTAGGGTCTTCACAGGTTGATTGTGTCAATCAGTCTGGTGAGCTAGGTAAGGTAGATTCTGAAAGCTTAAATCCAATGTATACCATCTTCATTTTCCAGACCGGAACGTCAATATCCCTCATAAGCCACGAATCCCTAAACCTGCCAGCTTTTCCTTTCACTCTAACAGGGTCAAATGTGCCCTGGATTCTTAATATCACAGTTTTAAAAGGCTCCCGTTTGCCAGTCATTCCTTTTCCTTCAAACAGACTCACCCAGTTGACGGTAGCATGATGTGGAGGAGCCGGTGGTGACTGGGATGGGCAAAGTTAAAAATCACACAACACCAGCTTCCAGTCCAGCAGGTTTATCTGGAGGCACTAGGTTTTGAAGAGCTGCTTCATCACGTGGTTGTGGAGCACAATCATAAGGCACAGAATTTATAGCAACAGGATTGCAGTGTCATGGAATGTAATACGAAACACATTTAGTTTAAGTTTTCATCTTTTAGGATGATCACCTGCACTTTGAAAGCTGGTGCTGTGAGATAAACCTGTTGGACTATAACCTGGTTTTGTGTTATTTTTAATTCACCCAATCGACCTCTGCTCGATCCTGCCTAATGGCCCCAAACCTGTCCCTGTTCCAGTTTCACACCTTAATCTGTGGACCTGTGTGATCTTTTTCCATAACTATGTTAAAACTAAGACAGTTGTGGTCACTGGACCCAAAGTGCTCTCTGACTGACACTTCAGTCACTTGTCCGACCACGTTTTCTGGAGGGAGGTCCAATGTTGCACCCGTCTGAGTAGAGTAGGGCCTTGTTAGAGTTGCATCTTGATTTAGGAAACGTTCTTGGACACATTTGACAAATTGCACTCAGTACGGACCTTTTACTCTCTGGGTGGTCCAGTCAATACTGGGAAAATTAAAGTCTCCAACCAATACTACTCTATTATTCCGACTGTTATCGCCAATCTCTCTACACATCAGCTCCTCTAGTACTTGCCGGCTATTTGGGGGTCTATAATACAATCCCAACAGAGTGACCACCCCTGGTTTGTTTCTAAGTTCTAAACATGTGGCCTCATTTGGTGACTCTTTAAGAGTTTCCTGTCTCAGCACTGGTGTTATGTCCTCCCTTATCAAAAGGTCAACTCCCCCCCTCACTTACTTGTCCTTCTGTCCCACCTGTAGCTTCTGTATCCTGGAACACTGAGCTGCCAGTCCTGCCCTTCTCTCAGCCATGTTTTGGTTATGGCTATAATATCCCAGTCCCCAGAGCTAATCCATGCTCTGAGCTCACCTGCCTTACCAGTCAGGCCTCATGCATTGAAATAAATGCCCTTTAAACCAGATGTCTTTTCCCTCCCTCGTCTGTGCCCCTGGATATCCTGAATAGGAAACTTGCCCTCGATGGCTAATGTATTTTCGATGTTCCCTCTCTTAGTCAGAGTGCAACCTCCTGCCAAACTAGTTTAAACCTTCCAGGGTAACACGAGCAAATCTCCCCGCAGTGATACTGGTGCCCCTCTGGTTCAAGTCTAACCCATCCCCCCCCCATACAGGTCACTTCTACCCCAGAAGAGATCCCAGTGATCCAAGAACTGAAAACCCTGCCCCCTCCAACAGCTCCTCCGGCATACATCCACCCGGCCTATCTTTCTATGTCTATCCTCACTGGGGCATGTGGCACTAGGAGTAATCTAGAGATCACTGCCCTTGAGGTCCTGCTTTTTAACTTCTTACCTAACGCCTGATACTCATTTCACAGGACCCCATCCCATTGTGTTCATGAAGAGGGAGTAGTAAAGGCCGCAAGTCCAGCGAATACAGATCAAGCGATATCGTGAGTTTGATGAAGAAACCACAGTGCAATAAAACCAGGTGAAGCCATTCACAAGTACAGGGAGTGCAACAGGGTCCTTAGAAATGGCTGTGAAATATCCTTGTCAGATACTATGAAGGAAAAGCCACAAGGTACTTTGTCAGTATAGTTCGAATAAAAGGGTAACTGAGGAAAGGGTGAGGCCTATTAGAAACCAAAGAAACAATCTGTGCATGGAGCCAGAGGAAGTAGGTGAGGTCTTCAGTGAATACTTCCCATCTGTATTCATGCAGGAGAAAGACATTGTAGCTGGGGATTTCAGACGGGAAGGTGAGGTTCTATAACATGTTAAGATCAATAAGGAGGAGGTACTAAATATTTTCACAGGCATAAAAAGGTGGAGAACTCCCCAGTACCCAATGAATGTATCCCAGGCTGCTATGGGAAGTAAGAGAGGACATTGCTGGGGCCCTGGTGGATATGTTTAATGCTTTGCTGGCAACAGGTGAAGTGCCGAATGACTGGAGGATCGGTAATGTGGTTCATTTGTTCAGGAAGGGCAGCAGGGATAGGCCAGGTAATTATAGAGCAGATAGTCTGACAGCAGGAGGGAGGGAAATTATTGGATACCACCCTGAGGATGAATCGATACTTGCAAATGCAAGGATCAACTCGGATTAGTCATCACGGATTTGATGAAGGAAGATACTGTCGGAGGAATTCAGTTTAGTTTTTTTGAAATGGTGTCTAAAAATCCCGAAGGGGGCAATGCAGATGATGTGGGTTACATGGAGTCATTAAGGCCTTTGACAAGTTCCCACATGGAAGGCTGGTCTAAAAGGAAAGAGCCCATGGGATCCAAGACAAGTTGGTAATTTGGATACAAAATTGGTGGATAATCTTTTTCGTGTTTGAAATTGTTTCACCAGCGGGTGTACCACAGGGATCTGTGCAGGAACGATCGCTGGTTATTCTGTGGAATAATTACTCTGAAGTGAAAGCAGAAGGTATCATTAGTCGGTTTGCAGATGACATGAAAGGTGAAGATGTTGTTCACAGTGAGGGGGACGGTCTCTAGCTACAGTCTGATATCGATCAGATGATAATCTGAGCAAAGTTTAGTTCTGATCAATGTGAGGTCATACTCTGTGGGAAGTATGATAAGCGAAGGACAGACATAATGAGTGTTCGGACCTTGTGGAGTGCTGAGGAACACAAGGACCTGAGTGGACAACCCAAAGATCCCTGAAGGTGTCAGCACAGATGGACCGGGTGGTGAAGGCACCTGAACTGGGAGCGGGAGGGGGACCCACATCCTGGTGGAGCAAATTGCTAGAGCTGCTAGATAGGATATAATATAATCTGGCAGGGTGTTGTATCTTAAACAGTCGTAGGGTCAGAAAGAAGATTGAGGCTGGTACACAAGTTAAAGAGAGCCATTTCAAGAGATAAGGCAGGCAAGAATATAGCAGGGAATGGGGGAAAACTGATGATTAAACTGCATTTATTTCAATGTGAGGGGCCTGACAGCTAAGGAAGGTGAAATCAGGGCATGGATTGGAACATGGAACTGGGATATTAGTTATTACAGAAACACAGCTGAGGGAGGGGCAGGACTGGCAGCTCATTGTTTCAAGGTAGAGAGACCACAGGAAGCATTGAATACGAGGCAAGAGAGGACGCATGGTGATGTGTTTTGATTGCATGACTCATCCCAGCAGTACTTAGAGAGGATATTCCTGTGGGATCACCCAGTGAAGCTATGTTAGTGGAACTGAGAAATAAGAATGGGTCATCACTTCGATTTGATTGTCCTACTAATCCCTAATAACAAGTGGCAAACTGAGGAACAAATATGTCGGGAGATCTCAAATATCAATCATAATAATAGGGCTGTTATAGTAGGGGTTTTTTTAACTTTCCATCTTAGACCAAGACTGCCAGTGTCCAGCGTTTGCAAGGGAGGAATTTGGTAATTGATTTCCAGTAAACTTGCAATCAATATATAAATGGCCTGAAAACAGAATTGGGCAAAACCTGACCTCCCTTTGGGAAACAAGGTCGGGAAAGGGACTGAGGTGTTAGTGGGAAAGCATTTTGCCAAAGTGACGACAGTTCTATTAGTTTGGAAACAGCTATGGAAAAGTACAGGCCTGGGCCACAAGTTCAAATTATAAAATGGGGCTAGCCCAATCTTGATCGCATTAACCAGGACCTTTCAAAATGTGATTGCAGAGTCTATTTGCAGGGAAAGGGAAGTCTGGCAAGTGAGAATATTTTAAAAGTGTTATAAATTGAGCGATCAGTGCCAGCATGTTCCTGTTTGTGTGCAGGTCAATGCTGACAGCATTCGGAAACACTGGCTGTCCATTGAGGGTCTGGTCAAGGCAAAGGGGCCACATGTCAGGTATAGCCAGCTGGGTCAAGGGAATCCCTGAGGATCACAGGGACTGTAGGATGGAAATCAGGAATGTAGAAAGGGGACATGAAATCACCTCGGCAAAGAAGGATGAGTAAAATCCAAAACTGATTTTAGATAATATAGAAAAATAAGAGTAAACGATTAACTCGGGACAAAGTAGGGGCCCTTAAAGATCAATGAAGCCGTCGATGTACATGACTTTTGGATATGGCTAAGATCCTAAACAATTTGTTCATTCTAGGACTTACTGTGCACCAAGACTGGGGAACTCAGATTACTACGTTACAACACAATTGAAGTACTCTGTGCAATTCTAGTCTCCCTGCTGTCAGAAGGATGTTGTGAACTTGAAAGGGTTTAGAAAAGATTAATAAGATATTTCCAGGGTTGTTACTGAATAGGTTGGGGCTATTTTCCCTGGAGCATCGGAGACTGAGGGGTGAACCTACAGACATTTATATAAACATGTTTCTATACATTTACCCCTTCACCTAACACTATGGGCAATTTAGCATGGCCAATTCACCCAACCTGCACATTTTGGACTGTGGGAGGAAACTGGAACACCCGGAGGAAACCCACACAGACATGGAGAGAATGTGCAAACTCCACACAGACAGTTGGCTGAGGCAGGAATTGAAGCCAGGTCTACTGGTACTCTGAGGCAGCAGTGCTAACCACTGTGCCATCGTGCCACCCCAAGCAGGGGAGTGGAGAAATCCTGGTAGTTATAGATCTGTGAGCCTTACTTTGATTCTGGGTAAACTGTTGGAAAGGCTTGTAGGGGATAGGATTTATAATCATCTGGAGATGAGTTGATTAGGGATAGTCAAAACGGTTTTATGAGGGGCAGGTCGTGCCCTCACAAATCTTATTGAGTTCTTTAACACTTTGTACTATAGGAGTTACAAATTATTGAAGATACTGGTGCATAAGCCATGCCATAGATACAGTGTTGCAGAGTAGTGAGTCTTAGTACAACAGAACTTACAGCAGGAGTGGTGATTGAGCGTGTGGTATGTGTGAACTGTGCTCGCCATCCAGCACTGTATCTGTGTCATGTCCTGTTAGTCGATATTTGGAGCGCTCTCATTGCTCTCCGCTCTGTGCACTGTGAGTGATCTTACCTCACTGCAGGACTCATTGATGGCTCCAGATCTCCCTTCCCTTTGTCTCCCTGGCTGACCAACCATCTTCAATGTGGTTATGGACGAGACACCCAGCAGCTGGGAAGGTAATTGAGTCTGAACCTTCCTGAGTAGCTACAGGAGACAGGCGAACAGACAGAATGGGAAATTAGACTGATACATTGACAATTAAAAATGGCACTGTGTACCACGACAGAGACCTGGAAAATCCCAGTCTCCATCCCTTGCCTGTGCTGCCTTGTCTCTCTGGAGTGGAGAATTCCGTTGGCTCAGGATCTGGTGTAGCTGAGAGAGAGAGAGAGAGAGTGAGTGAGAGAGAGTGAGTGAGAGAGAGTGAGTGAGAGAGAGTGAGTGAGAGAGAGTGAGAGAGTGTGAGAGAGAGTGTGAGAGAGAGAGTGAGAGAGAGAATGAGAGTGAGGGAGTGAGAGTGAGGGAGTGAGAGTGAGGGAGTGAGAGTGAGGGAGTGAGAGTGAGGGAGTGAGAGTGAGAGAGATAGAGAGAGAAAGCAAGAGCAAGAGCGAGATACTAAGTGATATCACCAGAGTGCTGGAAGATATCAGGATCACACAATTGTGTTGGAAGAACATGTTTTGCTTCATTGTGCACTGATATAACTGGTCAGGAAAGAGCAACCTGTGAGCAGGCGAAGTGATGGCCGAGTGGTATTATTGCTAGAGCATGTATCCCAAACCTCAGCTAATGTTCAAGGGAGGCAGGTTGGAATCCCACCATCAGAAATGGTGGAATTTGAAATCAATAATTTTAAAACTAGTAATTAACAATCCACAAATAAGTATGAGACCATTGCTGATGTACAAAAAACCCAAACACTTGTCCTTTCGAGAAAGGCATCTGCCCATCCTCACGTGGTCTGCACGACATCCCCACAGCAAAGTGTTTGCCTCTCAATTACCCTCTGAAATGGCCGAGCAAGCTACTCAGTTCAAGGTCAGCTAGAGCTGGGCAAGAAAGGCTGGTCAGCCAGAGATACCCACATCCCATAACTGATTTAATAAATAATCCATTAGGATGGTCCCACTGGAAATGTGCTGGGATCAGTGTCCTGGACAATCATGTCGGTAGGTTTATGGACAGGGCTTTCACGTGACAGAGAGGATGCAGGGACAGGCTTCAGGTGAAAGGAGCTTTCCAAATCCAAAGAGAAAACGTGGAGCATCGGAACAGTATGGGAGTGCGGCTGAAGACAAACAGAAAGGAGCAGGAATGGACAGAGTTTAACGAAAATTGTACATCAGCGAATAGATTTGTGACAGAAAATTGTGGGAAAGAGTAAGTTGTGGTTTTTTGAATGGACAACGTCGCTGCAATAAGGTGGATGGATTTGTGACACAGAGATAAAAGAGATTTAGACACTGGGAGACATGGATACAGGGTGAACAAAAATATTCAATGGTTCACAATCTCGTGCAAACTCAGGCAAAACGGACAACACAAACAATAATGGATAACAAAGGCATTACAGAGAAAGCCTCAGATCATGAAGTAGATTCAGTCCGAATGTAAATTCTGGCTGCTACTTGCCAAGGACACAAGCAGCAGAACAGTTTTAGCCACCGAACAGCATTCCATTGTTCATTGCTGCATTACACAGGAACTCATTGACATTTTTTAACAAGGCCATTGTGATAATTTTGGAAAACTTCAATATTTGTATAATCTGGGACAATCACACGGACAACATTGATATTGGAAGAGGATTTCGGAGAATTTTTTTTTCAGTGTTTCTTTGAAAAACACATTGTGCAACTGGCTAGGGACATAACTATCGCAGAGCGACCGTGTAATGAAACTTAGTGAATGAATAATGTCACCTGCAGAGATCCTTCGGGAAATTGTGGTAAAGTGCAGTTTAAATAAACATAAAGTTTTAAAGTGAATAACAGAAAGGACAAGCTACAACTAGAAACAAAAATAGCCAATTACATGAGTTTGAGAGGAGAACGGACCAAGTTAAACAGGCTAAACAGACTGAGATATGTGCCTGTAAATGAACAGGGGAAAACATTTGAAGGGACAATGCAAACTACTCAACAAAAGGACATTCGATTGAAACAATAAAAACCTCAGCAAGAAATTCCCACTGATCCCTCACTCAGGACAAAAGGGATCATACTAGGTCATGATGCTGAGAAGATCGACACAAAATACTTAAATCCTGAAGTGAGAGTGTGCTTTAGGGGTAAACGTTAATGGATTGGAACGGGTCTGCTCGCAGGAGGAGGGCTGTGGGAAGGGAAGCCACGATCAGGGTTCATTGACACGATAGGAACAGGGAGAGGTGAAGGTGCTGGAGGTGGTGAGAGTGTTACAGAGAGTGGTCCGGGTGTTACAAAGCCAGTACGGATGCTGCAGCTGGAGTTGTTTGCAGAGGTAGGGAGGGACATAGGTATTTTTATATATTCATTCATGGGATGTTGGTGTCACTGCCTGGAACAACATTCTTTGACCCCACTGCTAATTACCCAGAGGGCAGCTCAGAGTCAGCCATATTGCTGTGGGTCTGGAGTCGCATGTCAGCCAGACCAGGTTTGAATATTTGATGTCCTTCCCTAAAGGAGGTTAGTGAACTAGATGAGTTATTCCTACTGATCAACAATGTTTTAATGGTGGCCCCACCAATGTCTTTTACAGCAACAACATGACATCCCAACTCTTACTCTTAATGCTCTCCCCAATGAAGGTAACCATCCCAAAGACCTGCTTCACCAGCCTGTCTACCTGTGACACTTACAAAGAACTGTGTACCTGGATCACTGGATCTCTGACTGACAACACTACCCAGGGCCCGAACATTAACTGTACAAGTCCAACCTTGGTTTGTTTCACCAAAATGGAACACTTCACATTTATCTAATTAAACTCGATCTGCTATTCTTCAGCCCACTATCCCAGCAGTGCTGTTCATCCTGTTGTATCATAGATAACCTTCTTCACTGTCCATTTTCTCACCAATTTCAGTGTCACCCAAAAACCTTACTAACCAGGAAACCAATATTCCCATCCAACCCATTTATCCAAATGACAAACAACAGGGGACCCACTACACCGCTGGTAACATGCCTCCAGTCAGAAAAACAACATCACCCTCTGTCTACAACCATCAGGCCAATTTTGTATCCAGTTCACTAGCTCCTCCTGAATGCCATATCCTTTTTGCAATGATCTGAGCTTATTACTCAGTTTATCAGACAGAACACAAAACGCAGAACAGTTCAGCCCAAGGCCCTTCGGCCATGATTTCATGCCAACCTTTTATCCAACTGTAAGATCAAAGTATACTACATACCCTTCATTTTACTATTATCCATGTGTCTATCCAAGAGTCTATTAAATGTTCCAAAAGTATCTAATTTTACTACCACCATTGGCAGTGCATTCCAACCACCTACCATTCTCTATCCTCTTAACCATCCTCCAATCACCTTAAAATTATGCCGCTTTGTAATAGCCATTGATTCCATCGGAGGAAAAGTCTCTGACTATTCACTCTCTCTGTGCCTCGCATCACCTTGTTCACCTCTACTAGGTCGCCCCATCCCCTTCTTCACTCCCATGAGAAAAGCCTTAGCTCCCTCAAACGTTCTCCATAAGAAATGCCCTCCATTCCAGGCAGCATCCTGGTAAATCTCCTGTGTACACTCTCTAAAACTTGCACATCCTTCCTGTAAACAGGGGACCAGAACTGAACACAATAATCCAAGTGTGGTCTCACCAGGACGCTACAAAAGATGCAGTAAAACCTCACGGCTCTTAAAATCAATCCCCCTTCTAAGGAAAGCCAACATAACATATGCCTTTTTAACAACCCTACCAACGTGCATGGCGATTTTGAGGGATCTATGGACACGGACCCCATGGTCTCTCTGTTCCTCCACACTGCCAAATATTCTGCCTTTCACCCTGTATTCTGTATTCAAATTCGACCTTCCAGAATGAATCACTTCACACTTCTCCAGATTGGACTCCATCTGCCACTTCCAGCCCAGCTCTGCGTCCTGTGAATTCCCATTGCAACCTACAACAGCCCTCCACATTACCCACCACTCCACCAACCTTCAGGTGATTGGCAAACTTACTAACCCACTCTCCAACATACTTGTCCAAGTCATTTATAAAAATCACAGAGAGCAGAGTCCCAGAGCCGATTGTTACAGAACATCACTGGTCACTGAGCTCCAGGCTCAATACTGTCCATCTGCTGCCACCCTCTGTCTTCTCTGGGCCATCCAATCCTGTATCCAGACAGACAGATTTCCCTGTATCCCAATTATCCTTCTTTTCTGAATGAGCCATCAACATATTCTGCCATATCCTCAAATAATTCAATAGGGTTTGTGAAGCATGACCTGACCCCTCACAAACCCATGCTGACTGTCACTAATTTAACTATGGTTTTCCAAGTAGTCATAAATCCTGTCTTTAGAGTCCTCGTCAATAATCTGCACACCACAGTCATTAGACCAAATCTGTAATTCCCAGAATTCTACCTCTGTAACATGGCTCGGACTTTACAAATCTTCCCTCCTCTGCCATGTTCCCCAGAATGACACTGGAGGGTGGTCAGGGAAGGATATCTCAGGACAGGAGGGTTTTGCAGGCATTAGGGGGATTGCAGTGCCAAAACGACGCTTCAGTAATTGTGAGGTTTCATGGTGATGAAGGCATTTGAGGAGGGAGGGAGTGAAGGAGGATTGTTGGGAATTAAGAGGTTTCACAGTTTGGTTGCTTTGTTAGGACTGTAAGAGGTTACTGAGTTGGGGAGGGTGTAAGCACTGGTGGATATTACATAAACATGTAGGTTTAGTTGCAATGCAAGAAGAGGATGCAGGAAGCTGGAGAGTATGGGGTCTGAACGAGGTTACACAAATGGGAAGAGTTGTCAGGAGTGGAGGTGTTTACAGAGACAGCAATGGCCTGATCTGCAGCAGAGGACCCAGATTGGGAGGGATGTGGGGACTGGAAATGGTTTGACAGGGAGGGAGGACCATAGGCCCACAGGAGGTGACAGAAATGTGGAGAACTGTAGGGCTGACGGGTTCATGGAGTTGGAAATGTTGGGAGGGATAGAGAAGTTTACAGGGATAAGGATGTTTGTAGGACAGGGCTGGATCACAGACGGGGACTGTTTTAGGGAGCTGAGCAGATTACAGAGATAAAGATGTTTGTATCGACTGGAAGAACAAACAGAGATATGCAGCGTAGTCATGACTGAAGTTGTTTATAGACATAGGAAGGCTTAGGTTCTGGGGGTTATGGAGGATGTGGAATCTGGATTACTTTTCAGAGACTGGGATAACGATTTTGGTCAGAGACAGTTTCACAGATAAGGGAGCATAGCACAAACAGGAGGAAGTTGTAGGGGAGGGTGACGTTTAAACAGATAGTGGTGTAAGAGCTGGACAAGGTTATGGAGATGGGTAGATGGTGAAGACACAGGAGGAGCTTACATTGACATGGGGGTGATAGTGACAGGAGGGTGTTAAATAGATAGTGGGTTTTGTAGGGACTGGATTGGGAGAGGCACAGGCATGGAGTGAGTTCGACAGATCAGGATTACTGCAGAGACCCGAGAGGATTACACTGATAGGGATGATGGTTGGGTCTCCACAGACTGTTGGTGTTTAGGGAATGGAAGAGATTTGGTAGATAGGGAGGGATGTAAGAGCTGCAGGAGCTTATGGTGAGTTGAAGAGCAGGAGCAATTTGCAGAGGTAGGTTTCTCAGACAGGAGTAGGCTATAGATAGTGAGGGTTGTGTGGTCTGAGTAAGTCAAAAAGAGGAGAGTTTTCGGGTCTGGAAGAGGTTACACTGACAGGGACAGTTGAAGAGAGTGAAGCAAAAATGCGTGGAGAAGGTTACACAGATAAGGAGGTGAGTAGGGACTGAAGGTGAATACACAGACATGGAGGGTTGTATTGTTAGACGGAGCCGAGAGGGATAGGGACCGGTGTAGGGATTTACACAGATAGGGAAGGTTGTATTTTTGGAGGTTACAATGATACAGACAGTGTTAGGGAGTGTTTAGTGGACTACAGAGGAGCTCAGAGAGAATGTATTATGGGGAGTGGAGGAGATTACAGACACAGAGATGGCTGTCAGGTTGAGAAGAGCTTCTACAGATCTTCAGTGCCGTAAAGCTGGAGGGAGATTATAACAGTGAGTGTTGCCAAGCCTTAATTACTTCACTGATATAGAGCAGGTCTCAGCACATAACTGTTAAAGGGAAGTTGAGACAGTCCAGATGAGGTTTCAGAGATACAAATGTTTATGGGAGTTTCAAGAGGGAACAATGATTGGGAGTGCTCTACCAAATGGTAATAGTTATAGGGAGGGTTCTAAAAGCAAGACGAGGTGACAGACATATCGATCTTTGCAAGGACTGGAGAAGCTTACATAGGCAAGGAGTGTTTTAGAGTCTGGAGGAGATTACAGTGTTAAGGAGAATATTGGGGGAAAGGCCAGGTGTAAGAGATGGAGCTGGTTGACAGGGCTGGACAATAACCTGAACAGAATCGCCATCGTGTGGAGCCAGGCGATTCGGCCCAACCAGTCCATTCCAAAACTCTGAAGAGCATCCTACCCAGACCCAACCCTCTACCTGTACATTTAACCCTGCATTTCACGTGGTGAACTTACTTAAACCACACATTCCTGAATACCACAGTCAATTTATGATGGCCAGTCCACTGATGGTGCAAATTTTGGACACACACTCACACAGCAAGGGAGCGACACGCAAACACACACAGTGAGGGAGATACCCGCAGACACACAGCGAGGGAAGGACATGCACACACACACAGTGAGGGGATACACGCAGACACACAGCGAGGGAGGGACACGCTGAGACACGCAGTGAGGGAGGGGACATGCACATACACAGCGTGGGAGGGACACGCACACACACAGTGAGGGAGCAACACGCGCACACACACAGCGAGGGAGGGACACGCACACACACAGCGAGGGAGGGACACACACAGTGAGGGGAGGACATGCGCACACACAGAGCGAGGGATACACGCACACAGCGAGGGAGGGACACACACACAAAGCGAGGGAGGGACACATACACACAGCGAGGGAGGGACACACACACACACAGCGAGGGAGGGACACATACACACAGCGAGGGAGGGACACATACACACACAGCGAGGGAGGGACACATACACAGCGAGGGAGGGACACACTCACACAGCGAGGGGGACACGCACACACACACACACACACAGCGAGGGAGGGACACGCACACACACAGCGAGGGAGAGACACGCACACACACAGTGAGGGAGAGACACGCACACACACACACACACACAGCGAGGGAGGGACACGCACACACACAGCGAGGGAGGGACACGCGCACACACACAGCGAGGGAGGGACAAACACACACACACACACACAGTGAGGGAGGGACACACACAAACACACACAGGGAGGGAGGGACAAGCACACACACGGCGAGGGGGAGGGCATGTGTACAGGAATTGAGAGTGGGTATGCGCACACAGCGAGAGGGGACACGCACAGGCACACAGCGAGAGGGGACACGCACAGACACACAGCGAGAGGGGACACGCACACACACGAGGGGGGACATGCACACACAGCGAGGGAGAGACACATGCACATAGCGAGGGAGGGACACACACATGCACACAGCGAGGGACAGGGACACACACATGCAAAGCGAAGGAGGGACACACAAACACACACACAGTGAGGGGGATACACGCAGACACACAGCGAGGGAGGGATACACACTGCAAGGGATGGGGAAACACACGCAAAGTGAAGGAGGGACACGCGCACACACACAAACACAGATCAAGGGAGAGACGCACACACACAGTGAGGAAGGGACAAACACATACTTACGTTGAGGGGAATAAACGCAGACACACAGTGAGGGAGGGACACACACATACTGCGAGGGACGGGGAAACACACACGCAAAGTGAAGGAGGGACACGCACACACACAGCAAGGTAGGGACGCACACACAGTGAGGGAGGGACAAATACACACACTAACAGTGAGGGGAATACACGCAGACAGACAGCGAGGGAGGGACACACACATACACTGCAAGGGAGGGACACGCACACACAGCGAAGGAGGGACAAGTACACACATGTCGGGAGGGGCAAGTGCACAGAAATTGAGAGGGGGCACACACACAGCGAGAGAGGACACACAGACACGGCAACGGTGGGACACGCACACTCAGCAAGCTGGTCACACACACGCAAAGCGAGGGAGTGACACGCATACATACATACACACAAACACAGAGCAAGGGAGGGACATGCACACACACGCACACAAGGGAAGGACACACACGCAAAGCTAGGGAGGGACATGCACAGAAACACACAAACACAGAGCAAGGGACGGACGCATGCACACACAGCGAGGGAGGGACACAAACACACAGCGAGGGAGCGACATACAAACACACACAGTGAGGGGGTTACCCGCAGACACACAGGGATTGAGGGATGCACACACAAACACACAGAGCGAGGGAGGGACACACATACACATACAGCGAAGGAAGGGACACACACATGTCAAGGGGGAGGCCATGTACACAGAAATTGAGAGGGGGCATGCACACACAGCCAGAGGGGACACACACAGACACGGCAAGGGTGGGACACGCACTCACACACACAAGGGAAGGACACATGGACACACAAAGTGAGCGAGGGTCACGCACACATACATATACACACAGAAATACAGAGCAAGGGAGGGACATGCACACACGCACACACAAACACATGGGACGGACACACACAAAGTGAGGGAGGGACACGCACAGATACATAAACACAGAGCAAGGGACGGACATGCACACACGCACACACACAAGGGGGTCATGCATTCACACAGCAAGGGGAGAAGCACACACACAGTGAGGGGTATATACACAAAGTGCAATGGAGGGACATGCACAAATACACACACAGCGAAGGAGGGACACGCACATGCGCACAGTGAGGGGGATACACGCAGACACACAGCGAGGGAGGGACACACACGCAAAGCAAAGGAGGGACACGCGCACATACACACACATACAAACACAGAGCAAGGGAGAGAGGGAGCGAGGGAGGGACACACACTTAGTTGAGGGGAATACACACAGACACACAGCGAGGGAGGGACACGCAGACACACAGCGAGAGGGGACATGCACACACACTGCGAGGGGGGACATGCACTCACAGCGAGGTGAGAAGCGCACACACAGTGAGGGGGATATACACAAAGTGCAATGGAGGGACACACACACATAAAAAGAGCGAGGGAGTGACACGCGCACACACAGCCAGAGGGACACAAAGCAAGGGTGGGACACGCACAGACACTGCAAGAGGGACACACATACCCACAGCAAGAGGGACAGACACACACAGAGCAAGGGAGGGACACGTGCATGCGCAAGCACACAAACAGAAACACACACAGTGAGAGAGAGAGACACACACACAGCGAGAGAGGGACACGCGCACACACAGCCAGGGAGGGACATGCACACACAGTGAGGGAGAGTCACACACAAAGCAAGAGAGGGATACACGCAGACACACAGCGAGGTGGAAACACATGCACACACAGCGAGGAGGGCCACGCACATCAAGCGGGTCACTCATACACACACACACAGCAAGTAGGGAAACTCACACATACACAGCGAGGGACGGACACACACACACGCACACAGCGAGGGAGGGACACACACAGATACAGTGAGGGAGGGCCACACACACACACACAGTGAGGGAGGGACGGACACACACACACAGATACAGCGAAGGGGGATACGCGCACACACACAGCGAGGGGGACCCACACACTCACAGTATGGGAGGGAGACACAATTACACACACAGAGGGAGGGACACGCACGTAAACACACACACAGAGCAAGGGAGGGATACGCACACACACAGTGAGAGAGGGAAACATACACACAATGCGATGGAGTGACACACTCAAACAGCGAGTGAGGGACACGCAGTGAAGGGGGGACACAGAAACACATACAGTGAGGATGTGACACATACACACAAACAGCGAGGAAGGGACACACACACACAAGTAGGGGAAACTCACACATACACAGCGAGCAGGGACACACACAGCGAGGGACTTGCTGAGACACGCAGCAAGGGAGGGACACGCACACACACAGGGAAGGAGGGACAAGCAGACACATGGCGAGGGGGAGGGCATGTGCACAGAAATTGAGAGGGACACACGCACACACAGCAAGGGGGGACATGCACTCACACACCAAGGGAGATGCGCACATACAGTGAGGGGATATACACAAAGAGCAAGGGAGGGATACACACACACACACAGCAAGGGAGTGACACGTGCACACACAGTGAGAGAGGGCCATGCACATACACAGCAAGGGAAGAACACGTGCACATACACACACACACAACGTGAGGGAGGGAGACACACGCAACCAGCGAGTGAGGGACACGCAGCGAAGGGGGACACACACAAACACATACTGTGAGGGTGTGACACATACACATACACACACACACATACAGAGCAAGGGGGGGAATCTCACACATACACCGCGAGGACGGGCACACACACTCACATCAAGGGAGGGAGACACACACACACAGCAAGTGAGGAACACGCAGCGAAGGAGGGACACACAAGCACATAATGTGAGAGTGCGACACGTACACACTAGAGGAAGGGAAACACACACACACAGCAAGCAAGAGACACACACAGCGAGGGAGGGGCACACACACACAGCAACCAAGAGACGCGCGCACACACACAGTGAGCGAGGGACTTGCTGAGACACGCAGCAAGGGTGGGATACACACACACAGCTACAGAGGGATGCATACATACAGCGAGGGAGGGATGCACACAAAGCAAGTGAGGGACACACACAGATCGAGAGAGGGACACACACACAGATCGAGAGAGGGACACACACACACAGGGAAGGAGGGACAAGCACACGGCGAGGGGCAGGGCATGTGCACAGAAATTGACAGGAAGCATGCACACACGGAGAGGGGACACGCACAGACACAGCGAGGAAGGGACATGCACACACAGCAAGGGGGGTTATGCACTCACACAGTGAGGGAGGGACACATACAGAGCGAGGAAGTGACACGCGCACACACAAGAAGGACACACACACACAAAGCGAGGGAGGGACACGCACACATACACAACAGTTAAGGGGATACATGCAGACACATTGCGAGAGACGGACACACAGACACAGTGAGGGAGTGACACTCACATACACATCAAGACAGATACATACTCACAGCACGAGGGGGACACGCACACACAGCGAGGGAGGGACATGGGCGCACACACACACACAGAGCAAGGGGGAGAAGGACATGCACACACAGCGTGGGAGGGACACGCGCACGCAGCAAGGGGGGACATGCACTCACACACGCACAGCAAGAGGGACACACACACACACACACAGGGGGAACTGACACATACACAGCGAGGAATACGCACACACACAGCGAGGGAGGGACACACACATACACAGCAAGGGAGGCACACGCACAGACACAGACAGCGAGGGTGGGACTCCACACACACACACAGAGCGAGGGAGGGACACACAGTCACAGCGAGGGAAGGTCACGCACACACACAGCGAGGAGGAACACGCATACACAGAGTGAGGGAGTTACATGCACGCACACACTCAGAGTGAGGGTGAGACATGCACACACACAGCAAGACAGAGATACATGCACACAACGCGAGGGAGTGACACACACACACACAAACAGCGAGTGAGGGACATGCAGTGAAGGGGCAACACACAAAAACACACTGACGGTGTGACAAGTACACACACACAACGAGGAAGGGACATGTGTGCGTGCACACACACACACAGCGAGCGAGGGACACACAGCGAGTGAGAGGCTTGCTTAGACACGCAGCGAGGTAGGGACATGCACACGCACAGCGAGGGAGGGACACGCACACACAGCGAGGGAGCGACATACACAAACACACAGATCGAGAGGGGAAACGCACAGACACGGCGAGGGAGGGACACGCACACACAGCAAGGGGGTCATGCACTCACACAGCAAGGGGAGATGAGCACACACAGTGACGGGGATATACACAAAGTGCAAGGGAAGGACACACACACACACACAAAGCGAGGGAAGGACACGCACACATACACACAGTTAAGGGGATACACGCAGTCAAAGTGAGGGAGGGACACATACACACACACAGCGAGGGAAGGACACTCACATACACTGCAAGAAGGATACACATACACTACAACAGGGACACACATACTCACAGCAAGAGGGGGGCACGCACACACAGAGCAAGAGAGGGACATGCGCACACCCAACGAGCGGAAGACACATGCACACACAGCGAGGGAAAACCACGCACACACACAGCGAGTGGGGACATGCTCACACACAGCGAGGGAGGGCCACACACACAGAGCAAGGGAGGGACATGCTCACACACAGTGAGGGTGGGACATACACACAGCGTGGGAGGGACACACACAAACACAGCGAGGGAGGGACACAACAGCGAGGGAGGGGGACACACACACAGCGATGGAGGGACACACACAAACACAATGAGGGAGTGAGACGCACACACACAGCAAGGGAGGGACCACACACACAGCGAGGGAGGGACACGCACAGCGAGGGAGGAACACACACAGCGTGGGACGGACACACACTCGCAGCGAGAGAGGGACACACACTCACAGCGAGGGAGTGACAAACACTCGCAGCGAGGGAGGGACACGCAGCGAGGGAGGGACACACAGCGAGGGAGGGACACACAGCGTGGGAGGGACATACACGCGCAGCGAGAGAGGGACACACACGCGCAGCGAGGGAGGGACACACTCTCGCAGCGTGGGAGGGACACACTCGCAGCGTGGGAGGGACACACACTCGCAGCGTGAGAGGGACACACGCGCAGCGTGGGAGGGACACACACGCGCAGCTTGGGAGGGACACACACGCGCAGCTTAGGAGGGACACACACTCGCAGCGTGGGAGGGACACACACACACAGCGTGGGAGGGACACGCACGCAGCGAGGGAGGGACACACGCGCAGAGAGGGAGAGACACACACGCGCAGCGAGGGAGGGACACTGGCGCAGCGTAGGAGGGACACACACGCGGAGCGTAGGAGGGACACACGCGCAGAGTAGGAGGGACAGACACTCGCAGCGTGGGAGCGACACACGCGGAGCGTAGGAGGGACAGACACTCGCAGCGTGGGAGGGGGACACACCCGCAGCGTGGGAGGGACACACACCCGCAGCGTGGGAGGGACACACACCCGCAGCGTGGGAGGGACACACCCGCAGCGTGGGAGGGACACACGCGCAGCGTGGAAGGGACACACACCCGCAGCGTGGGAGCGACACACACGCGCAGCGTGGGAGGGACACACGCAGCGAGGGAGGGACACACATGCACAGCGTGGGAGGGACACACACGCGCAGCGTGGGAGGGACACACACGCGCAGCGTGGGAGGGACACACGCGCAGCTTGGGAGGGACACACACACACAGCGAGGGAGGGCCACACACACAGAGCAAGGGAGGGACATGCTCACACACAGCGAGGGTGGGACATACACACAGCGTGGGAGGGACACACACAAACACAGCGAGGGAGGGACACACATAGCGAGGGAGGGACACAACAGCGAGGGAGGGGGACACACACAGCGATGGAGGGACACACACAAACACAATGAGGGAGTGAGACGCACACACACAGCAAGGGAGGGACCACACACACAGCGAGGGAGGGACACGCACAGCGAGGGAGGGACACACACAGCGTGGGACGGACACACACTCGCAGCGAGAGAGGGACACACTCGCAGCAAGAGAGGGACACACACACTCACAGCGAGGGAGTGACAAACACCCGCAGCGAGGGAGGGACACGCAGCGAGGGAGGGACACACAGCGAGGGACACACAGCGAGGGAGGGACATACACGCGCAGCGAGGGACACACGCGCAGCGAGGGAGGGACACACACTCGCAGCGTGGGAGGGACACACACTCGCAGCGTGAGAGGGACACACGCGCGCAGCTTGGGAGGGACACACGCGCAGCATGGGAGGGACACACACGCGCATCGTGGGAGGGACACACACGCGCAGCGTAGGAGGGACACACACGCGCAGCGTGGGAGGGACACACACTCGCAGCGTGGGAGGGACACACACACACAGCGTGGGAGGGACACACACGCAGCGAGGGAGGGACACACACGCGCAGAGAGGGAGAGACACACACGCGCAGCGAGGGAGGGACACTCGCGCAGCGTGGGAGGGTCACACACGCAGAGCGTAGGAGGGACAGACACTTGCAGCGTGGGAGGGACACACACACACAGCGTGGGAGGGACACACGCGCAGCGAGGGAGGGACACACGCACAGCGAGGGAGGGACACACACGCAGCGAGGGAGGGACACACGCGCAGCGTGGGAGGGACACACACGCGCAGAGTGGGAGGGACACACGCGCAGAGAGGGAGAGACACACACGCGCAGCGAGATGGGACACTCGCGCAGCGTGGGAGGGGCACACACGCAGAGCGTAGGAGGGACAGACACTTGCAGCGTGGGAGGGACACACACTCGCAGCGTGGGAGGGACACACACACACACAGCGTGGGAGGGACACACGCGCAGCGAGGGAGGGACACACGCGCAGCGAGGGAGGGACACACGCGCAGCGTGGGAAGGACACACACGCGCAGCGTGGGAGGGACACACACACGCAGCGTAGGAGGGACACACGCGCATCGTAGGAGGGACACACACGCGGAGCGTAGGAGGGACAGACACTCGCAGCGTGGGAGGGACACACACACACACACAGCGTGGGAGGGACACACACACACACACACAGCGTGGGAGGGACACACACGCGCAGCGAGGGAGGGATACACACGCGCAGCGAGGGAGGGACACACACGCAGCGTGGGAGGGACACTCGCGCAGCGTGGGAGGGACACTCACGCGCAGCGTAGGAGGGACACACACGCGCAGCGTAGGAGGGACAGAGACACGCAGCGTGGGAGGGACACACACTCGCAGCGTGGGAGGGACACACGCACTGCGTGGGAGGGACACACACGCGCAGCGTGGGAGGGACACACGCGCAGCGTGGGAGGGACAAACACGCGCAGCGTGGGAGGGACACACGCGCAGCGTGGGAGGGACGCACACGCGCAGCGTGAGAGGGACGCACACGCGCAGCGTGGGAGGGACGCACACGTGCAGCGTGGGAGGGACACACACGCGCAGCGTGGGAGGGACACACACGCGCAGCTTGGGAGGCACACACACGCGCAGCTTGGGAGGGACACACACGCGCAGCTTGCGAGGGACACACACGCGCAGCGTAGGAGACACACACACGCGCAGCATAGGAGGGACACACACGCGCAGCGTGGGAAGGACACACGCGCAGCGTGGGAGGGACACACTCGCAGCGTGGGAGGGACACACACGCACAACGTAGGAGGGACAGACACTCGCAGCGTGGGAGGGACACTCACTCGCATCGTAGGAGGGACAGACACTCGCAGCGTGGGAGGGACACACACTCGCAGCGTGGGAGGGACACACACACACACAGCGTGGGAGGGACACACACGCAGCGAGGGAGGGACACACACGCAGCGAGGGAGGGATACACACGCGCAGCGAGGGCGGGACACGCGCAGTGTGGGAGGGACACCCGCGCAGCGTGGGAGGGACACACGCGCAGCGTAGGAGGGACACACACGCGGAGCGTTGGAGGGACTCACGCGGAGCGTAGGAGGGACACACACTCACAGCGTGGGAGGGACACATGCGCAGAGTAGGAGGGACATACACGCGCAGCGTGGGAGCGACACACGCGCAGAGTAGGAGGGACAGACACTCGCAGCGTGGGAGAGACACAAGCGCAGCGTAGGAGGGACATACACGCGCAGCGTGGGAGGGACTCACACGCAGCGAGGGAGGGACTCACGCACAGTGTGGGAGGGACACACATGCACAGCGTGGGAGGGACATACACGTGCAGCGTGGGAAGGACACACACGCGGAGCGTAGGAGGGACAGACACGCGCAGCGTAGGAGGGACACACACCCGCAGCGTGGGAGGGACACACACGCGCAGCGTAGGAGGGACACCCGCACAGCGTAGGAGGGACACCCGCACAGCGTAGGAGGGACAGACACTCGCAGCGTGGGAGGGACACACACGCGCAGCGTGGGAGGGACACACACCCGCAGCGTGGGAGGGACACACGCGCAGCGTAGGAGGGACACCCGCACAGCGTAGGAGGGACAGACACTCGCAGCGTGGGAGGGACACACACGCGCAGCGTGGGAGGGACACACGCGCAGCGTGGGAGGGACACACACGCGCAGTGTAGGAGGGACAGACACTCGCAGCGTGGGAGGGACACACACTCGCAGCGTGGGAGGGACACACACGCGCAGTGAAGGAGGGACAGACACTCGCAGCATGGGAGGGACACACACTCGCAGCGTGGGAGGGACACACACTCGCAGCGTGGGAGGGACACGCACACACACAGCGTGGGAGGGACACACACGCAGCGAGGGAGGGATACACACGCGCAGCGAGGGAGGGACACGCGCAGCGTGGGAGGGACACTCGCGCAGCGTGGGAGGGACACACACGCGGAGCGTAGGAGGGACACACGCGGATCGTAGGAGGGACACACACTCGCAGCGTGGGAGGGACACATGCGCAGCGTAGGAGGGACATACACGCGCAGCGTGGGAGCGACACAGGCGCAGAGTAGGAGGGAGTGACACTCGCAGCGTGGGAGCGACACACGCGGAGCGTAGGAGGGACAGACACTCGCAGCGTGGGAGGGACACACACCCGCAGCGTGGGAGGGACACACACCCGCAGCGTGGGAGGGACACACACCCGCAGCGTGGGAGGGACACACACTCACAGCGTGGGAGGGACACACACCCGCAGCGTGGGAGGGACACACACCCGCAGCGTGGGAGGGACACACACGCAGCGAGGGAGGGACACACACCCGCAGCGTGGGAGGGACACACACGCAGCGAGGGAGGGACTCACACGCACAGTGTGGGAGGGACACACGCAGCGAGGGAGGGACACACACGCGCAGCGTGGGAAGGACACACACACGCAGCGAGGGAGGGACACACACGCGCAGCGTAGGAGGGACAGACACTCGCAGCGTGGGAGGGACACGCACGTGCAGCGTGGGAGGGACACACGCACAGCGTAGGAGGGACAGACACTCGCAGCGTGGGAGGGACACGCACGCGCAGCGTGGGAGGGACACACACGCGCAGCGTGGGAGGGACACACGCGCAGCGTGGGAGGGACACACACCCGCAGCGTGGGAGGGACACACACCCGCAGCGTGGGAGGGACACACACCCGCAGCGTGGGAGGGACACACACCCGCAGCGTGGGAGGGACACACACGCAGCGAGGGAGGGACTCACATGCACAGCGTGGGAGGGACATACACGCGCAGCGTGGGAAGGACACACGCGCAGCGTGGGAGGGACACACACGCGCAGCGTGGGAGGGACACACACGCGCAGCATGGGAGGGACACACGCGCAGCGTAGGAGGGACACCCGCACAGCGTAGGAGGGACATACACACGCAGCGTGGGAGGGACACACACGCGCAGCATGGGAGGGACACACGCGCAGCGTAGGAGGGACACCCGCACAGCGTAGGAGGGACAGACACTCGCAGCGTGGGAAGGACACACACGCGCAGCGTGGGAGGGACACACACGCGCAGCGTGGGAGGGACACACGCACAGCGTGGGAGGGACACACATGCAGCGAGGGAGGGACTCACACGCACAGTGTGGGAGGGACACACGCAGCGAGGGAGGGACACACATGCACAGCGTGGGAGGGACATACACGCGCAGCGTGGGAAGGACACACACGCGCAGCGTGGGAGGGACACACACGCGCAGCGTGGGAGGGACACACACACGCAGCATGGGAGGGACACACGCGCAGCGTAGGAGGGACACCCGCACAGCGTAGGAGGGACAGACACTCGCAGCGTGGGGGGGACACACACGCGCAGCGTGGGAGGGACACACACGCGCAGTGAAGGAGGGACAGACACTCGCAGCGTGGGAGGGACACACACTCGCAGCGTGGGAGGGACACACACGCGCAGTGAAGGAGGGACAGGCACTCGCAGCGTGGGAGGGACACACACTCGCAGCGTGGGAGGGACACACACTCGCAGCGTGGGAGGGACACGCGCAGCGTGGGAGGGACACTCGCGCAGCGTGGGAGGGACACACACGCGGAGCGTAGGAGGGACACACACGCGGAGCGTAGGAGGGACACACGCGGAGCGTAGGAGGGACACACACGCGGAGCGTAGGAGGGACACACACTCGCAGCGTGGGAGGGACACATGCGCAGCGTAGGAGGGACATACACGCGCAGCGTGGGAGCGACACACACTCAGAGTAGGAGGGACAGACACTCGCAGCGTGGGAGAGACACACGCGCAGCGTAGGAGGGACATACACGCGCAGCGTGGGAGCGACACACGCGCAGCGTGGGAGGGACAGACACTCGCAGCGTGGGAGGGACAGACACGAGCAGCGTAGGAGGGAAACACACGCGCAGCGTGGGAGGGACAGACACTCGCAGCGTGGGAGGGACAGACACGAGCAGCGTAGGAGGGAAACACACGCGCAGCGTGGGAGGGACACACACTCACAGCGTGGGAGGGACACACACTCACAGCGTGGGAGGGACTCACACCCGCAGCGTGGGAGGGACTCACACCCGCAGCGTGGGAGGGACACACACCCGCAGCGTGGGAGGGACACACACCCGCAGCGTGGGAGGGACACACACGCAGCGAGGGAGGGACACACACGCAGCGAGGGAGGGACTCACACGTGCAGCGTGGGAAGGACACACACACGCAGCGAGGGAGGGACACACACACGCAGCGTGGGAAGGACACACACGCGCAGCGTGGGAGGGACACACACGCGCAGCGTAGGAGGGACAGACACTCGCAGCGTGGGAGGGACACATGCGCAGCGTAGGAGGGACACACACGCGAAGCGTGGGAGGGACACACGTGCAGTGTAGGAGGGACAGACACTCGCAGCGTGGGAGGGACACACACTCGCAGCGTGGGAGGGACACACACGCGCATCGTGGGAGGGACACATGCGCAGCGTAGGAGGGACACACACGCGCAGCGTGGGAGGGACACACACTCGCAGCGTGGGAGGGACACACACGCACAACGTAGGAGGGACAGACACTCGCAGCGTGGGAGGGACATGCACGCGCAGCGTGGGAGGGACACACACTCGCAGCGTGGGAGGGACACACGCGCAGTGTAGGAGGGACAGACACTCGCAGCGTGGGAGGGACACACACGCGCAGCGTGGGAGGGACACACGCACAGCGTAGGAGGGACAGACACTCGCAGCGTGGGAGGGACACGCACGCGCGGCGTGGGAGGGACACACACGCGCAGCGTGGGAGGGACACACGCGCAGCATAGGAGGGACAGACACTCGCAGCGTGGGAGGGACACACACTCGCAGCGTGGGAGGGACACACACGCGCAGCGTGGGAGGGACACACGCGCAGTGTAGGAGGGACAGACACTCGCAGCATGGGAGGGACACACACTCGCAGCGTGGGAGGGACACACACTCAGCGTGGGAGGGACACACACGCAGCGAGGGAGGGATACACACGCGCAGTGAGGGAGGGACACGCGCAGAGTGGGAGGGACACACGCGGAGCGTAGGAGGGACACACGCGGAGCGTAGGAGGGACACACACTCGCAGCGTGGGAGGGACACATGCGCAGCGTAGGAGGGACATACACGCGCAGCGTGGGAGCGACACACGCGCAGAGTAGGAGGGACACACACTCGCAGCGTGGGAGTGACACACGCGGAGCGTAGGAGGGACAGACACTCGCAGCGTGGGAGGGACAGACACCCGCAGCGTGGGAGGGACACACACCCGCAGCGTGGGAGGGACACACATGCACAGCGTGGGAGGGACACACACCCGCAGCGTGGGAGGGACACACATGCACAGCGTGGGAGGGACACACACGCGCAGCGTGGGAGCGACACACACGCGCAGCGTGGGAGGGACACACACGCAGTGTGGGAGGGACACACACACACAGCGAGGGAGGGCCACACACACAGAGCAAGGGAGGGACATGCTCACACACAGCGAGGGTGGGACATACACACAGCGTGGGAGGGACACACACAAACACAGCGAGGGAGGGACACACACAGCGAGGGAGGGACACAACAGCGAGGGAGGGGGACACACACAGCGATGGAGGGACACACACAAACACACTGAGGGAGTGAGACGCACACACACAGCAAGGGAGGGACCAGACACACAGCGAGGGAGGGACACGCAAAGCGAGGGAGGGACACACACAGCGTGGGACGGACACACACTCGCAGCGAGAGAGGGACGCACTCGCAGCAAGAGAGGGACACACACTCACAGCGAGGGAGTGACAAACACTCGCAGCGAGGGAGAGACAAACACTCGCAGCGAGGGAGGGACACGCAGCGAGGGAGGGACACACAGCGAGGGACACACAGCGAGGGAGGGACATACACGCGCAGCGAGGGAGGGACACACACGCGCAGCGAGGGAGGGACACACACTCGCAGCGTGGGAGGGACACACACTCGCAGCGTGGGAGGGACACACACGTGCAGCTTGGGAGGGACACACACGCGCAGCGTGGGAGGGACACACACGCGCAGCGTAGGAGGGACACACACGCGCAGCGTAGGAGGGACACACGCACAGCGTAGGAGGGACAGACACTCGCAGCGTGGGAGGGACACACACGCGCAGCATGGGAGGGACACACACACGCAGCGTAGGAGGGACAGACACTCGCAGCGTGGGAGGGACACACACTCGCAGCGTGGGAGGGACACACACGCACAACGTAGGAGGGACAGACACTCGCAGCGTGGGAGGGACACACACTCGCAGCGTGGGAGGGACACTCACACACACAGCGTGGGAGGGACACACACGCAGCGAGGGAGGGATACACACGCGCAGCGAGGGAGGGACACTCGCGCAGCGTGGGAGGGACACACACACGCAGCGTAGGAGGGACAGACACTCGCAGCGTGGGAGGGACACACACTCGCAGCGTGGGAGCGACACACGCGCAGAGTAGGAGGGACAGACACTCGCAGCGTGGGAGAGACACACGCGCAGCATAGGAGGGACATACACGCGCAGCGTGGGAGGGACTCACACGCGCAGAGTAGGAGGGACTGACACTCGCAGCTTGGGAGGGACAGACACGAGCAGCGTAGGAGGGAAACACACGCGCAGCGTGGGAGGGACACACACCCGCAGCGTGGGAGGGACACACACGCAGCAAGGGAGGGACACACACGCGCAGCGTGGGAGGGACACACACCCGCAGCGTGGGAGGGACACACACGCAGCGAGGGAGGGACACACATGCACAGCGTGGGAGGGACACATACGCGCAGCGTGGGAGGGACACACACGCGCAGCGTGGGAGGGACACACACGCGCAGCGTGGGAGGGACACACACACACAGCGAGGGAGGGCCACACACACAGAGCAAGGGAGGGACATGCTCACACACAGCGAGGGTGGGACATACTCACAGCGAGGGAGGGACACACATAGCGAGGGGGGGACACAACAGCGAGGGAGGGGGACACACACACAGCGATGGAGGGACACACACAAACACAATGAGGGAGGGACACACACAGCGAGGGAGGGACACACACAGCGAGGGAGGGACACACATAGCGAGGGGGGGACACAACAGCGAGGGAGGGGGACACACACACAGCGATGGAGGGACACACACAAACACAATGAGGGAGTGAGACGCACACACACAGCAAGGGAGGGACCACACACACAGCGAGGGAGGGACACGCACAGCGAGGGAGGGACACACACAGCGTGGGAGGGACACACTCGCAGCAAGAGAGGGACACACTCGCAGCAAGAGAGGGACACACACACTCACAGCGAGGGAGTGACAAACACTCGCAGTGAGGGAGGGACACGCAGCGAGGGAGGGACACACAGCGAGGGACACACAGCGAGGGAGGGACATACACGCGCAGCGAGGGAGGGACACACATGCGCAGCGAGGGAGGGACACACACTCGCAGCGTGGGAGGGACACACACTCGCAGCGTGGGAGGGACACACACTCGCAGCTTGGGAGGGACACACACGCGCAGTGTGGGAGGGACACACACGCGCAGCGAGGGAGGGACACACACGCGCAGCTTGGGAGGGACACACACGCGCACCTTGGGAGGGACACACACGCGCAGCGTGGGAGGGACACACAGGCGCAGCGAGGGAGGGACACACACGCGCAGCTTGGGAGGGACACACTCGCAGCGTGGGAGGGACACACACTCGCAGCGTGAGAGGGACACACGCGCAGCGTGGGAGGGACACACACGCGCAGCTTGGGAGGGACACACGCGCAGAATGGGAGGGACACACGCGCAGCATGGGATTGACACACACGCGCAGCTTGGGAGGCACACACACACGCAGCTTGGGAGGGACACACACGCGCAGCTTGCGAGGGACACACACGCGCAGCGTAGGAGACACACACGCACAGCGTAGGAGGGACACACACGCGCAGCGTGGGAAGGACGCACACGCGCAGCGTGGGAGGGACACACACGCGCAGCTTGGGAGGGACGCACGCGCAGCGTAGGAGGGACACACGCACAGCGTAGGAGGGACAGACACTCGCAGCGTGGGAGAGATACACACGCGCAGCGAGGGAGGGACACGCGCAGCGTGGGAGGGACACTCGCGCAGCGTGGGAGGGACACACGCGCAGCGTAGGAGGGACACACGCGGAGCGTAGGAGGGACACACGCGGAGCGTAGGAGGGACACACGCGGAGCGTGGGAGGGACACATGTGCAGCGTAGGAGGGACATACACGCGCAGCGTGGGAGCGACACACGCGCAGAGTAGGAGGGACAGACACTCGCAGCATGGGAGAGACACACACGCAGCGTAGGAGGGACATACACGCGCAGCGTGGGAGCGACACCCGCGGAGCGTAGGAGGGACAGACACTCACAGCGAGGGAGTGACAAACACTCGCAGCGAGGGAGGGACACGCAGCGAGGGAGGGACACACAGCGAGGGAGGGACATACACGCGCAGCGAGGGTGGGACACACACGCGCAGCGAGGGAGGGACACACACTCGCAGCGTGGGAGGGACACACACGCGCAGCTTGGGAGGGACACATACGCGCAGCGTGAGAGGGACACACACGCGCAGCTTGGGAGGGACACACGCGAGCGTAGGAGGGACACACACGCGCAGCATAGGAGGGACACACGCACAGCGTAGGAGGGACAGACACTCGCAGCGTGGGAGGGACACACACGCGCAGCGTGGGAGGGACACACACGCGCAGCGTAGGAGGGACACACACTCGCAGCGTGGGAGGGACACACACTCGCAGCGTGGGAGGGACACACACGCACAACGTAGGAGGGACAGACACGCGCAGCGTGGGAGGGACACACACGCACAACGTAGGAGGGACAGACACTCGCAGCGTGGGAGGGACACACACACGCAGCGTGGGAGGGACACACACGCGCAGCGTAGGAGGGACAGACACTCACAGCGTGGGAGGGACACACACGCAGCAAGGGAGGGACTCACACGCACAGTGTGGGAGGGACACACGCAGCGAGGGAGGGACACACACGCGCAGCGTGGGAAGGACACACACACGCAGCGAGGGAGGGACACACACGCGCAGCATAGGAGGGACAGACACTCGCAGCGTGGGAGGGACACGCACGCGCAGCGTGGGAAGGACACACACGCGCAGCTTGGGAGGGACACACGCGCAGCGTAGGAGGGACACACACGCGCAGCATAGGAGGGACACACGCACAGCGTAGGAGGGACAGACACTCGCAGCGTGGGAGGGACACACACGCGCAGCGTGGGAGGGACACACACGCGCAGCGTAGGAGGGACAGACACTCGCAGCGTGGGAGGGACACACACGCGCAGCGTGGGAGGGACACACACGCGCAGCGTAGGAGGGACAGACACTCGCAGCGTGGGAGGGACACACACTCGCAGCGTGGGAGGGACACACACGCACAACGTAGGAGGGACAGACACTCGCAGCGTGGGAGGGACACACACGCGCAGCGTGGGAGGGACACACACGCACAACGTAGGAGGGACAGACACTCGCAGCGTGGGAGGGACACACACGCGCAGCGTAGGAGGGACACACACTCGCAGCGTGGGAGGGACACACACGCACAACGTAGGAGGGACAGACACTCGCAGCGTGGGAGGGACACACACACGCAGCGAGGGAGGGACACACACCCGCAGCGTGGGAGGGACACACACGCAGCGAGGGAGGGACTCACACGCACAGTGTGGGAGGGACACACGCAGCGAGGGAGGGACACACACGCGCAGCGTGGGGAGGACACACACACGCAGCGAGGGAGGGACACACACGCGCAGCGTAGGAGGGACAGACACTCGCAGCGTGGGAGGGACACGCACGCGCAGCGTGGGAAGGACACACACGCGCAGCGTGGGAGGGACACACACGCGCAGCGTAGGAGGGACAGACACTCGCAGCGTGGGAGGGACACGCACGCGCAGCGTGGGAAGGACACACACGCGCAGCGTGGGAGGGACACACACGCGCAGCGTAGGAGGGACAGACACTCGCAGCGTGGGAGGGACACGCACGCGCAGCGTGGGAAGGACACACACGCGCAGCGTGGGAGGGACACACACTCGCAGCGTGGGAGGGACACACGCGCAGTGTAGGAGGGACAGACACTTGCAGCGTGGGAGGGACACACACTCGCAGCGTGGGAGGGACACACGCGCGCAACTTGGGAGGGACACACACGCGCAGCGTGGGAGGGACACACACGCGCAGCTTGGGAGGGACACACGCGTAGCGTAGGAGGGACACACACGCGCAGCATAGGAGGGACACACGCACAGCGTAGGAGGGACAGACACTCGCAGCGTGGGAGGGACACACACGCGCAGCGTGGGAGGGACACACACGCGCAGCGTAGGAGGGACAGACACTCGCAGCGTGGGAGGGACACACACTCGCAGCGTAGGAGGGACACACACGCACAACGTAGGAGGGACAGACACTCGCAGCGTGGGAGGGACACACACGCACAACGTAGGAGGGACAGACACTCGCAGCGTGGGAGGGACACACACACGCAGCGAGGGAGGGACACACACCCGCAGCGTGGGAGGGACACACACGCAGCGAGGGAGGGACTCACACGCACAGTGTGGGAGGGACACACGCAGCGAGGGAGGGACACACACGCGCAGTGAGGGAGGGACACACACGCGCAGCGTAGGAGGGACAGACACTCGCAGCGTGGGAGGGACACGCACGCGCAGCGTGGGAAGGACACACACGCGCAGCGTGGGAGGGACACACACTCGCAGCGTGAGAGGGACACACACGCGCAGCGTGGGAGGGACACACACGCGCAGCTTGGGAGGGACACACACGCGCAGCGTGGGAGGGACATACACGCGCAGCGTGGGAGCGACACCCGCGGAGCGTAGGAGGGACAGACACTCACAGCGAGGGAGTGACAAACACTCGCAGCGAGGGAGGGACACGCAGCGAGGGAGGGACACACAGCGAGGGAGGGACATACACGCGCAGCGAGGGAGGGACACACGCGCAGCGAGGGAGGGACACACACTCGCAGCGTGGGAGGGACACACACGCGCAGCTTGGGAGGGACACACACGCGCAGCGTGGGAGGGACACACACGCGCAGCTTGGGAGGGACACACGCGCAGCGTAGGAGGGACACACACGCGCAGCATAGGAGGGACACACGCACAGCGTAGGAGGGACAGACACTCGCAGCGAGGGAGGGACACACACGCACAACGTAGGAGGGACAGACACTCGCAGCGTGGGAGGGACACACACACGCAGCGTGGGAGGGACACACACGCGCAGCTTGGGAGGGACACACGCGCAGCGTAGGAGGGACACACACGCGCAGCATAGGAGGGACACACGCACAGCGTAGGAGGGACAGACACTCGCAGCGTGGGAGGGACACACACGCACAACGTAGGAGGGACAGACACTCGCAGCGTGGGAGGGACACACACGCAGCGAGGGAGGGACTCACACGCACAGTGTGGGAGGGACACACGCAGCGAGGGAGGGACACACACGCGCAGCGTGGGAAGGACACACACACGCAGCGAGGGAGGGACACACACGCGCAGCGTAGGAGGGACAGACACTCGCAGCGTGGGAGGGACACGCACGCGCAGCGTGGGAGGGACACACACGCGCAGCTTGGGAGGGACACACGCGCAGCGTAGGAGGGACACACTCGCAGCGTAGGAGGGACACACACGCACAACGTAGGAGGGACAGACACTCGCAGCGTGGGAGGGACACACACGCACAACGTAGGAGGGACAGACACTCACAGCGTGGGAGGGACACACACGCAGCGAGGGAGGGACTCACACGCACAGTGTGGGAGGGACACACGCAGTGAGGGAGGGACACACACGCGCAGCGTGGGAAGGACACACACACGCAGCGAGGGAGGGACACACACGTGCAGCATAGGAGGGACAGACACTCGCAGCGTGGGAGGGACACGCACGCGCAGCGTGGGAAGGACACACACGCGCAGCTTGGGAGGGACACACGCGCAGCGTAGGAGGGACACACACGCGCAGCATAGGAGGGACACACGCACAGCGTAGGAGGGACAGACACTCGCAGCGTGGGAGGGACACACACGCGCAGCGTGGGAGGGACACACACGCGCAGCGTAGGAGGGACAGACACTTGCAGCGTGGGAGGGACACACACGCGCAGCGTGGGAGGGACACACACGCGCAGCGTAGGAGCGACAGACACTCGCAGCGTGGGAGGGACACACACTCGCAGCATGGGAGGGACACACACGCACAACGTAGGAGGGACAGACACTCGCAGCGTGGGAGGGACACACACGCGCAGCATAGGAGGGACACACACTCGCAGCGTGGGAGGGACACACACGCACAACGTAGGAGGGACAGACACTCGCAGCGTGGGAGGGACACACACGCACAACGTAGGAGGGACACACACACGCAGCGAGGGAGGGACACACACCCGCAGCGTGGGAGGGACACACACGCAGCGAGGGAGGGACTCACACGCACAGTGTGGGAGGGACACACGCAGCGAGGGAGGACACACACGCGCAGCGTGGGGAGGACACACACACGCAGCGAGGGAGGGACACACACGCGCAGCGTAGGAGGGACACACACTCGCAGTGTGAGAGGGACACACACGCGCAGCGTGGGAGGGACACACGCGCAGTGTAGGAGGGACAGACACTCGCAGCGTGGGAGGGACACGCACGCGCAGCGTGGGAAGGACACACACGCGCAGCGTGGGAGGGACACACACTCGCAGTGTGAGAGGGACACACACGCGCAGCGTGGGAGGGACACACGCGCAGTGTAGGAGGGACAGACACTTGCAGCGTGGGAGGGACACACACTCGCAGCGTGGGAGGGACACACACGCGCAACTTGGGAGGGACACACACGCGCAGCGTGGGAGGGACACACGCGCAGTGTAGGAGGGACAGACACTTGCAGCGTGGGAGGGACACACACTCGCAGCGTGGGAGGGACACACACGCGCAACTTGGGAGGGACACACACGCGCAGCGTGGGAGGGACACACACGCGCAGCTTGGGAGGGACACACGCGTAGCGTAGGAGGGACACACACGCGCAGCATAGGAGGGACACACGCACAGCGTAGGAGGGACAGACACTCGCAGCGTGGGAGGGACACACACGCGCAGCGTGGGAGGGACACACACGCGCAGCGTAGGAGGGACAGACACTCGCAGCGTGGGACGGACACACACTCGCAGCGTGGGAGGGACACACACGCACAACGTAGGAGGGACAGACACTCGCAGCGTGGGAGGGACACACACTCGCAGCAAGGGAGGGACACACACGCACAACGTAGGAGGGACAGACACTCGCAGCGTGGGAGGGACACACACGCGCAGCGTAGGAGGGACACACACTCGCAGCGTGGGAGGGACACACACGCACAACGTAGGAGGGACAGACACTCGCAGCGTGGGAGGGACACACACACGCAGCGAGGGAGGGACACACACCCGCAGCGTGGGAGGGACACACACGCAGCGAGGGAGGGACTCACACGCACAGTGTGGGAGGGACACACGCAGCGAGGGAGGGACACACACGCGCAGCGTGGGGAGGACACACACACGCAGCGAGGGAGGGACACACACGCGCAGCGTAGGAGGGACAGACACTCGCAGCGTGGGAGGGACACGCACGCGCAGCGTGGGAAGGACACACACGCGCAGCGTGGGAGGGACACACACTCGCAGCGTGAGAGGGACACACACGCGCAGCGTGGGAGGGACACACGCGCAGTGTAGGAGGGACAGACACTTGCAGCGTGGGAGGGACACACACTCGCAGCGTGGGAGGGACACACACGCGCAACTTGGGAGGGACACACACGCGCAGCGTGGGAGGGACACACGCGCAGTGTAGGAGGGACAGACACTTGCAGCGTGGGAGGGACACACACTCGCAGCGTGGGAGGGACACACACGCGCAACTTGGGAGGGACACACACGCGCAGCGTGGGAGGGACACACACGCGCAGCTTGGGAGGGATACACGCGTAGCGTAGGAGGGACACACACGCGCAGCATAGGAGGGACACACGCACAGCGTAAGAGGGACAGACACTCGCAGCGTGGGAGGGACACACACGCGCAGCGTGGGAGGGACACACACGCGCAGCGTAGGAGGGACAGACACTCGCAGCGTGGGAGGGACACACACGCGCAGCGTAGGAGGGACACTCACTCGCAGCGTGGGAGGGACACACACGCACAACGTAGGAGGGACAGACACTCGCAGCGTGGGAGGGACACACACACGCAGCGAGGGAGGGACACACACCCGCAGCGTGGGAGGGACACACACGCAGCGAGGGAGGGACTCACACGCACAGTGTGGGAGGGACACACGCAGCGAGGGAGGGACACACACGCGCAGTGAGGGAGGGACACACACGCGCAGCGTAGGAGGGACAGACACTCGCAGCGTGGGAGGGACACGCACGCGCAGCGTGGGAAGGACACACACGCGCAGCGTGGGAGGGACACACACTCGCAGCGTGAGAGGGACACACACGCGCAGCGTGGGAGGGACACACACGCGCAGCTTGGGAGGGACACACACGCGCAGCGTGGGAGGGACAGACACTCACAGCGAGGGAGTGACAAACACTCGCAGCGAGGGAGGGACACGCAGCGAGGGAGGGACACACAGCGAGGGAGGGACATACACGCGCAGCGAGGGAGGGACACACACGCGCAGCGAGGGAGGGACACACACTCGCAGCGTGGGAGGGACACACACGCGCAGCTTGGGAGGGACACACACGCGCAGCGTGGGAGGGACACACACGCGCAGCTTGGGAGGGACACACGCGCAGCGTAGGAGGGACACACACGCGCAGCATAGGAGGGACACACGGACAGCGTAGGAGGGACAGACACTCGCAGCGTGGGAGGGACACACACGCGCAGCGTGGGAGGGACACACACGCGCAGCGTAGGAGGGACAGACAGTCGCAGCGTGGGAGGGACACACACTCGCAGCGTGGGAGGGACACACACGCACAACGTAGGAGGGACAGACACTCGCAGCGTGGGAGGGACACACACTCGCAGCGTGGGAGGGACACACACGCACAACGTAGGAGGGACAGACACTCGCAGCGTGGGAGGGACACACACACGCAGCGTGGGAGGGACACACACGCGCAGCGTAGGAGGGACAGACACTCACAGCGTGGGAGGGACACACACGCAGCGAGGGAGGGACTCACACACACAGTGTGGGAGGGACACACGCAGTGAGGGAGGGACACACACGCGCAGCGTGGGAAGGACACACACACGCAGCGAGGGAGGGACACACACGCACAGTGTGGGAGGGACACACGCAGCGAGGGAGGGACACACACGCGCAGCGTGGGGAGGACACACACACGCAGCGAGGGAGGGACACACACGCGCAGCGTAGGAGGGACAGACACTCGCAGCGTGGGAGGGACACGCACGCGCAGCGTGGGAAGGACACACACGCGCAGCGTTGGAGGGACACACGCGCAGTGTAGGAGGGACACACGCGCAGTGTAGGAGGGACAGACACTTGCAGCGTGGGAGGGACACACACTCGCAGCGTGGGAGGTACACACACGCGCAGCTTGGGAGGGACACACACGCGCAGCTTGGGAGGGACACACGCGCAGCGTAGGAGGGACACACACGCGCAGCATAGGAGGGACATACGCACAGCATAGGAGGGACAGACACTCGCAGCGTGGGAGGGACACACACGCGCAGCGTAGGAGGGACAGACACTCGCAGCGTGGGAGGGACACACACTCGCAGCGTGGGAGGGACACACACGCACAACGTAGGAGGGACAGACACTCGCAGCGTGGAAAGGACACACACTCGCAGCGTGGGAGGGACACACACGCACAACATAGGAGGGACATACACGCGCAGCGTGGGAGGGACACACACGCGCAGCGTGGGAGGGACACATGCGCAGCGTAGGAGGGACATACACGCGCAGCGTGGGAGCGACACACGAGCAGAGTAGGAGGGACACACACTCGCAGCGTGGGAGGGACACACACGCGCAGCGTGGGAGGGACACACACCCGCAGTGTGGGAGGGACACACACACACACACAGCGAGGGAGGGACTCACACGCACAGTGTGGGAGGGACACACGCAGCGTGGGAGGGACACACGCGCAGCGTGGGAGGGACACACACGCGCAGCGTGGGAGGGACACACACACACACAGCGTGGGAGGGACACACACGCGCAGCGTGGGAGGGACACACACCCGCAGTGTGGGAGGGACACACACACACACAGCGAGGGAGGGACTCACACACACAGCGAGGGAGGGCCACACACACAGAGCAAGGTAGGGACATGCTCACACACAGCGAGGGTGGGACATACACACAGCGTGGGAGGGACACACACAAACACAGCGAGGGAGGGACACACACAGCGAGGGAGGGACACACATAGCGAGGGAGGGACACAACAGCGAGGGAGGGGGACACACACACAGCGATGGAGGGACACACACAAACACAATGAGGGAGTGAGACGCACACACACAGCAAGGGAGGGACCACACAAACAGCGAGGGAGGGACACGCACAGCGAGGGAGGGACACACATAGCGTGGGACGGACACACACTCGCAGCGAGAGAGGGACACACTCGCAGCAAGAGAGGGACACACTCGCAGCAAGAGAGGGACACACACACTCACAGCGAGGGAGTGACAAACACTCGCAGTGAGGGAGGGACACGCAGCGAGGGAGGGACACACAGCGAGGGACACACAGCGAGGGAGGGACATACACGTGCAGCGAGGGAGGGACACACACGCGCAGCGAGGGAGGGACACACACTCGCAGCGTGGGAGGGACACACACTCGCAGCGTGGGAGGGACACACACTTGCAGCGTGAGAGGGACACACACGCGCAGCATGGGAGGGACACACACGCGCAGCTTGGGAGGGACACACGCGCAGCGTGGGAGGGACACACACGCGCAGCTTGGGAGGGACACACACGCGCAGCGTAGGAGGGACACACACGCGCAGCGTAGGAGGGACACACACGTGCAGCGTAGGAGGGACACACACTCGCAGCGTGGGAGGGACACAAAGAGCGAGGGAGGGACACACACGCGCAGAGAGGGAGAGACACACACGCGCAGCGAGGGAGGGACACTCGCGCAGCGTGGGAGGGACACACACGCAGAGTGTAGGAGGGACAGACACTTGCAGCGTGGGAGGGACACACACGCGCAGCGTGAGAGGGACACACACGCGCAGCGTGGGAGGGACACACGCGCAGCGTGGGAGGGACACACACGCGCAGCGTTGGAGGGAAACACGCGCAGCTTGGGAGGCACACACACGCGCAGCTTGCGAGGGACACACACGCGCAGCGTAGGAAACACACACGCGCAGCGTAGGAGGGACACACACGCGCAGCTTGGGAGGGACACACACGCGCAGCTTGCGAGGGACACACACGCGCAGCGTAGGAGACACACACGCGCAGCGTAGGAGGGACACACACGCGCAGCGTGGGAAGGACACACACGCGCAGCGTAGGAGGGACACACGCACAGCGTAGGAGGGACAGACACTCGCAGCGTGGGAGGGACACACACTCGCAGCGTGGGAGGGACACACACACACACACAGCGTGGGAGGGCTACACACGCGCAGCGAGGGAGGGACACGCGCAGCGTGGGAGGGACACACACGCGGAGCGTAGGAGGGACACACGCGGAGCGTAGGAGGGACATACACGCGCAGCGTGGGAGCGACACACGCGCAGCGTAGGAGGGACATACACACGCAGCGTGGGAGCGACACACGCGGAGCGTAGGAGGGACAGACACGCGCAGCTTGGGAGGGACACACACGCGCAGCTTGGGAGGGACACACGCGCAGCGTAGGAGGGACACACGCGCAGCGTGGGAGCGACACACGCGGAGCGTAGGAGGGACACACACGCGCAGCGTGGGAGGGACACACACGCGCAGCTTGGGAGGGACACATGCGCAGCGTAGGAGGGACACACACGCGCAGCATAGGAGGGACACACGCACAGCATAGGAGGGACAGACACTCGCAGCGTGGGAGGGACACACACGCGCAGCGTAGGAGGGACAGACACTCGCAGCGTGGGAGGGACACACACTCGCAGCGTGGGAGGGACACACACGCACAACGTAGGAGGGACATACACGCGCAGCGTGGGAGGGACACACACGCGCAGCGTGGGAGGGACACATGCGCAGCGTAGGAGGGACATACACGCGCAGCGTGGGAGCGACACACGCGCAGAGTAGGAGGGACACACACTCGCAGCGTGGGAGCGACACACACGCGCAGCGTGGGAGGGACACACACCCGCAGTGTGGGAGGGACACACACACACACACAGCGAGGGAGGGACTCACACGCACAGTGTGGGAGGGACACACGCAGCGTGGGAGGGACACACGCGCAGCGTGGGAGAGACACACACGCGCAGCGTGGGAGGGACACACACACACACAGCGTGGGAGGGACACACACGCGCAGCGTGGGAGGGACACACACCCGCAGTGTGGGAGGGACACACACACACACACAGCGAGGGAGGGACTCACACGCACAGTGTGGGAGGGACACACGCAGCGTGGGAGGGACACACGCGCAGCGTGGGAGGGACACACACACACAGCGAGGGAGGGCCACACACACAGAGCAAGGTAGGGACATGCTCACACACAGCGAGGGTGGGACATACACACAGCGTGGGAGGGACTCACACAAACACAGCGAGGGAGGGACACACACAGCGAGGGAGGGACACACATAGCGAGGGAGGGACACAACAGCGAGGGAGGGGGACACACACACAGCGATGGAGGGACACACACAAACACAATGAGGGAGTGAGACGCACACACACAGCAAGGGAGGGACCACACAAACAGCGAGGGAGGGACACGCACAGCGAGGGAGGGACACACATAGCGTGGGACGGACACACACTCGCAGCGAGAGAGGGACACACTCGCAGCAAGAGAGGGACACACTCGCAGCAAGAGAGGGACACACACTCACAGCGAGGGAGTGACAAACACTCGCAGTGAGGGAGGGACACGCAGCGAGGGAGGGACACACAGCGAGGGACACACAGCGAGGGAGGGACATACACGTGCAGCGAGGGAGGGACACACACGCGCAGCGAGGGAGGGACACACACTCGCAGCATGGGAGGGACACACACTCGCAGCGTGGGAGGGACACACACTTGCAGCGTGAGAGGGACACACACGCGCAGCATGGGAGGGACACACACGCGCAGCTTGGGAGGGACACACGCGCAGCGTGGGAGGGACACACACGCGCAGCTTGGGAGGGACACACACGCGCAGCGTAGGAGGGACACACACGCGCAGCGTAGGAGGGACACACACGTGCAGCGTAGGAGGGACACACACTCGCAGCGTGGGAGGGACACAAACAGCGTGGGAGGGACACACACGCAGCGAGGGAGGGACACACACGCGCAGAGAGGGAGAGACACACACGCGCAGCGAGGGAGGGACACTCGCGCAGCGTGGGAGGGACACACACGCAGAGTGTAGGAGGGACAGACACTTGCAGCGTGGGAGGGACACACACGCGCAGCGTGAGAGGGACACACACGCGCAGCGTGGGAGGGACACACGCGCAGCGTGGGAGGGACACACACACGCAGCTTTGGAGGGAAACACGCGCAGCTTGGGAGGCACACACACGCTCAGCTTGCGAGGGACACACACGCGCAGCGTAGGAGACACACACGCGCAGCGTAGGAGGGACACACACGCGCAGCGTGGGAAGGACACACACGCGCAGCGTAGGAGGGATACACGCACAGCGTAGGAGGGACAGACACTCGCAGCGTGGGAGGGACACACACGCACAACGTAGGAGGGACAGACACTCGCAGCGTGGGAGGGACACACACTCGCAGCGTGGGAGGGACACACACACACACACAGCGTGGGAGGGCTACACACGCGCAGCGAGGGAGGGACACGCGCAGCGTGGGAGCGACACACGCGCAGCGTAGGAGGGACATACACACGCAGCGTGGGAGCGACACACGCGGAGCGTAGGAGGGACAGACACTCGCAGCGTGGGAGGGACAGACACGAGCAGCGTAGGAGGGAAACACACGCGCAGCGTGGGAGGGACACACACCCGCAGCGTGGGAGGGACACACACCCGCAGCGTGGGAGGGACACACACGCAGCGAGGGAGGGACTCACACGCACAGCGTGGGAGGGACATACACGCGCAGCGTGGGAGGGACACACACGCAGCGAGGGAGGGACTCACACGCACAGCGTGGGAGGGACATACACGCGCAGCGTGGGAGGGACACACCCGCGCAGCGTGGGAGGGACACACACGCAGCGTGGGAGGGACACACACACACAGCGAGGGAGGGACATGCTCACACACAGCGAGGGTGGGACATACACACAGCGTGGGAGGGACACACACAAACACAGCGAGGGAGTGACACACACAGCGAGGGAGGGACACACATAGCGAGGGAGGGACACAACAGCGAGGGTGGGGGACACACACACAGTGATGGAGGGACACACACAAACACAATGAGGGAGTGAGACGCACACACACAGCAAGGGAGGGACCACACACACAGCGAGGGAGGGACACGCACAGCGAGGGAGGGACACACACAGCGTGGGACGGACACACACTCGCAGCGTGGGAGGGACACACACTCGCAGCGTGGGAGGGACACACGCGCAGCGTGGGAGGGACACACGCGCAGTGTGGGAGGGACACACACGCGCAGCTTGGGAGGGACATACACGCGCAGCGTGGGAGGGACATACATGCGCAGCTTGGGAGGGACACACGCGCAGCGTAGGAGGGACACACACGCGCAGCGTAGGAGGGACACACACTCGCAGCATGGGAGGGACACACACTCGCAGCGTGGGAGGGACACACACCCAGCGTGGGAGGGACACACGCGCTGCGAGGGAGGGACACACACGCGCAGAGAGGGAGAGACACACACGCGCAGCGAGGGAGGGACACTCGCGCAGCGTGGGAGGGACACATACGCAGAGCGTAGGAGGGACAGACACTTGCAGCGTGGGAGGGACACACACTCGCAGCGTGGGAGGGACACACACACACAGCGTGGGAGGGACACACGCGCAGCGAGGGAGGGACACACGCGCAGCTTGGGAGGGACACACGCGCAGCGTGGGAGGGACACACACGCGCAGCGTGGGAGGGACACACACGCAGAGCGTAGGAGGGACAGACACTTGCAGCGTGGGAGGGACACACACTCGCAGCGTGGGAGGGACACACACACAGCGTGGGAGGGACACACGCGCAGCGAGGGAGGGACACACGCGCAGCGAGGGAGGGACACACGCGCAGCGTGGGAGGGACACACACGCGCAGCGTGGGAGGGACACATGCGCAGCGTGGGAGGGACACACACGCGCAGCGTAGGAGGGACACACACGCGCAGCGTAGGAGGGACACACACGCGCAGCGTAGGAGGGACAGACACTCGCAGCGTGGGAGGGACACACACTCGCAGCGTGGGAGGGACACACACACACACAGCGTGGGAGGGACACACACTCACAGCGTGGGAGGGACACACACACAGCCTGGGAGGGATACACACACGCAGCGTGGGAGGGACACACACGCGCAGCGAGGGAGGGATACACACGCGCAGCGTGGGAGGGACACACACGCGCAGCGTGGGAGGGACATACACGCGCAGCGTGGGAGGGACACACGCGCAGCGTGGGAGGGACACACCCGCGCAGCGTGGGAGGGACACACACGCAGCGTGGGAGGGACACACACACACAGCGAGGGAGGGACATGCTCACACACAGCGAGGGTGGGACATACACACAGCGTGGGAGGGACACACACAAACACAGCGAGGGAGTGACACACACAGCGAGGGAGGGACACACATAGCGAGGGAGGGACACAACAGCGAGGGTGGGGGACACACACACAGTGATGGAGGGACACACAAACACAATGAGGGAGTGAGACGCACACACACAGCAAGGGAGGGACCACACACACAGCGAGGGAGGGACACGCACAGCGAGGGAGGGACACACACAGCGTGGGACGGACACACACTCGCAGCGTGGGAGGGACACACACTCGCAGCGTGGGAGGGACACACGCGCAGCGTGGGAGGGACACACGCGCAGTGTGGGAGGGACACACACGCGCAGCTTGGGAGGGACATACACGCGCAGCGTGGGAGGGACATACATGCGCAGCTTGGGAGGGACACACGCGCAGCGTAGGAGGGACACACACGCGCAGCGTAGGAGGGACACACACTCGCAGCATGGGAGGGACACACACTCGCAGCGTGGGAGGGACACACACACAGCGTGGGAGGGACACACACGCTGCGAGGGAGGGACACACACGCGCAGAGAGGGAGAGACACACACGCGCAGCGAGGGAGGGACACTCGCGCAGCGTGGGAGGGACACACACGCAGAGCGTAGGAGGGACAGACACTTGCAGCGTGGGAGGGACACACACTCGCAGCGTGGGAGGGACACACACACACAGCGTGGGAGGGACACACGCGCAGCGAGGGAGGGACACACGCGCAGCGAGGGAGGGACACACGCGCAGCGTGGGAGGGACACACACGCGCAGCGTGGGAGGGACACACACGCAGAGCGTAGGAGGGACAGACACTTGCAGCGTGGGAGGGACACACACTCGCAGCGTGGGAGGGACACACACAGCGTGGGAGGGACACACGCGCAGCGAGGGAGGGACACACGCGTAGCGAGGGAGGGACACACGCGCAGCGTGGGAGGGACACACACGCGCAGCGTGGGAGGGACACATGCGCAGCGTGGGAGGGACACACACGCAGAGCGTAGGAGGGACAGACACTTGCAGCGTGGGAGGGACACACACTCGCAGCGTGGGAGGGACACACACTCGCAGCGTGGGAGGGACACACACACACAGCGTGGGAGGGACACACGCGCAGCGAGGGAGGGACACACGCGCAGCGAGGGAGGGACACACGCGCAGCGTGGGAGGGACACACACGCGCAGCGTGGGAGGGACACACACGCAGAGCGTAGGAGGGACAGACACTTGCAACGTGGGAGGGACACACACTCGCAGCGTGGGAGGGACACACACACAGCGTGGGAGGGACACACGCGCAGCGAGGGAGGGACACACGCGCAGCGAGGGAGGGACACACGCGCAGCGTGGGAGGGACACACACGCGCAGCGTGGGAGGGACACATGCGCAGCGTGGGAGGGACACACACGCGCAGCGTAGGAGGGACACACACGCGCAGCGTAGGAGGGACACACACGCGCAGCGTAGGAGGGACACACACGCGCAGCGTGGGAGGGACACACACACACACAGCGTGGGAGGGACACACACTCACAGCGTGGGAGGGACACACACACACACAGCGTGGGAGGGACACACACTCACAGCGTGGGAGGGACACACACACACAGCGTGGGAGGGATACACACACGCAGCGTGGGAGGGACACACACGCGCAGCGAGGGAGGGATACACACGCGCAGCGTGGGAGGGACACACACACACACAGCGTGGGAGGGACACACACGCGCAGCGTGGGAGGGACACACACACACACAGCGTGGGAGGGACACACACTCACAGCGTGGGAGGGACACACACACACAGCGTGGGAGGGATACACACACGCAGCGTGGGAGGGACACACACGCGCAGCGAGGGAGGGATACACACGCGCAGCGTGGGAGGGACACACAAGCGCAGCGAGGGAGGGACACACATGCGCAGCGTGGGAGGGACACACACGCGCAGCGTGGGAGGGACACACACGCGCAGCGTGGGAGGGACACGCGCAGCGTGGGAGGGAGACACGCGCAGCGTAGGAGGGACACACACGCGCAGCGTGGGAGGGACACACACGCAGCGTAGGAGGGACAGACACTCGCAGCGTGGGAGGGACAGACACGAGCAGCGTAGGAGGGAAACACACGCGCAGCGTGGGAGGGACACACATCCGCAGCGTGGGAGGGACACACACCCGCAGCGTGGGAGGGACACACACCGGCAGCGTGGGAGGGACACACACGCAGCGTGGGAGGGACACACCCGCGCAGCGTGGGAGGGACACACACGCAGCGTGGGAGGGACACACACACACAGCGAGGGAGGGACATGCTCACACACAGCGAGGGTGGGACATACACACAGCGTGGGAGGGACACACACAAACACAGCGAGGGAGTGACACACACAGCGAGGGAGGGACACACATAGCGAGGGAGGGACACAACAGCGAGGGTGGGGGACACACACACAGTGATGGAGGGACACACAAACACAATGAGGGAGTGAGACGCACACACACAGCAAGGGAGGGACCACACACACAGCGAGGGAGGGACACGCACAGCGAGGGAGGGACACACACAGCGTGGGACGGACACACACTCGCAGCGTGGGAGGGACACACGCGCAGCGTGGGAGGGACACACGCGCAGCGTGGGAGGGACATACATGCGCAGCTTGGGAGGGACACACGCGCAGCGTAGGAGGGACACACACGCGCAGCGTAGGAGGGACACACACTCGCAGCATGGGAGGGACACACACTCGCAGCGTGGGAGGGACACACACACAGCGTGGGAGGGACACACACGCTGCGAGGGAGGGACACACACACGCAGAGAGGGAGAGACACACACGCGCAGCGAGGGAGGGACACTCGCGCAGCGTGGGAGGGACACACACGCAGAGCGTAGGAGGGACAGACACTTGCAGCGTGGGAGGGACACACACTCGCAGCGTGGGAGGGACACACACACACAGCGTGGGAGGGACACACGCGCAGCGAGGGAGGGACACACGCGCAGCGAGGGAGGGACACACGCGCAGCGTGGGAGGGACACACACGCGCAGCGTGGGAGGGACACACACGCAGAGCGTAGGAGGGACAGACACTTGCAGCGTGGGAGGGACACACACTCGCAGCGTGGGAGGGACACACACACAGCGTGGGAGGGACACACGCGCAGCGAGGGAGGGACACACGCGCAGCGAGGGAGGGACACACGCGCAGCGTGGGAGGGACACACACGCGCAGCGTGGGAGGGACACATGCGCAGCGTGGGAGGGACACACACGCAGAGCGTAGGAGGGACAGACACTTGCAGCGTGGGAGGGACACACACTCGCAGCGTGGGAGGGACACACACTCGCAGCGTGGGAGGGACACACACAGCGTGGGAGGGACACACGCGCAGCGAGGGAGGGACACACGCGCAGCGAGGGAGGGACACACGCGCAGCGTGGGAGGGACACACACGCGCAGCGTGGGAGGGACACACACGCAGAGCGTAGGAGGGACAGACACTTGCAGCGTGGGAGGGACACACACGCGCAGCGTAGGAGGGACACACACGCGCAGCGTAGGAGGGACACACACGCGCAGCGTAGGAGGGACAGAGACTCGCAGCGTGGGAGGGACACACACTCGCAGCGTGGGAGGGACACACACACACACAGCGTGGGAGGGACACACACTCACAGCGTGGGAGGGACACACACACACAGCGTGGGAGGGATACACACACGCAGCGAGGGAGGGACACACACTCGCAGCGTGGGAGGGACACACACGCGCAGCGAGGGAGGGACACACACTCGCAGCGTGGGAGGGACACACACGCGCAGCGTGGGAGGGACACACACGCGCAGCGAGGGAGGGACACACACACGCAGCGTGGGAGGGACACACACGCGCAGCGTGGGAGGGACACGCGCAGCGTGGGAGGGAGACACGCGCAGCGTAGGAGGGACACACACGCGCAGCGTGGGAGGGACACACACGCGCAGCTTGGGAGGCACACACACGCGCAGCTTGCGAGGGACACACACGCGCAGCGTAGGAGACACACACGCGCAGCTTGGGAGGTACACACGCGCAGGGTAGGAGGGACACACACGCGCAGCGTAGGAGGGACACACACTCGCAGCGTGGGAGGGACACACACACACAGCGTGGGAGGGACACACGCAGCGAGGGAGGGACACACGCAGCGTGGGAGGGACACACACGCAGCGTGGGAGGGACACACGCGCAGCGTGGGAGCGACACACGCGCAGCGTAGGAGGGACAGACCCTCGCAGCGTGGGAGGGACAGACACGAGCAGCGTGGGAGGGACAGACACGAGCAGCGTAGGAGGGTCACACACGCGCAGTGTGGGAGGGACACACACCCGCAGTGTGGGAGGGACACACACCCGCAGCGTGGGAGGGACACACACCCGCAGCGTGGGAGGGACACACACCCGCAGCGTGGGAGGGACACACACCCGCAGCGTGGGAGGGACACACACCCGCAGCGTGGGAGGGACACACACGCGCAGCGTGGGAGGGACACACACCCGCAGCGTGGGAGGGACACACACGCGCAGCGTGGGAGGGACACACACCCGTAGCGTGGGAGGGACACACACGCAGTGAGGGAGGGACACACACGCAGCGAGGGAGGGACACACACGCGCAGCGTGGGAGGGACACACACGCGCAGCTTGGGAGGGCCACACACGCGCAGCTTGGGAGGGACACACGCGCAGCGTGGGAGGGACACACACGCGCAGCGTGGGAGGGACACACACGCGCAGCGTGGGAGGGACACACACGCGCAACGTGGGAGGGACACACACGCACAGCGTAGGACGGACAGACAATCGCAGCGTGGGAGGGACACACACGGGCAGCGTGGGAGGGACACACGCGCAGCGTAAGAGGGACACACACGCACAGCGTAGGAGGGACAGACACTCGCAGCGTGGGAGGGACACACACGCGCAGCTTGGGAGGCACACACACGCGCAGCTTGCGAGGGACACACACGCGCAGCTTGGGAGGGACACACGCGCAGCTTGGGAGGGACACACGCGCAGCGTAGGAGGGACACACACTCGCAGCGTAGGAGGGACACACACGCGCAGCGTGGGAGGGACAGGCACTCACAGCGTGGGAGGGACACACACGCGCAGCGTGGGAGGGACACACATGCGCAGCGTAGGAGGGACACACACTCGCAGCGTGGGAGGGACACACACACACACAGCGTGGGAGGGACACACGCAGCGAGGGAGGGATACACACGCGCAGCGAGGGAGGGACACACGCGCAGCGTGGGAGGGACACTCGCGCAGCGTGGGAGGGACACACGCGCAGCGTAGGAAGGACACACACGCGGAGGGAGGGACACAAACACGCAGCGAGGGAGGGACATACGCGCAGCGTGGGAGGGACACACGTGCAGCGTGGGAGGGACACACACGCGCAGCGTGAGAGGGACACACACGCGCAGCGTGGGCGGGACATACACGCGCAGCTTGGGAGGGACACACGCAGCGTGGGATGGACACACGTGCAGCTTGGGAGGGACACGCGCAGCGTGGGAGGGACACACACGCAGCGTGGGAGGGATACGCGTAGGAGGGACACACGCGGAGCGTAGGAGGGACACACACTCGCAGCGTGGGAGGGACACACGCGCAGCGTGGGAGCGACACACGCGCAGCGTAGGAGGGACATACCCTCGCAGCGTGGGAGAGACACGCGCGCAGCGTAGGAGGGACATACACGCGCAGCGTGTGAGCGACACACGCACAGCGTAGGAGGGACAGACACGAGCAGCGTGGGAGGGACAGACACGAGCAGCGTAGGAGGGACACACACGCGCAGCGTGGGAGGGACACACACCCGCAGTGTGGGAGGGACACACACCCGCAGCGTGGGAGGGACACACACCCGCAGCGTGGGAGGGACACACACGCAGCGAGGGAGGGACTCACACGCACAGTGTGGGAGGGACACACGCAGCGAGGGAGGGACACACATGCACAGCGTGGGAGAAACATACACGCGCAGCGTGGGAGGGACACACACGCGCAGCGTGGGAGGGATACACACGCGCAGTGTGGGAGGAACATACACGCGGAGCGTAGGAGGGACACACACTCGCAGCGTGGGAGGGACACACGCGCAGCGTGGGAGCGACACACGCGCAGCGTAGGAGGGACAGACCCTCGCAGCGTGGGAGAGACACGCGCGCAGCGTAGGAGGGACATACACGAGCAGCGTGGGAGGGACAGACACGAGCAGCGTAGGAGGGACATACACGCGCAGCGTGTGAGCGACACACGCGGAGCGTAGGAGGGACAGACACGAGCAGCGTGGGAGGGATAGACACGAGCAGCGTGGGAGGGACAGACACGAGCAGCGTAGGAGGGACACACACGCGCAGCGTGGGAGGGACACACACCCGCAGTGTGGGAGGGACACACACCCGCAGCGTGGGAGGGACACACACCCGCAGCGTGGGAGGGACACACACGCAGCGAGGGAGGGACTCACACGCACAGTGTGGGAGGGACACACGCAGCGAGGGAGGGACACACATGCACAGCGTGGGAGGAACATACACGCGCAGCGTGGGAGGGACACACACGTGCAGCGTGGGAGGGATACACACGCGCAGTGTGGGAGGGACACACGCGCAGCGTGGGAGGGACACACACCCGTAGCGTGGGAGGGACACACGCAGCGAGGGAGGAACTCACACGCACAGTGTGGGAGGGACACACGCAGCGAGGGAGGGACACACATGCACAGCGTGGGAGGGACATACACGCGCAGCGTGGGAGGGACACACACGCGCAGCGTGGGAAGGGCACACGCGCAGCGTGGGAGGGACACACACGCAGTGAGGGAGGGACACACACGCAGCGAGGGAGGGACACACACGCGCAGCGTGGGAGGGACACACACGCGCAGCTTGGGAGGGCCACACACGCGGAGCTTGGGAGGGACACACGCGCAGCGTGGGAGGGACACACACGCGCAGCGTGGGAAGGACACACACGCGCATCGTGGGAGGGACACACACGCGCAGCGTGGGAGGGACACACACGCGCAGCGTGGGAGGGACACACACGCACAGCGTAGGAGGGACAGACAATCGCAGCGTGGGAGGGACACACGCGCAGCGTAAGAGGGACACACACGCACAGCGTAGGAGGGACAGACACTCGCAGCGTGGGAGGGACACACACGCGCAGCGTGGGAGGGACACACACGCGCAGCGTGGGAGGGACACACGCGCAGCGTGGGAGGGACACACACGCGCAGCTTGGGAGGGACACACACGCGCAGCTTGGGAGGGACACACGTGCAGCTTGGGAGGGACACACGCACAGCGTAGGAGGGACACACACGCAGCGAGGGAAGGACACACACACACAACGCGGGAGGGACACACACACAGCGAGGGAGGGACACACGCGCAGCGTGGGAGGGACACACACGCGCAGCGTGAGAGGGACACATACGCGCAGCGTGGGAGGGACACACATGCGCAGCGTGGGAGGGACACACGCGCAGCATGGGAGGGACACACATGCGCAGCGTGGGAGGGACACACGCGCAGCATGGGAGGGACACACACGCGCAGCGTGGGAGGGACACACTCGCAGCGTGGGAGGGACACACACGCGCAGCGTGGGAGGGACACACTCGCAGCGTGGGAGGGACACACACGCGCAGCGTGGGAGGGACACACACGCACAACGTAGGAGGGACAGACACGCGCAGCGAGGGAGGGACATACGCGCTGCGAGGGAGGGACACACACACACAGCGTAGGAGGGACAGACACTTGCAGCGTGGGAGGGACACACACTCGCAGCGTGGGAGGGACACACACACACACAGCGTGGGAGGGACACACACACACAACGTGGGAGGGACACACGCGCATCGTGGGAGGGACACACGCGCAGCGTGGGAGGGACACACACGCACAGCGTGGGAGGGACACACACGCACAGCGTGGGAGGGACACACAATGCAGCGTAGGAGGGACACACACGCGGAGCGAAGGAGGGACACACACTCGCAGCGTGGGAGGGACACACTCGCAGCGTGGGAGGGACACACACTCGCAGCGTGGGAGGGATACACACGCGCAGCGTGGGAGGGACACACACTCGCAGCGTGGGAGGGATACACACACGCAGCGTAGGGGGGACACACGCGGAGGGAGGGTGGGACACACACGCGCAGCGAGGGAGGGACACACGCGCAGCGAGGGAGGGACACGCGCAGCGTGGGAGGGACACACACGCGCAGCATTGGAGGGACACACGCGCAGCGTGGGAGGGACACACACGCGCAGCGTGGGAGGGACACACGCAGCGTGGGAGAGACACACGTGCAGCTTGGGAGGGACACACACGCGCAGCATTGGAGGGACACACACGCGCAGCGTGGGAGGGACACACACGCGCAGCGTGGGAGGGACACACACGCAGCGTGGGAGGGACACACACGCAGCGTGGGAGAGACACACGTGCAGCTTGGGAGGGACACACACGCAGCGTGGGAGAGACACACGTGCAGCTTGGGAGGGACACACACGCAGCGTGGGAGGGATACGTGCAGCGTGGGAGGGACACACGCGCAGCCTAGGAGGGACACACACTCGCAGCGTGCGAGGGATACGTGCAGCGTGGGAGGGACACACGCGCAGCCTAGGAGGGACACACACTCGCAGCGTGGGAGGGACACATGCGCAGCGTAGGAGGGACGTACACGCGCAGCGTGGGAGCGACACATGCGCAGCGTAGGAGGGACATACACGCGCAGCGTGGGAGCGACACGCGGAGCGGAGGAGGGACAGACACGAGCAGCCTAGGAGGGACGCACACGCGCAGCGTGGGAGGGACACACACGCGCAGCGTGGGAGGGACACACACGCACAGCGTGGGCGGGACATACACGCGCAGCTTGGGAGGGACACACGCAGCGTGGGATGGACACACGTGCAGATTGGGAGGGACACGCGCAGCGTGGGAGGGACACACACGCAGCGTGGAAGGGATACGCGTAGGAGGGACACACGCGGAGCGTAGGAGGGACACACACTCGCAGCGTGGGAGGGACACACGCGCAGCGTGGGAGCGACACACGCGCAGCGTAGGAGGGACAGACCCTCGCAGCGTGGGAGAGACACGCGCACAGCGTGGGAGGGACAGACACGAGCAGCGTGGGAGGGACACACACCCGCAGCGTGGGAGGGACACACACCCGCAGCGTGGGAGGGACACACACGCAGCGAGGGAGGGACTCACATGCACAGCGTGGGAGGAACATACACGCGCAGCGTGGGAGGGACACACGCGCAGCGTGGGAGGGATACACACGCGCAGTGTGGGAGGGACACACACGCGCAGCATGGGAGGGACACACACCCGTAGCGTGGGAGGGACACACGCAGCAAGGGAGGAACTCACACGCACAGTGTGGGAGGGACACACGCAGCGAGGGAGGGACACACATGCACAGCGTGGGAGGGACATACACGCGCAGCGTGGGAGGGATACACACGCGCAGCGTGGGAAGGGCACACGCGCAGCGTGGGAGGGACACACACGCAGTGAGGGAGGGACACACACGCAGCGAGGGAGGGACACACACGCGCAGCGTGGGAGGGACACACACGCGCAGCTTGGGAGGGCCACACACGCGCAGCGAGGGAGGGACACACACACAGCGAGGGAGAGACACACACACACAGCGTGGGAAGGACACACACGCACAGCGTGGGAGGGACACACACACGCAGCGTGGGAGGGACACACACCCGCAGCGTGGGAGGGACACACACCCGCAGCGTGGGAGGGACACACACGCAGCGAGGGAGGGACACACAGCGTGGGAGGGACACGGACACACACAGCGAAGGAGGGACACACACACAGCGAGGGAGGGACACACACACAGCGAGGGAGAGACACACACACACACACAGCGAGGGAGGGACACACACACAGCAAGGGAGGGACACACACACAGCGAGGGAGGGACACACACCCGCAGCGTGGGAGGGACACACACCCGCAGCGTGGGAGGGACACACACCCGCAGCGTGGGAGGGACACACACCCGCAGCGTGGGAGGGACACACACGCGCAGCGCGGGAGGGACACACACGCGCAGCACGGGAGGGACACACACGCGCAGCACGGGAGGGACACACACCCGCAGCGTGGGAGGGTCACACACGCGCAGCGAGGGAGGGACACACACGCACAGTGTGGGAGGGACACACGCAGCGAGGGAGGGACACACATGCACAGCGAGGGAGGGACACACGCATAGCGTAGGAGGGACACACGCACAGCGTAGGAGGGACACACACGCGCAGCGTAGGAGGGACACATGCGCAGCGTAGGAGGGACATACACGCGCAGCGTGGGAGCGACACACGCGGAGCGTAGGAGGGACAGACACGCGCAGCGTGGGAGGGACACACACCCGCAGCGTGGGAGGGACACACACACGCAGCGTGGGAGGGACACACGCGCAGCGTGGGACGGACATACACGCGCAGCGTGGGAGGGACACATGCACAGCGTGGGAGGGACACACGCGCAGCGTGGGAGGGACATACACGCAGCGAGGGAGGGACACACACGCGCAGCGAGGGAGGGACACGCGCAGCGAGGGAGGGACACACACGCGCAGCGTGGGAGGGACACACACGCGCAGCGTGGGGGGGACACACACGCGCAGCGTGGGAGGGACACACACGCGCAACGTGGGAGGGACATACACGCGCAGCGTGGGAGGGACACACACGCGCAGCGTGGGAGGGACACACACGCGCAGCGTGGGAGGGACACACGCGCTGCGTGGGAGGGACACACGCGCAGCGTAGGAGGGACACACACGCAGCGAGGGAGGGACACACATGCAGCGAGGGAAGGACACACACACACAGCGTGGGAGGGACACACACACACAGCGAGGGAGGGACACACACACACAGCGAGGGAGGGACACACACAGAGCGAAGGAGGGACACACACACACACAGCGAGGGAGGGACACACATGCAGAGCGAGGGAGGGACACACACACACAGCGAGGGAGGGACACACACACAGCGTGGGAGGGACACACATGCAGCGAGGGAGGGACACACACGCAGCGAGGGAGGGACACACATGCAGCGAGGGAGGGACACACACGCAGCGAGGGAGGGACACACACACACAGCGTGGGAGGGACACACACACACACAGCGAGGGAGGGACACACACAGCGAGGAAGGGACACACACACACAGCGAGGGAGGGACACACACCCGCAGCGTGGGAGGGACACACACATACAGCGAGGGAGGGACACACACACAGCGAGGGAGAGACACACACACAGCGAGGAAGGGACACACACCCGCAGCGTGGGAGGGACACACACACAGCGAGGGAGGGACACACACACACAGCGAGGGAGGGACACACACACACAGCGAGAGAGGGACACACACACACAGCGAGGGAGGGACACACACAGCGAGGGAGGGACACACACGCAGCGAGGGAGGGACACACATGCAGCGAGGGAGGGACACACACGCAGCGAGGGAGGGACACACACACACAGCGAGAGAGGGACACACACACAGCGAGGGAGGGACACACACAGCGAGGGAGGGACACACAGCGAGGAAGGGACACACACACAGCGAGGGAGGGACACACACCCGCAGCGTGGGAGGGACACACACCCGCAGCGTGGGAGGGACACACACCCGCAGCGTGGGAGGGACACACACCCGCAGCGTGGGAGGGACACACACACGCAGCGTGGGAGGGACACACACCCGCAGCGTGGGAGGGACACACACCCGCAGCGTGGGAGGGACACACACGCAGCGAGGGAGGGACACACAGCGTGGGAGGGACACGGACACACACAGCGAAGGAGGGACACACACACAGCGAGGGAGGGACACACACACAGCGAGGGAGAGACACACACACACACACAGCGAGGGAGGGACACACACACAGCAAGGGAGGGACACACACACAGCGAGGGAGGGACACACACCCGCAGCGTGGGAGGGACACACACCCGCAGCGTGGGAGGGACACACACCCGCAGCGTGGGAGGGACACACACCCGCAGCGTGGGAGGGACACACACGCGCAGCGCGGGAGGGACACACACGCGCAGCACGGGAGGGACACACACCCGCAGCGTGGGAGGGTCACACACGCGCAGCGAGGGAGGGACACACACGCACAGTGTGGGAGGGACACACGCAGCGAGGGAGGGACACACATGCACAGCGAGGGAGGGACACACGCATAGCGTAGGAGGGACACGCACAGCATAGGAGGGACACACGCACAGCGTAGGAGGGACACACACGCGCAGCGTAGGAGGGACACACACGCGCAGCGTAGGAGGGACACACATGCACAGCGTAGGAGGGACACACACAGAGCGAAGGAGGGACACACACACACAGCGTGGGAGGGACACACACACACAGCGAGGGAGGGACACACATGCACAGCGAGGGAGGGACACACACACACAGCGAGGGAGGGACACACACACAGAGCGTAGGAGGGACATACATGCGCAGCGTGCGAGGGACACACACACACAGCGAGGGAGGGACACACAGCGAGGAAGGGACACACACACAGCGAGGGAGGGACACACACCCGCAGTGTGGGAGGGACACACACGCAGCGAGGGAGGGACACACACACACAGCGAGGGAGGGACACACACACACAGTGAGGGAGGGACACACACACACAGCGAGGGAGGGACACACATGCACAGCGAGGGAGGGACACACACACACAGCGAGGGAGGGACACACACACAGAGCGTAGGAGGGACATACATGCGCAGCGTGGGATGGACACGCACAGCGTAGGAGGGACACGCACAGCGTAGGAGGGACACACGCACAGCGTAGGAGGGACACACACGCGCAGCGTAGGAGGGACACACACGCACAGCGTAGGAGGGACACACACGCACAGCGTAGGAGGGACACACACACACACAGCGTGGGAGGGACACGCACACACAGCGAGCGAGGGACACACACACACAGCGAGGGAGGGACACACAGCGAGGAAGGGACACACACACAGCGAGGGAGGGACACACACCCGCAGCGTGGGAGGGACACACACCCGCAGCGTGGGAGGGACACACACCCGCAGTGTGGGAGGGACACACACGCAGCGAGGGAGGGACACACACCCGCAGCGTGGGAGGGACACACACACACAGCGAGGGAGGGACACACACACACACAGCGAGGGAGGGACACACACACACAGCGAGGGAGGGACACACACACAGCGAGGGAGGGACACACATGCACAGCGAGGGAGGGACACACACACACAGCGAGGGAGGGACACACACACAGAGCGTAGGAGGGACATACATGCGCAGCGTGGGAGGGACACATGCACAGCGTAGGAGGGACACGCACAGCGTAGGAGGGACACACACGCAGCGAGGGAGGGACACACACGCAGCGAGGGAGGGACACACACGCACAGCGTGGGAGGGACACACACACACAGCGAGGGAGGGACACACACACACAGCGAGGGAGGGACACACACACAGCGAGGGAGAGACACACACACACACAGCGAGGGAGGGACACACACACACAGCGAGCGAGGGACACACACACAGCGAGGGAGGGACACACAGCGAGGAAGGGACACACACACAGCGAGGGAGGGACACACACCCGCAGCGTGGGAGGGACACACACACCCGCAGTGTGGGAGGGACACACACGCAGCGAGGGAGGGACACACACACACAGCGTGGGAGGGACACACACACACACACAGCGAGGGAGGGACACACACACACACAGCGAGGGAGGGACACACACACACAGCGAGGGAGGGACACACACACAGCGAGGGAGGGACACACACACACAGCGAGGGAGGGACACACACACACAGCGAGGGAGGGACACACAGCGAGGGAGGGACACACACCCGCAGCGTGGGAGGGACACACACCCGCAGCGTGGGAGGGACACACACGCGCAGCGCGGGAGGGACACACACGCGCAGTGTGGGAGGGACACACGCAGCGAGGGAGGGACACACATGCACAGCGAGGGAGGGACACACACACAGAGCGTAGAAGGGACATACATGCGCAGCGTGGGAGGGACACACGCACAGCGTAGGAGGGACACGCATAGCGTAGGAGGGACACACGCACACAGCGAGGGAGGGACACACACACAGCGAGGGAGGGGCACACACACAGCGTGGGAGGGACACACACAGCGTGGGAGGGACACACACACAGCGAGGGAGGGACACACACACACAGCGAGGGAGGGACACACACACACAGCGAGGGAGGGACACACATGCAGCGAGGGAAGGACACACACACACACAGCGTGGGAGGGACACACACACACAGCGTGGGAGGGACACACACACACAGCGAGGGAGGGACACACACAGCGAAGGAGGGACACACACACACAGCGAGGGAGGGACACACACACAGCGAGGGAGGGGCACACACACAGCGTGGGAGGGACACACACAGCGTGGGAGGGACACACACACAGCGAGGGAGGGACACACACACACAGCGAGGGAGGGACACACACACAGCGAGGGAGGGACACACACACAGCGAGGGAGGGACACACACACAGCGAAGGAGGGACACACACAGCGAGGGAGGGACACACACACACACACACACACAGCGAGGGAGGGACACACATAGAGCGAAGGAGGGACACACACACACAGTGAGGGAGGGACACACACACACAGCGAGGGAGGGACACACACACACACAGCGAGGGAGGGACACACATAGAGCGAAGGAGGGACACACACACACACAGCGAGGGAGGGACACACACACACAGCGAGGGAGGGACACACACACACACAGCGAGGGAGGGACACACACACAGCGTGGGAGGGACACACACAGCGTAGGAGGGACACACACACAGCGTAGGAGGGACACACACGCAGCGAGGGAGGGACACACACGCAGCGAGGGAGGGACACACACAGCGAGGGAGGGACACACACACACAGCGAGGGAGGGACACACACACAGCGAAGGAGGGACACACACGCGCAGCGTAGGAGAGACACACACGCACGGCGTGGGAGGGACACGCACGCGCAGCGTGAGAGGGACACGCACAGCGAGGGAGGGACACGCACGCGCAGCGTGGGAGGGACACGCACACGCAGCGTGAGAGGGACACGCACGCGCAGCGTGGGAGGGACACGCACGCGCAGCGTGGGAGGGACACACACTCGCAGCGTGGGAGGGACACACACACATCGAGGGAGGGAGGCTGACCGAAAGTAGCACCGTCTTATTCCTCTACAAAACACTGCTCCAGGCTATCTTGATACTTAAAGCTTATATTTTTTAAGTTTAATCAGGAGACATAGCTAAAAAAAAAATCAAGAAAGAATCAACTCTATTCACTATTGCAAAATTACAATAAGGCCCCAAGGCCACACTTTAATCTAGTTACGTTTCTGTCCCTGTGTTGTGACCTGTCCCAAATAGGTTCCTCCAAGATCAGTTGTGAATTTCACTGTTTGTTAATTTTCCTAGACGCAGTCCGATATCCAGCGATACATGAATTCAAACAGCAAAGGCAGTAACTGCGCAGATACACTGCTGTGTCAGTTAGCTGTGTGGATTTCTTTCTCTCTCTCTCTCCAGCACTGACCTCACCATGTGCTGCCTTCGTCTGTTCCTCTACCTTTTAAAAGTGCTGTTGTTTGATGCATTTCCCCAACTTCCAAGACAATGCTGCACCTGGAATTGGAGGACATCACCCCCAACACCTCAATTACCTCAAAATAGGAGCAGCCTGTTCCAGCCATTTTTCCCGTCCTCCACCTTTGATTATCCAGAATCCTTCACGGTTTACATTGTAATTTGTAGTTATTAACAATGAGCAGTATAACCTGCACTGAACTGTAAATAGCTCTCTAAGGTTTCTGTGTAGTGTGTTTCATAACAGATAAACTTCTCCACTTTGTCTCAATAAAGATGAGAGTTAGTTCACACTCAGTTCTGCTGCCAAGTCTGCTCCAGCCTGTAAAACGGTGTCTTCAATTATGATTTAATTAGACCATATTCAATGTCAATCCAGGATGGGTGTGAAACTGCACTCCCTCACCTCTGACTCCATCCTCTCCCTTAAACTAATTCAGCAGGTGGATTGCAACCCAAACTGTAGTTCGAGTATAGAGGAAGTTGAGAGTAGGGAGATCTGAAATGAGGATTCTGTGTCACAAGAAGGCACCAACAAGCAAAGGTTTGTTTGGAAGTGTGTCTATTTCAGCATCCAGAATTAGATGGGTGAACTTGCAGCATGGGTCAGTACCTGGGAATTAGATTCTGTGGCCATTTCGGAGACAGGGGTAGAGCAGAGACATTAATATATGTTGCAGGTTTCAGGATTTAGATGTTTCAGTAAGAACAGAGAAAATAGTAAAAGATGCGGGTGGAGTGTCACTGTTAATCAAGGACAGTACTAGGGCTGCACAAAAGGCATTTGAAGACTCGTCAACTAAGGTAGTATGGGATGAAGAAAGAAGCAGGAAGGGAGAGGTCACCCTGTTGGGAATTTTCGATCGACCTCCAAATAGTTCCAGAGATTTAGAGGAAAGGATAGCAAATACGATTCTCGATAGGAGTGAGAATGACAGTGTAGTTGTTATGGGGGACTTCAACTTCCCGAATATTGACAGGAAAGACTTTAGATGGATCAGGTTTTGTCCATTGTGTGCGAAGGGTTTTCTAATGCAGTATGTAGACAGGTCAACAAGGGGGGAGGTTACATGAGATTTGGTACTAGGTCAAGAACCCATCCAGCTGTTAGATTTGGAGGTAGGTGAGCACGTTGGTGATCGTGACCACAATTCAGTTATATTTAATTTAGCGATGGAAAGGGCTAGATATACACAGGAGGGCAAGAGCGACAGCGAGGGGAAAAGCAATTACGATGTGATTAGACAAGATTTAGGATGCATAGAATGGGGAAGCAAAGTGCAGGAGATGGGCACAATTGAAATATGGAGCTTCAAGGAACACGTAGTGCGTGTAATTGGCACGTATGCTCCTGCCAGACAGGGAGGAAGTTGACGAGCACAGGAGCCAGTGTTTACGATGGAAGTTTAGTCACATGACAAGGGGAAGAAGAAGGCTTATATTAGGATGAGATGTGAAGGCTTAGTTAGGGTGAATGAGAGTTAAAAGATGGCCAGGAAAGACCTAAAAATGGAGCTAAGAGGAGCGAGGAGGGGACATGAGAAGTTGTTGGTGGATAGGTTCAGATAAAAATCTAAAGCTTTCTAAAGTTTACAGGGGATAAAAAATGACTAGAGTGAGATTAGGGATGATCAAGGATAGTAGTGGAAGTTGTGCATAGAGTTAGAGCAGATATAGGGAAGCGTGAAATGAATATTTTTCGTCAGTGTTCACTTTGGAAAAACACCATGTTATCGAGGAGAATACTAAGAAACAGGCCACTAGACTAGATGTGATTGAGGTTCACAAAGAAGAGGTGTTAGAAATTCTTAAAAGTGTGAGCTGTATGAGATTCATTCTAAGATTCTCTGGGAAGTCGGGGAGGAGATAACCAAGCCTTTAGCTTTCAACTTCATGTCGTCATTGTCTACAGGAGTAGTACCAGAAGACTAGAGGATAGCAAATGTATTCCCTTGATCAAGAAGGCGAGTTGGGACACTCCTGGTAATTAATCACAACCGAAGTAGGGCTCACTGGTCTACAAAGTGTTGGAATAGGTTAAAACAGATTGGATTTGTAATAATCTAGAAATGAATAAGTCGATTAGAGATAGTCAACACAGTTTTGTGAAAGGGTAGGTTGTTCCTCACAAGCCTTATTAAGTTCTTTGAGAAGGTGACCAAACAGGTGGATGAGGGTAAAGCCATTGATGTGGTATATATCGATTTCATAAGGCATTTGATAAGGTTCCATATGGTAGGCTACTGTACAAAATATGGAGGCGTGGGATTAAGGACGATATAAGGTTTGGTTGAGAAACTGACGAGCTGGAAGAAGACAAAGCATGGTGGTTGATGCACAATGTTCATCCTGGAGCTCAGTTACTCGTGGTGTGCAGCAAAGATCTAGGTCGACTGCTGTTTGTCATTTTTATACATGACCTGGATGAGGGCGTAGAAGGATAGGTTAGTAAATTTTCGGATGACAGTAATGGCAGTACAGTTATGGGTAATGTTGAAGGCTGTTGTGGGTTACAAAGGGACATAGATAGTCTGTAGAGCTGGGCAGAGATAAGGGAAATGGAGTTTAAAGAGGAAAAGTGTGAAGTGATTTACTTTGGAACTACAGAATAAAGTGTTTTGGCAAATGGCAAGATTCTTGGCAGTGTAGATGGACAGAGAGATCTTGGTGTCTACGTACATAGATTCTGCAAAATTGCCACCCACGTTGAGAGGGCTATTAAGAAGGCATTTGGTATGTTAGCTTTTATTAGTGGAGGGATCAAGTTTCAGAGCCATGAGATCATGCTGCAGCTGGATAGAACTCTGATGCGGCCACATTTGGGGTATTGCATGTAGTTCTGGTTTCCGTATTCTCGGAAGGATGTGGAGGGTGTTGCTGGTATGGAGGGAAAGTCTTACAGAAAAAGTTGAGGGACTTGAGGCTGATGTCGTTAGAGAGAAGAAGGTTGAGACATGACGTAATTGAGATATATGAGCATAAGCATAGCAGAGGTTTAGATCAGGTGGATAGGGAGAGTCTTTTTCCTCAGATGGTGATGGTTCGAATGAGGGGACATAGTTTTAAATTGAGGGGTAATAGATATGGGACAGTTGTCAGTTGTAGTTTTTTTACTCAGAAAGAAGAAGGGTCGTGGAAAGCACTGCCTGCAATAGTAGTAGTCTCGTCAGATTTATGAGTTTAAATTTTCATTGTATAGACATATTAGCGAGAATGGAATATTGTGAAACTAATCTGAAGCCTATCTAACCTACAAGTCTGCAGAACATCGAGGGTCTAATGGCCTGCATTGCACTGTGATGTTTTGCATTCTCTGTTCTATGTTTCTGGTGGAGGCTGAATCAGACTGTTCACAACCATGGAGGAATATTTCAGTCCACAGTGAGATTCTAACCACATATCCATCATCATCATAAAGACCACATACATTTGAATCTCAGTAACATCTCAGTTCGTCTGCTGCTGAAACTCCCATTCAGTCTTTTGTTCCCTCCAGACTTAACTCCACAAGCACATTCCCCGCTGTCCTCCCACATTCCACCTCCCTGTCATCATGAGATCACCCAAAAGTCTGCTGCGTGTGTGTGCTGTTCACCCTGTGTTCACTAATGCACACATTTCTGGGTGACACAGATCCAACATACTAACACTCCTTTAATTTGAAATTTTGACAGCATCCGCCCCCTCTTGAAAATTCCCTCCCAGTCTCCCAACCCTCTGAGATACATCTGAAGAAAAGTCACTGGACTTGAAGTGATAATTCTGCTATCTCTCCACTAATGCTGACAAACCTGCAGAGTCTCTCCAGCATTTCCTGTTTTTATTTCTGATTTTCAGCATCCATAGTTCTTTTGTTTTTACCTCCAAAATATTTGCTCACCCATGAATTGCAACCTCCCTGGATTTCCAATTTTAACTTTCCCATCTTTTGCACATTTTGCATGATTTCAGTTTCCATAACAATAAGCTCTTGAATTTACTCCTTAATTTTTTTAACATCTCTTTGATTATTTAGGTTTACAGGATACTCCTTAAAAAGTCTACCTCTTTGACAAAGTTTTTGGTCACTTGTCCTAATATGACCAAATGTGCCTAGTGTCAAATATTGTTATGATACAAGGACGTCAGATATTTTTGTATTGTATCAAGTATATGAAAAATATGAATTATTGTTTATTTGGACAAGAATCACTAGACCTTCATGATAATTTGATAACTCCTTGCCTAACAGCATTGCAGTTGCACTTTCACCACGCAGTCTTCAATAAATCAGAAAGATCAGTCATCAATTTCATCAGAACTAAGTGAAGATTGACAATATTTACTGAGCTCCATGGAAAGTAATCGAAAGATAATGTTTTAGGATATGCTGAATTAATGAGAGAGAGTAAACATGGTGTTGAGCCTTTTGGTTAGTATCGGCACAAAGCAAAACAGTAAAAGACTGTAATATGAACAATTCCTGACCGTGAAACATTATGTAGGAAAGTCAAGCTTCTAAATCTATTGTGTATGGTGAAAGGAATGTTGTAGAAACATCATCCAGACACGATTTGATAAAGTGACGAGAAAGATTAAACAGACAAGTACTCACAATATTAGAGATAGAGGGAAGGCAGAAGTGAAACAGAGCTACATATTGAAATGGATTCAGATCCACATTAAAGGACATACACCAGCTTTTCAGCAACAGAACCTCTCACAGGTAACAGGCACAGGACTAAAAACTCCAAATTAATGAAGAATTGTCACAATTGCTCAACGATGTCTCTGTTGTCAACTTGAAATTCACTGCGGAGCCTGCAGCTGGATAGATATCAGATGTACTGGACTTAGAGCAAAATCTCATAGTTGACGAAATCCCCAGGGATCGGATGATATAATTGTGCTACTGTCACTGCATGATACCATAGAGTCAAAAAGATGCACAGCATGGAAACAGACCATTCGGTACAAGTTGGCTATGCGGACTAGATATTACAACCCAATCTAGTCCTTCCTAATCATATACCCACCCAGATGCCTTTTAAATGTTGCAATCATTCTAGCCTCCACCACTTCATCTGGAAGCTCATTCCATACACGTACCACTCTCTGTGAGAAAACGTTGCCCATCAGGTCTCTTTTATATCTTTCCCCTCTCACCCTAAACCTATGTCCTCTTGTTCTGTACTCCCCCACCCAGGGAAGCGACTTTGTCTATTTATCTTATCCATGCCCCTCGTGATTTTGTAAACCTAAATAAAGTCACCCCTCAGCCTCCGACCCTCCAGGGAAAACAGCCCCAGCCAATTCAGCCTCTCCCTGTAGCTCAAATCCTCCAACCCTGGCAGCATCCTTGTAAATCTTTTCTGAACATTTTCAGGTTATGCAGCATCCTTCCAATAGGAAGGAGACCAGAATTGCACGCAATATTCCAAAACTGGCCAAACCAATGTCCTGCACAGCCGCAACATGACCTCCCAACTCCTGTAGTCGGTACTCTGAACAATAAAGGAAAGCATACCAAACGCCTTCTTCACTGTCCTATCTACCCATGACGCCACTTTCAAGGAGCTATGAAACAAGAACTCTTTGTTCAGAAACACTCCCCAGAACCTTACCGTTAAGTGTATAAGTCCTGCTAAGATTTGCTTTCCCAAAATGCAGCACCTCACATTTATCTAAAGTATACTCCATTTGCCACTTCTCAGCCCATTGGCTCAGCTGGTCAAGATCGCATTGTACTCTGAGGTAATATTCTTCATTCTTCATTACGCCTCCAACAAATCTCTCATAGGAACACAGAGCAGCTGTGTGTGTGCAAATCAGAGACCACCCACACATTTGGAAGGAAAGCAGGGTCCCTGAGAGGGGACAGATCACCCACACATTGGGAATGATGGAAGGGTCTCTGAGAGGGGGACAGATCACCCTTACATTGGGAAGGATGGCAGGATCTCTGAGAGGGGGACAGATCACCCACACATTGGGAAGGATGGCAGAGTCCTTGAGAGGGGTCAGATAACCCATACATTGGGAGGATAGCAGTGACTGAGAGGGGACAGATCACCCACACATTGCGAAGGATGCCAGGATCACTGAGAGGGACAGATCTCCCACTCATTGGGAAGGATGACAGCGTCTCTGAGAGGGGACAGATCGCCCACAAATTGGGAAGGACAGCAGGGTCCCTGAGAGGGGACAGATCGGCCACACATTGGGAAGGATGGCAGGGTGACTGAGAGGGGGCAGATCACCCACACATTGGGAAGGATAGCAGGGCCCCTGAGAGGGGACAGATCACCCACACATTGGGAAGGATGGCAGGATCCCTGAGAGGGACAGATCATTCACACATTGAGAAAGATGGCAGGGTGACTGAGAGGGGACATATCACCAAACATTGTGAAGGATGGCACGATCCCTGAGAGGGGGCAGATCACCCACACATTGCGAAGGATGGCAGTCCCCTGACAGGGAAAGATCACCCACGCATTGGGAAGGATGGCAGGATCCATCAGAAGAGGCAGATCACCCACACATTGGGAAGGATGGCAGGGTCCCTGAGAGGGGTAAATCACCCACACACTGGGAAGGATGGCAGGGTCACTGAGAGGGGTAGATCACCCACACATTGGAAAGGATGGCAGTGTACCTGAGAGGAGCATATCACCCACACATTGGGAAGGACGGCAAGGTCCCTGAGAGGGAACAGATCACCCACACACTGGGAAGGATGGCAGGGTCCCTGAGAGGGGAACAGATCACCCACACATTGGGAAGGATGTCAGGGTCCCTGAGAGGGACAGATCACCCATACATTGGGAAGGATTGGAGGGACACTGAGAGGGGCATATCACTACACATTGTGAAGAATGCCAGGGTCCCTGAGAGGGGGCAGATCACCCACACATTGGGAAGGATAGCAGGTGCTCTGAGAGTGGGAAGATCAACCACATATTGGGAAGGATGGCAGCGTCACTGAGAGGGACAGATCACCCACACATTGGGAAGAATGGCAGGGTCCCTGAGAGGAGACAGATCACCCACACATTGGGAAGCATGGCAGGATCTATCAGAGTAGGCAGATCACCCACACATTGGGAAGGATGGCAGGGTCCCTGAGAGGGGTAGATCACCCACACATTGGGAAGGATAGCAGGGCCCCTGAGAGGGGACAATCATCCACACATTGGGATGGAAGGCAGTGTCCCTGAGAGGGGCAGCTCACCCACACATTGGGAAGGATGGCAGGATCCCTGAGAGGGACAGATCATTCACACATTGAGAAAGATGGCAGGGTGACTGAGAGGGGACATATCACCAAACATTGTGAAGGATGGCACGGTCCCTGAGAGGGGGCAGATCACCCACACATTGCGAAGGATGGCAGTCCCCTGACAGGGAAAGATCACCCACGCATTGGGAAGGATGGCAGGATCCATCAGAAGAGGCAGATCACCCACACATTGGGAAGGATGGCAGGGTCCCTGAGAGGGGTAAATCACCCACACACTGGGAAGGATGGCAGGGTCCCTGAGAGGGGTAGATCACCCACACATTGGGAAGGATGGCAGGGTCCCTGAGAGGGGTAGATCACCCACACATTGGAAAGGATGGCAGTGTACCTGAGAGGAGCATATCACCCACACATTGGGAAGGACGGCAAGGTCCCTGAGAGGGAACAGATCACCCACACACTGGGAAGGATGGCAGGTGCTCTGAGAGTGGGAAGATCAACCACATATTGGGAAGGATGGCAGCGTCACTGAGAGGGACAGATCACCCACACATTGGGAAGAATGGCAGGGTCCCTGAGAGGAGACAGATCACCCACACATTGGGAAGCATGGCAGGATCTATCAGAGTAGGCAGATCACCCACACATTGGGAAGGATGGCAGGGTCCCTGAGAGGGGTAGATCACCCGCACATTGGGAAGGATGGCAGGGTCCCTGAGAGGGGACAGATCACCCACACATTGGGAAGGATTGGAGGGTCCCTGAGAGGGACATATTGTGATGGATGCCAGGGTCCCTGAGAGGGGGCAGATCACCCACACATTGCGAAGGATAGCAGGGGCTCTGAGAGTGGGAAGATCACCCACATATTGGGGAGGATGGCAGCGTCACTGAGAGGGACACATCACCCACACATTGGGATGGATGGCAGGGTCCCTGAGAGGAGACAGATCACCCACACATTGGGAAGGAAGGCAGGGTCCCTGGGAGGAGGACAGATCACCCACACATTGGGAAGGAAGGCAGGGTCCCTGGGAGGAGGACAGATCACCCACACATTGAGAAGGATGGCAATGTCCCTGAGAGGGGGTAGATCACCCCCACATTGGGAAGGATGGCAGTGTCCCTGAGAGGGGGCAAATCACCCACACATTGGGAAGGATAGCAGGGTCCCTGAGAGGAGACAGTCTAGTTCCTTTCCCAAAGTTGTTCAAATTGAGAGACTCATAACGTGAGGCTTTCATTGAAGCTGAAGGGAAATTTACAGAGTGTACCATTTACTGTTGGTTTAGACAATGTCGATAAAATCAAGGCGTTCAAATAAACTGAACGGAAAATGATCATGGGATACAAATATAAGATTTCGGTTCAGACCGTCTGGGAGGACATAATGGAGAAATTATATGCCATGACTGGTAATGACCGAGGATTCAACACTTACTTAAAGTTAGTCATATTCAGCTTTACATGAATCGATCCATCGTATCATATTTTGATTAGATATTTGGTTGGTGTTTCCTTTCGATGAATCCTCTTTAAGTATTCAGGCAAGTTCAATAAAGACAGTGTCAGTCCAGTTGACAAATCAGATAGATAAATAATTCACTTTGATCGATATGTTTGTCTGTATATCCATCCTTGCAAGCCTCAGTGAAAGAAGCCTCAGAATCCATCGCTATCAGTGCAGAGAGAAAAGTGTAATAAAAAGAGAGTAAGAAACTATCTCTAAACATGAACTTTACTTATCTCTCCCCCCCCCCCCAAAAAAAAAGCGAACAGACTATTGGGTTCCTCGAGCACCCTCACATTAGCCCTGTTCCTGTCCGAGGGTGACCAGGTATACTCACACAGAGATCATCACACATTGTGAAGGATGGGAGGGTCCTGAGAGGTGATAGGCTTATTCATTCCCCCCAGAGTTTCAGGACTCAATAATATATGATACAATGGAGCAACTGGAGTTGAAGGGAGATGTGACAGAGATTATAGGCTTATGATTGATGCAGATAAGGGAGATGAAAACAAAATGTTCACTTTAGCTGGCGGAAATGGATGATGAGATACAAAGTTGAAGATTTGGCCAGATTGACAGGGAGGATTTGATGAAGTGGTTATATAGAAGGGATTCTGTAGTGTGTACCTTAATGACAGATAGTTGGACTGAGCGCCGTGAAGCGCTGTACTTAAGTTTCAGTTTCTGTCAAACTGTGGGTTTGAATTATCCCAGTACCAGAGCCACAAGTGATGTACTTCAGGCAGTAACATCGAAGTGCCCGGGTAACTTCCAGTTTGTGATTGTTCCTTTCCCTCTGGGTGTTTGCAGACCCCTCTGACACACTCGGTGATGAACGCAGGAAAATTGGTGACAGACTCTGAAAACAGTGAGAGCTCCAGCTGTTCCACCGCACTTCAGATCCCCCCCGAACCTTCCTGTGTAAGGGGGATCTGCACACCTGGTTGGTGTCAGTCTCTGTGGCTCAAATGGTCATTAGCAGGCTGCAAGTTAAAATGTTGGTACATCAACATTATCCAGGTGTGCAGCTTTGGCTGTTTCAGATCAAAGTATAAGAGTGACCCCCACCTCTATTTAAACGGGAAAATCCATGACAAGGTTGGATTGCAGCCAAAACCATCCATGATTCTATGATATGGGGATTCACACAGAGGAAGACAGGGACAAACACCATTCTCTCCAGACCTCCACTGCCAGCAGATAGCAGCCACTCCAGCTTCAATCAGCCCTGCCCAGCCCCGGGACACGGCTTAAAGAAACTTTTTCCACATGAACGGCTCATTCCATGGGAAAGGGGCACAAAGCTTTCTTTTTTCAATGCGGTAACGGCTGCAGCTGATACTCCCCATTTTTCGGAACTTTGTAACCAAACCCCTGTCACCAACATTAGAAGCTGGAGGATTTTGTGATGAGAGCAGTGTTATGAAGTTGAAGGGGTGACTATACCTTAAAAAGAGAGTGAATGCTGTTCAGAACTGAAATGGATACCTGAGTTGGTTGCTGTATTGAAAACAATTCGAATTTAACCAATATGTTCAAATTATGCCTCAGAAAACTAAAATCCAATCGCGCCTGAACTTAGTGTTGTGAAATACTGCAGAAACGAAGGGCTTCCTTACTTTTGCCCCGACTGACCATACTCCGTGAAATATTCCCAGACTCTCAGTTGAGGAATTTTGCTGTTGGAAGTTAGCTCACAAACTATGTTACCATGTACTGCATTGAGCGAATCTCAAGACAGAAAACACTTAACGCGGAACAAACAAAAATGACAGACCAAACGCATTTTCAGATACACTGAATCACGAATACAATTTGTGAGACAGTCTGAGGGCAATGAGCTGGAAAATACCTCGACAACTGGCAGCAGAGCAACTCCAAACTGCTCTTCCAAACATTCTGGAGCCTTAGTGCACCGCCACTTCCCGGAAAGTGCTGAAATGAGAGAAAAGGAAGAACAGAATAGGAATGGGCCACGAAAAGTGAAGATTACAATCTCGATTAGATTAGCTTTCCCTCCGATCAACAATGCGGCGTATCACCAACCTACGTCTCCAGGACAGAACTGAAGGAAAATGAGAGCAAGCCAAGACAATATGACTTCGCAATTAATTGGAATTATTTTTCCCATTCGCCAGAACACCAAGCAAGGACGCTAGAGTCACATCAGCATTTTGTTTCACAACAGCGATGAAATAACAATCTTCAATAGGTTACAATGAAAACAGTGAACAATACAACTTGCCTGGAACATGAAGCAGCAGTGGATCTGCTGGAGCGCGGGACTTTTCGTGTGGGAGGCGCAAGTGATCACTCCAGTACAGACATTGACCCGATGGAGAGTCTGCACTCTCTTATTAGAGATGCACAAAACGACAGAATGACAGAAGGCAAAAGGCAATTCCCCCCATCCCCACGAGATGGCAAAGAGGTGCTAACTGGACGTGGGTGCTCTTTGTTCTCTATGTAAAAAGCTCTCCCGCCTGAGTCCCCTTCACGTCACTTGTTGCTGACTGAGTCAGAAAGAAGGAGTTTCAGCAGAGCTACACGCGCCTCGCTGTGTTATTCCTCCCCCCAACCCCCAAACCACACACACACAACGCTTACATTTTTCTGCTCCTCTGTGACGTTTTTACCTCGTTGATTTTAACCCTACTGCGAATACTTTCTGACAGATTGTGACTCTCTCTGAGACAAACTCTGACCATCTCTGACACTCTCTGAGACACAATGTGACACACTGTGAAACTCTCTGACTCTCATTGAGGAACACTGTGACACGATCTGACAGACTGTGACAAACTGTGACACTCTCTGACGTTCTCTGACACTCTCTTAGACACACTTTGACACTTTCTCTCTCTGACACTCCCTGAGCCTCAGTGGGACACTCTCTGACTCTCTCTGTGATAGCATGTGACACTCTCTGACTCTCTCTGACACTCACTGAGAAACACTGTGACACTTTCTGACTCTTTCTGTCACTCTTAGAGACGCACTGTAATACTCTCTAACAGACTGTGACCCTGCATGAGACAAACGCTGACCCTGTCTGACACTCTCTCAGACACAGTATGACTCACTGTGACACTCTCTGACTCCCTCTGACACACTCTGAAAAACACTGTTACCTACTCTGGCAGATTGTGACAGACTGTGACACTCTCTGTCTATCTCTGACACTCTGAGAAACACGGCGATAATCACTGACCCTGTCTGAGACACACTGTAACACTCTCTTACTCTCTCTGACACTCTCTGAGTCACACTATGACACTGTCTCACAGACTATGACACACTGTGACATTCTCTGGCTTTCTCTGACACTCTCTGAGGTATACTGTGCCACTCTCTGACAGACTGTGACACAGTGTGACACTCTTTGAGACAAACGGGGACACTTTCTGACTTTTTCTGTCACTCTCGGAGACACATTGTGACACTCTCTGACAGACTGTGACACAGTGTGACACTCTTTGAGACAAATGGGGACACTTTCTGACTTTTTCTGTCACTCTCGGAGACACATTGTGACACTCTCTGACAGACTGTGACCCTGTCTGTGACAAACGCTGACGCTCTCTGACACTCTCTGAGATACAGTATGATTCACCGTGACACTCTCTGACTCCCTCTGACACACTCTGAAAAACAAAGTTACCTACTCTGGCAGACTGTGAAGACTGTGACACATAATGACACTCTCTTAGACACACTGTGACACTCTCTGTCTATCTCTGACACTCTGAGAAACACTGCGCTAATCACTGACCCTGTCTGAGACACACTGTATCACTCTCTTACTCTCTCTGACACTCTCTGAGTCACACTATGACACTCTCTCACAGACTATGACACACTGTGACATTCTCTGACTTTCTCTGACACGCTCTGAGGCTTACTGTGCCACTCTCTGACAGACTGTGACACAGTGTGACTCATTCTGACCCTCTCTGAGACAGTCTGTGAATCTCTCTGTCGCTGTCTAACACTTTCTTAGAAACACTGTGACACTCTCTGACTCTCTCTAACTCTCTGAGACACACTGTGACACTCTCTGACAGACAGTGACACTCTCTGTGACACAATGTGACACTGTCTGACAGACTGTGACACTCTCTAACGCTGTCTGACACTCTCTTAGACACACTGTGACACTCTCTGTCTCTCTCTGACTTCCCGAGACACGCTGTGATACTTCTGACACACTGTGACACTCTTTGACCGACTGTGACACTCTCTGACACATGGTGACATCCTCTGAGACACACCATGACACGTTCTGACTCTCTGAGACACACTGTGACACTCTCTGAGATACACTGTGGCACTCTCTGAGACACACTGTGACACAGGCTGACCCTCACTGACTCTCTGACACACTGTGAAACTCTCTGACAGACGGTGACATTTTCTGAGACACTGTGACACTCTCTGAGACACCCCGTGACACTCGCTGTCGCTCGCTGACTCTCTGAGACACTTGGTTACCTCTCTGAGACACACTGACATTTTTGACTCTCTCTCACACTCTCTGAGGCACACTGTGTCACTCTCTGACTCTCTCTGAGACACAGTGTGACTCTCTGTGACACACTGAGATACACTGTGACTCTCTCTGACACTCTCTGAGAAACACTGTGACACTCTCTGACAGACTGTGACAGACTGCGACTATTTCTGAGACACATGATGACACTCTCTGACCTACTGTGACACTCTCTGACACACGGTGACATTTTCTGCGACACTGCGACACTCTCTGAGACACACTGTGACACATCCTGACCCTCACAGACTCTCTGACACATTGTGACACTCTCTGACAGACGGTGACATTTTCGGAGACACTGTGACACTCGTCGCTCTCTGACTCTCTGAGACACTTGGTCACTCTCTGAGACACACTGTGACATTTTTTGATTTCTCTCACACTCTCTGAGACACACTATGTCACTCATTGACTCTCTCTGAGACACATTGTGACTCTCTGACACACTGAGATACACTGTGACGCTCTCTGACACTGTGAGAAACACTGTGACACTCTCTGACAGACTGTGACAGACTGTGACAATTTCTGAGACACATGATGACACTCTCTGACCTACTGTGACACTTTCTGACACACGGTGGCAATTTTTGCGACACTGCGACACTCTCTGAGACACACTTTGACACTTTCCGTCTCTCTCTGACTCTCTGAGACACACTGTGACACTCTCTCACAGACTGTGGCCCTCTCTGAGCCAAATGCTGACACTCTCTGACACTCTCTGAGACACGGTATGACACACTGTGACACTTTCTGACTCTCTCTGACACACTCTGAAATACAAGGTAGCATTCTTTGATAGACTGTCACAATGTGACACTCTCTGAGACAAACTGTGACTCTTTCTGACTCTCTCTGACTCTCTGAGACACAGCGTTATGGAGGCGGGTTCGATTTCACCCTTGGGCGACTGTGTGTAGAGTTTGCAAATTCTCCCAGGATGTACGCGTGTTCTCTTCCACCTGATGTGCCAGTCAGGATAATTGGCCATGCGAAATTGCCTGTAGTTTTTGGTGCATTAATGATAGGGCCTTGGATTTGATTGGATTAGTCTTTAGAGGGTCGACGTAAACTTGTTGGGCTGAAGGGCCGGTTTCCCCACTGTAAATAATCTAGTCAGATAGGGGAATATCTAAATTGGTTTTTGGCCTCGGGATTCACGAAGGAAAGGGGCCTTGCTGTCAATGAGAACTTTGAGGAGCTGGGAAACAGGCTTGGACAGATCGACATTGAGGAAATTGATGTGCAGGAAATGTTGGCAAACATTAAGACTGATAATCCCAAGGGTCAAACCAGATTCAACTTGGTTGCTTTAGGAAGCCGGCAAGGCAGTTGCTAAGCCGCTGGCGAAGTTCTTTGATTCCATACTCTCCATGGGTGACATATCGCAGGATTGGGGGGGGATTAACGTTGTTTCTCTTTCAAGAAGAGGAATAGATAAATCTCTGGCAATTACATATCAGTCAGGCTTAGATCTGTGGTCCGCAGGTTTTTAGAAAGAATTATGAAGATTAGAATTTATAACTATTTTGAAAAACATGCCTTGATTAAAGACAGTCAGCATGGTCTCTCGTGAGGTCATGCCTCCCAAATCTTATTGAGGTCTTTGAGGAGGTGATGAGACAGGTTGACCAAGGTCAAGCAGTGGACGTGGTGTACATGGATTTCAGCAAGGCATTTGATACGTTTCCCCATGCACGTTCAGTGATCAAGTCAGGAGGTATGGGATCTAGGGAAGTTTGGCTCTCTGGATTCAGAATGTTTTGGCTGACAGAAGGCAGAGAGTGGCTTTAGATAGAAGGTATTTTACTGGAGGTCAGTGGTTAGTTGCGTCCCAGAGGACTCTGTTCTTGGGCCTCTGCTCTTTGTAGTTTTTATCAATGACTTGGACGAGGAGGTTGTACTTGGGTTAGTACGTTTACTGATGACACAGAGGTTGAAGGTGCCGTTGATAGTATCGAGAGCTATTGCAGTCTGCAGTACAACATTGAGAGAATACAGAGCTGAGAAATGGCAGATGGAGTTCAATCTAGATAAATGTGCAGTGTTGCATTTTGGAAGGAAGAACTTGTATGCTGAATATAAGATCAAAGACAGGATTCTTGACAGTGTGGATGAACAGAGGAATGATAGTTTTCAAGTGCATAGATCCCTCAATGTCGCCAGCCAAGTGGATGAAGTTGTCAAGAAAGCATATGGCATTTTGGCTTTCATGAAGAGGGAGATCGAGTTGAAGAGCCGAGAGGTTTAGTTGCAGCTGTACAAAACGCTGGTGAAACCAAACTTGGAATATTGTGCCCCGTTCTGGTCGCACTGTTACAGGAAAGATATGGAGGTTTTGGAGAGGGTACAACGACGCTATACCAGGATGCCGTGTGGTCAGGCGGGGTCGTCTTACGTGGAGAGGTTGACTGAGGTCGGATTATTCTCTCTGGACGAGAAATAATAGCGTTGTAAAGCCAATGAAAAGCATGGATAGACTCGATAGCCAGACAATTTTTCTAGGTCAGGATTGACTGCCACGAGGGTTCATAGTTTACAGGCGTTCGGGGGTAGGTACAGAGAAGTCGTCAGAGGTAGGTTCTTTATGCAGAGAGTTGTGAGTGCATGGGATAGCCAGACAATTTTTCCAGGGCAGATTGACTGCTACAAGGGGTCATAGTTTTCAGGTGTTCGGAGGAAGATATAGAGGAATCGTCAGACGTAGTTGCAGACAGTTGTGAGAGCATGTAATGCTTTGCCAGCGGTAGTTCTGGAAACAGAGACATTAGTGAGATTTAAGCGACTGCGGGACATGCACCTGGTTAGCAGTCAGTTGAGGGGAGAGTAGGGGTTAGATTATTTTGCTCTATATTAGTATTAATCGTCGGCACAAAATCATTATCTGAAGGGCCTGTACAATGCTGTATGTTTCTATGCTCTGTGTTCGATGTTGCTAGAAACAGCCTCCATCCTTATTGCAACAATGTGTCCCGAGCGACGGCCTGTGAACCCATCCTCGCCCTATTTCCATAGTAACTGCCTGCGAAATTTTCCCCACTATGGAATTCTCGCCACTGCCTGAGACCCCATCCCAAATCTGTCGTCCTGGCAACTTCCTCTAAACCCGTCCTCACTCTGTTTTCGCAGCTGTATGTGACCCCGTCACGACACTGTTCTCCCAGAAACGTCTCTGGAACCACCCCCCTCTGTATCCCTCGCAATTGCCTGTAAATGCATCATCACTCTATTTTCGTAACAATGACAAGCGAACACTTCAACAATCTGCACAATCCCACTGGGCTGTAAACACATCATCACGCATTTTTGCTAGCAACAATCCGCAAACCCGATCCCACACTGATCACCTAGCAGCAGACTGTGAACCCACCCCGAGAAACGGTCTGGCTACACATTGCTGCTTTGCTCCCCTGGCAACGGCCTTTAAATTCATCCCCACTCTATTCTCCCAGAAACGGTTTGTGACACAATAACCACTTTGTTACCACAGTAATGGCGTGTGTAACCATCCTAAATCTTTTCTATCAGCAACGATTTATGAACACATCCCCATCCTCTTTACTTAACAACGGCCTGTGTAACCATGACTGCTCTGACCCCTAGTTTTGACGTGTGCACCAATGCAAAATCTCTTAACCGAGCAACGGCTTTGAACCCATCAGCACAGACGGAAACACAAACATGAGCTAAATTGGAGAGACGGGGTTTTGGAGATAGAGTGCAAGAGGGAAAGATAGTGAAGAAGAATGCGCCAGGGCGCATAACTGAGAGCGAATGAGGACTGAAGATGCTGGAGATCCGAGTCGAGAGTGTTGTGCTGGAAAAGCACAGCAGGTCAGGCAGCATCAGAGGAGAAGGTGAATCTCAGCTTCAAGCATAAGCCCTTCATTAGGAATCAGGAATCCTGCTGAAGGGCTTACAAACAAAAGGTCAATTCTCCTGCACCTCGGATGCTGCCTGACCTGTTGTGCTTTTCCAGCATCACAATGTGAAAACATAGCAGGCCAGGCAGCATACAAGGAGCAGGAGAATAGACGTTTTGGGCATAAGCTATAGACACGGCTGTAAAGCCTTCTGGAAATTAAAACAAACACACAGGAAAGCTCATCTCGCTTCGTAATCTGTTAAACAATGAGTGACAGAGAACGAACCAAGTTACATTATTGAAAGAAAAAAAAAGCATATTACGGTCGGCAAGCTGGCTTAGTCGTGACCATTGCTGCTGTACAGCACCAGGAACCTGGGTTCGATTCTCACGTTCGGCAGCTTGGAAGTTGTCGCTGAGTCTGTATGGGTTTCCTGTCACAATCCCAAAAACGTGCGATTCAGGTGAATTAATCATACGAAATTGCCCATAGTGTTAAGTGTATTAGTGAGTGGTAACTGTAGAGGAATGGGTGTGGGTGGATTACACATCAGAGGGTGGGTGCTAATGTGTTGGGTCAAAGGGCCAGTTTCCATGCTGTACGGAATCTAGACTTAAACTCGAAAAGTAAAGATTAAACAAGAATCATTTGCAAATCTGAACCTTCTTTCTATTCAATGAGGATGTACTGTATAACAATAACTGAAACAAGAAAGCCCCTATTATCTTTGCAGGAATTTATTTTTCAAAACCAGACAGCAGTGGTCTTCTCTGGTGTCAGTCAACCTCTGTTTATAGATCCCCCTGTGGTGGCTTTGTTTTCTGCTGCAAAGACATTACATATGACAAAGGTATCTATAATAGAGAGCGTCTATTTTCGGAAAGTCTGTCTGACCATGGGTAGTTGTCGATATCTCTGGTGAACTCTCCAAATTTCCGGATTATTCCATACCCGAAATATCTGATCATCTCATTGGTTTGACGTTGTCAAAACATAAACATTCAAATGCGAATGCATTTCAGAAGTTGGGGCATAATTTTAACTGATTGGTTCAATTCGAACTGTTGTGAACATAACAGCTAAATGGTACATACTTCCAATTTTTCCAGTCTACGCAGCTGGTCGGTCACATGGCATGTGCCTTCCATCTCGAACTGGCAAAAGTGCCTCACTCTCTCTTCAAGGTACAATTGACACCTTCAACATCAAAACAATACAGTCAGTTCGATGGTGCCTCTTTCTCACTGACCCCTGAGTTGAGAGAAACATTGAAACGTCCCCCTGTCACCCCCTGTGGGGTAAGGCTGGCAAAAACAGCACTACCATCCATCTATTGCCAGAGCGATAGTCTGCTTCATTGCTCAAACGCTGAACTGAGAAAATCCTGAATGGATAGACTAATGAGTGATTTTGACTAATTGACGATTTTGGGTAAAGGGATATTTCATGACATTCTTCAGCTGCTGTCTGAACTTAGTCTGGGTCACGACATAAATTGCTGTATTTGAGCAGCAACTGAGGAGTTGTAGCATGAAGCCCAATTCCTGTACAAAGGAATGTAGATATATAGTGGAATACACTATATACCGATTCCGTATCCACATAGAATACACCATTAACGTTGACCATAAGAAAATGAAATTAGCCGAGATCACAAACAGGAAAATGATCGATTTTGTTCGGTTTTGCATTTCTGTGTCACACTGGGCATGACTATTAGTGTCAGCCTGGAGTCGCCTCCGGGCTCTGCTGGTAACTAAAATGTGTTGAACGATGAAAACATTGAGCAGCAGAATCAGAAGAAATGGAAGAGTCGGGGTTATAATGTGATGGAGTAGCCCGATTACAACCCAGACACGAGTGAAATCAGCATTGCCTCTAACCACACAAAACCAGGGTTCGTTCGCCAGCCAATACTGAGGTTTGATCAGAAAATACCAGAAAATGTTCTTTAAACAGATCAGAACAGTCACTGTTCCCAAAACCAGCGCCGCCGTTTTCTGACTGCAGTATTGCCCTTTCAGCTTCTGACAACAAATGGCCACACATCGATCAAATGTGAATGTGACAGTGAACCAGACAGAACAATCAGTGGCTGCATAAATGAGGACAGCGTGGATATTACACAGAGGGATGGACTTCAGGAAATAAAATTGTTCCCGATAAACAATGGGAATGTGTCTCAGTATCAGGTCGAGGATAATAACCAAAACATCCGCCACTGCCATGGCCACCAGGTAACGACTGACACTTGGAGACAATCCACAATCTTTATGAAGCAGGATGTAGATAGTCACGACGTTAACTGTGAGGAGGGAAAACAAAGAAATTATACATCAGCCTGAAGACAAAGTTACCAATTCGATTAGAACCGAGAGAGGTTAGATGAGCTACCCACAGTGTGGAAACAGGTCCTTCGGCCCATGAGGTTCACCGAAGAGCAACCCACCTAGACCCATTCCCCTCCATTTACCCATGACTAATGTACCTAACACTACTAGCAATTTAGCATGGCCAATTTACCTAACCTGCACATCTTTGGTCTGTGGAAGGAAACCGGAGCACCCGGAGAAAATCCACGCAAACACCGGGAGGATGTGTAAAATCCACACAGAAAGTTGCCTGAGGCAGAAATTAAACCCGCGTCCCTCGCTCTGAGAGGCAGCAGTGCTAACCACTGAACCACCGTGCCACTTTCAGAGGTTTATTTAAGTAATTGAACTTGAAGTCAGAAACAAACATGCGAACGTCAGAATTACTGTCACAAAATAAAAGAAGCCCTCCCTCCTCAAACATAGAGACACATTCACAAAGTAGATGATGACTAAAGCATTCTCACACACTCGACCACTTGAGAACAGACACAGTCGACTTCTTTACAATTCATAATATCGAGTGTATAAACGTTGCCATACTCAGGATTCTTTCCCAGTTCCTTGCAGACAGACGGCGTATGCAAATTTCAGTTTTTTAGACTAAATTGTGATCGATCCACTGTCATGAAGAAAAATAAATGAAAGGAAGACGTATTCACCCTTTTAACTGCCTTTCGGGAATTCGAAACAGTGTCTCCTAATCTCTGGAATGGGATCTCACTGTTCAATTCACTGGCGTGCGGCGGTTCATGGGTGATTTTATTTTGTAAAATGTTGAAGAGACTTTGTACTAAGGACTGTTGTGAAGAATGTCGGGGACAGAATATTCTGGTAAATGTCGGGGGTAGAATGTTCGGCGATATGTTAGTAACAGAATTTTCGGGAAGTTTCAGGCATACAAGGTTGTGGGGAATGTTCATCACAGAATGTTTAGAGAATGTCGGGTATAGAATGTTCCAGGGAATGTCGGCTACCTAATGTGATAGAATCCTAAAGATCCACATCACACAGAACCTTCTGCCCATTACGTTTGATGAGAGCCATTCAGCCTCACTATGGGAATATCTCTGCAAATTGATTGAACTGTCACTTCGCACACAAAAAAATATAGTTAATACAATGCCTTGATCACTTGATTATGATCAACTTTCATGATCGGTTTAACGTCACCCTTTAATATGAGATCTCCCCCACATCCTTTTCAGTTTTGTATAATACTCCTAAATGCAACATGCTCTTGATATTCAGTTCTGAATATCTGTTACCCTGTCGCCATGTCTCTCTGATGTTAATAAATCATATCCATTTCCATCAGTGTACGAAATAAATACCTCAGTCTGTTTTTGAGAATGCAATGCATATTCAGATAATGTGCCTTACATTCATCATTTTAAGCCGTTATTCCCTGATCCATTGTTGCCTTTATTCCTCATTTAGACCGATCAACAAAGTCTCACAGAGTCAGACCTGACTGGTAGTGTTTCAGTCGTCCCATCTCCGCCCCGGTTATATCCTCTCTGGCAGGCAGGACAGAGAACGAGTGTTGCTGGCACGTTTATATACAGTTAGGAAAGGAGTTTTCCTGGAAATCCCTGACATTCATTCTAAAAGTCGTGAAATCTCATGATTAAACATCAAACATGGAGGAAATGAAGGAACCGCCTGATGATGAACATCCACTGCCCTTTACACCACCCCTCAGTCATCACTCAGTAGGCCTCGACGTTGAAAAGAAACCAGAGTATGTTCAGCTCATCTAAAGTTTTAAACAGAAACAACATGAGTTCATTTTGCCATTCGAGGCTGTTACTCAAAAATTGGTGCAGTTCTTTTAATTTGTCATGCGTGTCACACATCGAAAATTCAACCTTTCAAACCTGCTACAAAGGAATACGGGAGGACTGGTTAATGAGCTGGAAGCAGTGATTAATTTGTCTTTAACAGTTTAACAGAAATTGACGACTGCAGTGACGTGGTGACCACTGCTGAGTCCTCAACAATTTGCAAACTTCACCAATGGTTTTGATAAATGCAACAATACAAAAACTGAATTTTTGGATGAACGTAGTTTTGGGTGGAAACTAAGTTATCAAGAGAAGGTGGAGAATCTGCAAATAGAAAAAAAGGAAAACAATTTGGCAAATGGCATATAACGTGTGTAACCATGAAGTTGTAATTTTTTTCGGAAGACTAAAAGGCAAAATATTACTGAAATGGACAGAGAACATACACTTTGATATCATGTTTACTTAAGATTTCACTCTGACCATTCCACATCAGAAGTGTTGCTCCATCTACCTGTCCATCTTGTTCTCTGTGCACTTGGAACATTCTGATGTGGTTGTTTAGCAGTGGTAACAGAGAGGGAGCAGGGTTTGGACCGTATGGGACAAACAAAGGAGACGGCCTTAATCCGAAAGGCCATCCTTTCTTTCAACGTGGAGACCCGAAATTGACGGGAAAGGCTGACTGCTTCTAAATGAAGAGGGTTTGGCTGCTTCCAGAATAATGCTATTAACCAAAATGATGTACTAAGCATTGTCAATGTGTAACATTAATTAGGTGAACGTTTGGATGGTTCATTCATCAGAATCAGAACATAATATAAAGGCATTTCCAGATCGACTGAAATGCTTAGTTGTATCACGTTTTCAGTCTATCTGTTAGAGCCTGCCCAAGCACCATAACCTCAGAGAAGATATACGTTTAGCACAAAGTACTGTGCAGAGGATGCTCTGTTTATTTCAAGCGACAATCTACTCAGAGAGGAACATTGTGCTGACCATAGCAATGCATTGATCTATAAAGCTGGACTAGATTTTTGGCCAGCACTGGGAGCTGTGCACACAACAGCAGAACAATTATATCCAGGTCAATCAGAATGAAGTTTGGAAGAGGTTGAGATTGATTTTATTCCATTTTATCCAACTTGCATTCTTTTAGATGTGCTCTTCCAAATTATAATGACAATGTATTCAAAAGTAGTGAAACAAACCCAATGGCCGCATATGGGCCAACAATAGGCGTGTTATTTAGTCATCGAGTCATAGAGTCCCGCAGGACTGAGACAGACCATTTTCCCAAATGGGTCCATGTCTATCAAAATGTGCCAAACAATAATCCAATTCACTGAACTTCGCCCATTACCTTATCATACTTTCTTGGCTGCAGTGTCATGGGAAATGGTAACTCAGTGGTTGACACTGCTGCTTCATAACACCACTGCCTCATAACCCCAGCGACCAGGTTTTGATTCCATCCACGAGCAACTGTCTGTCTGAATGGAGTTCACATTCTCCCCGTTTCTGCGTGGGTTTCCTACTGCAGTCTAAAGATATGCAGGTTAGGTGAATAGGCTGTGCTGGATTATTCATAGCGTTTAGAGCTACGTAGGTGAACTGAATGAGTATTGGTGAGATACTCTCCGGAAGGTCCTGTGGATTTGTTCAGCTGAAGGGCCTGTTTCCCCACAGTAAGGGTACGAATTGTGTTCTTGGATTTATCCAAATTTTTTTTTTTTCCATGCGGTTAGTGTACCCACGTCAAACAATTCCACTAGCCCCTCATTCCTAAGCGTACCTTCATTAGAGTGAATAATTTGTCCCATACGTTCCCTTTTCTTCGTTCCCATCCAAACTTAAACTGGTGTCCTCTTGTCCTCGTTTACCCAATCCTGAGAAAAAGACAGAGTGTGTTCACCCTCTCCATGATTCTCATGATTTTATGCTCTTCTATACGATTCTATTTCCGTCTCCTACGCTCCAAAAGAATACTGGCTTCCCCAACCTCTCCCGAAAACACAGTCTCTTGAGTCCTGGCAACATCCTCGTAAACTTCTTCCGCATTCCTTCCAATTTCATAACATTCTTCATATAAGACCAAACCGAACACAACACTACAAGTGCAGCCTCACCAACGTCCTGTACAACTGAAACATAACATTGCAACTTCTATACTCAATGCCCTGAATGATGAAGGCGTAAAAGAAATCCTCGCTGCCCTGTCTATCTGTGAGTCCAATTTCAGAGAACTGTGCACCTGAATTCCAAGATTCGTCTGTTCCACCATAGACGAAGGAGTCCACCACAGGAGTTCCTTAAGCTCCTACCACTCACCATGAAACCCCTGTCGTACTTTGACAGTCAAAAATGCAAAACCTCACACTTAGCTATATTATATTACACTTGGCATTTCTCGGCCTACTTTCCTGGCTGATCAAGGTCCTGCTGCAATTTCTGATAACGTCACTCACTCTCCACTTATTTGAATAGTTTCGTGTCATCTCCAAACTTATTCATCATGCCTTGTACATTCTAATACAAATCTTTGAGAGATAACAAGCAGCAACAGGTCCAGCAGAAACCTTGAGGCACTCCACTAGTCACAGGCCACCAGTACGGCAAGCGTTCTTCCTCTATAATCCTCTGCTTCATACCATCAAACCAATTGTGTGTCCAATTTGCCAGCTTCTCCTGATTCCATGCAATCTGATCTTGCAGATCAGCCCACTATGTGCAAACCTATCAAAGGTCTTCCTGAAATCTATATGGAAATCTATCTTTACGGCCTGGCCTTGTCGACTTTCCTCGTCACTTCTTCTAAGAATTCGAACAAGTTGGCGAGGCACGATCTCCCATCAACAACGCCATACTGACTGATCACGAATCAAAAAATGTCTTTCCAAGTGTGTATCTATTCATCAGAATGGCCTCAAGTAACTTACTGATCACATATATTAGGTTGACAGGTCTAAAGTTCTCAGATGATTGCTTCATCGTTACCTATATCTGTTACAGCACCCAGTTTCCAAAAAAGCTCACGTTCTACCACTCTGCTTGCAAGATCTTTCATTCCTCTCTCTCTCCCTCGCTCTTTTTCTCGTTACACTGGGAACAAATCATGGATTCAACATTGTGGAGTGAATCCCTCCGGGCACCTCACCTTTTCCCATGCAGCTACACTTCCACCAACAGCAGGGCCACCACCTCCCACCCTTATTCCCATCCTCACCTTCTCTACTCCAGGAGTCACAGCCTGTAACAGACAGAAAAGGCCAATCTCTCTGCTGCAGTGAAAGCTATATTTTCTTTAACCGCTCCCCTATCCACAGCAACATGTGGGGAAGACTTTGGTACGGGCCGAGATGACCGGGACGATTCATATGGAGATTCTGAAACATCCACCTCCCAACAAGGAGGACTAATTAGTGAAGTACAATTCTCACTTTGAAGCCACAGTCAAGTCCGTTTCCACATATCAAAACTTAGAAGCCATGGCCCTGATGCCTTCTTACTTTCGTGTCGAGCCAATACAAATTGCATCACAACAGTCTCTGTGGGTGGTAGGGTGTACTTGCAACACATCATCTCCTTCACGTCCCAAGAAAGGAGCATGGAGGTTCCCTCCTACGCCTCTTCCTGGAAACAGCTCAGACACTGAAACCGATTTGCGATTTTTACTGCTCTCTACAGTTGTCCTGACGTCTTCAAAAATCTGTGCAATTACACACTCAGGACCCAATGTTCATGCACCCCGTCTTCTGCGGTAAAGATTTTTTTAATTGCCTATCAATCACGCAGAGGGGATTCATCGCGCTCAGAGAGACTGAATGTCTGAAGTGCATTTAATCCAATGTAAGAACTGTCACAGATAAGACAGATGAACTGAGAACACAGATTACTGCAAGGAATTATGATGTTTTTGCCACTACGGAGATATTGAAAAGGAGGGACAGGACTGACAGCTGAAGATTCCTGGACATCATTCATTTAGATGGGAGAAAGGGAAATTAATGCTGTGAGGAAGTTGCATTGCGGATTAGGCATTGCATCAGAGCTGTGTTGCGGAATTTTGCTGTGAGACATTAAGGGTGGAGCTCAGGGATACGAAGGGTGAAATCACAAGTCAGGGATTTTTTTCTATAGATCTTGCAACAGCACACAGGAGAAAAAGGATCAGAGATTTAGTTACGTCTTGGAAAGCTGTGGTTAAAAAAAAACACATGGTGGTTGTGGTAGATGACTTCAACTTTCCTGTTATTGACTGGGACTCCCTTAGAAACAGGAGCTCGCATGGAGACCAATTTGTGAGATGCGCCCAGAAGTGCTTTTTCTGAGACAGTATGTTGAATATCCAACAGGGAGAAGGCCGTACTTGATTTTGGACAGCGCATGTACCAGGACAGGTGATCGATATTTCAGTAGGAGAGCACTTTCGGCTTGGCGACCATAACTCCATCATCCACACACATGGATGAGCCATGGGGACCAGATTTGCACCCTATTATGCAAACATTTTTATGCACAGGTTCGAGCAAGACTTCTTCTCCATGCAGGATCTCCAACTAACATTATACTCCAGGTACATTGACTACATTTTCTTCCTCTAGACACATGGAGAGGAGTCACTGATAAACCTGCACAGTGACATCAACAAGTTTCATCCGACCATCAAACTCACCATGAACTCCTCTCGACCATCTGTCTCATTCTTGGACACATGCATCCCCATCAATTATGGACACCTCAGCATCATATTCTACCGCAAACCCACATACAACATCACAATGCTACATTTCTCCAGGTTCCACCCAAAACATATTAAAACAGCCATCCCCTTTGGACAAGCCCTATGCGTACACCGGATCTGCTCAGATGTGGAGGAACGTGGCGGAGACCTGGAAGTTCTCAGGGATGCCCGCACAAGAACAGGGTAGGATGCCCAACTCATCGACCGCCATTTATGACGTGCCACAGCAAGGAACCATTATGACTTCCTCAGGAGATAGACACATGCTGCTACCGACAGGGTGCCCTTCGTTGTTCAGTATTTCCCAGGAGCTGAAAAACTACACCATGTTGTTTGTGACCTGCAACACATTGTGGATGAGCACCTCACCAAGACCTTCCCCATACCTCCACTACTTGCCTTTAAACAACCGCCAAATCTCAAACAGATCATTGTTCCTAGCAAGCTGCTCGGCTCTCAGGACAACTCCATACAATCCTGTCACGTTAGCGCTGCAGGACGTGTCACAGTGTGGACAAACATACCACCATTACACGTGGGGGCATCTTGCACATGGTAGACAGGTACTCATGTGACTCAGCCAACGTTGTCTATCTTACATGTTGCAGGCAAGGATGTCCTGAAGCATGGTACATTGGGGAAACAGAGCAAAGGCTACGGCAATGGATGAATGGGCACAAGACAGCTATCAAGTGACAGGAGTGTTCCCTCCCAGTTGAGGAACACTTCAGTGGTCCAGGACATTCGACCTTGGACTTGCGGGTGACCATTCTCCAAGGCAGATTTCGGATCAGGCAGCAGCGAGAAGTGGCCAAATAGAGGCTGATAGCTAGTTTAGTACCCATAGGGAGGGCCTAATCTGGGAGCTTGGGCTCGTGTCACATTACAGGTGACCACCACTGAACTATACACATACAGAGACATCCTACACACACACACTTGCACAAGCACACATATATACACACACACACACACACACATACACACGGTCACACATATACACAGACGAGCACACAGACACCCACACACACCCTTAAAAAACACACATACTCACACATGCACCCCCTCACAAGTTTAAGACACTCTACACTCACTACACACACACACACATACACGTTATCACTCTCACAACCCCCAACTCAGACAGACAGACACATACACAGACAGACAAAGACCCAAATGCACACATATGTTTTGTGTGGTGAATTTGTACTTGTAGCGTTACATTGTACTTTGCTCAAAAACTGCATGCATTCATGTAAAACTCCGTTATCTCACTTTTTTTAGCTTAGAAACAATCTAAATATAATGGCATAGACAACGAACATAGGGGGCTGACCCCATCAAAATACTATCTAGCTATCACCCATTGTTAGCAGCTAATCTGAGAATGCAACTTTTAAAATAAAGATTTTGTGATTTACGCATGAAAGAAGTGAAACTATCATGGTATTCAAACAGATGAAAGACTCAACGGACAATCAATTTTTCCATGTATAATTTCAGTTACATCACACTGTAAATTTATGCTATGAATTCTGTGTGTTAGGATTGAGCCCTCCACTATCATCTGATGAAGGAGCAACGCTTCGAAAGCTATTGTGCTCCCAATTAAACCTGTTGGTCTATAACCTGGTGTAGTGTGATTTTTAATTTTGTACACCGTGGTTCAACACCGGCATCTCCAAATCATGTCCATCAGACTTTGAGTAAGTATGGATAAGGAAAAAAGTGGCCGTCGAGCGTGGGTGCATTGTTGGGCAAGGGCCAATTGCATCCAAATTAATTGAACTGTGGAATGTGAATTTGGTGCAGTTGATCGAAAACAAATTTGCATCCAGCATGTGGGATCCTTTCAAAGCTCATTTGATTGAATTGCAGGTCTTGATACTGGACTAGAGTCGCATTCCACGCAGAGCCATTCACATGAACAATTGAAATATTCCCCGTGCTGACACATTCTCCATGTTTGTGTGTGTTATTATATTAATGTGTCTATCTGTCTATTTGTGCTCGTCACTTTGTATCTGTGTCTATCTGTGTGTGTGCGCTTGTGTGTGAATGCATTTCTATGTTTGTGTCTCTGTAACTGTATTCTTGTCTGTGAAACAGTGCATGTATCTGCATCTGTGTGTGTGTGTGCCTCTGTGTAAATGTGTGTCTGTACTATTATCTGCGTGGCTGTATTAGCGACAGTGTATCTGTGGGTTGCATCCGTTTATCTCTCTGCATGTAGTCTCTCTGCCTACACATTCATAACAATGTTTATATGCATCTCTGTGTTGTATTATTCTCCATCCGTATGAATTAATCTTTTTCTCTGTGTGCATATGTGTGTATTTGTCTTTGTCTGCATCTATGCATCGATGTTTGTCTCCATATGTGTGCATGTGTCACTGCGTATCTCCATGCACTGCGGGTCTGACATTCCTGGTTGTGTTTAAAGTGATGCAATGTCCCACACTGCTGGCCTCCACACTTTACTGCCCAAGCAGGGATCAGATTGAGAGGGAGAGTGGAAGGGCAGCAACTCACACCTTCCTCTAAACTGACAGTGCAGACATATACAAATACTGGGCTTGTGCAGGAATGATGGCTATTGTACCCGAGCCCTTCAAAGTGGAGAATGCACATGTAGAGAATTGTTTGCATCCTCTTTAATGCAGAAGTGATTTGTCTGTGGCTAGTATTCCTGTAACAGAGCGCACATATTAAATTGTATTTTCTCTAAAATTATATCCAAGCTCTTCGGAGCAAACCTTATTTGTCAGTACCTTGTGCTTTAACTTGCACATTGAAAAATCCTGAAACCGACCCGATGATGGTCGTAACACAGGCACAACACTTCTGGGTATAGGACAATACTGCTCCGTGCTCCCAAAGACTATTACTTAAAGAACCCTACATGGTGAGAGATTCACAGGAATTGATGTCTTGTGAAAATAGAAAACAATGGCAGCACAGGAGCAGGCAGAGGGATAGAGAGAGAGGAAATGTTGAGCCCCAATTTCGATGGAGTTACTTCAAAAACAGTAGAGACGTCATTGTACACAGATCGACACGTATGCAAATATCGACACGTATGCAAATATGTACAATTCACACACGCACACACACAGACACAATAGTCTCTTCAAGACAGGGATATTTATGTTTATCATTATTAAGGGGATTAATGGTCTGATGGAGAAGGCAGGTAAATGTGATTGAAAAAGCATTTGAGCCATGTTCAAACGGCACCCCTGAAGTGATGGGCCGAATGGCCGAATTCTACTCCAATTTCTTATCCTCTTACAATCGTATAGTATCTAAAATTGTCTTCCTGCGAGTTCAGTGGAGACTGAATTTGATGAGCATTTCATTGTTTAGAGAACATGAGGATGATGGACAGGTTTGAGGTGCTGAATGGTCTATGTATTTTCCAAACAGTTGAGCCCTTGAATCTAAAAAGAGCGTAATTGTTTGAGGGAATGCAATTATAAAATTTGGGCCTTCCCATTTACGATTGAGTTAGGGATTGTCCTTCCTCTTGAGGTTTCTCATTCCAAAGGAGCAGTGATGTATGTATTACAGAAAACCAGGTGGATTTCCATCGACCTTTTATGGAGAAGAAAATCTATGTTTATTGTTGACAGGAAAGAAAGGAGAGTTCTGCCACAATTACATCAACACCGAGAAATTTGAATGGTTCAGCAGGCACGGGGGCCGAAGACCAAATTGCTGTTGATATCCCTGATGTGTTCCTCATACACTCAACTCCACAAAACTGTCACAGAAGTAGAGGGTGCCCCATTCTGCTAGTTAAGGTCACAACTATGAGACTCGAGTAGACCATGATGCACCTCTAAGTACTCACATAGCATTATAATGGTGCCAGTTGAGAATATTACAAAACACAGAAGGCGTTCCTGCAACTTTTCTAGGCTGTTACACGCTCAGATGAGAGCTCTTGTTAACTATCCACAAATAACAGAAACAAATAGTTCTTTTCAGGTTCTAAAGCTGCAACTTTGTACAATACTACAACGATCAGTGTGATGTTACCAACTATTAAGAAAGCACATCAATGATATAGATATGAGAACTGGTTGCACTGGAGCTCAGTTAATCATCTACCAAGATAGTCATTCGATATGATGTGAAGTGGCGGTAGAAAGTCTGCAATGCGATGTAGACAGCGGGGCCAGTGAGCAAACATTCAGCTGAAGCATTGTAAAGTGGATTATTGTAAGTTGTGATGGCAGGTAAAGTTGTGATGTGATGGCAGGTAAAATAGCATTAGACCAATTACATTGAGAGAGGTCGCTGAATTCGGTGGTACAAAGTGAATTGTGTGTTTTGGGACATGAATAATATAAAGTCAGTCTGCAGATGCAGCAAGTGGTTAGGAAGGAATAAAATGATGCTGTTTCATTTTAAAGCTATTGGGATGTCTTATTGCATTTCCACTGACTATTCCGAGTTCTGAAAAATGCACAATTGCTTTAGAAGCTGTTCAATGATGTTTCAATTTACTTGTTCTTGGAATGAAGATCTTACAGAGTCATACCGTACAGAAACTAACCTTTCAGTGCAGCTTTTTCAAGTTGACCAGCTATCCTAATGTAATCTCGTTCAATTTGCCAGCGTTTGGCACATATCCGACTAATCCCTTTCGATTCATGCAGCCAATCAGATGGCTTTGAAATGTTGCAATTGTACCATCCTCCACCACTTTGCCTGGCAGCTCGTTTCATATATGCACCACGCTCTCCGTGAAAAGAAATACGACTTATGTCCCTTTTAGAAGTTTCCCCTCCAATCTTAAACCAAAGGCTCCCTAGATTTGGACTCCCCTACTCTCGGAAAATGATCTTAGCCATTCACTATATCCTTACCTCTCATGATTTTAGAAACCTCTGCAAGATAGCAACATATCAAACCTGGGAATGTGAGATGTTCATATTGAACCACATAAGATCCTGAGAGCAGTGTATGAGGTACATAACTGATGGATATTTCCACAAAACCTAAGGATTCGGATTTAAGTAATGAATGTTTTCATTTTGACAAGGGTATTTTGAAGTCATGAATTTATTGTGTTAACTTTATGAGGACACATATGAAAATATTTACAAATTATTATCTATGAATTGCTCAGTTGGAGCAGGGAAGAATTATGGAGTCATAAAGTTCGAATAATTTTCGAGGAGACCTCACATGTTCCACTTTGGTGGTCGAATGGCACCATTGTATGCTTCAGCTCAGCGAAGGAGAAAATATAAACTGGCTGAGAAGGAAAGGGTGACTGCTCACAACAACTTATGGGAACGGAAAACCCATCAGTCACCTTCACTACTCATGGAGAATTCCTCTGAAGGATTCATTATATAGTCCTCACCCCCTGAAGCAAAGTTAATTCTGCCAAATGGAACTACTCCAGGAATAAAGGACAGAGTGACAGGCTAAGGGGCAGAGGGGGTGGGATGGCCTTGTTGGTAAGGGACAATATTAAGTCCCTTGCGCGGGGGGACCTAGAGTCAGGGGATGTAGAGTCAGTGTGAATAGAGCTTCGAAATACTAAGGGTAAAAAGACCCTCATGGGAGTAATCTACAGGCCCCCAAACAGTAGTCTGAATGGCGGATGTAAGTTGAATCAGGAAATTGGCCTGTCGCAAAGACGTTGCTACAGTTGTTATGGGGGATTTTAACATGCAGGTAGACTGGGAGAATCAGGATGGTATCGGGCCTCAAGAAAGAGAATTTGTGGAGTGCCTCAGAGATGGATTCTTAGAGCAGCTGGTGCTGGAGCCGACAAGGGAGAAGGCAATTCTGGATCTGGTATTGTGTAACGAACCAGAATTGGTCAGAGACCTCGAAGTGAAGGAGCCATTGGGAAGTAGTAACCATAATACAATAAGCTTCAATTTGCAATTTGAAAGGGAGAGGGTACAGTCGTAAGTGACAATATTTCTGTTGAATAAAGGGAAATATGGAGCTATGAGGGGGGAGCTGGCCAAAGTTCAATGGTGTAATACCTTAGCAGGGATGACCATGGAGGCACAATGGCGGATATTTCTGTGTATAATGCAGAAGTTGCAGGATCAGTTCATTCCTAAAAGGAAGAAAGATCCCAGGAGGAGGCATGAGCGGCCGTGGCTGATGAGGGAAGTAAAGAAACATATAAAGTTAAAAGAAAAAAAGTATAACATACCTAAGATAAGTGGGAAAACTGAGGACTGGGAAGCTTTTAAAGAGCAACAGAGGATTACTAAGAAGGAAATACGCAGAGAACAAAATGAGGTACGAAGGTAAACTGGCCAAGAATATAGAGGAGGATAGTAAAAGCTTTTTTAGGTATGTGCAAGGCAAAAAAATGGTTAGGGCAAAAATTGGACCCTTGAAGACAGAAACAGGGGAATATATTACTGGGAACAAAGAAATGGCAGAGGAATTAAATGGGTACTTCAGATCTGTGTTCACTGGGGAAGACACAAGCAATCTCCCTGAGGTAACAGTAGCTGAAGGACCTGAACTTAAGGGAATTTATATTTGCCAGGATTTGGTGTTGGAGAGACTGTTAGGTCTGAAGGTTGATAAGTCTCAGGGGCCTGATGGTCTGCAACCCAGGGTACTGAAAGAGGTGGCTCGGAAAACCGTCGATTGGTTGGTGATTATTTTCCAGAGTTCAATAGAATCAGAGTCGGTTCCTGAGGATTGGAGGGTGGCTAATGTTGTACCACTTTTTAAGAAAGGTGGACGAGAGAAAGCAGGAAATTATAGACCAGTTAGTCTGACCTCAGTGGTGGGAAAGATGCTGGAGTCTATTATAAAGGATGAAATTACGGCACATCTGGATAGTAGTAACAGGATAGGACAGAGTCAGCATGGATTTATGAAGGGGAAATCATGCTTGACTAATCTTCTTGAATTTCTTTGAGGATGTAACTCTGAAGTTGGACGAGGGAGATCCAGTAGACGTAGTGTACCTGGACTTTCAGAAAGCTTTTGATAAAGTCCCACACAGGAGGTTAGTGAGTAAAATTAGGACGCACGGTATTGGGGGCAAAGTACTAGATTGGATTGAAAATTGATTGGCTAATAGGAAACAAAGGGTCGTGATAAATGGCTCCATTTCGGAATGGCAGGCAGTGACCAGTGGGGTACCGCAGGGATCTGTGCTGGTACCGCAGCTTTTTACAATATATGTAAATGATATAGAAGATGGTATCAGCAATAACATTAGCAAATTTGCTGATGATACAAAGCTGGGTGGTAGGGAGAAATGGGATGAAGATGTTAGGAGATTACAGGGTGACCTGGACAAGTTAAGTGAGTGGGCAGATGCATTGCAGATGCAGTTTTATGTGGATAAATGTATGATTATCCACTTTCTGTCAAGAACAGGAAGACAGATTACTACCTCAATGGAATCAATTTAGGTAAAGGGGCAGTGCAGAGAGATCTGGGTGTTCTTGTACACCAATCAATGAAGGCAAGCATGCAGGTACAGCAGGTCGTGAAGAACTCTAATAGCATGCTGGCCTTCATAACAAGTGGAATTGAGTATAGAAGCAAAGAGGTGCTTCTGCAGCTGTACAGGGCCCTGGTGAGACCACACCTGGAGTACTGTGTGCAGTTCTGGTCTCCAAATTTGAGGAAAGACATTCTGGCTATTGAGGGAGTGCAGCGTGGGTTCACGAGGTCAATTCCTGGAATGGCAGGATTACCTTACACTGAAAGACTGAAGCGACTGGGTTTGGATACCCTTGAGTTTAGGAGACTGAGAGGGGATCTGATTGAGACGTATAAGATTATGGAAGGTTTGGACACTCTGGCAGCAGAAAACATATTTCCGCTGATGGGTGAGTGCCGAACCACAGAACACAGCTTAAAAATACGGGGTAGACCATTTCGGACAGAGATGAGGAGAAACGTCTTCACCCAGAGAGTGGTGGCTGTGTGGAATGCTCTGCCCCAGAGGGCAGTGGAGGCCGAGTCTCAGGATTCATTTAAGAAAGAATTGGATAGAGCTCTTAAAGATAGTGGAATCAAGGGTTATGGAGATAAGGCAGGAACAGGATACTGATTAGGAATGATCAGCCATGATCATATCGAATGGTGGTGCAGACTCGAAGGGCTGAATGACCTACTCCTGCATCTATTGTCTATTGTCTATTGTCTATTGAGTAAAACACATTTTCTGCAATTTGTTTAAGCAGAAGAAATTCAGAGGCTGAATAACATTTTCAAGTAACTCATTTTTTCCATTCGTCATGAGTTTAACTACCATTAGGACAACGCTATTTGCAGAGTTTACCTTTCTTTGTTTGTCTTCAGACATATTTGTCAGTGTGCATGTATGTGTGTGTGAATCTGTGTACATGTGTCTTTGTGTGCATATGTGTCTATGTACATTTGCAGCTGTGAAAATGTGTTTCTGAATGTATATCCGTGTGCACGACTCAGTGTGCGTCATTGTGCATGAGTCCGTACATATCTGTCTGCAAGACTGTGTATATCAAGTTGTATGACTCTGTGTGCATCTGTGTGACTACCCATGTGATTGACTCTCTGTATGGGTCTGTGTGTATCCATGTGTGTGATGCTGATCGTGTGTCCGTGTAAGTGACTATGTGCGTCTATCCAGTTGGAAGACTGCGTGTGTGCCTGTCTGTATCCGTGTGTGTGACTTCACGCATGTGTGTGCGTGTGTGTATGACTCTCTGGCTGCCTGCGTGACTTTGCGTATGTTTTAAAGAGTGTGATTCTGTGTGTGTGTCTGTGTGAGTACGCAGTGACTAATTTTGCGCACGTGTCTGTGTGTGTATCCACGTGTGTGATTCTGCATGTGTGTCTCTGCAATTATTTGTGTGTGCATCAAGTGTGTGACACTTTGGGTGTCTGGCTGTGTGCGTACCCATATCATTGACTGTGTGTGTGTACCTATGTGCTTGATTCTCTGTGCGCATCCACGTGAGTGACTCTATGTGTATCTGTGTGCGTGATTCTGTGATTGTGTGTGTGTGTCTGTCTGACTGTTGGTGCATCCTGGTGTGTGCCTCCGTGTGTTTCTGTGATTACTTCCATTTGTGAGACTGTATGTGTATCTGTGTGCATGACACTGATTGCATGTCTGCGTGACCGTGTGTGTGGCTGTGCATGTTTCCATGTGTGTGACTCTGTGTGTGTCTATGTGACGGTGTGTGTATGTGTTTGCGTGCGGATATCCACGTGTGTGTCTCTGTGTGCATGTGTGCATGACTCTGTCTGCCTGTGCGTCCATATACGTGACTGTGTATCCATATGTGTAACCCTGTATGTGTCTGTAAGTGCAGATATACATATTTCTGACTGTGCGTTATTCAGTCTGTAAGTGTGTGTGGGTATGCGTGTATGTGCAATTGTACATGTGTGTCTGTGCTTATATACATGTGTTCAACTTCGTGTGTGTGACTGTGTGCCTGAATCTGTGTGTCTGTGCGTGTATATACGTGGCTCTGTGTGTGTGTCACAATATGTATTCATGTGTAAACTCTGTACGTGTGTATGTGCGCATGCCTCTCTGTGCGTATCAGTGTGTCCATGCGCATGACTCTTTTGGTGTGGCTTGGTATGCTTTGGCGTGTATAACTCTGTATGTATCTGCACATGTATGCATATGTGTCACTCTGTTTGCATCTGTGTGTGACTCTGTGCGTGTGTCTGCTTCTTTATCCATGTGTGTGTGCATGTGCGTCTGTGTGTGCGTGACTCTGAATGCATGCCTGTGTGTTCGTCTGTCCGTGTCTGTGTGTATATCCATGTGCGTGACTCTGAATGTATTTCTGCGTGCACAACTCAGTGTGTCGTATGCATGTTTGTGCACTCAGTGTGTCGTATGCATGTTTGTGCATGAGTCTGTGACACTATATGTATCTGTCTGCATGACATTTGTGTGTATCAATGTGTGTGAGTCTCTGTGTGTCTGCCTGTGGGTGGACTCACGTGAGTGAATCTTTGCAATTATCCATGCGCGTGATTCCGTATGTGCTTCTGTGTGTGTATCCATGTTTCTGAATCTGTGTGTGTCTGTCTGTATCCTTGTGAGTGACTCTATGCGTGCGTCTGTGTACACAACTCTGTGTGTCTGTGTGCACGACTATACATGTGTCAATTACTCTATACGTGCCTGTCTTCGTGACTCTTGTGCGCAGCAAGTTGAATGACACTGTGTGTATGTGTCTGGGTGTAGTACTGTGAGTGATTCTTTGGATTTATCTAATTGCGTGACTCTGTGTGTTTCTGTGTTCGTATCCACATGCCCAACTCTGTGTGTGTGTATGTGTGTGATCGTATGTACATCCATGGGTTTGCCTCTGCGCGTGTGTGTGCATGATTCTGTGCGTCCCTCACCACTGGACACTGTGTGGAGAAAGTGAGCAGATGCTGGAGATCAGAGCTGAAAATGTGTTGCTGGTAAAGCACAGCAGGTCAGTCAGCATCCAAGGAACAGGAGAATCGACGTTTCGGGCATAAGCCCTTCATCAGGAATTCCTGATGAAGGGCTTATGCCCGAAACGTCGATTCTCCTGTTCCTTGGATGCTGACTGACCTGCTGTGCTTTACTTGACACTGTGTGTGTGTCAAGGTGAATTACTGTCTGTGTCTGGATGTGTGCGTACTCATGTCATTGACTCTGTATGTGTCTCTGTATTTGCACCCGTGCGTGACTGTCTGTGTGTCTGAGTATATGACTCTGTGTGTGCATCAAGGTGTGTGACTCTGTATGTCTGTTTGTAGCCACGTATGTGACTTTGTGTGTGTCTGTGCATGTGGTTCTGTGTGTGTATATCCATGTTTGTGATTCTGTGCGTTTCTGTGTGCGTATCCATGCATCTGACTCTGTCTGTGTTTCTGTGTGTGGCTGTTTGTGTATTCATGTGTTTGACACTGTTTGTGTGTGTGACTCTCTGTGTGCCTGTCTGCACGACTCTGTGTGTTACCCTGTGTGTGTCTGGCTGTGTGTGTATCTATGTATATGCCTGTCTGAGTTCGTGATTGTGTGTCTGTATCTGGGTATGTGACTGTGTCTGCATCCATATGTGTGACTGTGTGCGCCTGTCCGTGTGATTCTGTGAGTGTTCCTCTGTGTGTATCAGATCTGTGAGTCCGTGTGCGTCTGTATGAGTGCCCATGTGTGCCTGTCTGTCTGCTTGACTCGGTGGAGTGTATCTGTGTACCACAGTCAGTGCATGTATGTGTGCCTGACTCTGTATGTTACTCTGTGTGTGTACCTGTCTGCATGACTCTGTGCGTGACTCTGTGTGTATCTGTGTGCATGACTGTGTATGTATCTGTGTTCGTGATTCTGTGTTTGCAGCAGAGCACATAGCTCTGCACGTGTGTCTGCGTGCGTGGCTCTGTGCGCACCTGTGTGCATGTTTGGATGTATCGATGTGTGTGGTACTGTGTGTGACTTTGCGTTTGTATCTGTGTGAGCATCTGTGTGTGTTATTGTGCATATCCCTCTGTGTGTTTGTGTGTCCGTGTGTATTCGGCTGCGTACCTCATTGTGTGTGTCTTTACATTGTGTGAGTGACTGTGTCTGTGTTCACGTGAATTTGTTTGTGCTTCTATGCATGTCACTGTGCTCGTCGCTCTTTGTGCATCTTTGTGCACTTTTGTGTGTGTCTGTGTGCATGATTCTGTTCGTGTTTCTGTGTGTATCTGGACGTATCTCAATGCAATTGTCTGCGTGTTATCTACGCGTGTGACTGTGTGTGTCTGTGTGTGTGACTGTGTGTGCTTCTGTGTGCTTAACTCTGTCTGTGTATCTGTGTACGTGACTCTGCGTATGACTGTGTATGCTGTGTATGTTAGGTACTTGAGCTTCTTCCATGGGTCCAGCATGAACACAGGAACAGGAAGAACGTATTATTCCTGTCAAAACACCTACACACATATAGTAGAATACCATTGATGCGCCAATGTGACAAATAAATGAATCTGAGAGTGTGCATATTAATTGCACCATGTTTCTACTCCTGGCTCATTGCTAATGATGCACAGGGATTACTTTAACGCTGTTTGCTGACGGTGAGTAGAGCAAGGGGGGCGGGAGGTTGTGACCTTCCATCTTCAAAAATGCAGACTGGTACTACCTCTGGAGAGCAGAAGCTGGTAACAAGAGCTAACTGTTTCGGGAGTAAGGTATTGCAGCTGCTGACAGATTTGTGAACAACATGACGTTCAGTGCAAAATTACATATCAATTGCATATTGAGATGGGGAGTATTCATTCAGAGGCAAAAGCTCTATCTGGCAACCTACATGGGGCTCTACAGAGGTACAGAAACTATGGGTAATCCAGTAACACGTGAAAACACGTAAATTCTCACACTGTCAATGTGTTGGTATTTATCTCATGAGTGTGGGTCCATAACCCTTAGATTTTAACACTATCACCTCTTCTTTTCTCCCTGCACTGCAGATTAATCACTCATTTCTTTCAGACTTGACTTCTGGCACCGATATTCTCGGGATTATTCTGGTGATGCTTCTTTGTAAAGTCTTACTGTAGCAAGAATTATATAACTTATAAAGGAGAGAAAATCTGGGCAAAGTGTCAAAAATGCTATCTCAACAACACTACACAACTGGAGACATGTGCCTTTACTCCTATACATAAATTGTTTTGTAATGAAGGACGGCATACCATTTACTGAACTAATTACTTGCTGTCCTGTATGAATTCTTGTCGTGACTTAGTACCAATGACATCCAGATCCGTTTCGCCTGGACCACTTCTCACCTTCTAATAAATACATAACGAGAAGGATTTGCCTTGAAAGTAACTGTGTTCCATGCACTGATAAGTGTGATCTCTAAAAGCAATGATCTTTCATCCACAGTAGGAACTTTCTCTACGTATTCTCTTCATTGTCCAATTCTCAATCCAAGTAGTATATTCCTCCTTACCAATGAACTCCAACTTTCCTTACTCACCTGTTTGCAACAAAGTCAAACGTTTTCTGAAAACTCCCATTTGTGAATGTTACAACCAACATCCATCCCAAACTCCAACAGATGGAAAAAATGAGTTCTCTTTCATTCAAAAGATGATTTCGCTTTCCTGAATCGTGGCTGATTCTGCCAAATTATATCCATATTCTCCAAGTGTCGACTTAACACATTCCTTACAAAAAAATCAATATTTTCGTCAGAACTGACATCAAGATATCCACTGGTTAGTTTCGTTTTGCTCGACGCCCAGTTTTAAATATTTGCGGACACAATAGGTACTCTCCAGTCTGCCCTATCCTTCAACAATCTAAAGACTTTACCCTCTCTCAATACTCAGGGATGTGCCACAGAGAATGATGGAATTGTCAGTACAGAAGTGGCCTTGTTTGGACCAGCTCCTGAAAGAGCTATCCAGCACGCGCAATCCTCCAGCCCTATTTCCGTAGTCAGCTATATGAATCACTCATCTTTCGCGGCAACTTACCAACCTTCAATTATGTTTTTGCATATTTCCCCTTTCATAGCTCTGATCACCTTCAGTTTCTCATTTTCATCTGTCACTCTGTTCCCTAGTATTTCTGGAAGATTTTCGTTCTTTCTACATGGAGGCAAAGCCAACATGTACACTTCCCCACATAGAGATGGCCTCTGTCACTTCGTGAATAAATCAGAGGATGACACTCTGACATATGATAGGTGTGTCACCCACTCCAGCTTGGCAAGTTCCAGAATCAAAGCAGTTCACTTCATGGCCGTTGTCAGCACAGTCCTCTCCCAGATGTGAGGTTATAGGTTGTACTGAATGAGGTGGCATAGCGCTGTTACCTCCTTATTGTTGAATACCTATTTTTTCATACATTGTAACTCATGTAGGTGCAAATGTTCCAGGAAATTTTTCCAAGAAACCCTAGAGAACACAGCCATCATTCTTTTTTCGTCGCTCACAGACGAGAATGATGCTGGAAATGCACAGCAGGTCAGACAGCATCCGAGAAGGTGAATCGACATTTCCATTTTGATCCATTTATCAAGAAACCTGATGAAAATCCAATGTCCAAAACGTCGATTCTCTTGCTCCTCAGATGCTGGCTGGCCAACTGTGCTTTTCTGGCAGCATGCACTCGAGTCTGACCACCAGCATTTCCATTCCTCACTTACTCCTGTAGGTGGCTGTACAAACCGATGTGGCTTCCACAGACTGTTATTTTTGGAAAACAATGTGAATGTGAGACGGGCACATATGGGCCGTTGATGTGCCAGTGAGCTCCTTGTGCTGTTTAATCTTCGCTTTCACTTTTTCACACAAGTCTGAAGGTGCTTGACGCATTCCCAATGTTCTTCCCCCACTTTCTCCTGCCCTGGGTCAGACATTCCCAGCAGTTTATTGATATTCTGCTCACACCAGCGAAGCTTTGAGGGGAGCACTTTCTCGGCCCACCTTGGGCTCGCCTGCCGTTTCGGAGCTGGGAGAATCTCGCGTCAGTCATTGGGACGTTGTGCCCAGCCCAGCGCAGCCAATCAAGGGGTATCAGCGCCTCCGTGCCGGTGATATGGGGGCCCCTGGTCGAGGAACCTAGTGTTGGTGTGTCTGTCGTACCAGCGGATTCACAGGATCTTGCGCAAGCAGCGTTGACAATGGTGAGGAGTATATCATCTGACCTTGCACGTATGGAGACACTACTTGTGTAGTACAGCTGAACGAATTGCGAATATGCCAGCTCAAGAACAATAAGGTTGCTATAGCAGACAGTATCCCTGCTGAGGCATTGAAGTGTGGAGGTACAGAATTCCCAGTTCAGCTACACCCCCTTCTCTGCCTTATCTGCAAGGAGCAGAGGCTTCCTGGGAGAGTTCCGAGATGTCACAATTATCAACATTTTCAAAAAAAAGGAAATATCCAACCGTAGTAGCGACAAGGGTCTCTCCTTATGTCGACCGTTGGAACGTCATCGCCAATGTTCTCCTCAACTGTCTCCTTCCTGTAGTGAAGGCACTTCTCCCGTAGTCTCCTTGTGGCTTCTCGCCACAGCGGGGCGTAACAGACATCATTTTCACCGAATCTCACCCTGTACATGACCGTCTTCGTTCTTACAACATCTTTCACACTGCTATCTGGGAATCATAATGAAGCGTCCTTCTCTGTTTTGGCTACAACATGCTCTTTGTCATCATCCTTCGCCTGCTCCTGTCCATTAAAACATTACATCTCTACACAGTCCCAGTGACCAGAAATATTAACAATTTCCTTCCCCAGAGAAGTCGATGACAATGTCATTGCATAACATTCTGAACCTCAGTCATGAAAACAGCAGCACCACTACTGCCATTGGACGTGTTTGGTGATGCTAAGGAAGCGATGGCCCTGCGGTATTACCTCCATGGTATTAATCCAGGGACCTCAATTAGTTACCCAGGCCTCGGATTTCAATCCTACCATGGCTGATGGTGGAATTTGAATTCGTTAAAGTATCTGGAATTAAAAATCTAATGAAACTGAAACCATCTTCGATTGGCAGGAAAACGCATCTCACTCATTAATACCCTTCATGGAAAGAAAACAGCCATCTTCATCTGCTATGGCGTACATGTGACACCAGACCCACACAGATGTGGTTGACACTCAACTGCCTTTAAAGATAGTCAGCCATATAGTTATGTTAATCGCTACAAAGTCTAAAAGAAATGAAACAGGATATGTATACATCGACACTAACAATTCACAGCACATTTTACAGTAGTTCAAGGCTGCAGCTTACTAATATTTTCTCAAGGGGAAAGGAGAATACATTCTGACTCTTCCCGTGAGATTAACGTCCACTAATGAATATAAATCAATGACCATACTCAGGGAAGAGATAATGAGGTGATATAAGTCAGTTTAAACAGGGTCTTGGGTATTATCAGGGATATATATATATTCATGGGCATGGCGTTTAGGGATAGGGGAACAGAAGAAAATGAAGTTAATCGCAAATTATTACCATCCTAGCTGGCGCTCAATAATTCCTTTGTTTGCTTCATTTTCGCTCTCTCTTTGTTCCCCTATCTACTCAAATCAATATTTTTCTCCTTCAAAATAACCATCCCGGTCACCACCATATATCGCACTATTTCCCAGCCGCTTCCCATTCAGAAGTATAGTAACTTGTTTCAAAAAGCTCAATCTGTTTTTATCTCGTCTGAATTAAGTTTTCCCAACATGTGATTTATTTTTGTTTTAGACTGCCAGCATTTTTCTTTATTTAATTTGACATTTAATTTTGTTATTGCATGATATGTCGACATCGCTTGCAAGAGCATCATTTGATGACCATTACTAATTATCCTTTACTGTGAGGCCAACCACAGGACAGTATGGAGTCAACACATGGTAATAATATTGAATTCTTGAGCAAAGGACATCAGTGAAACATGTAGATTTTTTTAGACAAATCGCTGATAATATCATGGTTGCTACTAGTGAAACTTCCTTTAATTCTAATTCTTATTATTTAAATGTAAGTTCTTTCATCAGCTGTGGTAGGATTTGAAACCTTGTCCTTAGTGTAATAACCTGCGCCTCTGAATGACGTCAGAATAATTCTGACACAATATCCTTATTGAAAAATAATTCTAAAGACAAAATAAGATTTTGATAGAGATATGGCTAGAAGACAACTAGAACTGTGAAGTCTGCATTTTACCGAGATGTAGATAATGGTTTACTAGGCAACAGTATTGACACGGAGGGGGAGATTAGGGATTTATGGAGCTGGTAGTGAACAAGTTTGGTGATGGAGAGAATACTGTGTCATAATTCATGTCATGGCAAAAAAGGACTGTTTGTGAGCAGTCTTGCTCTCAGATGTTTGTGGGGAAAGGTTCAAATTCGTGTGTAATAACTTGTATTTGTGACTGAAACCGAAAAAAATGCTTTGTGTCTTTGCCAAATGTAGATAACAGATATAACATCAAGTTCAATTGTTTATGTAATTAATAATTGGTTAGAGATAGAGAGACTTACGAGGAACACCAACAATAGCGAGGATGGGATAGTAAGCTGCCTGAATAATCAACAGTGCACCGTATATCTTCCAATGAAATGTTGTCCAGGATAAATAGTAAAGTCCCAGGATAAACTCCTGTCCATCGCTGTAACATTCCAATCTAATGCTGTCCGATTCTGATCCAATGTGAGAACATTCATACCAAACGTTGTCAGATTCTGATCCATTGTTGGAACATTCCAGTCTAATGTACTCAGATTTTGATCTTTCCTCTCCCTTTCTCTGCAGCTGCTGACCCCTGTTTGTTTCGGAGATGATGGGTCTGGTGCTACAATAGGATGATATATTGGAAGCAGCCCCGTAGTAATAGCAGAGGGAAAACCTCCAGTGACACAATCAGAATCCACGGAGACTAACATCAATCACAATCACTAAACAAACAATCTAATTTAACCCCTTTCCCCTGAACGCTTCCAGCACACAATAATAACTATAGTGGATTGAATATTGACATCCCTGCCAATCGTCTTATCGCACATCGCCATTTTCTCGACTGAAGCCAGTGATGAGGGAGAGTGATGGACGTTTTCTTTTCTCTGGAATGTTCCTTGTTCATGGAAGCCCATGGAGTAATCACTCAGACATGAATATGACGTTGGCTAGGAGATGGAAAGGAATTGGGACAGTGGCTGTGGAGACTGGAGACGAGTACAGTCATGTTCCTCGGGCACCTCACTTCTTCTCGAAGATGGAATGAAATTTAATGTCCAGCAAGAAATTAAATGACATCCAGGAATTGGAATGCCGAAAAATAAAATGAACAGAACAGGGTAATTTCAAATATGATGTCCAGGATTATATTTAATAACTATGATTTAATCACATGGCAAACTGTCGGATAAGATCGATCATATCTGCACAAGATATTGAGAATTAAAAACAGACACAGACGACAAAATGTTACGGGTACAGTGGAAGTGCAGGATGACAATAGTGGAGACATAACTCAGTCCAAGCTTACGCAGAAACGATGGACTGAGTAACCACAATGTTTACTATAGTTATTCTGTGATATGCTTGAAACAGATACTAAATAGACAAACTTGACCAATGAAGGACACAGATTGTATCATCATCGCCAAAGATCTATTTCTGTTATTTCCTGAAGTGTATCTGTCTCTAAAATGTCGTTTGAAATTTCCTCAATTTCTGTAGTTTCATATGTGCAGCAGGGTATTCGCAAATAGAGGATCTGTTTTGAAGCAAAAGACGAAACAGAATCTGGTATAATGCAAGAATAGCTCGAATGAGAACAGGAATGGACCATATTTTCCAAACATGAGCAAGGTCAACGATTAGACCTATTAGAAAAAAACACAATACTAGAGGTAATGGAAATCAGATGCACAAATAGAAAATTGTCGAGAAGCACAATCGGTGAAGCAGCACCTCGAGACAGTTTCAGTTCGATAAGATTCCCTACAGTAGACTATTATAAAAAGGAATGGGATTGTGGGAGACATAGCAGTTTGGATTAGTGATTGGCTTGCTGAAAGAAAACAGAGGGTTGTAGTTGATGGAACATGTTCACCTTGGTGTCCAGTTACTAGTGGCGTACCGCAAGAGTCGGTGTTGGGTCCACTGCTGTTCGTCATTCTTATAAATGACCTGGATGAGGGCTTAGAAGGGTGGGTTAGTAAATCTGCGGACGACACTAAGGTTGGTGGAGTTCTGGATAGTGACGAAGGATGTAATAGGTTGCAGAGAGACATAGATAGGATGCAGACCTGGGTTGAGAGGTGGCAAATGAAGTTCAATGTGGACAAGTGTGAGCTGATACACTTTGGATGAAGTAATCGGAACGCAAAGTACTGGGCTAATGGTAAGATTCTTGGGAGTGCAGATGAGCAGAGAGATCTCGGTGTCCAAGTGCACAGATCCCTGAAAGTTGCCACACAGATTAACAGGGTTGTTAAGAAGGAATACACAGTTTTTACCTTTATTAAATGAGGGAATGAGTTCCGGAACCAGGAGGATATGCTGCAGCTGTACAAAGCTCAGTTACGGCCACACTTAAGAGTATTGTGTACAGTTCTGGTCACCGCATTATAAGAAGGATGTGGAAGCTTTGGTAAGGGTGCAGAGGAGATTTACTAGGATGTTGCCAGGTATGGAAGGAATGTCTTACGATGAAATACTGAGTCCCTTGAGGCTGTTCTAGTTAGAGAGAAGAAGGTTGAGAGGTGGTTTAAGAGAGACATACAATTTAATCAGAGGGTTCGATAGGGTGAAGAGGGAGAGCCTTTTTCCAAGTATGGGGACGGCAAACACGAGGGGACACAACTTTAAAATGAGGGGAGATAGGTAAAAGACAGATGTCAGAGTCAGTTTCTTTACTCAGAGAGTAGTAAGGGTATGGAATGCTTTGCTTACAACGGTAGTAGATTTGCCAAGTTTAAGTGCATTTAAGTCGTCATTGGACAGGCATCTGGACGTACATGGAATAGTGTAGGTGGGATGGGCTTCAGATTAGTATGACAGGGCGGCGCAACATCGACGGCCGAAGGGCATGTACTGCGCTGTAATGTTCTATGCTCTATATCGAATCCTGTACGAAACCTTTCAGAAAAAAAACCAACATGTTGAACTTAATAAGGTTAATTCTGTTTTTTCTCTTTTCTGATGCTGCCCAACTTGCTACATTTCTCCAGCATTTCGGTTTTGTCCCTTTCTTTTGGATTGTTCCAATCGGTCTGATCAGAATTAGAACACTGAAGCTGCCATTTTAGTTGACTTTCAAATATTTGGTCACGTACAATGAATGAGAAATAGCAAACTTTCTGGATTTGACAGGTCTCTAAATTACGATTACGTGTTGCATTGTGATTACTTACCATGAAATTCTCGAACTCAGTGTCACTGACATCGCACAGTCAATCCTCTTAAAGATTCAAAATGATGGGTACCCTTACATCAAGCCATGTTGTATCCTTGGTGTTACTCGGCTCGCAATTATTCAGCAAAATCTTACCTTTCTGAGATTTTAAAGCGAAATATGAAAACCTAAAGTATCTTGTTAAGTTTAACGGGACGTATTCATGAGTGTTAGACAGCATGAGCAAGCGCAGGGTTAATTTGACATCCCCAACGTTCTGGAGAATTTGATAAAGTTGTGTCTCCTTTAACCTCTTCCATCCAAGTGGTGCAGGCATAAGCACAGCGCTGCGTTCAAGTAGATTCCAAGATTTAAAAAAAAATAATGTGAAGGAACAGAAAATTCTGGATGGCAAATGACTTGGAATACAACATGCTGCGGTTTGTGTTTTCATTGTTCAGTAGAGGATATCATCAATGCAGAATTATCTCCAATTGATGACAGTTTAGCTCAGGGTCTTTCGTGGCACGCTCCGTGAAGTATTCCTTGATGGCAAATGAAGTCACTCTGGTCCTGCCTCAAATCATAGGAACAAGTTATTGCAGATGCTGGATCTGTACTGAAAGCAACCATGGAGAACTTGGTGTGCAAGTTCATAGCTCCTTGAAAGTCGGGTCGCAGGTGGATAGGATAGTGAAGAAGGATTTCGGTATGCTTTCCTTTATTGGTCAGAGCATTGATTGCAGGAGTTGGGAGGCAATGTTACAGTTTACAGGATGTTGGTTTGGCCACTTTTGGTATACTGCGTGCAACTCTGGTCTCCTTGCTATGAGAAGCAAGTCATAAAACTAGAAAGGATTCAGAAAAGATTTACAAGGATGTTACCAGGGTTGGAGAATTTGAGCTATGGAGAATGATGAACAGGCAGGGGCTGCTTTTCCTGAAGCATGGAACGCTGACAGGTGAGCTCATAGATATTTATAAAATTATGAGCGGCATGGATAAAATAAATAGACAAAATATTTTCCCTGGTGTGAGGGAGTTCAAAATGGTGGGTAGCAGGTTAGGCTAAGAGGGGAATGATATAAATGGACCTGACGGACAACACTTTCATGAAGAGGGAGGTGCACGTATGCAATGAGCTGCCAGAGGAAGTGGTGGGGGCTGAAACGAGTGCAACATTTAAAGGGCATATGCATATGAAAGGGATGGATTTAGAGGAATGTGGGCCAAGTGCTCCAGAATGGAACTAGATTAGGTTGTGATATCTGTTCGGCAAGGATGAATTGGACCAAAGTGTCTGTGTCTGTGCTGTACATGTCTCTGACTCTGTGTCTCTAAAGCTTCCAGATTGAAGCACAGTTAGCGTTGAACTTTTATTCAAGAAGGGAGTAAGGGTCAAACGAAGAGTCTGCACGACAGCCGTTCTCAGCTTGGTGTTCGGGAGACTATTGGAAGTAATTTGAAGTAATAGATTTAATTTACATTCGGAGAGGCGGGATTAGTCAAGAACAGGCAGCATGCGTTCTTTTCAAGGGAAATTGTATCGGGCCACTTAATTCAATTTTTGATAAGGTGTCTAGATGTGCCAATAAGAGCAATAATTTTGAGGAGTGTCTTTCGATACCAAAAGGCTCCTGATAAGGTCCCGCATGGAAAACTGCTAAAAATAATTAAGAGCCCATCGAATCCATAAAATGCGTTAAATGCGTTAATTTGGCTAATTAACAAGATGCAGAGGGTGATGGTTAAGTAGTAATCATTCCTGACTGAAACTTTGTGGCCATGGAGTCTCACAGTGCTCAGTGTTGTACCCTTGCTGTTCATCGTTTGTATAAATGAGTTAGGTTTGAATGAAAGAGGGTTGATCAGTTAATTTGCAGATGATACAAAACTGATGGTCGTAAATAGTGAGGAGGTTAATTATAACTGGTTTTGAGGGTCGTTAGATGAGCTGATCAGCGGTAAGTGGAATTCAATCCGGCTCAGTCAAAACAGACATAATTGAAGAGAGAACTTGTCTTTGCATTCAGGTGTTAAACAAAAGGTTTGTGGTTGGTAGATCAACCAGGAAGGAAGCCTATTTCATTTCCCCTTCATCACACAGAAGCAATGCCCATCCAGCGACATCATATAGTCATGGAGTCATCAAGATGTATAGCACAAAAACAGATCCTTCCGTCCAACTCGTCCATGCCACCTAAATATCCTAAAATAATCTTGTCCCATTTATCAGCATTTTCCCGATATCCCTCGAAAACTACCTTATTCATAAATCAATCCAGATGCCTTTTAATTGCTGCATTTTTACCAGCCCCAAGAATTGCTCTGGAAGCAGCACGCATTGAGTGAAACATGTTACCTCCTGAATAATTTTAAGCCTTTCTCCTCTCACCCTAAACCTGTGCCCTCTCGTTCTGAGTTCCACCAAACAAGGGAATGGACCTTGCCTATTTGAACGAGCCACGCATCTCACAATTTCGTTATAAGATTAGTCCTCAGCTTCCGCTACTCCAGTGAAAACAGCCCCAGTCTATTCAGCCTCTCCCTGTTGCTCAAATCCTCCAACGCTGGCACCAGCATTGTAACTCTTTTCCGAACCCATTCAAGTTTCACAACATCCTATAGGAGGGAGACAAAAATTGCACACAATATTCCAGAAGTGGCATATCCGGTGTCCCATATCTATGCAACATGACTGCTCAAATCATATCATCCATGCCGTGAACCATGAAGAAAGCATATTGGTAGCCTTCTTCAACAGTCTTCTAGATATAATTCAAATACATCAGGTTGTTGTTAATTACAGTGCACCGAGTATTCTTATTAGCTTTCACACAAATGGATTTATTTTGAAAGGCAGTCTCTCTTATCCATACCATATCTTCTGTCTTATGACAGTCAGCTTCACGACATACAGCAAGTGTGAGATGTGCATGGAACATTTTTGACAAAGAGTTGATAAAATCTTCCCCTGCTTCCAGTTGAACACTCAGAACGGACTTTCGTATATCTGTGGTAGTGTCAATACCTTCAGACCAGTGAACTAGGATTCAAGTGCTATCTTCGACAGAGGTTGGCTACACCATCTTTTAGTCTGGAAATATAAAAAATCGAAAATGTGCATAAGTCACCAACTGTCCCTTCCCGAAGTTTCGGAACGGAATATTCCTGGAGTTTTTCTCCAATCAGACACTCCGTTGCTCAGTTTGTACAGGTGAGCCTCCTTGTTCACCAGTGAGCCTGTCCGTCAATGACCTTTCCCTCCGCCAGTATGCCCACATTCATTCATTGTTCAAAATCCCATTAACCCTATCCTCACGAAAGGCCCCCTCCTCTCTATTGTACAGGAGCTGCCGTCAATCTCCCAGACTCCTTTGTAATGCGTTTTGGCACTGCTGATTTTTGTTTTGGAGAATGCCCAGGTCATGAAGAGCCAGAGACAGCACCTGCGTCTGTATAGACCTAATGTTCTCTCATTGCAGATCCCTTCCTCTAGGAAAAACACACGGAAAATGAAACCTATCCAAGTACAGCGACTGAAGGATGGTTCTCATCAGCGGATGGTTTTGGGAAAAATAAGTAAGAGTTTTCAGTTTGTGGAAAATCTGTGAGGTTCTAACCAGAAATTTCAGCCTGGAATTGTGCTAAGCGGATTCACCAACACCCAACGGAGATCCCAAGGTCCGGGTATAACTCATTGATTTCATTCTCCTTCTGCAGACGAGGGCTGGAGAACTGAATCCAGAGAGAAGACAGGAAGGGAGAAAACCGAGAGTGGAGGAACGAATTGTGGCGATTAGTTTGGATTTCAGTTCGGGGAAGACAGCAAGCGTGTGGGATGAAGATTTAAAGTTTTGTGAGAATAAGAGAGGAAATCTGTGCAATTTATGACGAAAACTGACTGTTGTGAATTTCCATCTTTTATTAACAGTGTTGACTTGTTTTCTGAATTGTAGAAGGTTAAAAATCTCAAGATACCAATCCGTATTGTAACAGGTTTACATGAAAATAAAACCTAAGGAAGGAGCTTCCTCTGAAAGCTTGTATTTTCAAATAGACTTGTTGGACTGGAACCTAGTGGCGCGTTTTTATTTAACTTGCTCAATCCCGTTCCACAACAGTACCTCCACATCATAGATTTCCAGTGAACGTTGCAGAAAGGATGGATTGCAGCTGAGAAATTCAAGAGAAACTTCATGTTCCAATCTGAAAGTTGTTTGGTCCGTGCCAATGTGAATATCATTAGCCTTTTCAAGGGAATGAAAATGTGTTCATTACGTCTGAGGACAAATATTTCAAATGTCAAGTGACTGAGAATGTACTGAGAGACACACAGAGACACTCAAGTGATCGACAGTGTTGTGACCGTGGAAAGAGATTTAATGGTTTTTCGAAGTCTTCAAAGTCAGAAAAAAAAGCACGCAACCTCTCTGCGGAGTAATGATGCCATAGCTTTGTTTTATATGAAAACAAGTCACAATGGAGAAAGGCCATTCACCTGCTCCGTGTGTGAGAAGGGGGTCACAAATCAATCTGCCTTTTGTCACACCAGCGAATTCAAACTGAGGCTGTTTGTCTGCTCTCTTTGTGAAAAGCAATTTACTCCGTGATCTGCCATTGTTGCACACAAGCGAACCTGTACTGAGGAGAAGCTGTATCGCATCCCTTCCTGTCGAATGAGGTAAAGGTTCACTTGCATTCCCAGTGCACACGAATGAGTTCACAGAGGGTAGACACAATTCACCTGCTCCATGTGTGCGCGGGGATTCCGTAATCTTCCTTACACCCAGCGCCCTTTTTCATGAGGACACTCCTAACCTGTTCTTTGTATGTGAAGACATTCACTGAATTATGGGAACTGGTGAAACATAAGCAAGGCATCGTTTATACTAGTTATTATTTGCATATTGATACTCTGACATTTTTTGTTCTTTTCCACTCATGTTGTCAGTCCTTACACCTACTGGTGTTTAATATTCTTGGTATGTCACTGCTGTTGAGGGCTGCGATGACATTTTTAGAATTACTATCTGCGATGTTTTCACTTGATTCAAGAAATCACAACGGGAAATTGTTTCCAAATTGATTATAGACTTTTAGTCGAAACTTACTTCGATTTTTGAAGCATCATCTACAATTCCGTTCCTGAAAGTTTCAAAGGGTTAGCATCTCAAATGGAAGAAGAAATGCTGATTTTTCTTATTGACGTGCACATTTAGTACATTCTCAAATTCATTCTGCAATTTAATTATCAAAGAACGTGAAACAGAATAATGGATATGTCAGAGACGCACCAGAGAAAAGTTTCATGAATCAACATTGATAGTGGTGAAGTTTAAAAGTCTCTGAATCAAATCATTTTTGAGAGTGCAACAGGAATATTTGAGAAACTCATCAGCTCCAACAAAGATTGGGTTGAATCCCACTCAGTAGATGTACGTCTTGCCAGTGAAGCAAAAAGTGAAACCGAGCTGATATACAAAGTGATCCCAATAGTTAAAAGAATGCACAACATGAAAGTTGTCAAGACTTTACGTCAGACATATGGAGATCATGCGCAAATAAAGGTCAGATGAACGAACACAATGATCAAAACAAATGTTTAAATACTATTGGATGGAAGGTTCTTAGAGAGTTGGCAGGAAGTGGAGTTGAGGACAAGATGAAATTAAACATTATCGTAATAAATACGCAGAACGGACTCAAAGAGCTCAATTTCCTTTTCCTCGTTGCATATAAGCTATGTCCACAAGAAATTCAAACTATTTTGGACGATGAAAATCTATGTACTATCTGAGATGGGATGAAGAGGGAACTTGACCCAAACATTACAAAAGTTTCCCCCTGAAATCAGTAGATGGTGACATAGTCACTGGCAGAGATCAAAGATGTCCTGATGGATTGATTACGTCTGTGAGCTGTGTACACATTAGTTGGATATTTCACATTCTCCATTAGAAGGTTACCTCAGATTACAATGACATCTTGCTCAGATGCGGCAAAGGGCTGAGGAATACCAGATGGAGACTAATTTAGATAAATTCGAGGTGCTGCATTTTGGGAAAGCAAATCTTTGTATGACTTTTAAACTTAATTATAATGTGCTAGGTAGTGTTGCTGAACAAAGAGACCTTGGATTTGAAGTTAATGGCTCGTTGACAGTAGAATAGCAGGTAGACAGGATTCTGAAGAAAGCATTTTTTAGTGCTTTGCTTTATTGGTCGCAGTATTGAGTATGGATGTTGGGCGGTCATTTGCGGCTGTAGAGGACGTTCTTTAGGCCACTTTTGCAATATTGCATGCAATTCTGGTATAATTCCTGTCGAAAGGAGGTTGTCAAAACTGCAAGGTTCAGAAAAGATTTACAATAATGTTGCCAGGTATGGAAGGCTTGAGCTAAAGGGAGAAGTTGAATGGGCTGTGGCTGTTTTCCCTGGAGCATCAGAGGTTGAGGAGTGACCTTATAGTGGTTTGTAGAACCATGAGGGGCATGGATAGGATAGATATACGAATTCCTTCCACTGTGGTTGGAGAGTCCAGTACTAGAGGGCATAGGTTTAGCGTGAGAGGGGAAAGATATAAAAGAGAACAAAAGGCATTTTGTTTCTTGCAGAGGGTGCTGGAATGAGCTGCCAGCAGAAGTGGTGGCGACTTGTACAACTGCAACGCTTAAAAAAGCATGTGGATGGGTATATGAATAGGAAGTGTTTTGAGGGTTAGCAACCAGATTAGATTGGGATACCTGGTTGCGCATGGAGGAGTTGGACTGAATAATCTGTTTGCGTGCTGTTCGTTACTGTGAGTCTACAAATCTACAAATGATCTCTGAAAGTTTCAGTCATTCAGCTGGAAGAGGAACACCGAAGTTAGGAAAGGACTTTAGCTACTTACCAAGCAGAAAGGCGACGGTGTCACGGCATTTTTCTCTTCTGTTGACGCCTGTCGTTCGATAACCTACTCCTTTCATAAAGGCAACTCCTCATAAGCATCTTCCAAAGGAGAGAGTGGAGATGTTCAGGAAAGGACTTGGGGCAGCAGAGTTTCAGATGATCTCACTGTGCTCGGTGAGAGTGGAGTGAATGTGACAGGCTGGTCAAGACTGCATTGCAATTGTTAAGTTTGAAGGCAACAGAGGAATTGGTGATTGTTTCACCAGCTTTGAGCTGGTCGAAGTTGGGAAAAAAGGCGAGGTTATGGAGAAATAAACACCTGGAGTTGGTGATAGTTGGTATTTCTGATTGGAAGCTCATTTTTATGTTCAAGATGTGACTGAGATTGGGAGCAGGGTGGTGCAGGCCCACGCCGTTTTCAGGGCGAGGAATGGTATTAAGGCAGAGATGGAAATTCTCAGTGTTTGTGTGAAAGCTGACTTTCAGGTTCTGAATGAGTTCACTGAGTGGCAGTGTGGAGATGAGAAATAGGAGGGGCCAAGAATGGACCATTGAGGACGCCAAGTCCAAGCAACTTGGAGACGAAACAAAGGTTGGAGACGAGGGCAGTCGATTGCAAGGACTCTGAGTTCAAGAGCGTTTATCTCCTGACGTGCGATGAGAATGGAATTAAAACTGAGAAGAAGAGAACTCGAACAGACAGTGAGTATTAACATTTATTGACGACCATGGCGAAGCTGTGGGGAACAGTTTCGTGGGAAGACAGGAGGAGGTAGGTCTCATGGACAAGAAGAGTTCTTACAGAGTGTGACAGGAAATAGGAGAGAAGCTTGAGCAGGTCTCTCACCGAAATAGGAATTAGAGTCTGTTTAACTTTTGAGTTAGTGGTTGGAGTATGAAACAGACGAAACTGATCAGATGAGACCCCCTTCCAAGTGAGCAGTCAATGAGGTTAAATATTTAGTTGGACTGTGCGTATCACAGACTGACTCATTTGACAGTTTTGCTAAATATTAGCAACTAAGAATGAGCTAAGCATCATCATTGAAAATAGCTCAATTCTAGTTGTAGTTGACAGCAAATTCGAGCGCCTGCTGCAGTTAGCTGTGAAGATGCTGGTGGCAGGTGAGCTGACTGTGTGAATCTCTTCTCACGCACTGACAAGGTAAATGGCCTTTTCCTAGTGTGAATTAGGTGGTGAATCAGCAGAGTAGAGTTTGTCGTGAATCCCTGCCCACAGTCAGAGCAGGAGAACAGCCTCTATCCAGTGTGAATTCGCTTGTATACATTGAGGTCAGGTGATCATTTGAACACAGTCCCACACTTAGAAGACATGAACGGTCTCTCGTCAGCATGCAAATTTTGATGATCTATCAGATCTTCAACATTTAAAGCATTTCCAACAAACTGAACATTTAAAAGGTCCTCTCATCTATATGTATATGTTGATGGAACAATAACTCTGTTTTTTAAACATGAAATCTGGGAATGCTGCAGCTGCTAAGACTTCTGATTCTCTCTGGAAAAGAAAATTCAAAGCTCGCTCCACTAACCGGGGGGTGTATGAGGTCAGAAGGCATGAGAGTTATCGGAAATGTAACCGGTTTTGAGCAATATGGGGGCGAGACCAGGACAATAATGTGTTCTGTTCAAGAGGTAAAGGCAGGTGAGATTAAGTAACAGGAACGTTCATCCCTCATGGCTACAGAAATTTTGTTCGGCCTGGAAAGGAACAAAGAAATAAAAGATGTGTCCGATGCCAGCTGTGCAGCCGACAAAGAAATACATTGAACCAAGAAATACGAAAAAAATAGGGGACAATTTCAAACTGATTGTTTCACTTGTGAGTGGACAACGCTGTAAAGCCTGGGTAGTTTTATTTCAGAAAACACAAACAGGTTGCTCTAATGGCAAATAATGATGGCAATAAATACTTGCCAGCCAGCGACTCCTTCATCACACAAATGAATATAAAAAGGCTATGATGTGTGCTTTAATTTTCAAATATATTTGTTCCGACATTTAGTGTTTGTTTTTGAAAATGTTTATAATCTCACAAATTGGACTGGACTTCGATTTGCACTTAACAGTAAGGTCCCAGGGAGAGTTGCTGAAGAAAGATAGCTTTGAATACAGATTAAGCGGTCCTTGAAAGTAGAGTCAGAGGTAGATAGGATAGTGAAGAAGGCGCTTGGCATGCTTTCCTTCATTTGTCAGAGTACTGAGCGCAGGATTTGCAACGTCATAATGCAGCTGTACAGCACATTAGTTAGGTCACTTTCGCAATATTGCAGACAATTCTAATCTCCTTCCGATCAGAAGGATGTTGTGAAACCTAAAATTGTTCAGAAAAGATTTACAAGGATGTTGTCATGGTTGGAGGATTTGGGTTATCGCAAGAGGTGGTTAGGATTGGGCTTTATTCCCTGGACGGTCGGAGGCTGAGCTGTGACGTTATAGAGGTTATAAGATCATGAGCAGATTGGATACGATAAATAGACAAAGTATTTTCCCTGTGGTTGGGGAGGCCAAAAGTCGAGGGAATAAGTTTATGGTCAAAGAGGAAAGATATAAACTTGAACTAAGGGGCAATTTTCACTCAAAGGTTAGTATGTGCACAGAATGAACTGCCAGAGGAAGTGGTGAAGACTAGTACAACTGCAACATTTAAAATGGATCTGGGTAAGTGTATGAATAGGAAGGTTTTGCAGGTATATGGGCTGGGTGCTGACAGGTGGGACCGATTTATGTTGAGATATCTGGTCGGGATTGACGAGTTAGACCGAAGAATCCGTTTCCGTGCTGTACATCTCTATGACTCTATGACTCTAAATGTCAAAAAAGCAAAGTGCAGCGAAATGGGTTTAGAGACAATTGCCGATTTGATTGTCATGGATCAGTTCTGGCGAAAGATCCTTTCTATCCTGGAGGAATCAACAACCCTTAATAAGTTTTATATCAAACCCGTCACTGTGGATTGTTGCATTTTTCCCTTGAATGTTTAATGTCAGCTGGAACTCAGAAAAGAGATTCTCAGGGAAGGTTCACAAAGCAGCAATAATGCTTCATCTTTCCGGGTCACGCTAAATGGAACAAATGGCCTCTTTGCGTTGAAAGTAAAGCCCTGGTGTGGGTTAATCCTGTGACGTGTGAGAAATGTTCCCAGCAGAGATCTCAGACATGGACCAGAATCTCATTTCCAACCAGGTTTAGAATCAGAAGGAGAACAACAGTAAGTATTGGAAATGTGCTTACAATTAGAGATGCTTTTAAATGTGTGATCTGCCCCTGACTGAAAGTGAATCATCAGGTTTAATTTCCTCTACATTGGTAAAGATAAAACAGTGTTTAATAAAACTGCAACATGGAGATCAAGAACATGTGAACAGTCAGAGAAGGAGTATAAACAGCCTGTCTCGCCCCCTCCTGAAACCACACAGGATACATCAGGTAGAAGTGAGAGAAGGGGCTAGGTTAGAAATTATACTTCACCAACAGTGTTGACAGGGGGAGGGTTGAAACAATTTCACTTATAATCCTTCCTGACCTATCACTGCATTATACATGTAGTTATTAAAGAAGAATAATTAATTAGATTTAGTGCTGTCTATGGTTAGTATTAATTTACCATGATGCAATCGCATCTGAATCTTTAGCACTTTCTAATGAAGTGTAACTTTGATGTGAATGTTATCACGTCATTGTTACTTTTTATTTCTACTTTACATTATTTCCCAACTTGCGCATTTTCCATTCACTTGTCCTATCCAGACTTAACTGCCAAAAAAAAGCTTTAACTTGGTAGAGAGTTTGACGTGACAATGTTTGCGTTTTACTTCGCAAAGCTCATATAAGGCTTGATGCCATCCAACACAAAACAACCCTCTTAATTCGCATCGCAAATAGGTTTCTGTACTCACCTTCACAACTGACACACAGTGATTGGAGTATTACCATCTACAAGATGCTTTGAAGTGAACTAGAAAGGCTTCCCCAACAGCATCTTTCCGATCAGGTCTTTTGAGGAAGCAGCAGCTCTCTGAAAGCTTGTAATTTCAAACAAACCTGTTGGACTACAACCTGCTTTTGTGTTATTTCCACTTTTTATCCAGAAATATATCATGCTCCTTTTGTGTCGCTTGGTTCCAAATACCTGGACGTGTGCCATCCCTGCAGCCACCACCATCCAATGTTACTCTGTGTCTAACTGCAGGACATGCACTACGGATTTCCCCATACTTCCTATGAGAAATACATCTCATCTTGCCTGCAACGCCAATGCTTGATAATAAAGTAAAATAAATATCATATTTAAATTAATATATACTCCTTAGCAAAGAAACTGGAATAGGAACGTTGTAATGGCGTGTAGTTTTCTCTCTCTCTCTCTTTCAATTGCACTTTGGTATTTACCGGTTCTGTTCTGGTTACTACTGACGTTACATCAACTTGTCTCCTTGGGAGTGACTTACGTTTAGAAATAACGCATACAGAGATGCATGAGCTTCAGGCAACAGAACAAACATGAGTTTAAAGATTTTCCTTCCATATTATTTATCTGTGCCCAAACTGTGGAGTGTTCTTAATGATCCATTCTAAGATTGTGACCCCTTCCTAATGACTGCCTGTGCCTTGCTACCCATTTCCTTGGGGTCAACTCTCTCCAGATTGGTCAAAGACATTTTCTCGTGGGAGAACATCTCATTGACTTGATGGTATCAAAATGCGGACACATTCCCCTGGCCACATTAACCATTTCATGTTCAGCTGTATTTCAAGGAGCTGTATGTGTTTGGGACACACTCTTCAGTGCAAATTCACAGTGAATGTACATGTTATTTATTTCATAACACGTCTTATCAGCACAGCGCCTAACATTCCAAAAACATGAAACAAACTAACTTGCATGAAAGTTTCATGTCTGTCTCAACATCGCCCTGCCATGTCTTGATCTGTCAGATAGTGAAAAGACTACCAAATGCGGCTTCCTAAAATAATGTTGTGGTAAATCATGTGAACATTTCAAAGAAAAGTATCAACTCATATAAATTCTATCAACTTTTCAGATTTTAACTGCATGCAGGTGAATACTAGACTGGAAGGTTCGTTAGAACTACATCAGAAAGGAATTTTACCATTCCATTTATTACTTGCTGTTTTTTGAAAATCTGAGGTTCCTTGATGGATAAACACTTGTAGAGTTATTGGGATAGAACAATGACAGATACTGAAATGAGGGAACTCAGGGTGGGGTGAAACTTTGGAATTTGGTGTCAGTGACAGTAGAACTTCAGTTACCCCAGCACCCTCTGTTTCTATTTCGGATGTCCTGCAGCTACACGGTCATGTTTTGTGTACTGTGGAGGTATTTGAAAGGAACAGTAAACAGGTTCTGACTGGTTCTGTGGTAGACAAACTGTAAATGCCTGAATATTAGTCCTGTGGGATCAAACTGAAATGCGTGCTTGTGAGTGGGAAGGAGAGGGGTAGAGGCAATTCGACATTGTTAAGAATTTCTCTGTAAGGAAATGAACATTCCCGTTCCTAGAATAGTCACAAACACATACGATCCTAATGAGAGTTTAAATTAAGGAAGTTAGTTTGAGACACAGACCATATTGATTGGGCAACTCACTGTGGAATGTGTCGTAAAGTTGTCAACCATGACAGTCATTCAGTACCTTTCAGGTGATCATGTGAAGCGCCAGAGGGCTCATTGGCAAAGCCAAAGTGCTGGAAAGTGCGAGGTGGATAACGCGAGAAAATGGACCGAAGGACCGCTGGGCACAGCTAATGAAGGCTGCGTGGCACAATGGAGAGTGTACTGGCGTTCTGGGCGGTTACTGAAGCGACCATTGTAGGTGGACTTTTAAAATTCTTCCAGAGTCATGTCGTTGTCCAGCTTCTGGATACATTGTCGACATTGAATGGTGACATGTAAATGAGTGGAAAATGAACTTATTTAAAGCGAAGAAAAAAAATAGACAAGCATCACTTATTACTTTCCGCTTCTGGTTAGAATTCGGTTCCTTACCTGGCAAAGCCTCGTTTCGATTTCTGGTCAGGTAATAAAAAACATGCTTCTCACAACCACAAAACATGATCAGAGCAGCTCTGAGAGGAATCCTTCCAATGTAACAGAGCGGGTAATGTATCTGGAGACATCAACGTCAATTGCCAGACTCTCAAAGAGGACGCAGCCTTGACTGCCTGTTCAGTAGAACATTTAACACTTCATTTTCCTCCGATTCTGCATCCCAAAGAGTTTCGAAAGAAACACAAAGCTCAAATTGGGTTTTGTTGCTTGTTTCCTTTTGTCACCAAGCTGGTCCATTTATTTTTTCCTAAAAGGTGTTCATTTTCGCAAGGATACTATGCCCTTGGTTTATTTGAAAGCACAAATAAAACGCTTCCCGTGCCAATTAGATTGGTTTAGTGCAGAAATTAACGGGTTAGAATTCTGGTTTATGTTTTTATGTGAACAGGTCAGACTTCAGTACAAGGTGGTCATGTTTTGTAAGCGACTTGTAAAATGGAAGGGGAGTTGTCAGCGCTCTTTAGATACGCAGTTCAGTACAGCCCAGAAATAGTTATGAATTCAGCTTTGTGAAGAGCTTCACTCTCCTTATGCCTTATCTGGTAGATGTACTGGGCAAACTTTCAGCTCCAGAAAAAAAAATTTGCCCGAGAAAATGATATCGCTCCTTCACCAGTAGGCGTGCTGCCTACTCTCGTTGAAAATCCAGTGGAGATGCAGGCAACTGAAGAAATTAAGAATTTGTTTTGCAGGAATTTTCCCTGAATGTGTGGTTACAAGATCACGAAGGCACAGGTTGAAGCAGGAGAGATTTAAAGGCACAGAAACGGAGGCTGGCTTAACTTTATCCGAGATCTTTCTTTGATCAGCTAAAGGGCACAGAGCAGGAGCAAACAGGTAAACATGCAAGTCTCTTTAGCTCTGCTAAGCTGCTTTAATTACAGCAGAAAATGAGAAATTAAAACAGTTGAATCAAAAATTATTTACAGCGAAGGAGCGTGCATGCTGCCTTGTGTGAATGGATCATATTGAGGGAATGGCGAATATCGCACATTAAGCAGATAAGAAATGGGCAGAGATTCATCAAATTGATTTGCCAGTACAGTATGGAAAGGAGGTGCTGCGAGTGGCGCATGAACCTCCACTTGGAGGACATTTAGTGGTGAGTAAAACAGTGGCTAAACTACAAAGACATTTTGCTGGCCTGGACTACACAACAATGTATTTGAATTTTGCCAGGCATGTTATATATGTCAGCTACTCGGAAACCCACCGGCATTAATAAAACCTTTTATACCCATTGCAGCATAGGAGGACGTTTTCACAATAATCATTATTGAAGGTGTTTGTCCCCTGCTCAAACAATAATTGGGAATAAGTAATTATTAACAATAATGCATGTGCCGACTAGATATCCACAGTCAATTCCATTTCAGAACATCACAGCAAAAAGCTTTGTATTTCACTAGACACAGATTACTAGTAAAGCTCCAGCCAGATCAACGATCAAACAACTTCCTATCTATTCAAAGAGGTTATGGATAACTTCTGAATGAAGCAATTCAATGTTACTGCATACCATCTTGATTCACAAGGAGTGCCAGAGAGATCTCAGCAAATGCAAAAGACCATGTTGAGGACTTATGGTCAAGATTATCCAGATGATTGTGATAGGGGAGTTCCGTTTGTCTTTTTTGCGATCAGAGATTCACCAAATGAATCTATCAAGTTGAGTCCATTTGAAATAATTTTGGGGCATGAAGTAATATGTCCATTTAAATTAATAGAGGAGAAATTATTAAGTCAGAATTCAGAGATCATCCATTTGGTCTGTGTATCAAATTTTAGAACTGATTAAATATAACTGGAGAGTTGGCGAAGCAAAATTTAAATGTATCGCAGCATACAATAAAACTGTAAGCAGATAATAAAGGAGAAATTTGCAATTTTGAAATTGTGGATAAGTTATTGGTGTTACTTCCAGTAACAGGTGAACAGTTAAAAGCAATACTTAGTGGACCGTATCAAATCGAGGTGAACTACTTGCTAATGACTGCAGACAGGAAGAAATCTCACAGTGTGCCATGTGAATATGGTCAAACGTTATTTTGACAAGGAATTAAAACAAGATGAAATTTTGTTGATGATTACAGCACAAAAGGAAGAACCAAGTTTTGAGGCATCTGAATTAGGCATTTCTCAAATCAAATTGGACAACAAGGAAGTTGTCAAAAAGTGACACAGATTATTGAGTTACTTTCACGAAAAAATTAAAATGAACTGGAAGACTTATCCCAATCACATGTGGAAATATGCAGAAATACATTGGGAAGTATTGAGCTCATTGTGCATGATGTAGAGATAGGAGATGTTGTTCCGATTAACTAACACCCTTATAGGCATAACACTTCAAAGGTAGCACAAGTTGAGAAGGAGATAGTGCGCATGCTCCAATATTCGAAATGAGTGACAGTGACTGGTGCTCAGCCATAGTCATGGTGCTGAAGCCAGATGATGACCAACGGTTGTGTGTGCACAATCGCAAAGACAACACGGTCACAAAGACTGGTGCACATCTAATTCCACGGTTGGAGGACTGTGTAAAAAAAGCTCACATTTCTTAGCTGGGCTCGCTCAGAGGCTAATGGCAAGTACCTTTGTCAGAAAGAAACAAAATTGATTTTGGTTTTCGTAACACCAAACAGACTATATCAATTCAAAGTCATGCAATTTCGTATGAATAACGGTCACGCCACATTTCTGAGACCGACAAATAGATCATTGCTGGATTACCAAACAGTGTGGCGTATATTGATGAGTGGTTTTTAATCACTCGTGGATGAACATTTACAGCATGCATTGGACTTATTTGATTGACTTTGGAAGGCGGACTTGGTGGTAAACCAGCTAAAAGTGAATTTACTAAAGCCCAAGTCACCTTCCTGGGTCACGTTATTGAACATGGACAAATGGTCCCACGGGATGTGGGCGGCACGGTGGCACAGTGGTTAGCACTGCTGCCCTCACAGCGTCGGAGATCCGGGTTCAATTCCTGCCTCAGGCGACTGACTGTGTGGAGTTTGCACGTTCTCCCCGTCTCTGCGTGGGTTTTCTCCGGGTGCTCAGGTTTCCTCCTACAGTCCAAAGATGTGCAGGTCATGTGAATTGGCCATGCTAAATTGCCCGTAGTGTTAGGTAAGTGGTAAGTGGTAAGTGGGTTGCGCTTCGGCGGGTTGGTGTGGACTTGTTGGGCCGAAGGGCCTGTTTCCACACTGTAAAGCAATGTAATGAAAAAGAAAATAATAGGGGAATTTCCTACCGCTTCAATAAAAATAGCAGTACTACGGTTCCAGGGATTGAGTGTATTTTACCGAAAGTTTCGGTCGAATGAAATCATTGTGGCTGCCCATTCACCAAATTGTTTCAAAAAAAGGCAAGCAGTTTCATTGGAAAAAGGCATCTGGCAGCCTGAAAACTGTGTTAACCACAGCCCCGTATTAGCCACAGTGGATGACATGAAGCCTTTCAAGGTGGCTATCGATGCCAGTGACGCGAGTGTGGTTTCGAGGTTCCTCAAAATCATGATGAGAGAATAGAAGACCCATTCGGTATTTTTTACAGAAAGTTGATCGTTCGTCAACGGAAATATTCCGTGGTGTACAAAGAGACTTCAAGCTTGGTGTTGGCATTACAACACCTCAGTGTTTATATTAACAACAAGCATCTGACACACTGACCATAACCCGATGACATTTGTAGAAAAAAAAGGACAAAAATACCTGACTGCTCAGATGGAACTTTACGACGTAGACATTCAATTTTTGAATTGTGCATCTAGCAGGTCGCGAAAATGCAATTGCTCATGCATTATCGAGGCTCGAATGTGATACGAAGGCAGTCAGTGGCGGCTTGGATTTGCACGTAATTGTGCATGTTTGCATGATTATAGCTTGCAAAGTTTATCTATGTATTTAGAAAACGAACCTAGATTTTGAAGGCTTTTAAAATGAAATTAACTTTTGGTATTGATGTTTTCTTTTAAGGGGTCGTGTCACAAAGCTTATTGTTTTTTTTTCTAAGAGCTGTTTCTTTTCACAAGGACATTGTGGCGGTGCTTTATATGGAGGGGTAAGAAAACGCTACTGGTACCGATTAGACTGGTTGGGTCAAAAATTAAAGTGTATTGAGAGGCCTTTATGTTATTGTAAACAGATAACACTTCAGGCTAAAGTGGTCATGTTTTGGAAGTGAAAGTGAAAGTGGAGTGGTCAGCTCTCCAGCTGAACAGTTCAGTTTAGTCCGTAACTAGTCAGGAGAACAACTTTGTAGACTGGATCTCTCTCTCCTTCTTCCCTTCTAACTTCAACCTGTAAGCATTTTTCCCATTTAAACAGGCTTTTAAAGGGGATTTGCTTAATTTGGAACAACATAATTAACTCGAGTTTGCAGAGTTTGGGTTCTGCAGGGGTTCTGTATTCCGTCTTCTGTGATTCATTGTGTAATTTCGTGAATGAAGATTTGTCTGTTTTAAAACCTGGTAGTCAACCTCCCTAACTTACCCCGGTAGTTTTCCCTTCACACTTATCAAAATAAATTGCTAAGGTATGCTTTGGGCTGTCTTCTTAAGAATGTTTTGAATGGTATAGCCTAGTTCATAACACTTGCCGCTCCCAAAAGCCTCATATACTTGGTCGATGTGTTCGGGAAATTTAAATGTCCTGATGAGCAACATGTGGGACTATTTCAGCTTCTCCTCATCTGACGGCGTTGCGAGATTAACTCTGAGATTCTCAGGGACATTTACTGATGTAAAACAGTGAAAGGATTATCCTTCATGCTGTTGTGAAGATATAGAAATACCTTTAAAGAGTGAAGGACATGGAGAAGCACACAGAGTGCTGTAGAATTTGCATTGTAACACTTAATCCAGCAGCTCGAGTATCTGGTTGGCTGGATAATTTTAAAAAAATAGAATTCGGCCTATCCGTTTAACTTGTACTCCAAAAATTCCAAACTCCAACCAAATTTGTATTTAGTATATTGAAAAAATAAATAAAAACAATGAAACAATCCGATGTGTTGAGGTACAAGACCGGGATAACTTGAACAGGTCAGAGAGAACTGCCAAGCCACCAACAGTTGCAAACTGCCTAGAAAATTTGCTTTCGTAAAGGTACATTCATCTATCAACAACTTGTGAAAGAGAAAACCTAAGAGGAACAAAATCTTCAGAGAACATACCAAGAGAAGATTCGACAGCTGCTTTTGAATTTTAAATTTTTAAAAAATCTTCTTCGAGTGTTTATCGGGCTCGAGTTATAGAAGGGGAACTGAAAGGTAGGACATGCAAATACTTCTTATTCATTTTGTCTCTGTTATATTTTAAGCAATAAGGTTGTTACGTTCTTTACTTTAACTCGTTCTTGGCCTCTGCAATTTTTACTGATTACCACACGGGATGATTTTTTTTCTTCTGTGTCAACAGAAGGAGATTATCCCGTCTCGTAACAGCATCCGCAGAGATAAATCAGACTTAAAGTTTCGTGTTCACTGAGCCTTCTTCAGAACTGATCGTCCGTCTGAAAATGTTAATCTTTAAGGTTTGTATGTGAGGAGGGGGTAAAATTCAAAGATAGAGCCCAAAGCGAGAAAATAAGTTGACATCCAAAGCAACGTAGAACACACTTTCTGGGAGAATGAACACATATTAGTGGATAATTAGTGGCAAATAATGCGGTCAGATAGTATCATCTATAAAATATCGGCCTTGCGAGTTGGCGCTGGGGTAACTATTTGTAAAGATGCCTCAAAAAGTTAAATTTTCAACTCAGTATTGAATGAGAAAGCTGTGGAGTGGCCCTGCGCAAAATGAGGTCTTGGTCATCCAGCATTTCTTTTTAAACCAACCCTTCATTTCCGGTAAATTATCTGCTGTGGACAGCTTTCTCGCTCTTTGCTATTCCGAACTCAAATTAGCTGTTTCCCCTCTAGTTTCAGCTATGTCTCTGTTCTCTAACCATAAAGATGACTTACTGCTGCCTCGACTTCTGCAGGTTTCACCTGACATTTGTCCGCCCACTAGAGCAATCTGCTCACTCTCAGTTCCTTCACTCTCCTTGATGCATCTCGTCTGCTCTTAGTCAATAAGACTAAGAGTGCAGTCTATCCAACGTCTTCTTGTTATGTCGTCAATTTCTCTAAGCTAGAATTTTGAACTGTAGGAAAAGACCATGTCTCTGCTGAATGCAACTTCTAGAATACAGCTGAAATATAAACAAAGGAAAACCAAACTGTGGTTTTATCACTCTGTCAAGCTGTTTGAAATTTCAGGCAAGATCCGAATTTCGCAACAACGATGTTTAAATTCGTATATGTTACACATATGTATGACCGAGGAGAATTCGAGGAATGCAGATGCTGGAGATCAGAGTCGAAGAGTGCAGTGATGGAAAAGCACAGCCGATCAGAGAGTATCAAAAAATCCTGATGAAGGGCTGATATCCCAAATGTCAATTCTCCTGCTCCTCGAATGTTGCCTGACAGGCCCTCCTCATCCAGCACCACACCCTTCGACATACATGTGACCGCCTATGTATTGTTAATACGTTAATTTTCGTGTATATATGTGTGTATATACAGTTTCGTTAGAATTACGTTATTATTGCTCTCCGTGCTCCGTGCAAATGTACCAGTTGTTGGTTCCTGAATAAAAGCCGACTTTACTTCACTGGGTGAAGAAAGGCAAGTTCAGTGTTCCGACCTGACATTCACCAAATTTTGATACTTCAAAAGAGTCAGGTCCCTCAAAGACTTCTGTATGAATAAAAATTCTCAGGAAACGGAGTGTAAACAGTCACGAAATGAGAGAATGATAGTGGTGGATCTGCAGCAAACAGAATCTAAGTGAGAATGGTCTGTTTAGTCACGTTACAGGAAGGGAGCAAGTCACTCCTCCTGAAGGTTCTGCAAGACACAGTGAAAACCTTTCTTCGTATGTGATCTGTTTTGGTTTGATCAATTAAATGCTTGTTCTCAGGAGGGGCGGGGCAGAATTGTGATTTTTTTCAGAGTGGGATTGAAGTCATCTGGTTGAACCTGGAAAGCGACAGCGGAAAGAGCTGATTGATCCAGAGGGTTCTCCCATCTTCTGTCCTTTTACTTTTCCAGTCATCTCTCTCTCTGACTTTATTAAGTCCATGTTTGCTATTGAATGTCTCATGTCTTTTACTCTGTCACAAGGTTACCTTTTTTTTCCCTCCTCCACATCACACCACCCCCACGCACAAACTTTCGGTTTCTCCGGATTAATTTAAAATCTGATCTACCTTTCCCTATTCCAAATTTTGATGGTAGGTCATCGAGCTGAAACCTTCATTTTATTTCTCTTTGCACAGGCGTCAATAGAGCTGCGAAGTATACCCAGTATTTTCGGGGTGTAAAGACAGAATTCTGCAAAAAGAAGAGAAGTGAAATTCTGTGAAAGTCTGTGATACAGAATTAATTCAGTGACACAAGGAGTAAGGAACAAGACAGAACAAGTGCTGATGAGCCAACTTTCCCTGTTCGTTTGCAGTTCTTTAATGTTCTCATGGTTAGCAAGAGTTTTTCTGCACTATGATCTTAATTTAAAATCCAGATTTAATTTAAGATGGGGAATGACTCCATGTTACTGTTTTGAGAATAATCAGAATGGACAGGGCTTCTTCACAAAACTATATCAGTTGGTGAGTGATTATGGATAGAGACTGACGGTCGGTTTTACCAAGAATGACGTCTTCTTTCTGTTGTGATAGTCCGAAATGAAACACGAAGGTGAGTGAAATGGTTGCGATATGCTCCAAGGTATGAAGGGGAAAATGACTGAGGAAGTAAGGAGAAAGTGAGGACTGCAGATGCTGGAGATCAGAGCTGAAAATGTGTTGCTGGAAAAGCGCAGCAGGTCAGGCAGCATCCAAGGAGCAGGAGAATCGACGTTTCGGAAATAAGGAGTCAAGGATTTGATGTTGTCGGAGTTTCTTGTTGCATTGTCATTCTCAGACAATTCTCACTCGGAATGAATTAATCATAACTACTTTTTCAAAGAAGCATGTTTTTTCTTTGATTTTACTGATGTTGCAATTTCACTGAAGACAGAAATCTAATGATGTGGATTCAATTCTGCTGAGGAGATGCCCGACCCTTCGCCTGAACCATGCAGTTAAACAGCAGGTCGGTGATGTGATGGCTGAGTCGTTAAGGCAATGGGTTTCTATTGCGGTGCGCTCTGCCTGTGGGATAACTTTCCCCTCACATTACTTTAGCATTTGGTGGTGGATCTCACACTTTTGGTATATATGCGAACTGCAAAATGTGTCTCCGCAATTCACCGTTGATTCTTGAGTAGTTGACACTACAACAATGTCGAAATGAAGATGTTGCAAATGTCTCCACCTTTTCGCTGAAATATCAATTAAATGTGGACAGCGAAAAATCACACGATTTCATTTCACTTCATTCCTTCCATCATGACTTTTAATGGACTTCCTATGAATGAGAAATAACTAGAAAAAACAAATAACACAGTTTTATCCAGTTGGATTATTAATGAGTATTTCAAACGAACACTCTGTCCATTGTTCCAATCAATGTTTTAAACATTCTTTGTTTAACTTTTGGGGAGTCAATTGCAACTGGTACAACGGAGGAACTGTCATACAAATCACAAGAAACAGATATATTAAATATTGTTCTTTCATGCTATTATCCTCATTTTGTGTGTGACTTAGACAATGATCTATCATCTGCATGATCGCTGAGTTGTCAACTGCATAAGCTGCACCAGGGTTTTTTTTTACAATCACAGATTGTGCACATACCCATCGAAAAGAATATCTGTGATGTGCAGAGTGCCATTTGTTGTCTCCAGATCACAACACTTTTGTTTGTTTAAAAAAGTATGAGACTCATTTAAGATCTGTTTGATTAGGTACATGTACCTTATCTATCACTTTTTCCAATCCCCACACAATTTCAAATCTATCGAACAAGTAAGATCATGGACAAAATGAACTCAAAATTAAGTAGCATCAGACTGGAGACTTTCGATCTATCAAATTTGATCCACTATTCAATGAGGTCTTTGCTGATCTGATAATCTTCAACTCCATTCTTCTGCCTTAACCGGATAAACTTGATCGTTTTTAAACCGATTAAGTATTTATTTAGGTCGAATGGAAGCATCCGCCAACCCAGTCCAGATAGCTGCCTGCGGACAATATGGTTATTTACAATGTAATCATTCGGTAGAATTAAAAAGAGGGAAGTATAACGTGATGCACAAAGGTGACAATAACATAGAAAGACGGTACACAATAAATCCGAGAGGTTTTTATGAAAAGTGTAGATTTCAGATTCACCATTACCTTTGTTGAAGGAATTTACCATCCTTACCCAGTGCGCACTGAAGATGAATGTAGCCCCAGTGTGGGGTGATTGAAAGCAATACATTTTTTTTTAAAAAGTTAAGAGTCACTAAAGTCACAGGGATTTAGGGATGTTGGCATTACAAGCCGTTCCCATATTCCATCAAACTACCGAAGAAAGTGAGTTGAGAGGTTTTGCTTCCCATAGAGGCACTCTTCATAATGTGGTTAGATAATAATTTAGGTGAGTTGAGTTTATAAGCCGACAATTTAATTAATGAAAGTGATAATTGAACAACTGCAATGCCTCTAGTTCAGAGATTATAAAAGACACAGGCGGATTTTATAGGGATTGTGGAAAGTATACAGCATTATATACGCAAAGTTGGATAAGTTGGAAAAGCTTCAGCTGAACCAAGGAATATTGGAAAAATAAACTAACGGAGCTTTTCGATGATGCGAGGTTCAGAGTGTCTACGTTGGAGGGAAATTCGCTCGTTGGAGTAATCAACGTCACAGAGGTCAGTGTATTTTCAAAATTATCGACGAAGAAAATATTGGAACAGGGTTTCTTTCATTCAGCGATGATTTTCCAGGAACAAAGGAAAACGCTAATTTCAGAACGTTTTAAAAGACATGTGACCAAACAGTCAGTGATTGAATGTATCGGGGGAAGAGAGCCTGTTGGCGGGTCTGACTGGGAGGGAGGGTGGGAGGCACGGTAGGGTGGTGCAGGGTCGGACATGGGAGAGTGGAGGGGAAATCATTTGGAATTTGAATGATTTTTGATAGAAAGACGTTTCGTGAACAAATACTTAAGACTGTGCTTGAAATGCTCATGATTTTGAAACGTGCGATGCAGTATTCAAAGTCAAGCCCATTATAAGCTACGAACCAAGTTATCAGGATATTTTATTTAAAAACCAATAAAAACAAATGAAATGTAAAGAAATTTCATGAAAATCTGCAGCTGAACAGCATCGACTATAGAAACTATACGGTTTTGAAAAGTGTGGCAAATTATTCACTGTGAAGCATTCTCAATGGAACTCAGATTTGTTTTTCTTAATTGGAAACGAACGTTATATCTTGACAATTAGGATATAAAATATCTCTCTCGGAGACGCAATTCCTACTTCTGTCCGGAGCTATCAAGATTTTACCACACTACTATTCATTACTACTGATTTCCTCCAAGAAATTCACGAAGATGACTCTCTTTTTTTGCGTTTCCAACTCTTGGTCCTTCTCAGCAGCAAATAGGAAATGATTGCAGTGCCAGACATATGGAAATGTCATTTTCTCATAACCGGAACAATTCAGCTCTCACTGGAGCGTAGCAGGCAGTTCTGCATTTCAAATTATAATAGGGACATCATAGCAATGCAAACATTGCAGAAGTGATTTACCCGACTGTTGTCTGGGCTGAAGTGGTTGAGATGTAAAGAGAGATTGGAAAGACTCGCCTTGTTTATTGGATCAGGGGAGATTGAGAGGTGACATATGGTTGAGATATTTAAAATAATGAAAGCTATAGATGGGGTAGACTGAAAGAAACGTTTCGTCCCGATGGAGGGATCCAGAGATTTCAGACACTCACAGTCTGTAAGGGTCAGAAAGGAAAGAGTCCTCATAACTGTAATAAATATTCAGATGTGAATTTGTGATGTTAAAGCATACAAGATCCAATGATGAAAATTGGGATGCGGACAGTCAGGTGATTTTTCTTAACAATGTCACACAGAAGGATATTACGACGCAGCGGTGAAATGTTCTGCAAATCAAACAAACACACAGCAAAGATCACCTCTCCTCCTAATATGCTGAAGTATGAGTGACATGAGAACAAACCAAATTCCACTCTTTAAAGAATAAATAACTTTTTTTTTCTTAAACTCCAAAAGAGAGCATTAAACAACAACAGTTTCCAACTGTAAAATTGTTTTCTGTTAAAGAATGCAATCTCCCGCCTATCTATTTCAATATACTGAACCGACAAACCCCTATTAGATTTACAGCAAACCCATTTCCAAACGAGATCGCGGTTGTCGTCTTCGGGTGTTGATTTTCCTATGTTTGTATATCTCCCTTGGTCGATGGTTATTCTTCTGCTGCACAGACATTCATATGAAAATGTACCTTTCAAAGAGAGAGTTTATGATATTCTGTAAAGTAATGGCAGGTCTTGCACTTTCCCTGGCTGCTATCCTCGGTAGTTTAGCGATAGTATCCGCGTTTTCTGTTCGTAGGGTGCTGCCTGACCTGTTGTGCTTTTCCAGCATCACATTTTCCGAGGCTACAGGGCATAGCTAAGACCACATCTGACACATTATGTGCAGTTTTGATCCCTTAACGTAAAAACAGTTTTAGAAGCTTATCAACAATGTTTTGGTCATACTTTCCTGGAATAAAGGCCTTTTGTTCTGAAACATTATCAGTTTTGGACTTGGATGAGAAATCATTTTGAAACATACACGATTTTGAGAAAAATCAGCTGGATGCATATTTTCTCTTCTCAGGGAGACAAAAACTATGGAATAAATTTTAAGAATAAAATCTGTGATTTTAGCACAGATATTATAAAGATATCAAATGATTTTTAAAAATTAAGCATATACGTACCAACATATCATCAAATTATAAAACAAGAATTTTCTCCTTTGCTAATGAAAGGCACTGTGTATAAGAACAGCAATTATGCACTTGCACATCGTCCATTACGATCCATTCCAGAGAATGTTCACAACGAGCGCACGCGGTCCAGTTTGGTGTTCAGTTGACATGATTGCATGTTTCAACACAGAGAGGGAGAACAATGTTCCCTGCCTGAGAAGCTGCAACCGATTGATCCCTCTATCTTCTTTTGTTCCACCTGACAACAGTAAATTTCTGACTCACCACTACCTGATGAGTCGTGGAGAATCCCTGATGAAAGATTCATTGGAATCTCTTTAACGTCTGAAGTATAGGGCATTCAGTTAACTCCAACTATTCAGGGAGAAATCACATCACAAGTAGCTTGTTTGAGCAAAATGGGCGGCATTGCAGCTCAGTGGTTAGCACTGCTACCTCACAGCACCAGGGTCCCAGGTTTGATTCCAGCCTCGGGCGACTGTCTCTGTGGAGTTTGCATATTCTCCCGTGTCTGCGTGGGTTTCCCGGTTTCCTCACACAGGTCCAAAAATATGCAGTTCAGGTGAATTAGCCATGCTAAAATGCCCATAGTGTTTGGTGCATTGGCCAGAGGGAAATGGCACTTGATGGGTTAATTTTCGGGGGGTCGGTGTCGACTTGTTGGGCCGAAGGGCCTGTTTCCACGCTGTGGAGAATCTAATTTAATAACTTCAGTGGACAGAATAACATTTGGGACAGTCTTTCGTCTATCCACTTGTTATGAGTTCAACTATTATGAAACTCTGGAAAGCTTTCATGTTTCTGTTTTGTCTTAAGTTGTGTGTGTGTGTGTTTCACATTTTTCTAGAAGATGAGCCAGGCTTACATTTATATCATTAGCCATATCACTAAACTTTGAAATTTGTTGTAAACAGTGGAGCAGTGTGACTGCAAAAGAAAACACTGACCCTGCCACATTGATTGGACCACGAATGACAAATTCTAAAAGGGCTGTTCAAGTGGGAAGTGAACTTCCCCAGAGGTTTGTGGTGCCTGGATGTTTACATTTATTCAAAGTTGTGTCTGTTAAATATTTGATAGACAATTGAATGTAGGACAATAGTGCACGTACAGAAGAAGTACTGCTGTGACCACAATCAGATCAGCTACGATTAAGTGCGTGGCAGAGCAAAGACAAAGTGCCTAATGTCCCACTCCTACTCCTCAGTCCGATGTTCCTATATTCCATTCAGCCCCTCACAGCTCCTGCACAGGATTGGATGGAGGCCACTTGCTGGAAATACATGGTGAACATACCTGGTAATACAGGATCTCCTTCTGTCCCTTATAATTGTCTCACACAGTTTGGCATGGGTTGATAAATGTTAATTCAAAACCCAGGCTGATCTCAAAAGACGCCTCTGGTCTATTTATAGAACGTCTCCTCTCTGAAACTTGTGCTTCACTGGTCGGTTATGGTGCAGACCCAGATTCACTGTGAATACAGTCACCATACCTCACCCAGAGATGACTCATAAAATGCTTTGCTCTGTCGAACTGTAACGTCTAAAAACGGAATATTCGGGAAAATTACAAACATTAACTTTTTAATTACAGAATATGAGAACATAAGGAACAGGATCGGATGTTAATTCGGAATGTCAGGCCTGCCGTGCCATTGTATAAGATTATGGATGATCCACTGTTGTTATCAATTCTGCTTTATTTCCCAATACTCCATCTCCCTCAATTCAATGTCAGGTGAAAAACCCACCGATCTCTTCTGTAAATACTTTCAGTGATCTAGCTCCCCGAGCTCTCTCGACCAGATTATTCCTGACATTCACTATCCTCTGTGAGAAGGTTACAGTCCCCAACCATACACTATAACCTATTTGAATGTTCTAAAGAGGTGAATACAGCAGCTCATGTAAGAGTGACAGACCCTGATATCAAAGCCGGAGTTGACTCAGGATGGTATAAAGAATCGTTGACTAAATTAAATTTAATAGAAATCAGCCACAATCTCTCCACTGGGGGGTCAGAGGAAGATGTTCATGGTTGGGGGACATCAATCCTTTCAGTCCCGGGACATGCCTACAGGAGATCCTCAGGGTAGCGTCCTCGACACAATCATCTTCAGCTGCATCAGCAATGTCCTTCCCCATCATTACAATCGAAATGGGGATGATCACTGAAGATCACACAATGTTCAGAACATTTTCCCCCCTCAGCTCCTGAAGCAGTCTGTGTCCATGTTCAGCAAGACCCGGACAGCTATCCAGTTTGTGCCATTAAAGTATCGGCAACATTCCCGTAACAGCACGGCCAGACACTACACATTTCCACAGTTAAAAGACGAGCATCTCAAGTGGGTTACACACGAATATGAGTTAGCATTCAGCCCATCGAAACTACTGAACGGGAAGAGTCGCAGTACATTCAATACTCAAGCCTGTTACATAGGAAGAGGAGAGGTCTGGTCAGCACATCGAACTGTTGAAGCAGGAACAGGTGGAGCCCAAACAGTCTCTCGAAACTGTTAGCCGTGACCAGGAAGAGGCCATTCAGACTCGCAAAGGCTTATACAGGAACAGGAGGATATCACTGATGGTCCAATATGGCAAATCACAGGAGCAGATCATGATGTTCATCATGGTTCCATTGTCTGTGGAACATGTGCTACTTTAACGTGGTTTGCTGGCAGTGAAGAGGAAGAGAGCTGTTTTCTGTCAAGTCTCAAGGAGACATCTTGCATCTACGAAAAGGCAGACCCACGTTCTCCGTGGGGGTCAGAAGCTGGTGGGAATAGTTAACTGTTTTAGATTGAAGGTATTGTGGCTGAGGTTGGGATTGTGGATAACATGATGTTCAGTGCAGGATCACACACCAAATGCACTGCATTAATATGTGGAGTTTCTATTCAAATTCTGGATTTCCTGCTCTCTCATTGATATGGGGATTGTGGTTGGTTGGGGGGAATGTTCTCAGAGCTACTAAAAGTATCTAGAATTTCATAAACTTAGTGAATAAAGAAGCCGTGGGATGTATCACCGTATCAGTGTCTGTTTAGAACATCATGTGAGATTGTCCATCCCTCTGAAGGTCTAATGCAATCCCATCTTATCCTCTCACAGTGCGACAGATTAATCGTCACTTACTCCTCATAGTACCATCATCCCAGAGATTAGTTTGGTGGAACTCCTTTGCACTCTCTTTGTGGTAAGGAGATCATTCCTTATAAAGGAGAGAAAATCTGTGGACAATACCCCAAATACTGCCTCAACAACACTCTCAGGGATGATCACATTAATTACTTTCCCTCACTTCACTGTCTCCATTTCTTGCTTATGGCGTAAAAAGCATCATTCTCTATATATTGCCACTGATGCGAAATTTACAACTTCCTTACAACTGTATGTCAGTGTCAATAAAACCAGCACCAGAGGTGCCTATCGAGATGGACATCACTCTCAGGGACAGACGCAATGAGATTGAATACAACTAAAATAAGGAATAGTCGCCTACCTGATGGAAACGAGCAGTAGGATTATGGGAAACAGGAAGCAGAAGGGAGTTATCTTTAATTTTGTTCTTTTTCACGAGGCATATGAAGCCCTGGTCAGACCAGCATGTTATCCCTATCTTGAACTGAGTGGCTGGTCCAGCTGTTCCAGTGGACAGTAAAGAGTAAACCACATTGCTGTGGGTTTGCAGTTACAAGGAGACCTGACCAAGGAAGGATAACCCATTTCCTTCTCTGAAGGACATAGTGCAAGCAGATGGGCTTCTGTTTATTACAAATAATGATGGTTTCTTGTAAATTCCATCAATTTGCTTCATGAGACATCAACAGATTATTATTCTGTGCCTCTTCATGAAGAGTCAATGACTTGGGCACCACGCACTATCTTCCTGTCTGACAGATTCTGTGGAGAGAACAAGTTAAACATCTCAAGTACAATTCTTTTCGCATGGACATGTGGTTAGAAGGTACTTGAAACAGATGAATCCAGATTTCCTAGCGGCACAAATAAAGAGGTTTATTCAGAAGTTGCACTGAGGCTGGCGATTAGCCTGGGACATCACAATGGTGGTGCTGGGCAGGAATTGGTGAGTGGGGAGGAGATGAAATGTAGATCTGCGCAAGGCTAGAAGGATAATGGAGTTTGAGAACAGCCTGGTTCCTTCTCGTATATCAGTGAGCTATTTATAAATAGTAATTTGCTTGATAGAATTTATCACGAAAGGAATTTTTGACTGGAAGTGAAGACACTGACTTCCCCTTTTCCAAAATGTACCTAACATGAGCAGAAACACAGTTCAGCCCGGTTTAATAGACAAAGAGAATGACTTACGAGGAACACCAACTAAAGCGAGGATGGGATAGTAACCACCTTGAGTAATCCAAAGGATATCTTCGATCCATGTTGCTAATGATATCCAAGGCTGAGAAAGGTAGTAAAGACTTTCGGATAAACTCCTGTTCATTGTTGGAACGTTCCAGTCAAATGTTCTCTGATTCTGATCTCTCCTTCCCCTCTCTCTGGAGCTGCTGATCCCTGTTAGTGCTGTCGGTAATGCTCCTGCTCATTCTATGGGATATCAAATCGAACCAGTCCTTAGGTGAAGAAGAGGCTAATCCTCCAGTGACACACTTAGGATCCACAGCGACTGACATTAATCACAGTCGCTGAACAAATAGCTCCAGTTGACCCATTTCAATTCAATAGAGTTATTATTAAATTTCAAAATAACGTATAAAAGTTACACATTCGGAGTGGGAGATGTGAGGGTGACTGAGGGAAGGAATGTTGGAGATGGTAAATTGATTGTGTGTTATCATTCAATCTGAATTGGATGTGGGAGTAATGACAGAGGATTGTCAGAACATAAATGCGTTTCTCTGTTTATAATTGGAAACATACAGTCTGCAACTAGTGATCAGTCATTACAATATAAATAAAACATTAAGACAATTTTTATAGTCGATAATCTGACAGGAAAATGTGCCTAAGACAACATGGGGTTATAATAGACAAACGGCATGGATATGTTAACAGTGAATTATCCCTGACAAATGCAATTCAGATTATTACTCCAAGATCAGAGAGGGCAGGTGAGGGTCATGCTGTTGATTTATTAATGCCAATCAACTGTGATGAAGTGCCACTTACAGGGCTTCAATTACAATGTGGTTATAGCATTGGAGTGGAGATAGAAAACATTCAGAATTGGGGGACATGGCAGCTGAGACGAGAGTGAGGGAACATGATATTGCCAATTCATCCATATTAGAACGCTCCTCTTTATAAATCATTTGAAGATCAGATGCAAGTGTAAGTCTACAATGAGGACTGAGGAGAGCAAATATTACGAAAGACTGTACGACTAGGAGTAGAAACTTGGCCATTCAGCCCATCCAGTCTGTTCAAACATCAATGAAAGCTGATAAATTTCTCAAACCCATTCTCCCCATAACCCTTGATACTCTTTACAATTGAGAACCTATCCTACGCAGGCTTAAATATACTCAATGACCTGGCCTCCACAGCCTTCTGTGGCAGTGAATTCCATAGACTCACAATGCTCTAGCTGAAGAAGTTACTCGTTAACTCTGTTCTAAAAGGTCTTCGTGGTGATCTATGTCTGCCTCGGATCCTAGTCTTTCCCACCAATGGACACAAGTTTCAAAACTCCACTCTGTCCAGGTTATTCAGTATTCTGCACGTTTGAATTAGATTCCCCCTCATCCTTCTAAACACCATCGTGTATCGACCCAGGCCCTCAAACGTTCTTCATATGTTAAGCTTTTCATTCCTGGGACCATTCCAGTGAACCTCCTCTGAATACGCTCCAGGACCAGTACATATCTGCTGAGACATAAAATCCAAAATTGCACACAATAATCGAAATGTGACCTGACCAGAGCTTTTTAGTGCCTTGTAAGTTCATCCCCGCTTTTAACTTCAATTCCTCTCGAAATAAATCCCTTCATTGTTTTTGCCTTCCTAACTACTGACTCAACTTGCAAGTTTACCTTGAGTGACGCCTGTACTAGGATTCCCAAGTCTCTTTGCATTTCAGACTTCTGAATTTTCTCCCCATTTAGAAAACAGTCCATGCCTCTATTCTTCGTACCAAAGTGCATGACCTCAGACTAGTGCATGTTTTACTCCATCTCCCACTGCTTTGCCCATCTCCTCACCTGTCCAAATCCTTGTGCAGCTTCTCTGCCTCCTCAGTGCTACCTCTCCCTCTACATATCTTTGAATATCCGTTCCTCCGTTTGTCCTCCGTTCCATCATCTAGATCATTAACGTACAATGTAAAAGGTTGTCCCAACACTGAGTCTTGCAGAACACATTATAACACCAGCTGCCAACCTAGGAAGTACAATTTTATCCCCACTACCTGCTTTTTGCCAAGCAGCCAAACTTCTATCCATGCTAGCACTTTTCCTCTGTCACCATGGGCCCTTACTTTAATCAATAGTCTTCAGTGTGGAACTCGTCAAAAGCCTTTGTGAGGCCCGGGCAATAACATCCATCGGCGCTCCTGGGTCTAAGCTGCTCGTTACTTTCTAAAATTTTCGAGCAGATGTGTCAGGTATGACCTCCTCTTGATGATACCATGCTGACTTTGCCTTATATTACTATACACCTCCAAATATTCAGAAATCTTATCCTTCCCGATCGGTTCCAGGGCCATACCCACGACTAAGGTTAGGCTATTTGGTCTGTAATGTTCCGTCTTCTGCCTTATTCCCTTTTTAAACAGGGATTTTACATTACCGCTATTCCAGTCCTCTGGGACATTCCCTGATTCTAATGGTTTCGGAAAGGTCACCACTAACTCCTCCTCTACCACTGAGCTTTCTCCCTTAGAACTCTGTGGTGTAGTCCTTCTGGTCCAGGTGATTTATCCATGTTCAGCCCATTTAGCTTTTCTATCCTGTTTGCCTTGGCGATGGGTGACAAACTGAGCTTTGCCCCTTCACATTCTTGAACTATTGGGAAATTATTCGTGTTCCCGGCTATTTCTTTGTTCCCTGCTACTGTCTGTCCTGTGCCACTTTCCAGCAGTCCAATGTCTACTTTTGTCTTGCCTTTGCCCTTTTTATATCTATAGAAAATCTTACAATTTTCCTTGATTTAACTGGCAAGCTTACGCTCATATTTAATCTCCTCCTTCCATACTTATTATTTTGTTGTCCTCTGTTGGTCTTTGTGAGCTTCCAAATCGTCTGGTTTTTCTCTGTCCTTCGTCACCTTATATGCTATTATTCTGCCCCTGACTTCCTACACAAACACCTGTTGAACGGAGCCGCACTCTGAAAGCTAGTGTGCTTCCAATTAAACCTGTTGGACTATAACCCGATGTTGTCTGTTTTTTAACCTAGTCAGCCATGGTTGCTTCATCCTCCCCTGTACCATTCTTCTTTGTTCGCGGGAAGAATATCCGTTGTGTCTCCTGAATTACTCCCAGATACTCCTGCCATTCCTTTCTACAGTTTTTCATGCTAGACCCCATCAGTCAATTCTACCCAGCTCCTCCCTCATGCCTCTGTAGTTGACTTTATACAGCTGAAATACCATTACCTCTGATTCTATCTTCTCCCTCTCAAATTGCATTATAAATGCAATCATGTTATGATTACTGCTTCCTTCGTGTTCCTTCACTTTAAGTTCTCTTAAATAATCTGCCTCATTGCAGTACACTAAACCCAGTATTGCCTGTTCCTGAGTGGGCTCCACCACAAGCTGCTCCAAAAGCCCTATCGAAGATACTCCACAAATTCTTTTTCTTGTGAACCACTACCAACCTGATTTTCCCAGTCCCCCCATATATTGAAATCTCTCATGACTAGTGTACTTTGCCTTTTCTATGCATCTTTCCTATCTCCTGGCATATATTGTGCCGCAGCTCCTGACTACTTTTTGGAATCCTGAACATAACGCCATCTATGTTTCTTTAATCAACCTTTCGGGATACTCTATTCGACCCACACTGATTTTGCGCCATCTGACCCTACTTTGTGTCATTCAGTCAGAACGTTATACAGTCAGAGAGATGTACAGCATGGAAACAGATCCTTCTGTCCTACTCGTCCTTGCCGATCAGATTACCCAACCTAATCTAGTTCCATTTGCCAGCAATTGGCCTACAACCGTCGTACCCCTCCTATTTACATACCCATCCAGATGCCTTTTAAATATTGGAATGGGACTCGTGCCCATCACTTCCTCCCACAGTTGTTTCCATACACACACCACCCTGTGCATGAAAAAACTTGGTCTCTTTTAAATGTTTCCCTTCTCAACCTAGGCCCATGCCGTCCAGTTCTCCCCCCCCCCCCCCAGGGAAAATACTTTGTCTATTTATCCCATGCATGCCCCTTGTGATTTTCTAAACCGCTATAAGGTCACTTCTCAGCCTCTGACGTTCCAGGGCAAACAGCCCCAGCCTATTCAACTTCTCCATGTAGCTCAAAATAGTCCAATCCTTGTGAATATTTTCTGATTACTTTCAAGTTTCACAACATTCTTCCAATAGTAAGGAGACCAGGATTCTTACGATTAATTTATTTTTATTTTTACTCCTCCCACCAACCTATCTTTTCGATAGGATGCATATCCTTGAATATTGTCAATCCTGATCCCCTTTCAGCACGTCTCTACCAATTTCAATCTGAGCTACAAGCTCATTTACTTCATTTCTTATACCACGTGCATTCAGATATAACACTCTCAGTCCTGTATTAACCGTGCCTCCTCTCAATTTCATTTGTCTGTCCAGTGTGCTTGAAGTTTAATTGTTTACATTTTCAATACACTCTGTCCTATCTGTGCCTGGGCTGGAGACTCTCCTGCGTTCTGCACTCTTACCACCTCTTTGAATTCGAGTTTTCTAATTTCCCCTATAACTGAAACTCCACCCAAACCTAAACATTTGTTGGAAGATCGGACCGCAGCCCTAGTTATGTGATTTGTTAGGACTCTGGTCCCAGAATTGTTCAGATGAAGGCCGTACCATCAGAACAGGTCCTTTCTTCCCCAATAATACAATACGCTTATGCAACAGAAAATACAGGAACAAAATGACTTGTTGTACATTCCAAAATATGGAAAGTACAAACAGATAAGATTGTTAAAATACACTCATGACCTTGAGCTGTATAAATTGAAATGTGAATTACAAAACCATGGAAGTGCTGTGCAAACGTTATCAATCATTATTTGGCCCACAGCTGAGATGTTGATTTCCCCTTTGTCAATGTTCCCCTTCACTGAGATTCTCTGGTCCAGTCCCACACACAGTTTTTCGGGGCTTATCAGTTCCTGCTGCTGTTCGCCCAATCTATTGAAGTTAATCCAACTTCTCCCTGGAACCAATCAATTTGTCTATTGGATTCCGTTTAACTGTCAGCAACTTAGCTCTGTGATGTTATTGGAGATAAATGATCTGGAATGACAGCCAATATCAGCACAGTGCTCACAGGGTATGGCACCTGACAAAGGCCTTCAGTCCAGCGTAAAATTTCCATCTTCTGTCTATTTTCCTCATGGTGCCTCCTGTTCTATCCAGCTTCACTCTCTTCTAACAACCGTTTCTCCCACTCAGTCAGTCGCTCCACTTTCTATCCACTCTGCTGATCTCCATTCACATTCCTTCTTTCTGTTTCATTCTCTCCCTCTCTGTCAGTCTGTCTGTCTGTCTGTCTCTCTCTCTCTGTCTCTGTCTCTGTCTCTCTCTCTCTCTGTGTATCTCCAATAATTCTCTCTGCTTTCGGATAGTGCAGTTGGAGAGCTTGTGGATGTGGGTGGGCTAAATTGCCTCCGACTGTGCCATATAAAATCTGAAGGTCTCTGACCCACAATAAAGACTTTCAGTGCCTGGAGAAACAAGCTGGTCCTGCGAAGGACACAGTACACAATTATCCATTATCTCTTCCTGTTTTCTGTCATGGAGTGTCCTATAAATATCTGTTCAAACAAAATAAACTGATATTCGAGCAGTTGGGAGGACATTCACCAGACGATAGTGAAATCAGGATTTAATAAACAGTTCCACCATGCAAAATGTGGATTTGCCTGATAGCAGCTCCTCCCCATCCGCTTCTCCCTGATGCGGATTTGCCTTCCACCAATTTATTGACTACCTCAAGGTCCTGTCTTATTTCATCATTGTAGCTCTCTCAAACCTGAGGGCATTGTGATCACTGTTTCCAAAATGATTTTCTAGTGAATGGTCAGTCAACTGGACAGACTCATTTTCTAATACGAGGTCCAGTATGGCCCCTCCTGTAGTTGGACAAGCCCCATACCGCTGCAAATAATTTTCTTGGATGCACTTAAGAAATTCTACCCCGTCTAAGCCTCTTGATCTAAGGGACTCCCAGTCAATATTGAGGATGTTTAAGTCACTCACGTTGGCAACTCTGTTTTTAAAACACGTTTCCATAATCGGCCGACATATTTGTTCTTCAATCTCTCGGTAGCTGTTGTAGGGACTACAGTACAATCCTAACACATGCATCCATCATATCTTGAGCTCGCTTCATGTTGCCTCAGTAGATGAGTCCTCCAATACGTCCTAAGTACAGATGTAACAACCTCCCTGATTAGTAATGCAACTCCTCCGCCTCTTTGAGATTCCCCTCTACCGAATCTAAAACAACAAAACGCTGGAAAGTTGAGCAGCCAGTCCTGTCTCTTTCTCAACCAAGTCCCTATAATGTTTGCAACATCGTCGTCCTATTCAGGCTCTAAATTCATCTGTTTACCCATAATAATACTTGCATTGAAATAGATACAATTCAGCCAAACACATCACACACTGACCTGATATTTGGTTTGAGATTCCCTGAAGTATTATCTGCTGCTATTTTCCGGTGACAGGAGATTACAAAAGACTGTCAGTAAAGCAGAAAACATTGTAGACAGACAATTCCAGTTTCCTCCTTTGTCACTTCAATCTGTACATTGCATTGCACATGATCCGATTTCGATAGAGGGCTGGATAATAATTTCACTTTAAACGACTGTCTCCAGCCTACTAACCCGGGAATCCTAATGATCCACATATCAGAGATTACTGCCAATTCAGGTCCATCCCGTCCTCCTTGGGTATATTCTATCGAGCCGGGAATCGCCATGATCAAAATATCAGAAGTGCTACCAACTCTTTGGCCATGTATTTAACTGTACTGGAGAAAGTGAGGACTGCAGATGCTGGAGATCAGAGCTGAAAATGTGTTGCTGGAAAAGCGCAGCAGGTCAGGCAGCATCCAAGGAACAGGAGAACAGGATTCCTGAAGAAGGGCTTATGCCCGAAACGTCGATTCTCCTGTTCCTTGGATGCTGCCTAACCTGCTGCGCTTTTCCAGCAACACAGTTTCAGCTATTTAACTGTACTACCTTCCTAATCCTAATCTCACTCGCACGTGACATATTCTAGTGTCTCCAAAATTCAAATATCCTTTCAGCACAATTCCAGCAAGGCCTTTTCTTGAAAGTGGATAGACGTGATAATAAAAACGTAAGCGTGACCTCATTAACCAGGAAGGTGGAGCCCACTGACTCAGTCCAATGGCCAGAGGATCTGATATCTATCACCTCCACCAAACCTGATTGACAAGGTAGACATATGGACCATTTATTTGCAGATTGACGAGGATAAACAGAAGACTACACAATGTCCGAGTAGATGATGTCATTCAGCCTGTTTACTCTGCTTTGCGATTAAATTGGATTGTAGTTATTCTTCTCCTTTCAATGGCAGCGTCTTTACCCAGCATCCCCAGCGGGTGAGAAAGTGCCCAGTGTCGTTGTGTGCACAGTCCTGCGAAGGGAGTGCCAGGCAATGGGGTGTGGGGAGTCCCAGGGATGGCAAAAGAAAGGCTGCATGCAGTAACGATGGACGGAGGGGCTGAAAGAAATGGAATGAGTATCCAGGGACACTGCACTCAGACAAATGACCGGACAAGATTCCTAAACACCCAGGGGAATCCGCGAACCACGGCTGCTTTTACAAAAAAACTGTCACATTTACAGCATTTCTCCATCAAATAAAATAAAAAATACGGTAGATTGTAAAAATCCGAAACAAATAGAGAGACGTACTGTGGAGAGAGAAAAGAGTTAATGCTCCCAGTGCAGACAAAAGGAAGAATGTACAAAGTCCACACAGATAGTTTCCAGAGGTTGGAATTGAATTCGAATCCCTATCACTGAGAGGCAGCATTGCTGTTTCACTGTGCTGCTCAATTATGGATAATTGCGGGTAGTATAGTTAGAGGCATAGATAATATTCTCTGTTGTGGTTGTGTTCGCCGAGCTGGGAATTTGTATTGCAGACGTTTCGTCCCCTGTTTAGGTGACATCCTCAGTGCTTGGGACCCTCCTGTGAAGCGCTTCTGTGATCTTTCTTCCGGCATTTGTAGTGGTTTGAATCTGCCGCTTCCGGTTGTCAGTTCCAGCTGTCCGCTGCAGTGGCCGATATATTGGGTCCAGGTCAATGTGCTTTTTGATTGAATCTGTGGATGAGTGCCATGCCTCAAGGAATTCCCTGGCTGTTCTCTGTTTGGCTTGTCCTTTAATAGTAGTGTTGTCCCATTCGAATTCATGTTGCTTGTCATCTGCGTGTGTGGCTATTAAGGATAGCTGGTCATGTCGTTTCGTGGCTAGTTGGTGTTCATGGATGCGGATCTTTAGCTGTCTTCAGTTTGTCCTATGTAGTGTTTTGTGCAGTCCTTGCATTGTTTTTGCTCATGCTGGGTATCGGGTCCTTCGTTCTGGTAAGTTGTTGTCTGAGAGTGGCTGTTGGTTTGTGTGCTGTTATGAGTCCTAGTGGTCGCAGTAGTCTGGCTGTCAGTTCAGAAATGCTATTGATGTATGGTAGTGTGGCTAGTCCTTTGGGTTGTGGCATGTCCTCATTCCGTTGTCTTTCCCTTCGGCATCTGTTGATGAAATTGCGCGGGTATCCGTTTTTGTCGAATACATTGTATAGGTGTTCTTCTTCCTCTTTTTGCAGTTCTGGTGTACTGCAGTGTGTTGTGGCCCTTTTGAATAGTGTCTTGATGCAACTTCTTTTGTGTGTGTTGGGGTAGTTGCTTTCGTAGTTCAGGACTTGGTCTGTGTGTGTGTGGCTTTCCTGTATACCTTTGTGGTGAATTATCCGTTAGGTGTTCTCTGTACCATCATGTCTAGGAATGGGAGTTGGTTGTCCTTTTCTTCCTCTCTAGTGAATCGGATTCCTGTGAGGGTGGCGTTGATGATCCGGTGTGTGTTCTCTATTTCTGTGTTTTTAATGATTACAAAGGTGTCATCCACATATCTGACCCAGAGTTTGGGTTGAATTTGCGGTAAGACTGTTTGTTCTAATCTTTGCATTACCGCTTCTGCTTTGAGTCCAGAGATTTAGATGCATCGAATTCCTAGATGCTTAGCACTCATCCACAGATTTAATCAATAAGCACATCGACCTGGACCCAGTATACCGGCCATTGCAACGGACAGCTGGAACTGACAACCGGAGGCGGCAGATACAAATCACTATAAATGCCGGAGGAAATATCACAGAAGCACTTCACAGGCGGCTCCCATTCACTGAGGATGTCACCTCGACACGGGACGAAATGTCTGCAACACAAATGTCCAGCTCGGCGAACAGAACCACAACAACGATCACACGAGCTACAAATCTTCTCACAAACTTTGAATATTCCCTGTGACCAGGATTGAGAGTCCTGAAAGTTGTGCTGCCTACCTGGTGCTTGGGTTTGGGGATATGTCATCTGGGGTGCAGAAGAACTTGGAGTGGGAAGGGAATGAGTCAGTGGCCAGGGTTTGTGTAGGTACCAATGGCTGGACAAGCAAATGACAATAAAAAGTGGGATGGTAAATACAGAACTGAACTGTTATATCGTAATGCAAGGAAGAAATGATGTAAATAAGCTTGTGACCCATGCACAAATTACCATGTATGACGTGAGGGCATCACATTGACATCACTGCAAGAGGGAGTGGGAGCTGAATATTCAAGGGTATTCATCCTGTCAAAATGATAGGCCTGTGGGCAGAGAGACAGATTTGTCTCATTCGTAAGAAATGGAATTGAATCAATTAGAAGAAATGAAGTAATCTCAGATGGTGTAGAATCTGTGTCGGTAGAACTGGCAAATCAAAAAGCTGCAAAAATGCTGTTGCAGTTATGTACAGGCCACCAAACAGTAGTCAGGAGCTGGGGTACAAGATACACAGGAGATAGAAAGATCTATAGGAAAGGCAACGTTACAGTGATCATGTGGGGTTTCATTATGCAGGTGGACTAGGGAATTCAGTTTGATAGTGGTTTGCAGGAAAAGGAATTTGTGGAATGTCTATGATATGGTTTTTTGTAGCAGCTTGAGCAGGCAGACTAGAAGAGGAGAGCTTTGGATGTAGAAAATCATAGGAGGCAGTGATCATAATATGATTGAACTTACTCTGCAATTTCAGATGGAGAAGTTAGAATCAGAGGTAACAGTATTACAGGTGAATAAAGGCAATTACAGAGGCATGACAGACGAGCTGGGTAGAAGTAACTGGGATACAGGCCCAGAAGGAAAGACCGTGGACAAGTAATGACAGGAGATTTTTGGAGTAATTCAGGATGCACCAGAGATTTATCCTGAGGAAAAAGAGTCATGATAGAGGGAGGATGAGGCAACCATAGCTGACTAGGGAAATCAGGGACATCATAGAAGCAAATGAGAACGCATATAATGTGGCTGTGGGAAATCAGAGAATTGGGAAGCTTACAAAGACACAACGGAGAGCAAACAGTATAAAATAAGGAGGGAGATTATTAAATATGGGGGTAAGCTAGCCACTAACATAAAGGAAGTCTGTAAGAGCTTCTTTCAATATATATAAAGTACAAAAGAGAGGCAAAAGTAAACATTGGACTGCTGGGAAATGATACTGGAGAGGTAGTAGTGGTGAACAAGAATAGGCCGAGGAACTGAAAAATTTGGTCACGTGGAAAATACGAGTAATACCTTAACATTCAAGATAGTGAGGGGCCAGAGCTGAGTATGCTGCCCAGCACCATGGAGAGCGTGCTAGAAAAAACTGATTGACCAGCAGGTGGTTAATTATCCGGGACCGGATGGACTACATCCCAGAGATATAAGGAAGATAGCTGAAGAAGGTGTGGGGGGATAGTGGTGATCTTTCAGGAATCACTAGAGTAAGGAACGATCCCAGAGCACTGGACACCCACTAACGTGACACCCCATTGTAACAATGGAGTGAGGAAAAAGACAAAAAATATACACAATTAATGGCTTAACTTCGGTCGTGGGTATGATCCTGCAATCCATTGTGAAGGATGAGATTTCTGAATAGTTGGAAGTGTTTGGTAAAATGGGACAAAATCACTTCATCAAGGGAAGGTCATGCCTGACAAACCTGTTGGAATTATTTGAAGAGGAAATGAGCAGGCTTGACCAAGCACAGCCAATGGATGCTATCCACCTGAATTTCAAGAAGGCCTTTGACAAGGTGTCACACAGGAGATGATTGGATATGATAAGGGCCCGTGGTGTTAGAGGTAAGGTAGCGGCATAAATGGAAGTTTGTCTGTCTGGCAGAAAGCAGACAGTGGGGATAAAATAGTCCTTCTCAGGATGGCAGTCGGTGACAAGTGGTGTTCTACAAGACTCAGTGTAGGAATCGTAACTTTTTACTTGTCATGTTAACAATCTAGATGATGGAACTGAGTGTACTTTGGCTAAGTTTGTAGACGATACATAGATAGATAGATGGACTGGTCGTATTGAGGAGGCGGAGAGGCTGAAGAAGGAGGTTGGCAGATGCATTCCAACGTTGAAAAGTGTGTCGTCATGCACTTTGGCATGAAGAATAGAGGCATGGTCTATTTTTTAAATAAGGAGAAAATTCAGAAATCTGAAGTGCAAAGGGAATTGGGAGGTCTAGTGCAGGGTTCTCTCAAGGTAAGTTTGCAAGTTGAGGCAGTAGTCAGGACGGCAATTGCATTTATTATTGATGACATTTAATACGAGAGGAATTGAATATAAAACAGGTTGTATAAGCCTCTGGTCAGACCACATTTGGAGTATTGTGCGAATTGTTGAGCCCCATATCTCAGGAAGGATGTTGTGGCCCTGGAGCATGTGCAGAATATTTCACGAGTATGGTCATAGGAATGAAACGATTATCGTATGAGGGATGTTTGTGGGCTCTGGGTCTATCCTCGATAAAGTTTAGAAGGATGAGATGAATGTAATGGAAGCACAGCGTACTGAATTACCTGGACAGAGTTGATGTTGGTAAGATGTTTCCATTGAACGTGAGCTCTCGGGCAGAGACTTAGATGAAAGAAGGGAACACCGTTTAGAACAGTGACAAGGAGAAATGTATTTAACCAGAGAATGTCGAATCTTTAAAATTTATTGCCACAGAAGGCAATGGGGGCCAGGTCATTAAGTTTATTTGTGACGGCTTTAGATAGGTTCTTGATTATCCAGGGGATGAAAAATTACGAGGAGAAGGGTGGAGAATCGATTTGAGAAACCTATCAGCGATGATTGAATGATGGGCAGACTCGACAGGCTAACTGGCTAATTTCTGCTCCTGTGTCTTATAGACGTCTCTGAGAAGATGGATTCATGTTCTTCATGAATGTCAGAAGCTGGTGGGAATAGTTAACTGTTTTAGAATGAAGGTAATGTGGCTGCTGTCAGGGTGGTGGATAATATGACATTCAGTGCAGGATCACACACCAACTGCACTATTTTAATGTGGTGATAGTTTATTCAAAACCTGGACCTCTCTGTCTCTCTCAGTCACCTTGGGGAGTGGAGGTTGGGGTGGGTGGGCGTAACGTCCTCAGACGCACTAAAACTATCCAGAATCATGCATCCTGAGTGAAACAGCAGACATGGAATTTATCACCTTCTCATTATCTGTTTAGAATATAATTAGTGATTGCCCATCCTGCTCGGTGTTCAATGCAATCACCTCTTATTCTCTGAGCGCACTCCAGATCAAACTTTACTCACTCCTTATGATGCCATTATCCTAGGGATTAATCTGGTGGAACTCCTCTTCACTCTCTCTGTGGTAAGGAGATCACTCCTTGTAAAGGAGAGAAAATCTGTCCACAATGCCCCAAATACTGCCTCAACAACGCTCTCAGGTTTGATCGCAATAAATCCTTTCCCTCATTTAGATGGATCCATTTTCTTCATGTGACAAAGGAAACCATTAATTTACAATCCATTGCCACTGATGTGGAATGTAAAACATCCTTACATCTGTAGATCAGCATCAATAAAGCCAGCACCTTGGGTGCCTATCAAGATGGACATCACTCTCGGGGAGAAACTCAATGACAAAGAATGCACCTAAAACAGTGAATGGTCACCTACTTGAATGGAAATCAAATTTTGGATTTTGGCAAATAGGCAAAGGAAGGGATTTGCCTTCACTTTTTTTCTTCCCTCACGGGATATGTGCAGCCCTGGTCAGGCCAGCATGTTATACTGAACTTGAACTAAGTTGCTGGTTCAGCTGTTCCACAGGACAGTAAATAGTAAAACAAACTGCTGTAAATTTGCAGTTAAACAGAGACCTGACCAGGGAAGTATGACCCACTGCCTTCTCTAATGGGCATCAGGCAAGCCAATATCAACAGATTATTATTCTGTGCATTTAGATTACGAGCCAATCACGTGACCACCATACACTATCTTCCCATCTTTCAGATTCTGTACAGAGAACAAGTTAAACATCTCAAATTCAATTATTTTGCAATGGACACGTGGTAAGAAGGGACTTGAAACATGTGTTCAGAATTAACAAAGGCGCAAACGATTTATTCAGGAGTTGCACTGCGGCTGAGGAGGATGCTGGGACGTCTTAATGTTTGTTCTGGACAGGAATGGCATGTGGGGAGGATATGGAGATGAAACCTTTGCAGGAGAAAATGAATCAAGATGGTTGAGAACAGTGTGTTTCATCCTCGCAAATTGGGGAGTAATTGTCAATAATAATTTGCTAGTAATTATTTCTAATGAATGGAATCTTTGATTGGACCTGAAAAAGTTGACTTGCACCTTTCCAAAATTTACATATCATCAGTATAAATGCAGTTCTATCGACAGACTGAGTGACTTACCAGGAACATCAACTATAGCAAGAATAGGATAGTAATCAGCTTGAATAACCAGCAATACATCTTCAATCCAATATGCTAATGATATCCAAGGCTGGAAAAGCCAGTAAATATCATAGGATAAACTCCTGTCCATTGTTGGAACATTGCAGTCTAATGTTCTCACAGACTTATCTCTCCCCCACCTCTCTCTGGAGCTGCTGATCCCTGTTACTGGTGTGGGTGATGCTCCCGCTCATACTATGGGATAAAACCCTGAAAGTATTCCCTTATTGATAGAAGAGAGAAACTCTCTCGGGACGCTTAGGATCCATGGAGACTGACATAATCACAATCGCTGAATAAATTGCTCCAGTTAACCGATTTGAATCTGTTAACTGTTGAATCAATACTGTTTTATTAAAGTTCAAAATAACTTTGAACGTTTGTGCATTCTGGATGTGATATGTGAGTGTGACTGAAGGAAGGAATGTTGAAGATGGCACTTTGATTGTGTGTAATCATTCAGTCTGCCTTGGATATGGAAGTAATGGAAGAAAAAGTGTTTAACGGAACATTAACATGCTTCTCTGCTCATAAATAGAGAAATAAATCCTGTAACTACAGATCATGCATTGCAATATCTGTAAAACATTGACAGAACATCTTTCGTCCATGACCCAATGGCAAAATGTGCCTAAGAAAACGTAGGTTATAACAAACAAACGGCATGGATATGTTAACAGAGAATTGCACATGACAAACACAATTCAGATTGTTATTCCAGAATCAGACAGGGCAGGTGTGGGTCATGTCATTGATGGTATCCATGTTAACGAACTGTGATGAAGTCTCATTTAATGGACTTCATTTACATTGTGATTATGACATTGGCGAAAGACAGAAGATGGAGAGGACTGGGTGACATGGTTGTTTAGACTGGATGGAGGGACAGTGATGTTCTCCAGTCACCAGTATTGGAACGTTACTCTTTATAACACATATATGTAACAGATTCCAGGATACAATTACAACGAGGAACTGGCAGAGACAATATTAATGAAATGCATTCATGCAATATAAAATCCAGAAACGAAATAATTTTCTCCACATACCAATATATGCAAAGTACAAAGAGATAAGGTTGTTAAAATGCACTCCTGATACTGTGCTTTGCATCCAATATGAAATCCACAAACAAAATGATTTTCTGCACATACCAATATATGCAAAGTACAAAGAGATAAGGTTGATAAAATGCACTCCTGATACTGTGCTTTTCATGCAATATAAAATCCAGAAACGAAATGATTTTCTGCACATACCAATATATGCAAAGTACAAAGAGATAAGGTTACTAAAATGCCCTCCTGATACTGTGCTATATAAATTGAAATGTGGATTACAAAACTAGGTAAGTGGTGTTCAAACTTTATCAATAATTATTTCACCCACAGCTGAGGTGCTGATTCCCCTCTGTCAGTGATCCCCCTCACTGTGATTCTCTGGCCCCTCAAACTGTGTGGTCTCTCACACAGTTTGGGGGGTGACATCATTTCCTTCTGCTCTTGGCACAGTCTATTTAAAGACTCTGCTTTCTGCAAGGAACCAATCTATTGGCCTAATGGATTCTGTTTATCTGTCAGTAAATTCTGTGATATTATTGGAAATAAATACTCTGGGATGGCAGCCAGTATCAGCATAGTGCACACATGGTATGGTGTCCAGAAGAATTTCTAAATATAACTTCTAATTACTGTCTGTGCATATTTATATACCCTAATGATCTATCTAACTTCACAATCATCTAACACCTTTTCCACTCAGCCAATCACTCCCCTTTCTATCCTCTCTCAGTTTATCTCCTTTCACTTTCTTTCCCTCTGTTTATTTCTCTCACACATCATCTATCTCCACACAATCTCTCTATCTCCGTTTGTTCAGTTGGAGAGCTTGTGACTCCTCGATGGGCTGAATGGCCTCCATCTGTGCTCTAATAATTCGGAGGTTCTCTGACCCACAATAAATACTGCACGTGCCTGGACAGACACGCTGGTCCGGTGATACATATAGTGCACAGTCAGCCATTCTTACTTCCTGGTATTTTCTAATGGGCAGCTGCCTTGAAATGTCAGTTCAAACGAAACGGATTAAATGAAATTCAAGAAGTCGAGAGGACGTTCATGAGTGTGTATTTCAATCAGGATTTAATGAAGGATGAGATTACAGAATAACATAAGCAATTAATGAAAAACAGGGCAACACAAGAAATGGCAGTTGAGAACATCATGTGGTTCCAAATAGGCTTGATGGTCTTACCTATAAATTATCAATCCAGAAAATCAGCTCCTGTTCTTTGGACCCAAGTTCAAATCCCGCCACTGCAGATGGTGGAAATTCAATTCAATATCGTTGGATTTATGAATCTACCTATGAGAATGAAATCATTGCCGATTTCAGTGAGGTACAGTTGGTAGGTTGTTGCTCTGGGAGTCCCCAAAATTGACTCCAGAGCCAATGAAGTCCCATGGCTTCTGATTAACCATGGACAAAGATGTCTCTTACTGATTACCACGTAACGTCATTCCTCATATGAATCAGTGCTCCTCTATGTTAAACAACACTTGGAGAAAGAACTGACTGTGGCAAGGGCACAACGTGTATTCTGGCTGGGAGATTTCAAAGTCGACCACCAAGACTGGTTCGGCAGCAGTACTACTGATCAGGCTGGTCGGGTCCAAAAAGGACATAGCTACTAGATTGGGTCTGCAGCAGATGGTGAGGAAAAGAACAAGAGGCAAATAATGATATATGACCTCATGCTTACCAATCTACCAACTGCAGATATATCTGTCCATGACAGTATCGGTAAAAGTCTCATGGTGACATTCAAAATAAACTCTTTTGTGTTGTGTAGCACTATCACCATGCTAAATGGTACAGACTTCGAAGAGATCTAGCAACTCAAGACTGAGCGTCCATAAGACACAGTGGACCATCAATAGAACCAGAATTATACTCAAGCACTATCTGTAATGTCACGGCCCAAATATCCCCAACTCAACCATTACCATCAAGCCAGAGGATCAACTCTGGTTCGATGGAGAGTGCAGGAGGGCATGCCAGGAGCAGAACTAGGAATATACAAAGATAAAATGTTAATCTGCTGAAGCTTCCAAACAGAAATACTTGCATGCCAAATAGCATAAACAGCAAGGGACAGACAGAACTGAGCTATCCCACAATGAATGCATCGTATTTAAGCTCTGCTGTCCTCCTAATCCGATCGTGGATGGTGTTGGACGATTAAACAACTCACTGGAGTCTCCATAAATATTCCCATCCTCAATGATGGAAGAGCCCAGCACATCAGTGCAAAAGGTAAGGCTGAAGTTTTCGCAGAAATCTTCAGTCAGAAATTTCGAGTGAATGGTCCATTTCGGCCTCCTCCGGTGGTCCCCATCATTACAGATAGCAGTCTTCAGCAAATTCGATTGACTGATGTCAAGAAACGATTGAAGGTAATGGGTACTGCAAAGTCTATAACCCCTGATAACATGCCAGCAATAGTCCTGAAGACTTGTACTCCAGAACTTCCCGCTTCCCTAGGCAAGCTGTTCCAGTACAATTACAAACCAACAATGGGAAAAAAACTGCTCAAGTATGTTCTGTACAGAAAACGCAGGACAAATTCAACCCGGCCCAATACCGCCTCATCAATGTACTCTCCATCATCAGTAAAGTGATGGAATTGTCATCAATAGTGTTATCAAGCAGCACCTGCTCAGCAATAACCTGCTCAGTGACGCCCCTTTTGGGTTTTGCCAGAGACACTCAGCTCCTGACCTAATCACAGCCTTGGTTTAAACATAGAAAAAGGAATTGAATTCCAGCCCTTGACATCAAGGCTGCATTCTGCCAAATGTGGCATCAAGGCGCACCAGAGAAAAGGGTATCGCGGGCCAACACTTGTTATTGGAGTCATAACTGACAGATAGGAAAACGGTCATTGTTGTTGGAGGTCAGTCATCTCAGTTCCAGAACATCTCTGCAGTAGTCCCTCAGGATAATGTTGATGTAGGTTTGCTCCATGAACTAAATGTTCATTTACAGAGGTTTCATCACCATACTACGTAAAATCTTCAGTGGCCCTCCGGATGAAACCTAGGTCCAAACATCTTCAGTGGCTTCATCAATGACCGTCTCTCCATCATAAGGTTAGAATGTGGATATTTGACGATGACTGGACAATGTTCAGCACCATTCGCAAATGCTCACATACTGAAGCAGTCCATGCCTAAAGGCAACAAGATCTGAACAATCTCCAGACATGAGCTGACAAGTTGCAAGTAACATTCGCGTCACTCAAATGTCAGACAATGACCATCACCAGTAAGAAACAATATAAACACTTGGTATTCAGCAACATAGTTGTCACTACATTCCCCACTCCACACCCCCTATCAATAAACTTGGGGTTACCATTGACCAGAACTTCAACTGGAATCGCCACGTAAATATAAGAGCCGATCAGAGGCTAGGAATACTGCGTGGGTAACTCACCTCCTGTCTTCCCAAATCATGTTCACCATCTACAAGGCACAAGTCAGGAGTGAGATGGAATACTCCCCATTTGCCTGAATGGGTGCAGCCACAATGACACTAAAGAAGCTTGACACCCTCCAGGACAAAACAGCCCATTTGTTTGGCACCACAACCACAAGCATTCACTCCCTTCACGACCAACGCTCAGTAGCAGCAGTGTGTACTATCTACAAGATGCACTGCAGAAATTCTTCAAAGATCCTCAGACAGTACCTTCCAATCCTACAAGTACTTCCATCTAGAATGACAAGAGCAGCAGGTTTTTGCGAACACCACCACATTCAAACTCCCCTCCAAACAAGTCAACATCCTGAGTTGGAAATATATCACAATTCTTTCACTGTTGCTGGGTCAAAACCCTGTAATTCCCTCCCTCATAGCATTGTGGGTCAAAGCACAGCAGGTGGACTGCAGCGGTACAAGAAGGCAGCTCAGCACCACGTTCTCATGGGGGCAACTAGGGACGGACAAGAAATGGTGAGCCCATCCAGCGATTCTCATATCTGAAAAAAAAATGTAAAAATTTCCAAGTTGAGCGCCTTGATGGGACAAGTAGTCTGATTTGAACATGAACAGTAAAGCAGTGTTTCTGATATTGAACATTTTAGACCATTCTGTTATTAGAAAGGTGTTCAGTGTTCCATGACGTATTGTTGCTGAGCGCTGTGATAAGTTGCACCAGTTTTGTTAAATTCAATAATATTAGCATAACAGGATCGATCCTTCAAAGATACCAAACTGAAAATGACAATCATCGTAGAGACAATGTACTCCCGCCAGATGAGACTCACAGATAGCAGCTTATATTCAACATATTACTGCGCTACTGACTGGCACTGAATTCTCCCACTGTCTGTATTACAGGGGTTACCATTGACCAGAAGGTGAAGTCAAATCAACGTACAGATACAAGGGTTACAAGAGCAGGCCTGAGCCTTTAACTGAATAATAGACTGTATGACCATAAGGGCATGAGATATAGCAATAGATTTAGACTATTCAGCCTATCTCTTCACTCTGAAACTGTGCCATTTTGTCTTAGTCTCTAAGACAGTGGAAAAATCTTCTATACTCTAACTGTATCAATCTTTGCAGTAGTCGGTCAGTTCCAATCAGATGCGCCCCCCCCATTCTTCTAAATTCCATTGAGTACAGACACAGAGTCCTCAACTGCCGCTCATATGACAAGCCATCATTCCCAGGATAAATCATGTCCAACAACCGTAGATCCTTCCCCAGAACAGCTCACAATAATCCAAATGCCGTCTGACCATAGTTCATTACATTCTCATCAGTATGTCTCCGCTTTTGTATTCTCACTCTCTTGAAATGAATGCTAACATTGCATTTGCTTTCCTAACTGCCAACTTAACCTGTGCATTAACCGTAAGAGAGGGCGAGGACTCCAAACTGCTTTTGAAGTGCATAATCTCACATGTTCCCATATTGTGTTCCATCAGCGATGTGTTTTCCCGGTGTCCTAAACTGTCCAAGTCTTTCTGCAGCCTCCCCACTTCCTCAATATCACCTGCCCATCCAATCATCATTGTATAATTTGCAAACCTAGCAAAACTGCCATCAGGTTAGATGGTTCACGTAAATGGCACCTCCTGACTACCTAAGGACTGTCCACCATTGAAAAGGCACAACGCTCAAGATGCTTAACTCCATTTAGGTTTAAACAGTGGATTAACTGGCATTACACCTGCAAAGTCTTCACTCCTTGCACCACTGGCACTGGCACCCTGCCCACCATTTTATTATGAATTGACCCCATTATTAGATTAGATTAGATTACAGTGTGGAAACAGGCCCTTCGGCCCAACAAGTCCACACCGACCCGCCGAAGCGAAACCCACCCATACCCCTACATTTACCCCTTACCTAACACTACGGGCAATTTAGTATGGCCAATTCACCTGACCCTGCACATCTTTGGACTGTGGGAGGAAACCGGAGCACCCGGAGGAAACCCACGCAGACACGGGGAGAATGTGCAAACTCCACACAGTCAGTCGCCTGAGGCGGGAATTGAACCCGGGTCTCTGGCGCTGTGAGGCAGCAGTGTTAACCACTGTGCCACCGTGTCGCCCATTATGGTGATGCAGAACTTGATGGCGCATGATCCCAGTCTATTAGTGGCAATCTGTCTCAATGCTGAACGTGTGGTGCTCACACCAACCAATGTCATTGTGTGTTGAAGACAACAGGGGGAGGTGGGGGGGTGGGGATGTCGATCATAAATGACTGTGTGACTGTCACTGAGAGCTGACACTTGCCGTGAAAGCCCCAGATGTACCTGTGTCTGTTGTCACCGCTGCAGGCATGGTCAGTCTTTCAGTGAGTCAAATCAAAGAAAGTGATGGGCCTGGAGAGTGTTCCTGGCTGAGCACTCAGATCCTGTTTATACCAACTAGCAGAGGTATTCACATACAACTTCAGACTCTCCCTCCAGAAGCCCAAGTCCCAACCTGATTCAAGAAGGCCATCATCATCCTCGTAAGTGAGAAAGCACAAGGAACGTGCCCTTATTGACGACCACCCAGTGGCTTCAACCTCAATAATCATGAGAGGCTGGTTATGGCCTACACCAACTTCAGTCTCCCAGCCTGACCTGCTGCCCTATAATTTGCTGACTGATGTAACGGGTTCACAACAGATGCCATACCCGAGCCTGCACAGATCCCTGGGACATCTGGACAACAAGGACACCTACACCAGACTCCTGCTCATTGACTAAAGCTCCACCTTCAAAATCATTATCCCTTACAGACTAATCACAAAACTCTGCGACCTTGGTCTCGGTTCGATCCTCTGCAACTGGCTCCTCAGGCCTTTGACCCACAATTGTGAAGATAGATAAAATCACCTCCTCCACAATAACAATCAACACTAAAACTGCTGAAGGATGTGTTCTCAACACCCAACAATACTCCCTGTACACCCACGGCTGTACCCTCAGCCCACTACTGTCCTCCCTGTACACCCACGGCTGTGCCCTCAGCACCTTACTGTACGCCCTGTACACCCACGGCTGTGTCCTCAGCCCCCCACTGTCCTCCATGCACACTCGCGTCTGTGCTCTCAGCCCCTTACTGTATTCCATGCACACCCACATCTGTACCCTCAGCCCCTTACGGTACTCCAGCTACACCCATGGCTGTGACCTCAGCCCCTTAGTGTGTTCCCTGTACACCCACGGCTGTGTCCTCAGCCAACCACTGTACTCCCTTGTACACCCATGGCTGTGCCCTCAGCCAACCACTGTTCTCCCTGTACTCCCACAGTTGTTTCCTCAGCCCCCTACGTAATCCCTGTACACCCACGGCTGTGTCCTCAGCCCCCTAATGTCCTCCATGTACACCCACGGCTGTGTCCTCAGCTCCCTACGTACTCCCTGTACAACCACGGCTGAGTTTCCAAATTCCAAACAACGCCAGCTACAAGTTCGATGAGGACATTACTATAGCAGTACAGATATTAAACAATAACGCGTCAGAATCTAGATAGGCGATAGAGAGCTTGGTGGCATGATCTGTTGATAATGACCTCTCTCTTCAATCCGGTAAACGTAAAGGACTGATCACTGACTTTAAGAAGAAAGGAGGGGAACATACCCCATCCAAATCAACCGTTTGAGGGAGTGCCGAGCATCACGTGCCTCGGAGTGATGATAACTCACAACCTGTCCTGAACTTCTCACATAGGTCCAACAGTCGGGAAGGTTCAACAATGCCTCTCCTTCCTGAGGTGATACAGGAAATTAGCATGCGCTACATCTAAAGATGCACCATTGAAAGCGTATTGTCCCGGTGTATAACAGCCTGGTACGGCAACTGCTCTACTCAGGGCCGTGAGAAATTACACAAGGTTGGGTGCACAGCTCTGACCAACACGGACTCTAACATCCCAACCATCGATTCCATTTACATGGCCTGTTGCTGCAGAAAGGCTACCAACATCTACCCCAGATAACTGAGTGAAGGGAGACAGGGAATAGCTAAGGCATTAATAGATATCTTTGGAGCATCCTTGAACACAGCTGAGGTCCCGGAAGACTGGGAAATTGTTAATCCCCTTGTTTAAAAAATGTAGTAAGGATAATCCAGTCAATTATAGACCGGTGAGACTGATGTCAGGGGTAGGGAATCTGCAAGAGAAGATACTGAGGGATAGGATCTACTCTCATTTGGATGAAAGTAGTCTTAACAGTGATAGACAACATGGTTTAGTGCAGGGAAGGTCATGTCTTACCAACTCAATAGAATTCTTTGAAGAAGTGACAAAGTTGATTGGTGAGGGAGGGAGTGTAGATGTCACGTACATGGACTTAAGGAAGGCGTTTGGTATGTTTCCCCACGGTCGGGCTATGGAGAAAGTGAAGTCACATGGTGCGCTAGCTATGTGGATAAAGAACTGGCTGGGCAACATGAGACATTGAACAGTAGGGGGAGGGAGTTTCTCAAAATGGTCAACTGTGACCAGTGGTTCCATTTAAGAAGTTTCTGGAAAGATACATGAATGAGAAGGGAGCAAATGGATACAGATCCTTAGAAAATAGGTGACAGATTTAGATAGAAGATTTGGATCGGCGCAGGCTTGGACCATCGAATGACCTGTTTCTGCGCTGGAATGTTTTGTTCTAACATTATCAAAGACCAATCACACCCCAGTAATGGTCTCCTACAACCTCATCCATCAGGCTAAAAGATATGAAAACACAGAGCAGCTGGTTCATTAAAAGTTTCTTCTTGACTGTTATTAGACTGATGAATGTACTCTCTAATCTCAGATAATGCTAATCTTGTTCATGTTGATCTCGCCTAGCGCATACGCTGTGCAGCGTCACCTATATGCCTCTCCGACATGTTTTATAGCCATCGTTCTGCACATGCTTGCTTACTATGATCTGCCTGTACACCTTGGTACAGGTCAAAGTAAATCCTCATCTTCCTCCCCCCAGCTCACTCCGAGCTCTCTCTGGTCCTCACTCCCAGCACCCCCATTTCCCATCCCCAGCTCACTGTGTGCTTTGTGTCTCACTGTATCTCTCACACTGTCTGTTTCCTTGTATTTTCCTTTTCTCTGTCTTCTGTTTCTTTCCCTGAACTTACTATCTCCCCTTCTCCCTGTCCATGTGGCTGTTTGTTTCTTGTTTTGTTTCCTTTCTCTGTTTTACTGACTGTCATTCTGTTTCACTCTCTGTGTTGTCTCTCTCCTTATACGTGTCTATCTCTTTCTCCCTTGTTATGATAGTGATGGCTTCTCTATTCTTTTGAAACATGTGATGGCTCTTTGGTTGGATGTTGGCAATAAAATAAACTCAATTGTGTTTTGTTATCTTGGACATAATTTAAATTTATTGGTTAAATTTCAATTGTTGTCAAAACAGCAACCAGAACTTGGGTATCATTTAACAGCCAATTGTTACATCTAACTGTTTGACAGGGCTCTAAATATCGATGACGTATTGCATTGTGAGAACTTGCCATAAAAATGTTGAAACAAAAGGGACATTGCTGTAAATGCTCAGCAGGTCCTGCAGCATCTGTACAGAGAATTCATAGTTAACGTTTCAGGTCCAGTGCCCTTTTTCAGAACTGATGGTAACACGGAAAATGTTGATGTATATGCAGAAGAGACTGGATAGCTCTTAATGGAGACTGTTAGTAGCTAATGGGTGTGAGTAATGGAAGGCTATGTGATAACTCGGTCTGGTGTATGGGTAGGGGACGAGGACATTGGGGAGTTCAGACCCGAAAATTATTGAACTTGATTATGAGTCTAAAGGGCTGCAGGGTCCGCACATGGAAAATGAGGTGTAGTTCTTCCAGCTTGCGCTGAACTTGCCTGGAACACTGCAGCAAGCCTGACACAGAGATATTGGTCAGGGAATAGGATGGGCTGCTAAACTGGCAGGCAACTGAAAGCTCAGAGTCATTTGCAGCGGTACAACTTGGATGTTCTGTGAAGCGGTCACCCAGTCTACCCTTCATTTTCCCGATGTAGAGGAGACCACATTGTAAGCAGTGCATGTAGTAGACTGGATTCTGGGAAATGTTGATAAGGTGCTGCTTCACCTGGACGGCTCAGTTGTCCCCTTGGATACTAATGAGGAGGGTTGTAAATGGGAAAGTGTTACACCTCCGGCAGGGGAGATGAAGTGGCCCTTTGGTGGGAGTGAATAAAGAGTAGACCAGTGTGTCCTGGAGGGAATGATCCCTCTAGATGGTGGACAAGGGAAGAGAGGTGAATATGTGCAGGTGGGGGCATCTCGCTGGAGGTGGGGGTAATGCGGGCTGATGATCCTCTGCATGTGAATGCTACTGGGATAGTAGGTAAGGACAAGGGAAACTCCGTTGCTAGCGGGAGGGGGAGGGGTAGGCATGAAGTGCAAGAGATGGGCCAGACTGGGTTGAGGACCCTGTTGACAACAGTGATGGGGAATCTATTGATTAATGAACAAGGTGGACATTTCAAAGCCTTCCTTGTTGAATTTAGTATCATCAGAAGCAATGCGATGGAGATGGAGGAACTGGGGGAATGGAATTGAGTCTATGCAGGAAACCTGGTGTGAGGACGTATACTCCAGGAAGCTGTGGGAGTCGGTGGGATAATACTGGATATCAATGGCTTGTCTATCCCTAGAAATGGAAGCAGAGATGTTGAGGAAAGGAAGGAAGGACTCAGAGATAGGCCAGATGAAAGTGATGGAGGGGTTCAAATTCCAAGCGAAATCGGTGAACTTTTCCAATTCCAGACAAGAGAGAGAAGCAGCATTGATGATATCATCTATGAATAGGACAAAGAGTTGTGGATGGGTGCTGAAATAGAACTGGAACAGGGAATGGTCGACGTACCCCTAGAAGAAACAGGCATACGTGTATATCCATGCACTTCCTCTGTGTGGCATGAGCAGGCTGAAGCAATGGGTCTGCCCAGGCAGTTATGTTTGTGAATTTTTGGGGGGAGATAGAAGCGAGCACTGCTATCAGAGGACCATCAGCTCGGGGCAGTTAGGGGGAGGGGTGAGTGGGGCAGAAATCTCCAGATAAAATATGGTCAGTAATCATAATTTATACAATGGCATGATGTGCCATGGTAGGGTCATAGTGCAGGGCGAGATTAGAAGAAGTATCTGAGAGTGGGTGTTCAACCTCTGCAATTTCTAAATCAGTCCACCAGACTTATCGGGACAGGCTGAGTAACACATTTAGGGTTGGATCTAAGCACATGGAGTGTAGGCGGATCAGACAGTAACAGGTTGGATTTGGATAGGGGAGTGCAGAGAAATTAAGACAACCAATGTCACGTGGAGATGTCTCAATGAACCGATTTAGTTCAGGTAAAGGCCAGAGCGAGTGGGCCAGGTGGAGGGAGAGTGTTGCAGCTGGGTAACGGGATATATGGGACAGAGGGAGGAATCTTACCGAAAGAAATGGGCACTGAGGCGAAGACAGCGGAATGTCATGCCAAAAATTCTTTAAAGTGGGGGCACAGAGAGATAAAGATCAGATATTTACTAATTACAGAACATTCAGCATCAGAGAGTGGAAGTTCAGGAGGGATTGTGAATAAACGACAGGAGGTGGAGTTGGGGAAGTGCATGGAGTCAGAGGGTAGGTTATGGGAGGGGAGGAAGTTTCCAGAGGGTCAAGGCATCTCCACGTTGCTGCAAACTGTGTGCCCAATACATCTGGTTAGCACAACGAGAAAGCCGGTGAATAAATTAAAATTGTGGAGTGGTAAAGCCTTGAGACAATATGATGCGATGCTGCTGGACAGAGAAAATGTTGATCTCAGTGGTACTGATATCGCACGATCAGTCCTCAGAAAGTAACTGATTGAAAATAATTGGGAAGGTAATCTTATTGTAACGTCCTGATTTCACTGGAGTGACACTCAAGCAGCAAGATCTTACTTTTTGTAGACTTTAGACTAATCTGTGAAAACATAATATGTCTTGATGTTATTATAAAGACAAATTTATCTATGGTTTATGAATGCACTATCAAGGGCAGAGTTTATTTGTCATTCCCAATAGCTCTGGGGAAAGTGTCATTGTTCAGTGAGGAAACTACCAGCGCAGAATTTCCTGCGATTCCCATTGACCACAGTTTCCTCAGGATCCCTGATGTCACATGAGCCAAATACAACTGTGATTCAATGCAAGTTACTCTGACCTCACCTCAACTGACATTGGAAAATCAGTTAAATGAATAAAGAGCAAAAGGATAGTACACGGCCTGTTTGCACGATGTGCTCACTCTCCTCACAATGTTTAAGGGAAAACTGATGCATGGATTTCTGATTCTGAGGAGAGGTTTGTCCTATTTGTGATGAGGCTGTTTGGTTAAATGCTGTGACAGAGAGACAGAAAGACACTCCACTCTGTACCATGAGGAACAAAACCAGCCTGTTCACGGTGCATCAGACAATGACAGGAACACACTATTGTCTGTTCCTATTGGACATTGATCATCTCAATCTCATCATTGACTGATGACAAATAGCAACCCAGAAGCCAGTGGCTCCCATCATCCCAGTTGGAAAGCAAAAAGAGGAAGGGATGGCCAGAGAAAGTGGGAGTAACTGGGGAATTGGTGTAACTTACAGTGGGAGTGGCAGAAGAAGAGTGTGAAGGGAGATCATCAGTGGAAGAGAATGTGGCAGCAGAAGGGGTAATGCAAGGGGAGTAGGAATGTAAGAAAAGAGTAGGACGGAAGAGGAAGAATGGCAGATGACGTTTTAGTGATAGGGAAAAGCTTGTTTTTGAGGTAGTGAGATTGGATGAGAAAACATCGCTGTACAAGAAAATCGGGATCTGGATTCCATTTAAAATGTAGAAAGGGTTCCTTGTACTTTCTCTTCTACCACTTGATTCTTGTTCAGGTTGGACATGTATTATATATTTCTATATCTCCATCAAGTGCAGACGACATGTTTCTTTCTCCCCTACGGTGGTGTTTCAATATTTTTGATTTTTTTTACAGTATGTATTTGCTTCCAATTCAAGATGGATATGAGAATATGGTTTTATCTTCTGCAGTTTGCCCCTAACATAGAACTTCATTGAATATTTATCCCCATCACACTCGCTGATTTAAACGAGCAATGAATGTTTGTCCATGCCCATCCTGCAGATGAAAAATTTCTTCAGCTCTGGCTATTGCAGGGAATGTTACAAAGAACAGTGCCACGCAAAATGCTAATGTTCTATTGCAAGGTGCCAAACCCTAGTTTATCCTAAATTATTTACAATGCCTATAAATAAAACATGCAGAGGGGCAGAGTGTAAAAGGTGAATTTAACTCTGTGTCGAAAATGCTATTTGGGGCTCCCTCATAAAATGTGTTCACTACATCACTCAAATTCACCAAAATAGGAAAATCAAGAGACTGGAATTGTCAAGTCATCCTCTGACTAACATCTGGAGAACAGGAAGGAAATCACGGTTTGTTTGTGATATTCAGAAATGACGATTGTGAGAATGTGGAAGGTGGGGAGCAGTGGGATGATGACCAATGAATGTTGTGGATGAGACAAAAATGAGCTGGTTGGGTCATAGTCAGGAGGAAGGTGTTAGGCTACAGAAGGATAGAAACAGATTATTCAGATAGCCAGATCAATGGCCTGATGAAATGTAACACCAATAAATTGGGAAGATGCAAGTCAGAAGTAGCAAGACAAGTGAGTACTCAAAAGTGAGTATGAAAGAGGAGGGCTAAATTTGCTCGTTTTTTCTTTGCAGCAGGGAAGGTTGAGGAGGGAATATGGTAAGGTGTACAAGAGCAAAAGGAGTATGGGGAGGATGAACAGGCAGCAGCTGTTTTCCTTAGTCAAAGGATCAAAAACAAAGGGATACACTTTTAAAATGAACGTCAGGGGATTAAGAGAGGATTTGCGGAATGTGTTTAGAACTGAGAGGATGGTATGAATCTGGAATGCGTTGTCTAGGTGTGTCGTTGAGGCAGGTAAACCCACAAAGGTTTAAAATGTCTTCAGATATGCACTTGCTGGCACAGACGTGACAGGCCTGTTTTTCATTGCAAGATTCTTTGCAGTGGCAACCATGAACATTCTGGTGTATTCTGAAACAATAAACAATGGCAGTTGCTGCTTTGTTCCTTTGACTGTACTCAGTAAGTGGCTATATTACAAACCAACATCATCTCATGCAACTTCAGCACTCACTCAACCAAAGGCAGTCCAGCCATCTCTGGGAATATCCAGTGTAATTAATATGCTCAGTGAAAGCATTGTCCAACAACAGCACTGACACTATTCTAGCTGTTTGCCACCATTATCAAAGCTAGAGCCATAATATGAACACAGCTTTTCCTCCATTATAACACAGAACTCTAGCAATAAGGGTGACATTTATCTGAAGGAAAAACAATTCTTTCCCAGGTATTCACTTTGACAAACAGCAAGTTTTCCCGTTTTTTGCTGCCAGTTGTTTATCACAGAATTCCCCAGCCCAACTTCTTTCCCCTTTAACATTTTCTTGTGCACTGTCTCCCTGATCTCACACACCTCACTCCCTCACATCCGCCATACTCTCCATCCTTACTTGTTAATCTCTGAAAAACCTGCGCCTCATCTCGATAATTTATTCCAATTCCCAACTCACTGCTTTGATTCCTTCTCTCGGCATGGTCATTAGACTGGCCGTGCCTGATGTCCTATTCACCTCTACCTTCTGCTCACTTCCTTATCATCTGCTTTGGTTCTCACTCTCCTGGTTTATTCAAATCCATCTGAGTTGCATTAGCACACCTCCCCACAAGGATGTTGGTGCTAGTACAGTTAAGATACAACCTATATTCTTTGTACAGGTCCCCACCTGTCCTGGAAGAGATCCCAATGATCCAACAATCTGGAAGCCTCACCTCTGAACTAGATTTTTAACAACATGTTAAGCTTTACTGTCTTCGTCATCCTTCCCTCTTTTCCACATGGCACGGGGAGTAATCCAGAGATTACAGAGGATTATTCTCTCTCTCTCTCTCTCTCTCTCTCTCTCTCGCTCTCTGTCACACATACACACACATTCAAACACACACAGAAAGACATGATATTACTTTGCAGAAGAATACAAATAACCTTAAAATAATCGGAATGACAAGTGGAATGAAGTATTTAGTTAAAGAGAGGATGAGAGAAATTGCACTTCTTCTGGATGTCAGTTTGCTCGCTGAGCTGCAGAGTTCATTTTCAGATGGTTCATCACTGTACTAGGGAACATTATCAGTGAGCCTCTGGTGAAGTGCGGGTGTTATGTCATGGTTGCTATTTATGTGTTTTGGTTTCTTTGAGTCAGTAATGTAATTTCCAGCATTGGTGATTTTATGTCCGGTACTTATTGTCAGAGAGTGTTAGATGGAATCAAAATCGATGTGTTTGTTGATAGAGTTCAGATTGGAATGCTATTCTTCTCGGAATTCTCGCGCGTGTCCCTGTATGGCTTGTCCTAGATGGATGTGCAGACCCAGTCTAAATTCCCATTCCTAGACGTGATGGTACAGAGAATACCTAACTGAGAATTCACCACAAAGGTATACAGGAAAGCCACACACACAGATCAAGTACTGAACTACGAAAGCAACCACCCCAACACACACAAAAGAAGTTGCATCAAGACACTATTCAAAAGGCCCACAACACACTGCAGAACACCAGAACTGCAAAAAGAGGAAGAAGAACACCGATACAATGTATTCGCCAAAAACGGATACCAGCGCAATTTCATCACCAGATGCCTAAGGGAAAGACAATGGAATGAGGACATGCCGCAACCCAAAGGGCTAGCCACACTACCATACATCAAGAGCATTTCCGAACTGACAGCCGGACTACTGCGACCACTAGGACTCATAACAGCACACAAACCAACAGCCACTCTCAGACAACAACTCACCAGAACGAAGTACCTGATACCCAGCATGAGCAAAACCAAAGTAGTGTACAAAATCCCATGCAAGGACCTCACAAAACACTACATTGGACAAACAGGAAGACAGCTAACGATCCACATCCATGAACACCTTCTAGCGACGAAAGGACACGACTAGCTATCCTTAGTAGCCACACACGCAGATGATAAGCAACATGAATTCGACTGGGAGAACACTACTATTATAGGACAAGCCAAACAGAGAATAGCCAGGGAATTCCAAGAGGCATGGCACTCATCCACAGATTCAATCAATAAGCACATCGACCTGGACCCAATATACCGATCACTACAACGGGCAGCTGGAACTGACAACCGGAAGCGGCAGATTAAAACCACTATAAATGCCAGAGGAAACATCACCTAGACAGGGGACGAAACGTCTGCAACACAAATTGCCAGCTCGGCGAACAGAACCACAACAACGAGCACCCGAGCTACAAATCGTCTCACAAACTTTGACCAGTCTAAATCTTATACTTCCTCATCTGTATGTAAGGATAGTGATAGTGGGTCATGTCTTCTTTTTTTCTGGTTAATTGTTGTTCATGTATCCAGGTGGCTAGTTTTCTGACTGTTTTTCCGATGTAGTGCTTGTTACAGTTCTTGCAAGGCTTATTCTTCCTTGTGCAGAACAGACAAAGATGTGAACTAATTGCGGTGCTCAAACGTATGAAAAAAAATATTATAGAGTAAACAGGAATACTCTGTTTCCGTTAGTTGGCATTACAGCATCAAGGAGTTCTAATTTCAAGCTTGCTAGCAAAAGAGCCAGGAATGAGATAATGAAAAACTTCTTTATTGAGAGAGTTGTTAGGATTTGGAATGGAACTGCCTGGGAGAGTTGTGGATGAACATTAAACAAAAGAACTGGATATATATTTGGAAATATGAATTTAACAGGCTGCAGAGATAGGGCTGGCAAATGGGAGGGGCTTGGGAGACATTCCTGGAGCTGATGCACACACAGTGGCCAATGGCCTCCTCCTGTACTTTAAAGTTTTGCACTCTATCATGTGTCTGATGTGAATAAAAGTCAGTATCCGATTATTTCCCATTGTAAATGCTCGTGAATATCTGATTGTTTAGTGCAGCATAAGCATTTAAAATGCAAGTATTGCAAGGCCAGCTTCACTATATAGTCTAAGTATTGCTCAGAATATGAATATTTTAAATGTTGTATTCCAATTACTCAAACAAATCTGTCATTGCTTTGGCACAAATCTCTTTGAAAAGGTTTGAATTTTCACGCACACATTAATATATTCATCGTTTTTGTTCACTGTCTGCATTTCAAATTAAATAAAATTCTTTCTAAAAGTTAAACGTTTTCAAATTATTGTTCACTAAAATTTGATAGCACAAATCATTTATTTAGTTTAATATTCACAGAGCATGTTGAACTATAGCCATTTCTAATTCGCTGACAAATAGCTGAAGCTTGTACATTTCAGTGAGAAATTAAACTGATTGCATATTTATAAATGCATAAGAACGCTAATTCAATTTGATTGTTCAATTGTTTGCTCACCCTGAACATGTAGTCATTCAGAAGCCAACCATTTTCAAAATGTTGGAGTGACAGTGCATCGTTTTGAATCCTGACATTGTGTGTGTAATTCTGATCGCCAAAAGAGTTCCATCCATGTTCTTTGTTCGATAGAAAATAAAATGCGCATTCTTTATTTCTGTGTTGGAAAATCTTGACAAGAGTTTATATTATAGTTCCATAAATATAGAATCGACCTAATTGTTTTCAGAGATTATAGTTCAGTTGAATAATCATAGTTGATGTCTTATCTTTTACCCAATTCATGCAACTTAGCAAACATCTAATCAATATATGGGTCACCCAACAGATTGTACCTGAAGAAAACAGCAGCAAATGACAAGTCAAGAATCACGTTAATAACTGAACTTGGCGGAGCCTGCCTGGTATAGGACACCACACCAGTAATGGCATTCAGGTGAATGTAACAATGAACAACATAACTTGAAGATCTGGGCTAACGGCCCTCCCTAGCTTCCTGATCTCACATACATCACTCCCTCACATTCAACAATTGATAAGAATGCACAGCCTGGATGAAACATAAAACACAGAACAGTACAGCACATTGCAGGGCCTTCGACCCTTGACTTCCTGCCGAACTTTTATCCTACTCGAAGATCAGACTAACTGGCATGTCCTTCATTGTACTATCATTCATGCGCCTATCCAATGGTCACTTAAACAACCCTAATGCAGCTAACTCTTCTACCGCTGGCAGTGCATTCCAAGCACCCACCACTCTGAGTAAAACACCTACCTTTGATATCTCCCCAAACGTTCTTCCAATCACCTTAAAATTATGCCCCCTCGAGATAGCCATTTCCACTCTGCGAGAAAGTCTCTGATTACCATTTCTATGCATTCCTCTCATCATCTTGTACACCTCTATCAAGTCACCTCCCATTCTTCATTGTTCCAAGGAGAAAAGCCCTAGCTCTCTCAACTTTACTTTGTAAGACATCCCCTCCAGTTTAGGCAGCATCTTGGTAAATCTCCTCAGCACCCTCTTCGAAGCCTCAACGTCTTTCCAGTAATGAGGCGACTAGAACAGAACACAATATTCTTAGTGTAGTCCCATAAGAGCTTTTTGGCGCTGCAGCATAACCTTGCGGTTCTTAAACTCAATCTCAGGCTAATGGAAACACCATACATCTTAATAACCTTATCAACTTGGGTGACAACTTTGAGCGTCCTATGTCATAGACCACACGACCCTATGGTCCTCCACACTGCCAATAATCCTCACTTTAACCCTGCATTCTGCATTCAAATTCGACCTTCCAAAATGAATCACTTCACACGTATCCAGGTTGAACTCCATCTGTCATGTCCCAGCCCAGTTCTGCATCCTGTCAATGTCCAATTGCAACTTACAACAGCCCTCCACACCACGTATAACTCCAACAATCTTTGTTACATTGTGTTATTTACTAAGGCACCCTTTCACTTTTTCATCCAAGTCATTTAAAAAATCACAAAGAACAGCAGTCCCATAAGCGATTCCTACAGAACCGAGCTCCAGGCTGAATACTTTCCATGTTCTACCACCATCAGTCTTCTATGGGTCAGACAATTCTGTATCCACACAGACAGATTTCCCTGTTTCCCTACATCCCACGCCGCCTTATTTTCTGAATGAGCCGATCTTAGGGTATCTCATCAACCACCTTGCTAAAATCCATATACATCACTGCTCTACCTTCATCAATGTGTTTGATCCCATCCTGAAAGAATTCAATAAGATGTGTGTGGCATGACATGCCCCTCAAAAGCCATGCTGACTATCTCTCATCAAACTATGATTGTTCAAGTAATCATAAATTCTGTCTCTCAGAATCCTTTCCAATACTTTGCCCAAGACAGAAGTAAGACTGACTGGCCTGTATTTCGCAGGATTATCCCTATTGCCTTTCCTGAACAAGGGAATAACTTTTGCAACCCTGCAATCATCAGGCAATACTTCAGTGGACAGTGGGGACGCAAAGATCATCTACAAAGGCGCAGCAATCTCTACCCTCACTTCCTCTGGTAACCTCGAGTGCTTCCAGTCTGATCCAAGGCACTTATCTATCCTTATGTTTGTACTTCAATCAGTCTGTACTTCACTTAACTTTGTCTACTCCCTGTCCAAACAACTGATTGACTGCTTTCCATTTCAGGGTTATATACACTGCTGCCTTCTCGAAGAAACACAGTTCCAAATACCCTGTGAATCATGGAATGGAAAAAAAAATGTGACCACACCAATGTTTTCCTGATGAAGGGCTTATGTTCAAAGTTTTCACTCTCCCACTCCTCGGATGCTGCCTGACCCGTTGTGACCTACCAGCACCACACTTATCGACTCTGATCTCCAGCATCTGCAGTCCTCACTTTCTCCATGACTGCGGGGCTGACTCCTCTGCGCACTGAGCAGGGAAGTAATCAGCAGAAGTTCATTGTATGTGGAGCTAACTGTTCAGTTCTGGAACATTGAATTTGATTAATTAAAAAGAAATTACAACTCAACAATTATTCATTCCGTCCCAGAGTTGCAGTTCTCGTTCATGGAAATTCAGCTTGATAACAAACAGTAAATGACAGAACAACTCTGGGGTACAGAGTGTTCCAGTGCTATATTCCAGACTGGATGTCCTTTACCGTAGTGCAGGGAATATTATCAGACCGGCTGATGTGAAAATGGTGACATAGAGAAGTGGACAGTTTTGCCATCACATAGATGCATTTGAGGGAGGTCAGGGCTGACAACTCAATATTCTGTGGTACAAGAACAATAGGCAGCACAGGAGAGGGGTAAAAGAGAAGGTGGTGTTGCATTGTTAGAGTTGGAGTCAATGAGTGCAGTAAGGACGGATGATATCTTGGAAGGGTATTCAAATGACGCCTTCTGGGTTGAGGTTAGGATCAAAACAATGGCAGACACACTGCTGCGGAGATATTATAGACCCCCAGATAAAAGAAAATACAGGAGCAAATATATAACCAATTCACTGATGTGTGTAAATACAATAATAGGATCATTGTAGTCAGGCATTTCAATTCCAAACATTCATTCGGGCAGTGATAATTTTTAAAGAGGGGGCAGATGTCTTCATATTTATTCCAGAGAGACTCTAATATCAACATGTAGCAGATACAACAATGGGCGGGGCTGTGCCGGGCCTCACTGTGGGGAACGAAGCCAGTCAGGTGGTGCAAGCAGAATTGGGAGAACATTGTCGGATTAGTGACCGTGACTCATGTACTTTAGCTTGTTAAAGAAAAGACCAAAAAGAAAATGTTTGAAAAATAAGAATAATTTGGATGAAGGAGGCAGATTTTATCAAAACAAAAACAGGATCTGGCCACAGGACAGTTACTTCTGGGTGAAACTGTAGCAGAACAGCGTGGGGGGGGGGAGTGTCACATGCTCAAAATGGAATTGATGAGAATGTCACCGCAACATGTTACACCGAAGATGAAATTTAGGAAAACCAGCCCAGTGAAGCTTGGATGTCTACAAATATTCAGAACGGAATTAACGATGAAAGAGAAGGTTAAAGGAGAAATAAAGTGAGCAGGTCAATGGAGGTCCTAGAAGAGTAGTTGACCATGTGGGGAAAACTCAAGAAAGTAAGTAGAAGAGCAAAAAGCGGGGAAGGGGCTTGATAAAAGCATTAGTGGGCGATATTTTCAAGAATCCAAAGACATTTTATCGGTTTATTAAGGGTAAGAAGGTAACATGAGAAAGAATAGAGAGTATTAGGGATCGAGAATGCAAACTGTGCATAGAGCCAGATAATATGTCAAACGCGTACTATATATTGGTCTTCAATTTGGAGAAGCAGTTCCTGGATTCGCTGTCTGTTCCTGCCAGAGTAACCTCTTAAACATTGACACAGAAGCTGAGGAAGGATTGAAGGTTGATACAGGATACAAAGTGGGCAAATCCCTCAATCTCGATGAACTGAATGTGGAAGATGAGAGAGGAGATTACAGGCACTTAAGCTTAGTATTGTTTATTGTTTTGTCTCTGGCCAAAGAGGTGGTGTGATCGAACAGGAATCGAACATCTAATGCAGGTTCAACTTCCACACAGAGTGCTAGAAAAAAAAAGCCATGGGATTAAAGACCACTAAGTCTCACATCAGTGGGAGGGAACAATTGTAGAAAATTGTGAAGGTTTTTGAGGCTGGATCACTAAATATCTTTAAGGCTGAGATGGACAGAATTTTAAACAATAGTTATGTGGTAAACGCAGGAAAATGGAATGGAAGGTGATCAGAATATATATACGCTAACTGAAAGGAAAAGCAGACTCAGCGAGCAGATGGATATGCTGTCGCCCATATGTCTAATGGCAAACTTTTTGTAATAGCTTGTGTTCACTGGACAATCAACCTCTCTCCCTCCAGAGTGACACACAGTTTGGAATGCAATCGATGGATTCAAGGAATTCATAAACGCAGTACTAATAGACAGAAAAGACCAGAGGACTGCGACAACGTGGATTAGCTGTCGGGGCGAATATTTGCATCAGCGCAGTCACCACTACTGGAAGGAAGACCTCAGCAAAACACCCCCCAAGTCCAAGTATGGGCCTGATGTCAAAGAGTGCATAAGGCCCAAATGTTACATCAGTCTAGTGTCTCCCCCCTTCCCTAACCCAAACTAAACGTGGACTGGTCTGTTGACGTTCTGTTAGTAGCAGAGTATGTAGTAATGCTTTGGTCCGAGAGGGTTCATTGCACAAGAGAAAGTGCTAGATAAGCTAAAAGGTCTTAAAATTGATAAATCTCCTGGCCCTGATGGGCTACATCCTAGAGTTCTGAGGGAGGTGGCTGAGGAAATAGCGGAGGCGTTGGTTGAGATCTTTCAAAAGTCACTGGAGTCCGGGCAAGTCCCGGATGATTTGAAGATCGCTGTTGTAACCCCCTTGTTCAAAAAAGGATCAAGACAAAAGATGGAAAATTATAGGCCAATTAGTCTAACCTCGGTTGTTGGTAAAATTCTAGAATCCATCATTAAGGATGACGTTTCTAAATTCTTGGAAGAGCAGGATCAGATTAGAATAAGTCAGCATGGATTTAGTAAGGGGAGGTCGTGCCTGACAATTTTGTTGGAATTCTTTGAAGAGGTGACAAGTAGGTTAGACCAGAGAAACCCAGTGGATGTGGTCTACCTCGACTTCCAAAAGGCCTTTGATAAGGTGCCACACGGGAGGCTGCTGAGCAAGGTGAGGGCCCATGGTGTTCGAGGTGAGCTACTGGTATGTATTGAGGATTGGCTGTCTGACAGAAGGCAGAGAGTAGGGACAAAAGATTCTTTTCCGGAATGGCAGCCGGTGACAAGCGATGTCCCGCAGGGTTCAGTGTTGGGGCCGCAGCTGTTCACTTTATATATTAATGATCTGGATGAAGGGACTGGGGGCATTCTAGCGAAGTTTGCAGATGATACGAAGTTAGGTGGACAGGCAGGTAGTACTGAGGAAGTGGGGAGGCTGTAGAAGGATCTAGACAGTTTGGAAGAGTGGTCCAGGAAATGGCTGATGGAATTCAATGTGAGCAAATGCGAGGTCTTGCACTTTGGAAAAAAGCATACAAGCACGGACTACTTTCTAAACGGTGAGCTAATGCGTAAAGCCAAAGTACAAAGGGATCTGGGAGTGCTAGTTGAGGATTCTCGAAAGATAAACATGCAGGTTATGTCCGTGATTAAGAAAGCGAATGCAATGTTGTCAATTATCTCAAGAGGGTTGGAATATAAAAGCAGCGTTGTGCTACTGAGACTTTATAAAGCTCTGGTTAGGCCCCATTTGGAGTACTGTGTCAAGTTTTGGTCCCCACACCTCATGAAGGACATACTGGCACTGGACCGTGTCCAGTGGAGATTCACACGGATGATCCCTGGAATGGTAGGTCTAACATTGAGGAATGGCTGAGGATCCTGGGATTGTATTCATTGGAGTTTAGAAGATTAAGGGCAGAAACTTACAAGATAATACATGGCTTGGAAAGGGTGGACGCTAGGAAATTGTTTCCGTTAGGCGAGGAGACTAGGACCCGTGGACACAGCCTTAGAATTAGAGGGGGTCAATTCAGAACAGAAATGCAGAGACATTTCTTCAGCCAGAGAGTGGTGGGCCTGTGGAATGCATTGCCGCAGACTGCAGTGGAGGCCGGGACGCTAAATGTCTTCAAGGCATTGATTGATAAATTCTTGATGTCACAAGGAATTAAGGGCTACGGGAAGAATGCGGGTAAGTGGAGTTGAAATGCCCATCAGATATGCTTGAATGGCGGAGGGGACTCGATGGGCCGAATTGCCTTACTTCCGCTTCTATGTCTTCTGGTCTTATGGTCTTATGGTTCACTGAGCAGCAGCTCACCACAAAATACAGATAAGCTCAGTAAAGTCCTTTTAACGCTAGTCTGGCAACAGTTGAGCTGGCAGTTATGGCAGTTGCACATTCCTCCTGCAGGATGTGGAAGCTCAGGGAGATTTCCACCGTCCCTGATGACTACACGTATGGGCAGTACAACCAGCTGCAGCTCCTGGGGACCATGTTCGGGACCTGGACCTGGCTGCTTTCCGGATCACCCAGATACAGAGCACTTCAAAGATAAGAGCTTTAGCGAGGTGGCCACACCTAAGTCCTTTCCTTCGCCAAGTTTCTATTAAGAATATAATATCCCAGTCCCATGTAAAGTTCCACGCGCTGAGTTCATCAGTCTTACCTGTCAGCCCCGTTTCATTTCAGTAAATGCAATTTAATCCAACAGGCGTACCTTGCTTCCTGTCATGTTCCAGGCAGAGAGTAGCTGGGCGAACACCAGGAATGGCGAAGGGAGTAGGCAGGGAGTGCAGGAATCCGCTTTGGCCATTCCTCTCAAACAAGTATATCATTTTGGATATTGTTTTTGTTTGTGTTGGGAGATGGGGGATGGGTGTCAGGCAATGACCGTTCAGGGGAAAGCAGCAGTAGCCAGGTTGGTTGAACTATGATTGGCTCTGGGGAGCAGCAGGAAAGGATAAAGGTAAACATAGTCTTAGGTATAGGTGATTCGATTGTTAGGGGGACAGATCGGAGATTCTGTGTCCCCAAACGGGAAACCAGGATGGTGTGTCGTCTTTCAGGTGTCAGGGTCCAGGATGTCTCCGATTGGCTGCAGAATATTATTGAAGGGGAGGGTGATCAGCCAGAAGTGCACGTTGGCACAAATGACACAGGTAGATATAGGAATGAGGTCCTACAGAGTGATTACTGAGAGCTTGGAGAAAAGTTAAAAACCAGGACCTTGACAGTGGTAATTTCCAGATTATTTCCAGTGTCTTGAACTCGTGAATGTAAGAATAGGAGGACATGGCAGATAAATATGTGACTAACGAGTCGATGCAGTGAGGAGGCATTCAGAGTTTTAGATCATTGTGATCTTTTCTGTGACAGAGTTGACCTCTTCAAGAGGGACAGGTGGCACATACATTGGATGGGGGACCAACAACTTGGCAGCCAGTTTTAACTGTGCTATATGGGAACGTGTAAACTAGATTGGTGGGGTGGGGTGGGGGGGCGTGAGTTATCCTCAAGATCATGGAGGAAAGTGCAAGGCTGGAAGGATACAGCAATCAGAAACAGTAAGCTGGAGACACAGTTCAGGATGGAACACGATAGGGAGCAAGGAATGATTGCTGGATTAAATTACATTTATTTCAATACAAAAGAGCTGACCGGTTAGGCCGGTGAACTCAGGGCATGGATAGGTATGTGGGGCTGGGATATTTTACCCATTACAGAAACATGGCTAAAGGAGGGACAGGACTAACAGCTTAATGTACCAGGGTAACGTGCGTTAGGAGGGACAGAGGTGGTGGAAGGAGGGGAGTGGGCGTTGCATTTTGGATTAAGGTGAATATCACAGCAGTGATCAGAAATGATATATATAAAGGATCTACCAGTGAGGGTTTGTGGGTGGAGCTAAGAAATAAGAAGGGGATGGTGACATTATTCGGTTTGTACTATAGGTCCCCAAATAGTCAATGGTAATTAGAGGAACAAATATGCAGGGTGGGAGGAGAGACTTGCAGGAACAATAGTGTTGTCATAATAGGGGTTTTAATAGGGCTGACTGGGACTGCCAGAGTGTTAAGTGATTTGATGGAATGGAATCCATTAAGTGTGTCAGGAAAGTTTCTTCAAGCATTATATAGAGGGTCCTGTTCGAGAAGTGGCAACATTTGACCTACTCTTAAGAAATAGGGCAGGACAGGTGACGGAGGTGACAGTGGGTGAGCATTTTGCGACAAATAACCATAGTTCTATTAATTTTCAAATGGTTATGGAGAGTGAAGATGAAACTGCTCCACACGTTCAAGTTCTAAATTGTGGCAAAATTAATTTTGATGGATTAATACAGGAGCTTGTAAGGTTGGTTGGAGTAGTTTGTTTGCAGGCAAAGGAAACTCTGGCAAATAGGAGACAGCTAGAGTTTAAAATCTACAGCATATGTTCCTGTGAGCGTGAAAGAAAAATTGTCAGGAATGGGGAACCCTGAATGATAAGAATTATTGAGACTTTGACCTGAAAAAAATGTGGAGGTGTGGCTCAAGTCCAGGCAGGTGCGATCAAGGGAACTCCTGGAGGTATATAAGGGATACAGGACTTTACTGAAGACGGAAATCAGGACAGCAATAAAGGGCCATGAGATAGCCTTGGCTGAGAAGATCAGGGTGAATTCAAAGAGGTACTTTAAGTATATTAAAGGAAAAGCATTAACTATTGAGAGAATAGGACCACTCAAAGACCAAAGTGAACACGTATGTGTGTAACCATAAGAGATGTGCGATGTCCTCAACAAATATTTCTTCTCCATGTTTAACGTGGAGAAAGACATGAATACTTGGGAATTTGAGGAAGTTGAATATGATATCTTACGGACAGTCCATATCACAGTAGAGTAGATACAGAATGCACAGGAATTTTGAAGTTGCATAAATCTCATCGTCCTTACGAGATATATTCAACAACACTGCAAGGGGCTAGAGAAGAATTTGCGGTGGCTCTGGCTGATAATTTTGATCATCATTTACCAAAAGTGAGATCCCAGAAGACTGGGGGATTGCAAATGTTGTACCCTTACTCAAGAAGGACTGACAAATAAAGCCAGGAAACTATAGACCAGTAAGTTTAACATCTGTGGAAGGTAAATTACTTGAGAAGATTCTGAGGGATAAAATGCATTTGGAAAACAGGGTTTGACTGGGAATAGTAAGCATGAGTGGAAGCTCACGCCTGATGAATATGTTAAAGTTCTTTGATGACATGATCAGGAATTTTGACTCGGGCGGGCCGGTAGACGTCGAAACGTGTGGTGCTGGAAAAGCACAGCAGGTCAGGCAGCATTGGAGGGGCAGGAGAATCGACGTTTCGGGCATAATGCCATCATCAGTAATGTCCAAAACATCGATTCTCCTGCTTATCGGATGCTGCCTGACCTGCCGTTCTTTTCCAGTGTCCCACCTTTCGACTCTGATCTCCACCATCTGCAGTGCTCACTTTCTCCAATAGTGGTAGAGTTGTATTATATGGATTTCAGTTACACCAGAACAAGATGAACTTTTTCAGCCCATGGAGCCTGATATACAGTAACAGAAGGAGACTTATCAGTCCCTCAAGTCGATAGAACTAGACCCAGTTTAGATCATGCAGCGACAGTATCAGTCTATTCAACTACTTCAAGTCAGTAACATAGGAAATGGAAGAGGCCACAAAATGACTGGATTATGGGGTATACTGGAATAACACCAGACCACATAGCCCCTCAGGCCTGCCCTTCAATTCAGTAAGGTACAGTAAAGGGGCTAAAGATAAAGGGATGGGGCGAGAGAGGAGGAGGCAGGTTGGTGAGGTGGGGATAGGTGAACGCAGGTAAAGGGATACCACTGGTTTGGACGATTGGAGGACTTAATCTGGGTGTTAGCTGGAAAAAAGGTTGATCACAGGAATGGAAGGGGAGGGGGAGGGGCTGGGAAGGGAATTAGTGGATTAGAAGAAAGGTTACCTGAAATTGGAGAACTCAGTGTTGTGTGGCTTGCTGTGTTCTTCCAGGCCCCTGCCTGTCTGCTATTACAGAGGAAGATAAGGAGTCTTGTCAGTACATCACACTGGTAAGCGGGAAGCAAGGGTCGCCTAGTAATGTCCATGAACCTTTTCCCTGGGACCAGGAGGAGGACATTCAGCCCCTTGAAACACTAATTCATGAAGAGAAGAGGCCATTCAACCCCTCCAGTCTGTAACACAAAGGAGGATGTCATTGATGCTCCAACATGACAAATCAGTGAAGCATAGACTGCGCAGACAGACTGCTCCATGGTGTTCTTCCTGACTCCATTGCTAATGGTACAAATGTGTTACATTTACAATACCATGGTTTGCTGACAGTGAGGAGGGACAGTGAATGGTTTGTGCCAAGTCTCAAGGAGGCATCTCCCATCGCAGAGAAGACAGGGTAGTGTTCTGCATGGAGGTCAGAAGCTAGTGGTAATGGCAAACTCTATCAGAGTGTGGATGCTTACAGATTTGTGAACAACATGACGTCAGCACAGGATCACACACCAGCTGCACATTGAGGCAGTGAGAGTTCATTCAGAACCTGGAGCTTTCGTTTAACGAATATGAGGTCCCACTCAGGTAAATGTAGTATCATAGAGTCCGACAGAATGGAGACAGGCTATTCAACCCAAACTGGTCCATGTTGGCCAAAATGTCCATCCATGCTAACCCCATTTCTCTATACTTTTCCCATATCAGTCTAATCGTTTCCTTTCTATATATTTGCCCAATTGTGAAAACATGTATTATGGAAAAAACACATCTTTTAGATAACGCTATCAGTGTTCTGTTTTGAAAATAATGAGTGTTGATCCATAACCCTCAAGTTTTAATACAAACACCTTTTTTTGTAGATTATTTCCTTCACAGTCTCCTCATGATACCATCACCACACGGATTAGTCCAGTGAAACTCCTTTAAACTGACTCTCTGTGGCAAGGTGATCATTCATTTTAAAGGAGAGATAATCTGCACATAGTGCCCCAAGTACTTTCTGAACAACACTCTTCGATGGCAGGAATGTGCCTTCACTGCTATACTTGATTCATTTTGCAATGAAGGACAGTATGCAATTTACTGTTATGATTACTTGCTGCCTGGTATGAAATCTGTTCGTGACTCATGATGAAAGACACCCAGTTCATTTTCGCCAAGGGCTCTTCCGATCCTCTAATCTTCTAATAAATACAACATTAAGAAGGATGGTATGTTTTGCAAAATCATCCCTTAGCCCCTGTGCTTCAATCACAGCCACACCACATCAACATCACTATTGCCAGTGGCGATGGTTGGAATGCTGGGAAGGTGATGTTTATGTGGTATTATTTCCAGTTTATTAATCCAGGGACCCAGGTGCTGATCCCCACCCCGGAATCGAAACCCACCACGGCAAATGGTGGAATTTGAAGTCAATAAAGTTACATGAAGCTATGAAACCATTGTCAATTGTCAGAAAATTCCTACCAAGCATTCTAATGTCCTTCAGGGAATGAAATTTACCACCTTCAGCTGGTCGGGCTTACATGTGACTCCAGGAATGCATTTGACTCTCAATTGCCCTTTGAAATGGATACGCCAGCCACTCAGTTATATCACTCACTACAAAGCCTCAAACAAATGAAAGCACACGGTCCTAAGCACTGACTATTTACAGCCCACGGACTGCAGTGGGTCGGAAAGGCAGCTCACCAACACCATCTCATGGACAATGAGGAAAGGAAATTTAATACTGGCCCAGCATCCCACTAATGAATAAATGAAGATAATGAATACACACAGGGAAGAGAGACAAAGAGACACAGCTCACTTTGAACAGTGACTTTGGTGTTTACCCAGCGTGGGTATGATTTTCAGTAATATGGGAACAAAATAAAAATAAATAAGATTAATCTCGTTTTTATTTCCATTCCAGCTGATCATCAACAATCCCTTTGTTTGAACATAGAACATTACAGTGCAGTACAGGCCCTTCGGCTCTCGATGTTGCGCCGACCTGTCATACCAATCTGAAGCCCATTTAGCCTACACTATTCCATGTACGTCCATATGCTTGTCCAATGACGACTTAAATGTACTTAAAGTTGGCGAATCTACTACGGTTGCAGGCAAAGCATTCCATACATACCCTTATTACTCTCTGAGTAAAGAACCTACCTCTGATATCTGTCCTACTATTTATCACCCCTCAATTTAAAGCTATGCCCCCTCGTGCTTGCCCTCACCATTCTTGGAAAAAAGGTCTCCCTGTCCACCCTATCTAACCCTCTGATTACCTTATATGTTTCTATTAATTCACCTCCCCACCTTCTCCTCCCTAACGAAAACAGCCTCAATTCCCTCAGCCTTTCCTCGTAAGTCCTTCCCTCAATACCAAGCAGCATCCTAGTAAATCACCTCTGCACCCTTTCCAAAGCTTCCACTTCCTTTTTATAATTCAGTGACCAGAACTGTACACAATCCTCCAAGTGCGGCGGAACCAGAGTTTTTTTACAGCTGTAGCATAACCTCATGGTTCCGGAACTCGATCCCTGTATTAATAAAAGCTAAAACACTGCATGCCTTCTTAACAACACAGTCAATCTGGGTGGTAGCTTTCGAGGATCTGTGTACCTGGACACCGAGATCTCTCTGCTCATCTACACTAGCAAGAATCTTACCATTAGCTCAGTACTTTGCATTCCGATTGCTCCGACCAAAGTGAATCACCTCACACTTGTCTGCATTAAACTCCATTTGCCACCTCTCAGCCCAGCTCTGCAGCTTATCTATGTCTCTCTGTGACCTACAACATTTTTCGTCACTATCCACAACTCCACCGACCTTAGTGTCGTCTGCAAATGAACTAATCCACCCTTCTACGCCCTCATCCAGGTCGTTTATAAAAATGACGAACAGCAGTGGACCCAACACCGACCCTTCCGGTACACCACTAGGAATTGGACTCCAGTATGAACATTTCCCATCAACCACCACCCTCTGTCTTCTTTCAGCAAGCCAATCACTGATTCAAACTTCTATATCTCCGACAATCCCATTCCTCTGCATTTTGTACAATAGCCTACTGTGGGCAACCTTATCGAATGCATTGCTGAAATCAATATACACCACATCAACTGTTTACTCTCATCTACCTGTTTGGTCACCTTCTCAAAGAAGGTTTGCTTCTGTTCTCTCTCCCTCTCTTTACCTATTCAACTCACTCCTTCTCCCCTATACAACAGATGTTCTTTTACCTTTCTCTTTCTCTATCTATTCAAATTTCTCCTTCTCCCTTCATAATAGACATCACTGTCACCAACATCAATCACAATATTTTCAAGCTGTGTTCAGTTATGATGTATGGGCAGTGGGCTCGAAATGTCAATTCTATTTTTCCCTCGACCCAAGGGTGCAAAATCTGCTCAGTTTCTGTGGCAGTTTTTCGACTTTGTTTTGTTTCTGATCTCTTGCATCATCCTTTATTTTATTTAAATTTCCATATTGTTATAACATGGGATGTCTGCATCGCTGGTAAGGGCAGCATTTGATGACCTCACTAAATGCTCTTTACTGTGAGGTCATTCCTTCAGGCAGTAAAGAGCCAAGCTCATTGCTGTGGGTCTGACATCAGTCTGAAGCCAGGCTAGGTAATAATGTTAGATTTCTTTACCAAAGAACATCAGTGAAATAGACAAACTTATTGACAAAAAGCTGTGCTATTATTGTCGATATTAATGAAATTAGCTTTAACTTCCAATTCTTGTCATTTGAATTTAAGTTCTGACACCTTCTGAGGTAGGATTTGAAACAGTGTATTTCGTGTAGTCACCTGGGCCTCTGAGTTACATGTCCAGCAACATTGCATCTCTGACACACTGTCTCTTTCATGAACTTACTTTAGAGACAAGAACAAGGCTCTGATGGACATATTTGTAACAAACGGAGTGCTGAGAAGAGAACTGGAAAATCTGAAAATCTGAATTTTACCAAGGCATAGATAATGGTTTATTTAGGGCCCTCACTGACGTCAAGGTGGGGACTGTGAATATTATGGAGCTGGTATTGGGGATGTTTGGTGATGGAGAGAATACCGGGAAATAACTGATTTCAAGGCAAAAGATAATTTGTGATGGTGAACAGTCTAGTTCTCAGTTAAAAATCACACAACACCAGGTTATAGTCAACAGGTTTAATTGGAAGCACACTAGCTTTTGGAGCGACACTCCATCAGGTGATAGTCACTATCACTTGGTGAAGGAGCGTGGCTCCGAAAGCTGGTGTGCTTCCAATTAAACCTGTTGGACTATAACCTGGTGTTGTATGATTTTTAACTTTGTACACCCCAATCCAACACCGGCATCTCCAAATCATGTCTAGTTCTCAGATGTTTGTGAGGACTGGGGTGTTGGGTGGTTCGGAAGTTTATGGTAATGAATGGAATTTGTATTGAAAACTGAAGACTGTACTTTCTGTCTTTGTCAAATATAGGTAACAGAAATAGCAATGAAGGTCAGCATAGTTTATGGGATGAACAAAAGGATAGAGATGGAGAGACTTACCAGGAACACCAACAATAGCAAGCATGGGATAGTAACCTGCCTGGATAATCATCATACGGCTTCAATCCGATCTGGTAATGTTGACAAATACGAGGAAAGAGACAAAAGACCATCGGATAAACTTCTGTCCATTGTTGCAGCATTCCAGTCTAATGTTCTCAGATTCTGATCCACTGGTGTAACAATCCAAAATATTCTCAGATGTTTATCACTCCTCTTCCCGTCTCTGCAGCTGCTGATCCCCGTTAGTGTTGGAGGTGATGCATCTGCTGCTACAATGGGACAAAACATTGCAAGAAGCCCCTTACTAATAGAAGAGGGAAACCATCCAGTGACATAATTGGAATCCATGGAGACTGTCAATAATCACAGTCACTGAACAAACAGATCAGTTAGCTCCTTTCAGTGTGGTACATTCAGATCACAATAACAACTGGACTGGATTGAATGCTGGCATTGCAGGATATTGGTCACATCTCCCATCACCAATTGCTCAAGTGAAGTTAGTTATGAGGGAGAATGATGGATCTTTTCTTATCGCAGGCTAGATGATTCTGTTGTGTTGTTCATTTGCAATGCTGTAACCACCTGAACCTCCCACCATCACCTCCAAAAACACAGTTTCGATGTTGGGGTTAGCGTGCTCCCCTCCACTAGAACAGGCCCCAAGCAATTGATGTGCAGTGAGCAGAAAGTGTGGATTTGCCTGGGCATTCCTATAATTGCTCTCATAAAGCAAATTTGAATCTTGAACGCACAATGCTATTCACCTTAATACACTTTATTGACTTCAAAACAGTAGGACTTACATTATTGAATTCAGTCCATAGTGAAATGTGGCATGTTGGCACAAAGCTGGTCCCTTTACAAGGTTATGTTGTTCGTGATTCTTTTTAAAGAGGTTCTAAATGACCAATATGTCTGAGGTCTAAAAGGTTTATTGGCGTCCTTTTGTTTATACATAACAATAATGCCGTAGGCAGACAACTTTTACGTCTTTAAAAGCAAGTTTGTATAATCAAGAAGACGTGGCCAGCTCTCTAGTTGGACAGGTCGGTGCATTCTGGGATTAGTTGAGTGAGCTGAAAATGTGTTGCTGGAAAAGCGCAGCAGGTCAGGCAGCATCCAAGGAGCATGAGAATCGACGTTTCGGGCATGAGCCCTTCTTCAGGAATCCTGAAGAAGGGTTCATGCCCGAAACGTCGATTTTGCTGCTCCTTGGATGCTGCCTGCCCTGCTGCACTTTTCCAGCAACACATTTTCAGCTCTGATCTCCAGCATCTGCAGTCCTCACTTTCTCCTATTAGTTCAGTGAGGGTCACTGTTGAAATTGGATGCTCTCCCCTCCTTCTGCCCTTCTGACTTCATAACCTGTAAGCCAGAAGCCTTTAGACAATGTTTCAGGAATCTAAGGAGGTATCCTGGTCAAAACTACTTTGAGTTTGAAAGAATAAAACAAAGTAATTTTGATAGATTGATAAAAGCTTTAAAAATCAAGCAAATCTGCGATGCTCGTCGAGAGACAATTAGTTTGGAGGAGTCCAAAAATGCTTGCCTGATGTAGTGCAAACTCATGTGGAAGAGCAGAGAGTTAAAACAGCAAGGTTAGCAGCTGAAGTGATTGATGATTATGAATTGACCCATACAACACGGTTTGGCTTCCAGAATCAATTTTAGCCCATGAGGGATAGAAATTGGGCCAATGATAGATCCTCACGTGGAAAGGGAAAGGAAGATCACAGTGAAGATCATAAGAACAACTTACTACAGGATAAAAAGGAAACCCGTGAAGAGCACAATGAAGTTAGAAAAGCTCCGGTGTTTTTATTGCAATAAGTTAGGTCACATGAAATCACTCTGTTGGTTGGCTAGGGCAAATAAAACAGATGTAGGAAAACAGGATAAGCCTGGGAGTTTTGTTGGACCGGCAACAGAAAGCACAGTGGAAGCTAGAAAGCTGCATCAGAGTGTCCAGTTTATTGGAGGTTGGTTAACGAGGAAGTGCCGGAACTGCTTATAAAATGTACTGACCAAGTTTATTCACATAGTCCAGGAGTAGCAGGTAAAGAAAATGCGATATTAAGGGACACAGGATCCTCTCAGTCTGTGATGCTGAAAGATGAGGAGATATGTACTCCGGAAGGAATATTTCCAGAAAAGGTACTGCTAAAGGGAACTCATGGTGAGACTGAAAGCACAAAATTACGTAAAGCAAGTGCAGAATGTCAAGAAGTGTGTAGAGAAATTGTGATAGGAGTGGCGGACACACTGTCAGCTCCAGGAATACAAATTGTCTTTGCGAAGTATATAGCTGATTTACCTGTAGAAATACTACCTACTCTGATTGAAAAGCCAGCAGAGACACAGGCAACTGAAGCAATGCAGGAGTCTTATCCTGTAATCTTTCCAGATTGTGGGGTAACAAGGTCTCAATGTCACTAGTTGAAACAAGCGAGATCAAAAATGTAAAGATAAGGAAGCTGAAGTGGCATTAGCAGACACTTTATTCCATCAGTTAGTTGAGACAAAACAGGAGCAAACAGGGTCTCATGCAATATTTTTTAGCTCAGCTAAACTAATTAAGTTACAGCAGAAAGATGAAAATCTAAAGCTGTTATAACAAAGAAGTTTGTACATTAGATATTCTGAATGTATCACTGTTTGTTATTACCTTACAAATTAAGTCCTAATGAGGAAATGGAGACTATCACATAATCAAGGAGAGGAGAAATGGGCATTAATGCATCAAATTGTATTGCTAATGCAGTATAGAATGGTGGTGTTATGATTGGCGCATGAGCGACCACCTAGGGGTCATTTATGAGTGAGGAAAACTCAGGCTGAAATACAAAGACATTTTTACTCACCTGGACTGCACCAGCATGTATTTGAAGTTTGCCAGCTGTGGCATAGATGTCATGTAATTGGAAAATCACAAGTCGTAATAAAATCTGCACCTTTAATAATTATTCCTGCATTTGAGGAACCTTTTACAAGAGTATTAATTGACTGGTTAGGTCACCAACCTCAAACAATAAAGTAGGAATCAGTACTTCTGAATAATAATGGATGTATCGACTAGATTTCCAGAGGCCATTCCCGGATGCAATATCACAGCTAAAAGGATTGTAGAGGAGTTACTCATTTAAAAAAAGATACGATCTACCAATAGAGATACAGTGAGATCAAAGTTCAAACTTCACATCCAAACTATTCAAAGAAGATAAGGGCCGCTTCAAAATAAAGGAATTCAAATCTACTGCGTCCCATGCAAAAACGCAGGGAGTACTAGAAAGGTGACATCAAACACTAAAGACCATGTTGAGGGCTTATGGTCAGGATTATTCTGATGATTCGGGTAAGGGAATTCTCTTTGTACTTTTTGCGAACAGAGATGCATCAAATGACTGCACCAAATTTAGTCCATTGGAATGAGTTTTTGGGAATCAAGTGAGAGGACCGTTAAAATTGGTTAAGGAGAAATTAGTAAATCAGAATTCAAAGGCCACACATTTGGAATAGGTCTCGAATTTTAGGGAACTAATAATAGCACTGGGGAGTTGACTCGTCAGAATTTAAAAGTATTGCAGCATGCAATGAAACAGGAAGCGGATAGGAAATCAAACATTCCCAGGGCGAGCGTGTCCAAATCCAGGCAGGATAGTGTTAAGGTCAAAAGGAAGAGATTTAAAAGAGATCTAAGGGCAGCTGTTTCTCACAGAGAGCGCTACAGAGACATTTAGCGAGATGTCAGAGGAACTGGCATTGGTGAGTGCAATTACAACAATTGAAAGACAATCTGATGTGTACATGAATAGAAAAGGTTTGGAGGGGTATGTGCCAACAGCAGAAAAATAGAACTCGTTTGGTTTATGAAACCTGGTGAGCATGGATGAGGTGGGCCGAAGGGTCTGTTTGCACACTGTATTACTAAGAGTCTATGACTTGCAAACTCCTCTTTCAGCACTAATTCCTCGTTGCACTCAATTCATTTTCAAGTCAAAACCTCTCTGTAAATACCTTCAATGATATAACTCTGTGAACTTTGTTAAATACAGAATTCCTGACATTGATGTGGTGCTGTAGACCATAGCAGAAGCAGTATTATATTCAAGCACAATCTGTAACTTTTTGACTGGGATAATTCCTCAGTCTACCATTACCACCAAAATGGGAACTCTGACATCTCCCTCACAAAGCCGAAAATTACTTAGCTACATCCAATTCCCAAAGAGAAGAATAGTTACAATCTGACCAAGTTCCACATCCTCAGTGCCATAATATCACATTAGTGTTTGTTTTTTCTGACAGAGCTGTCAAGCAGCAAAGAAATAACGTGCTCATTGTGGTTTCTGATAGGTCACCATTTGGAGATGGTGCTGTTGTGGAAATGTCACTGGATTACTCGGTGTCAGAAAAGGGAATGGGAAACACAATCCTGTTGACACTGCAGAGATCTCCTTTTTAACATCTGAGAGCTTGTAACAGTTGTATTCCAACTGTCTCCTGATCCCTTTAGTATCCAGAAATTCTTATTTATATTCGGTGTCCTGGCTTTCACAACCTTATGTGGGAGAGAACTCCCCAGGTTCACCAGTCTCTGAGTACAGACATTTATTCGCATCTCAATGCAGTGTGACCTGCCTGTACATAATACTGTGGCCCATTGTTTTTGACGTCCAAGCCAAGGAAATTATCAGCTCTACTTCCAATCTGTCGGAGATTTATATACTTCACTGAGATCTCCACTCATTTTCCTAAACCCCATGGAATACAGGCCCAGTCGCCCCAAACTCTGCTCCCACAACAAGTCTGTTACCTAAGAGATCAGTCTGGTCATCCTTCACTGCACTCCCTCAATGTCAGGTTTGTCCTTTATGAAGTGAGGAGACGAAAATTGCATACAACACTGCACAATGTTCGAGATGGTGTCTCACTAAAGCCCTGTCCAGCTTCAGTACGACACCCATATTCCTGGACTCAAATCCCTCTGAAGTGATGTCCATTACACTGTTTATCTTCCTACCTGCTTTCTTTGCTGTAATATTGCTGTCAGTAATTGGTGTACAGGGAGATCCATATACTTTTCAATCTTACAGCTCCCCACTTGGTGGGTTTATGCACGCTGGTCAGCATGCCAATGCCATTTCCAGCATTGATTTCTAGGTTAAGGACTCACTGCCCTGCACTGACCTCGGAGGTCTGCACAGAAGACAAAAAAAAAGCATAAATACCTTTAAAGATCAACATGTTACAACTAATCCTTTTTCAGATGATAAGATGCCGTTCTATTGATCCCCCACCAAAGTACACACCGTCACATCCACCCCCATTGCTCTCCATCTGCCATGTATTTGTCCAGTCACTCCACTTGTCTCAATCACCTTGGAGCTTTTTTTGCATTCTCCTCACCTACTCACAATCCGACCTCATTTAGTACTGACAACAGACTGGAAAATATTGCATTTGATTCCCTCAACTAAATTTTTGGCATGCATTGGAATAGTAAGAGCCCAAGCACCAATCCCTATGACACACCATGATCGTTTACTTCAAAACATATTGCTTTATTCCTGTTCACTATTTCCTGTCAGCTCTCCTATTCTAAAACCATGTCCGTATTTTAGCCCCAATCCTGTAACATTTGACTTTGCACAATAAGCCAGAGTCTGTACCATTATCTTTCTGAAAATTCAAATGCATTTCATCCTTTGATTCTCCGTATGTATCAATTAGTCCGTTTCTCAAATATGATTCTCATTTCATATTGACCCATTACATAAGAACTAGGAGCATCAATAAGATCATGGCCTCAGCTCCACTTACCCGCCCACTCACCATAACCTTTTGTTCCTTTACTGCTCAAAACATTACCTACCTGAGCTTCAAAAGCATTCAATGATAAAGCCCCAACTATTTTACTGGGCAGGGAATTCCACAGATTTATAACCTTCTTGGTCAAGAAGTTCCTTCTCAGTTCAATGCTAAATCTGCTTCACCTAATTTTGAGATTCTGTACTCTTGTCCTAGTTTCACCTGCTAGTGGAATCATCCTCTTTATTTCCATCTTATCTATTCCCTTCCCAAATATATTTGTTTATATCCGATCCTGCCTGATTCTTTCAAATTCCAATCAATATATAATTCCAGTCTACTCAGTCTCTCCTCATACACCAAACGCCTCAACTCCGGAACCAACCTAGCGAACCTCCTCTGCATCCACAGTAGTGCCAGGATATACTTTCTCAAGTAGGGAGACCAAAACTGCACACGGTATTGCAGATGTGACCTCCCCAAGACCCTGTACAGCAGCAACATAATCTCCCTGTGTTTAACCTCAATCCCTTTCTCAAAGAAGTACAACATTCCATTTGACGTGATAATAACCTGCTGCACCTGCAGACCAACTTCTGTGATTCATGCACAAGGACACTCAGGTCCCTCTGCACAGACACTGTCGTTTTAACTGTTATTCCGACCAAAATGGATGACTTCACATTTATTATAATTGTACTCCATCTGCCAGACCTTTGCCCACTCACTTAAACTATTTATGTTGTTTTGTAAAGTTTATCAGTCCTCTGCACATTTGCTCTGCCACTCATTTCCATATCATCTGCAATCTTTGAGACATTACATGTGGTCCCCAGCTCTAAATCGTCGATGTAAGCTGTGAATAATTGCGGTCCCAGCACTGATCCCAGAGGCACACCAGTAGTCATTCATCAGCAACCAGAAACTCACTCATTTAATCCCACTCTATTTTTCCTGTTAGTTAACCAATCCTCTACCAATGTGAATACATTACCCATAACACCACGCATCTTTCCCTTATGCAGCAGCTTTTTTTTTCTTTGGCGGCACTGTGTTGAATGTCTTTTGTAACTGTCGGTACACCACATGTTCTGGGATCCCCCTGGTCATAATGTCTTCATAGATTTCCATTAAATTTGTTAATCATGACCTGCCTTTCGATGAACTGATGCTGTGCCTGTCCAACGGAACAATTTCGAACTCGATGCATTGCTATTTTTTCCTTGATTACAGATTGAAGTATTTTCCCCAATACACATGTTAGGCTAACCGGTCTATAATTCCCCACTTTTTTTCTACCCTTTTTAAACAATGGTGTCTGATTTCCTGTTTTCTAATCAGCTGGAACTGCACTAGAGTCCAGTGAATTTAGAAAAATTCCACAAATGCATTTGCTACTTCTTCCACCACCTCTGCTAGTACCCTTGGATGCATTCCATCAGGGCCGGGAGACTTATCTACCTTTAGATCCATTAGCTTGCCCAACACTGTCTATCTCATGGGAACGGCTGTTTCCAGGTCTTCAAATACCTTCCTCTCTTTGACAATTCTGGCACGTTATTGGTGTCCTTCACTGTGAAAACCGAATAAATATCTGTTCAATTCCTCGGCCATTTCCTCACTGAATCCCCCTTCTCACCCTATAAAGGACCAATGGTTAACTTAGCCATTCTTTTCATTTCATATATTTTTAGAATCTTTTGCTGTCTGTTTTTTATATTCTGAGGTAGTTTACTCTCATAATCTATCTGATGTTTCAAGATAGCTTTTTTTGTTGCTTTCTTTTAACATTTGTAGTTTTCCCAATCTTCTAGTTTCCCATTGGTCTTTGTCATTATTTATGCCATTTATTTTCTTTTGATAGCCTCCCTTATTTCATGAGACATCCATGGCAGCTTACCCTTTTCCGACAATCCTTCCATTTCACTGTTATATGTTGGTACTGACCATTTGGAAAAACTACTTTGAAAGCCTGCCACTGTTCATCAATGGTTCCACCTTAAAGTCTTTGCTTCCAGCCATCTTAGCCAACTCCTGACTCATCCTATTGTAGTCTTCTTTGTTTCCGCACAGGACCCTGGCATTGGACTTTATCATCTCACCTTCCATCTGTATCCTAAATTCAACCATAATTTCAGTCCCACTAATATCTCCCAAAACACTTAATTACTAATTTCATTCTTTTTTCTCTCGTGACTTAGGCTTTCCAGTCTTGCTGGGAAGATTTGATTTGTTTGGTTTGTTTTTGTCTGTGAAGAATGAACTGAAGTATTTGCTTCATAGTTCTACTATTGCCCTGTTCTCTATTCTCCTTCCTCTGGGTTCAGACTGTAACGAAGTCTGCACGTGTTTTCTCTAACCTTTCCATTGACATTTCACTCTTATAATTCTTATAAGATTCTCTTCAGAAACCCATCAATTCGTGTCAACACCATACAATCACTGGAGCATTGTCCTTGTACCGTAAGAAATACAACATGTTCTACAGTAGCCCCACTCTCCGACATGAAGCCCATAGCTGTGAATGTTATGACACTTCCAGACCTTGTCCAAGTCATATTTAGAAGGTATGAGGTTACCAGGACAACTCCACCTCAGGAAGTACGTTGCAGATCCCAACACTCTCTGGGTGAAAAACATTCCGCAAATCCTCTCTAATCCTCAAACCCTTCACTTTAAAAGTGTGCTCCCCTGTTCTTGCCTCTTTGACTAAATGGAACAGCTGCTGTCTATCCATTCTGTCAAAGCCCCTCGTAATCCTATCTTTCTGAATTACATCCCCCTCAGCCTTCTCTGCTCCAAAGTAAATAATCTGAGCTTATCCAGCCTCTCTTCATGGTTGATATGGTCAATTCCCGGGAACATCCCGGTGAATCTCCTCTGCACCCCCTCCAGTGGAACCACATCCTTCCTGTAATGTGGCTCCCAGAATGCCACAAAATATTCCACCTTGGCCGAACCAAAGTCCTGTATAGCTCTTATAATCTATGTCCCGATGAGTCAAGGCTATTTACTATTCACAATGCCGTCTTAACTCCACTATTACCCTGGCCAGTCACATCCAGGGATGTGTAGAGAAGCACCATCTCAGTTTCTAGGTGTGCTGCCATTCATTGAGTCTTCCCCTGACTGGTTCCTTCTTCCAAAATGCATCACTTCATATTTATCAGAGTTGCATTCTATCTGCTATTGAACTGCCCATCTGACCAATCCATCTCTATCTTCCTGTAAGATAAGGCCTTCTTCCTCACTGCCAATCACCTGGTCAATCTTTGTGTCGAACATACACTTATTTATCACACTTTACCTCCCCTCTACATATTCACATCTACATCATTTATGAATACCACAAACAATAAGGGATACAGCACTGGGGTACACCAGGGGTCACAGATCTCCAGTCGCACAAAGAACATTCTCCCATCACCCTCTGTCTCCTGCCCAGAAGAAAATTTGAATGTCATTTAAATGCAAATCGGAGAATTTGTTTCAAGTCACTGCCTGGAGATACCTTCAGGCATTATTGATGTAAAAGAGGTGACCCCTCCGGTCAGACAATGTATTTCTGGCGAGAGGTCTTGTTTGGAGTCTGTCTGTGTCTTCGCCTGGAGTCAGATTGGGCTTGTTCCCAAAGTACGAGTTCATAAAATACAGCATTGTTTGACTGCCTCCAAATTGTATGTTTTTGGAACAAAATAAAGTCTATCTGCAAATGCAAATGTGCACATGCAATTTCACCACACAAATTTATACCTGCATACATATGTGTGTGAAGGAGGGTGTCTGTGTGAAGGGCAGAGACACAATGTGTGTAAGTGAGAGAGACTAAGGGGGTATGTGTGTGTGAGTACAGGAGGGAAACAGAGTGAATGTGGGCATGGGGTGTGACAGAGCAGAGTGTGCATGTGCACAGGTGAGACAGGATGATTATGAATGTGCGTGTGTTTGGAGCGGATAGGGAGAGTGTGCATCAGTGTATGTAAAGGAGAGAGTGAGAACGTGTACTTGCCCAGACTAAGATACAGACAAATTTGGCAGCTCCATTTCCCCACACACTCACTCCGTGGTTTCAGAGCTTCCCCTCTCTGCAGCCTCTGCTCCATTGTTATTCATGTTGCAGACACAGATGCTGTAACTACAGTCCTCATGCTCCATCGAGAGTTGGGTCACCAAATCCTCAGGTCTCCCTGAATGTCTGAGGTCGCTCACAGCACAATCTCCAGCAAACCATCCCCAACAGCTCCACTAACTTTTCAATAACAGTCAGAAACCCCTGAGCTACAAGTTCGATGCCTGCTCCTTTACCATAATATTCGAGGGGCTTCCTCGTGTAACTGACCGCACGATCAGCTGAGAGGGACAAACACAGGTGTTCAGTGGACAGGCACAGACCAAGTTTCAAAGGCATGAGTCAAAGCTACTGGAATCCCCCTGCCCTACATGGAACACCACATGGGACACAGCGGGAAGTGAACATCAGCCCGACACACACCATTTCAATGTTTTTGAGCTTCATAATGCCAGCACTCTATACATGAGGTAGCCAAAAACCAAAGCCAGGGAAAGATATAGAAAGAAAAATAAATAAATAATTAATAAACTGATAACTTCGAAAAAATATGATTAAGGAGGCATGGGAATGGACGTAACTGGAGAAGGGAGAAAATGATGGGACAACTCACAATAATGCAAACATTGAATAAAGACATTGCCAGATCAGCTGGAATTTCCATTACCTCAAAGTCTGAATCTACCGCACAGAACCAGCCCTGACACCATAAACTGGGACAAGGTAACAGCCAGGATGGAGAGCTGTGCAGACCGTGCTCAGGGATTACTCCCTAAACTGGACTATCTGCCCAGCATTGCAAACCTTTGCCAGTATATTGCAACCCTCCACCACTACCATCTGTCTCCTACCTTTGAACAAAATTTATATCCATATGTCTAGTTCTCCATCTATTCATATCAACCAACCGTGTTAACCAGATGCCTATGCACAACATTATTAAACGCCTTATCAAAGTCTATATTGACAATGTACACCTTTCTGCCGCAATTAATCATCTTAGTCGCTTCTTCAAAAAAACTCAGACAAGTTAGTGAGACACAATATCGCTTGCACAAAGCCATGTTGAAGATCCCTAATCAGTTATTGCCATTCAAAATGCGTGCAGATCCAATGCCTCATAATCCCCACCAACAAATTACCCACTACTGACATCAGGCTCACTGGCTTTTCCCTATTACCCTTAAATCTTAAATCATTTAAGTAATGGCATCATATTAGGCAACCTCTAGTGTGGGATATAGGAAAAGTAGTGTTACTTCTGCAATTATAATTACTTATGCAAGGTAAATGAACTCACACCAGTGTGTAATTGTTTCAACTAAGAGCTGAGTCAACAAGAATGGAAACTATGTGAAGGAAATATACATAATTGTTTTTTGTATTAGCTGAAATGTGCCTGCAAAGAATGATAGATGTTACAGACAAATAGATAAGGTGCTGTGAGGGGAGGGAGTTAAGCCAGATATGCTTGCACAAGGGGTAGTTATAAGCATCTGTTTCCCAATTTTACAGAAACACTGGAACAAACCCCAATTAAAAGGTCATAAGGATCAGTATGGTTGGGGAAGCACAGATGGAGGGAGTAGATAATGGTGAAGAAAGGATATACCTAACAATGGGCCACAGCGGGATGTGGTCAAACGGCCTTGTGAGGCCAGATATAAGCATTTTGTCCCAGACAAGACCGGATAAGGCAAGAGATAATCAGGAGTAATGGGTGCCGGTCTTAGAGAAGTGGAAGATGTAAACGGGGAGGAGCAATGGGATAAAAAAATAGGAACCAAATTACATAAATATCGTGTATTAGTTGAATTCAGTGTGTGTGTGTCCCTGCCTTGTAGAGAGTGGACATCACACCCTCTTGAAAGGGTAAAATAAAGGACACTACTGATTCAGATTTTGCCTCGGACTGAAATTATTGAAGTGAGTGAGCTTTGTTTCTCACATCTAGTCTTCCGGCACCTCACCTGTGGCTATCAATGATACAAATATCTCCACAAGGGGCCCAGCAATCACTTCCCCAGCTTCCTTCAAAGTTCTAACAAACAACTAATAACATCGTGGACATTTATCCACATTTGCACAATTTAAGACCTCCAGCATCTCCTCTGTAATACAGACACTTTACAAGATGTCAGTATTTTTTTCTAAGTTATCTTGCTTCCATATCCTGCACAGTGAATACTAATACAGAATATTCGTTCAGAACCAGCCCCATCTCCTGCAGTTCTGCACATCTGTGACCTTTCTAATCTTTAAGGGACGCTATTCTCTCCTGAGTTATTCTTGTATCCTTAATGAATTTATAGAATTGCATTAGATTCTCCTTAACCCTATTTGCCAAAGCTATCACATGCTCTATTTTTGTGCTCCTGATTTCCCTCTTAAGTATACTTCTGTGGCCTTCAGACTCTTCCAGTGATTCACTTTAAATCAGGAATTAAGAAGCTAATGATGACCATTTCGATTGTCAGAAAAATCCATCTGTTTCACTAACATCCTTGAAGGAATCAATCTGCCATCCGTACCTGGTCTGGACTGCATATGACTCCAGACCCACAGCAATGTGGTTGACTCTTAACTGCCCTCTGGGCAATTAGGGATGGGTAATAGTTGCTGGCCTAGCCAGCGACATCCTCACCCTGCGAATGAATTAAGAAAAAAATACTTTGGTTCCTGCTATCTATACCTGACACATGCTTCCCTGTTATCCGTGACCAGAACCTCAATTTCTCCAGTCCTCCAGCATTCCTTCCACCTATCAGCCTGACCCTCACCCTAACAGGTAGATATTACCTCTGTGCTCTTGTCATCTCATTTTTGACGGTTTCCCATCTCTCAACTGGCCCCTTACCTGCAAATATATGTCGCAATCGACTTTGGAAAGTTCTTGATTAATATCATCAATTTTTTTAACAATATAGAACTTTAAGCTTTAGACGCGATTCGTCCTTTTCTATCACTATTTTGAAATTATGATGACTTGCCATAAAGTGCTCCCCCTCAACCACCCCTTCCCACTGCCTTATTTCCCAATGGTAAGGTGAGGTTTAGCTCCTTCTCTGTGATGGATACCATTGGACAAGCAGCTGCAGCTTTGTAATTGGGATTGGGGTCAGAAGAGTCTTCGACACATTGGGCTGAATCTAACAATAATTTGCCATTTTCATTGCGTATGACAGAGGGTTATCCGTACGAGGCTGAGATAGTTCCCTGGTGCTATCTTATCAAACTCACCTCATTAACTACCCACCTCACCACATGGTGTCCCTCTCATTCAATGCCAGCCGATTCCCCATCATGGCTGGAGGTATTCACCATCACCCGGGTGCCCCTGGATATTCCGTGATCCCTGGCATTAGTGCCATCTTTAAAAGGCCAATGGGCACACGGTTGAGCTTTCTCAGTATGGAGCTGCCCTGCACAGTTTACACTGAGCATGGCAGATAAGAGCCAATTACACCATGGTTTGTCGACAGGGGCACGAGGTCCTGATGGAGGGGGACTAGTGTCTTCCCAGAGGGGGCCACACCACCAGACCCCCCGAGCATGGTCTGAGCTGACTACCCAGCTCAGTACAGTATCTGCAATCTGAAGAAATGTCCAGCAATACGGGACACGCATCAATAACTTTCCTCCCTCTGTAAGGGTAAGGGTCACCCCCACGAACAAGGCTCATGCTCCACCACTCTCACTGCTGCATGCAGCACCTTCCTCCCTCTCTCTTTCCCCTCTACTATATCTCCCTCATTAATAGCACCGCATGGATACAATACTGTGGACTGACTCCCTCTGGACACGTCACCATCTCCATAGATTGAAGTCATTCAGTCCGCTATGTACATTACAAAGTATAGGATGAGGCCATGTAACCTTTCTAGCCTGCTGTTCAGCAACAGGGGAAACCCAGTGAACTATCAGGGAATAAATATTCGGGATAAATGTTTATATTCAGGTTGTAAAGTTGTAACTCTGTGGAGTTCCTTGGGGATCAGTGTGAGATTATCAACTATTTATAATCTATATCAATGACTTGGTTGAGAGGACTGATTGTCTTGGAGCTCAGTTAGCTCATTCACCAAGATAGTCGTTTCACTGGACATGGAGACTCTGCAATGGGATACAGATGGGGAGGTTAGTGAGCAAAACATTGATTGAAAACAGTATAATGTGAGTTAAGTGAAGTCAGTGCTGTGTTGAACAGAGAAAATAACAGTAACCTACTTAAATGGAGAGAAAATCACAGAACTCATTGGTACAGAAGGACTAGTGCATTCTGGTACATGAGCCACAAAATCCTAGTCAGCAGATTCAGCCAATAATTAGAAAAGGGTAAGGAGATCAGGAGGCGGTCATTCAGCCGTTCAAGCCCCTTGTACAGAAATAGGAGGGTGCTATTGATGCCCCAACAAGACAAACCAATGAAACAGAGACTGCACGGATAGACTGCTCCATACCGTTCCTCCTGGCTCCATTGCTAATGGTACACAATGAATACATTAAAGTGTTTTGTTGATGGTGAGGAGGGAGGGCATCTCCGAGAAGGCAGATCAGTATCCCCTATGGAGGTCAGAAGCTGTTGGGAATGGCTAAATTATTTTGGAGTTAGGCATTGCAGTTGCTGACAGCTTTGTGAACAATGTGACGCTCAGTGCAGGGTCACACACCAACTGCACATTGAGGTGGTAAGAGTTCATTCAGAGCCTGAAGCTCTCTGTCAATCAACATGGGAGCTCCACAGAGGTACATTGACTACCAAGAAGTAGGTACCATGGGCAAAATGTAATTTCTCATGCCATCAATTTCTTTCTGTGTACATAATGTGTGTTGTCCATAATCTTCAAGTTTCACAGCAGCCAACTCTTATTCTCTCACCGGGCTACAAATTAAACATCCATTTCCTTCACACTCTCCTCATGTTACCATCATCCCAGAGATTATTCTGATAAAACTCCTTTGTACTGTCTCTGTGATTAGGAGATCATTGCTTATAAAGGAGAGAAAGTCTGTCCACAAAAGCCAAAATAGCCTCAACAACACTCCACAACTGCAGGAAGGTGTTTTTACTCCTACACGTGATTAATTTTGTAATGGACGCTGGAATTCCATTTCCTGTCCTGATTAATGGATGCCCTGCATGAATCCTATTCGTGACATGTGACCAAGGGCATTCCGGTCCTTTTTGCCAAATGCACCCACCCAACCTCTCACCTTCTACTAAATACAACATGAAAAAAACTGTATGTGTTGTTCACGTTGAAATAATTTCTTTTCATTACAAATATCGGTGTTCCAAACACTGATACATGTGATACCCAATGAGCAGTGGCCTTCTGTACAAAGGAGGACCCTAGTCTCTGTATTCTCTCCATCACCCAATTCTCATTCCATGTAGAATATCCCCCCTTACCCAAGGACTGTAACTTTCTTGACTCACCTGTGTGACACCATGTCAAAATTCTGAAAATTCAAGTGCACCATTCCTCGTAGTTCTCATTCATCAATGTCAGAACCATCATCCTCCATAAACTCCAGTACATTTAGCAAAGATAGTTTTCCTGTCCTGATCTAGGTTGACGCTGCTCAATTATATCATTATTCTCCAAGAATCTAGTTATCATTAATTACAAAAAATGTTCATAGTTTCCTCTCAACTGACATCAAGTTATCCACCAGTTGGTTTTCTGTTTTCACTCTTTGTCCTGTTTAAAATATTTATGATCACAATAGCGATCATATCCAGTCTTCAGGATACTTTGCATAATCTAAAGAGCTTTGACCTCCTTACTTTCTTCAGGAAAAGGCAGGACAGAAGGAGACCATTGATTCATCATGTCTGCACTAGCTCCAAAAAGAGTTGTCCAGCAAGCTCAATTCTCCAGCCCTATTTCTGCAACCTTCTAAATTCGTCACTTATCTGGTCCAGCAGCTTACCAATCAACAACACAAAGAGTTTTTTCCAGTACTTCGACTTTACTAATTCTAAATTTCTTAACTTGTTCACGTTCACACGTCACCCTGTTTTCTAATATTTACAAAGAAGATTTTCTGTTGCTTCCTCTGTGGAGACGGAACCAACGTATTCACCTCACAGGACAGAGATGGTCTCTGTCACCTCGTGAATACATGAGAGAATGGGACTCTGGCATAATGGATATGTTACCCACTCCAACCTGGCAAGTTCCAGAATCAAAATAGATGATGGACATTTTGAGTACAGTCCTCTCTCTGGTGTGAGACTACAGGTTATACTGGATGAGGTTACACAGCTGTGTGACCTCCGCATTGTTGAAATAAACTGGCTTCATACTTTGCACTTGGAAAAGCTTCAAAATTGGGAAATATTTGTGGAAATCTCAGAAAGGATACTGCAGTATTCTGCTCCTCCCTATGCAGTCTCTGCAGACCCAGATACCCTGTAAAAGCTATCCCATACCTTGCACAGGGTAGAGACACCAGGCCCTCAGGTCTCGCTGAATGAATGTAGCAGTTAACAACACAAATTCAAGAAAACCATCCACCGAACCACCACTGACATTCCATTGACAGGAGCAAGTCAATACCTTTATACATGGCACACCCACTCAGTGTAGAAAATGCCTACCTCTCCCCCATTTCTATTCCTGGCTGATAAACCGTTACATGTCTGTGCAGTCCCAGTGACATGGAATATGAATGGTTCTGCTCTCCATGAAAGTAGTTGCCAATTTTCTGTACATCAGTCACGATAATAGCAACAGTGCTATTGCTGCTGGAGATACTGGCGGAGGGGATGATGATCTAGCAGGATTTTCCATAAACTTTAAGTCCAGGGACTCAGGTAATGACTCAAACCCGAACTTCAATTGAGCCACAGCAGATGGTGGAATTTGAATTCAATAAATATTTGAAATTAACAATCTAATGAAATATTGATGATTGTTAAAACTAAGAACACCTGCCTCATTAGTGGCCTTCAGGGAAGGAAACTTGCTCCTTTCACTGTTCTGGCTGCCAAACCTGCTCCGTTTCCCCAGCACTTCGTGACTTTATGGTTCAGATCTCCAGTATCTTCCTTAGCTTGTTTTAACTTCTATTTGTCTTATTTTATGGGACATTGGCCCATTGCGTCTGCATTGACCCTCTGCAGAGCATTGTACGCAGAGCCAACTCATACCCCACTCCTGCATTTCCCATGGCTAACCCGCCTCCTACCCTATCCCTGCATGGCCCATAGCTAATACACCTAGCTGCACATGATTGGTAATTTAGAATGGTCAATCTACTGACCCGGATTGGACTGTGGGAGGAATCTGGAGCACCTGGAGGAAACACTTGCATGTGTGAAGAAAATGAAAACTCAATACAAACAGTCCTGAGGGTGGAGGAGGGAGAGCCCCCTCCCCCAAACCGGTCCCTGGTACTGTGGGACAGCCGTGTTAAGCACTGAGACACCACGCCTCCCTCCCCCTCCCCCCAAACTGGGTCCCTGGTACTGTGAGACAGCTGTGCTAACCACTGAGACTCGATGGCCCCCTCCTACTCTCCCCCCCAAACCGGGTCCCTGGTACTGTGAGACAGCCGTGTTAAGCACTGAGACACCATGCCCCCCTCCCCCTCCTCCCAAACCGGGTCCCTGGTACTGTGAGACAGCTGTGCTAACCACTGAGACTCGATGGCCCCCTCCTACTCTCCCCCCCAAACCGGGTCCCTGGTACTGTGAGACAGCTGTGCTAACCACTGAGACTCGATGGCCCCCTCCTACTCACCCTCCCAAACTGGGTCCCTGGTACTGTGAGACAGCCGTGCTAACCACTGAGACGTCATGCCCCCTCCCCCTCCCACCCCAAACCGGGTCCCTGGTCCATTGAGACAGCTGTGCTAACCACTGAGACTCGATGGTCCCCTCCCACTCTCCCTCCCAAACCGGGTCCCTGGTATTGTGAGTCAGCTGTGCTAACCACTGAGACATCATGCCCCCTCCCCCTCCCACCCCAAACTGGGTTCCTGGTACTGTGAGACAGCCGTGCTAACCACTGAGACACCATGCCCCCTTCCCCCTCCCACCCCAAACCGGGTCCCTGGTACTGTGAGACAGCCGTGCTAACCACTGAGACACCATGCCCCCCTCCCCCTCCCACCCCAAACCGGGTCCCTGGTACTGTGAGACAGCCGTGCTAACCACTGAGACACCATGCCCCCTCCCCCTCCCCCCAAACCGGGTACCTGGTACTGTGAGACAGCCGTGTTAACCAATGAGACACCATGCCCCCTCCCCCCACAAACAGGGCTCTGGTACTGTGAGACAGTCGTGCTAACCACTGACACACCATGTCACTCCCAGCCCTCCCCCCAATGAATCACTGTGCTTGGGAATACTGGGCAAAATGCAAATTTGTAATATAAATAGAAAACAGTGGCAAAACTCTGCAGATGAGCCAGAATCTGGAGAGAGAAACCGAGTTAGAATATTAAGTCTGATATTACCCTATTGGGAAAAACTCATATTCGACTCAATATGTTAAATCTGTTTCTCTCTGCTCAGAACATGTTAAGGTTTTCCAGCACTTTCAACTTACTTAGTCTTTTGGACTGTGGATATTTGTCTGATCTGAAAGGGAGCAATGAAGCTGCCATTTCTGTTGTCTCTCGAGTATTTGGTTATGGCTTCTGAATGAAAAATTTAAAAATATGAAAATGACTACCATTACGCATTATGAAAATGTTGAACTCAGTGGCACTGACATCACACAATCAACTATCTGTAAGTAACTAACTGAATTAATGATTCCAATTGTTATCAATGTCTTGTCATGCTCCTGATGTCACTGGCATCATACTCATCCAACAAGGTCTTACCTTTCCAAAACTTTAGATGAGAGTGTGCAAACATAAAATATCTTGTTTTTCTTTTAAACAGGACATATTCATCCAGGGTTTTGGAAGGCACTAGCAAGGGCAGAGTTTATTTGTCGTCCGCAGTAGCTCTGGACATGGCGCCAGAGAGCTGCCTACTTGAACCTCTTCAATCCAAGTAATGCAAATCCACACAGAGCTGTTGTTGGGACATTTCAAGATTTTTAACAACCGATAATGAAGTAAGAATAAATTAGTCCTAGTCAGAATGACATGCAACTTGGATGATACCTTGCAGATACCGCTTTTTCCATTGTTCCAATTTCCAGTGCAGAATTTTCTCTCATTACCATTAACCACAGTTTTACTCAGGGTCTTTGATTCCACCCTCAGTCAAGTTCTGCTTCGATTGAAAGGGAAGTCACTCTGATCTCAGCTCAAATTACATGGGAAGATCAGTTGAAATGATGAAGAGCAAAAGACAAGAACACTGTTTGTTAGAACAATGTCCTCGCAATATTCAAAAGACAATTGATACATAGTCGTACGATTCTGTCAGAAGTTGTTTGTCCTGTTGGTGATGAGGCTGTTTGGTTAAACATTGTGACAGACGGACAGGAAGAAGCTCCGGTCTGTACCATTAGTGAACAAAATATCCTGTTCACGGTGCATCAGACAGTGGCAAACATCCTATTGTCTGTTGCTATTGGACATTGATCATTACAAACTCATCATTCACTGATGACCAGTAGTAGCACATAAATTAGCAGGTTCCAGCATCTAGAATGAGAGCAAAAAGGGAAAGGGAGGGTCACGGGAAGTGGTGTGACATACAGTGCAAGAAGTGTGAAGGGAGGTGGTCAGTGGAAGGGTACGTAGCATCAGAATGGGCAATGCAAGGGAAGTAGGAGGGTAAGGAACGAGTTGGAAGGGAGGATGAGGTGTGCCAGAAGGTGCATCAGTGGCAAGAAAAGCATATAATTGGAAAAGTGAGATTGATGAACAATCAAACATCACTGTTCAAAAATTGGGATCTGGTTTCCTTTGAAAATTAAGAAAATATTTCTCATATTTCTTTATTAACAAATTATTCTTGTTCATATTGTACAAAATAAGATAAAGGCCCACATCAAATTGAACTGTCGCAGTGCACAGTGCCAAAAGCTAGTCCAAAATTAATGAGAAACATTAAGTCTTATGAATAATACATGCAGAGGGGTGGAGTGTAAAAGCAGAATTCAGCTCCATGTCCAAAATATTATTTGTGGCTTCCTCACAAATGACCTCAACTGCATCACGCTGTAAATTCACCAAATATGAAAAACAAGAGACTGGAATTCCCAATTCTTCCTCTGCAACAGATCTGTAGAACAGGTAGAAAATCAAGATTTGAAACTGATATTCATAAATAGAACGTAGAACATAGAAAACAGAACATTACAGCACAGTACAGGTCCTTCGGCCCTCGATGTTGCGCCGCCCTGTCATACTAATCTCAAGCCCATCTAACCTATAGTATTCCATGTTCGTCCATATGCTTGTCCAATGATGACTTAAATGCACTTAAACTTGGCGAATCTACTACCGTGGAGAAAGTGAGGTCTGCAGACGCTGGAGATCAAAGCTGAAACTTTATTGCTGGAACAGCACAGCAGGTGCCGAATCTACTACTGTTGCAGGCAAAGCATTCCATACTCTTACTACCCTCTGAGTAAAGAAATTACTTCTCTCATCTGTCTTATGCCTATCTCTGCTCACTTTAAAGTTGTGTCCCCTCGTGTTTGCCGTCCCCATACTTGGAAAAAGGCGCTCCCTCTCCACACTATCTAACCCTCTGATTATCTTGTCTGTCTCTTTTAAGTCACCTCTCAACCTTCTTTTCTCTAACGAGAACAGCCTCAAGGCCCTCAGCTTTTCCTCGTAAGACATTCCTTCCATACCAGGCAACATCCTAGTAAACCTTCTCTGCACCCTTTCCAAAGCTTCCACATCCTTCTTATAAAGCGGTGACAAGAACTGTACACAATACTCCAAATGTGGCCGTACCAGAGCTTTGTACAGCTGCAGCATAACCTTCTGTTCCGGAACTCAATCCCTTTATTAATAAAGGCCAAAACACTATATGCATTCTTACACTGAGATATCTCTGTTCATCGAGGGACCCCGAGATATCTCTGTTCATCTGCACTCCCAAGAATCTTACCATTAGCCCAGTGCTTTGCATTCTGATTACTCCGTCCAAAGTGAATCACCTCACACTTGTTCTCATTAAACTACATTTGCCACCTCTCAGCCCAGCTCTGCATCCTATCTATGTCTCTCTGCAACCTACTACATCCTTCGTCACTATCCAAAACTCCACCGACCTTAGCGTCATCCGCAAATTTACTCAGCCACCCTTCTAAGCCCTCACTCAGGTAATTTATAAAAATGATGAACAACAGTGGACCCAACACTGACTCTTGTGGTATGCCGCTAGTAACTGGACACCAAGATGAACATGTTACATCAACTACAACCCTCTGTTTTCTTTCAGCAAGCCAATTACTGATCCAAACTGTAATGTCTCCCATAATCCCATTCCTCTGCATTTTGTACAATAGCCTACTGTGGGAAACCTTATCGAACGCCTTGCTGAAATCCATATACACCACATCAACCAGTTTACTCTCATCTACCTGTTAGGCACGACCTACCCTTCACTAAACCGTGCTGACTGTCCCTGATCAGATTATTATTTTCTAGATGGTTATAAATCCTATCTCCTATAACCTTTTCCAAAACTTTACCAATAACTGAAGTGAGACTCACTGGTCTGTAATTACCAGGGTTGTCTCTACTACCCTTTTTGAACAAGTGAACCGCATTTGCTATCCTCCAGTCCTCAGACACTATTCCTGTAGACAATGATGATTTGAAGATCAATGCCAAAGCGGGCAATCTCTTCCCTTGCTTCCCAGAGGATTCTAGGATAGATCCCATCCGGCCCATGGGATGTGTCTATTTTCACACTCACACGTTCTAATACCTCTTGCTTGTGAACCTCAATCTCTTCTAGTTTAGATGCAAGTATTTATGTATATTCCTCGCCAACATTTTCATTTTCTATAGTGAACACTGTCAAAAAATATTTATTTAGTGCTTCCCCTATCTCTTCTGTCTCAACACACAACTTCCCGCTATTATCCTTGGTTGGCCCTAATTTAACTCACGCCTTTCTTTTATTCCTGACATATCTGTGGAAAGCCGTGGAGTTAACCCTGATCCTATCTGCCAACAACTGTCATGTCTCCTGACTTTTCTGTCCTCTCTTTTTAGGTCTTTCTTGATTTCCTTCTAACCCTCAAGTGCCCTAACTGAGTTTTACATTCTGTCCCAACATAAGCCTTCTTCTTCTTTTTGACCAGGGATTCCACTTCCTTCGTAAACCACGGTTCACGCGTTGTATACCTTCCTCCCTACCTAACAGGTGCATATTTATCTAGGACACACAGCAGCTTTTCCTTGAATAAGTTCCATACTTTTAATGTGCTCATCCCCTGCAGTTTCCTTCCCCATTCTATGCTTCCTAAATCTTTCCTAATTGAACCGTAATTTCCCTTCCCCCAGCTGTAACTCTTGCGCGGTGGAGTACGCCTATCCCTTTCCATCACTAAAGTAAACCTGACAGAATTGTGATCACTGTCTCCAAAGTGCTCACCTACTTCCAAATCTAACACCTGGCCAGGCTCGTTACCCAGTACTAAATCTAAAGTGGCTTCTCCCCCTGTAGGCCTGTCTACATACTGTGTCAGGAAGCCCTCCTTCACACACTGGACAAAAACTGACCCATCCAAAGTACTCGTACTGTCATGATCCCAGTCAATATTTGGATAGTTGAAGTCCCTCTTGACAACTACCCTGCCTCTCTCACTCCTATCGAAAATCATGTTTGCTATCCTTTCCTCTCTGGGACTATTCGGAGGCCTATAGAAAACTCCCAGCATGGTGACTTCTCCTTTCCTGTTTCTAACCTCAGCCCACACTACCTCAGTTAACGAGTCTCCAAACATCCTTTCTACAACTGTAATATTGTCGCTGATCAACAATACCACACCTCCCCCTCTTTTACCATCTTCTCTGTTCTTACTGAAATATCTGAATGCTGGAACCTGCAACAGCCATTCCACTCCCTGCTCTATCCATTTCTCTGTAATGGCCACAACATCGAAGTCCCAGGTACCAACCCACGCTGCCAGTTCACCCACTTTATTTCGGATACTCCTCGTGTTGAAGTACACACACTTCAAACCAGGTTCTCGCTTGCCAGTGTCAGATACTTGATTTTGGAACTCCCTACTCTCATCCTCTTCTGTACCTGTCCTACAATTTTGGTTCCCATTCCCCCTGCTGTATTAGTTTATTCCCACATTAATATCTTTAGAGAATTTCTCACCCAGGATATTGGTACCCTTCTGGTTTAGATGAAGAACTATCCTGCTACGCCAGAAAGAGCTCCAATTATCCAAAAACCCTAAACCCTCCCTCTTGCACCATCCCTGTAGCCATGTGTTCAACTCCTTTCTCTCCCTATTCCTCACCTCACTAGCATGTGGCATGGGCAACAAACCAGAGAAAACAACTCTGTTTGTCCTAGCTCTAAGCTTCCATCCTAGCTCCCTGAATTTCTGCCTCAAGTCCCCATTTCTCTTCTGACATATGTCGTTGGTGCCAATATGGACCATGACTTGGGGCTGCTCTCCTTCCCCCCGAAGGATCCCAAAACATTATCAGAGACATCGCGGACCCTGGAACCTGGGAGGCAACATACCAACCGTGAGTCTCTCTCCTCCTCACAGAACCTCCTATCTGCCTCCCTAACTATCGAGTCCCCAATGACTACTGCTCTGCTCCTCTTTCTCCTTCCCTTCTGAGCAGCAGATGCCCCACTGCTTTCCCCTGGTAAGTCATCCCCCTCAACAGTATCCAAAACGGTATACTTATTGTTGGAGGGGAATGGCCACAGGAGATCCCTGCACTGCCTGCCGGTTCCCTTTCTGTCCCCTAACTGTTATCCATCTGTCTTTTTCTTTTATCTGGGGAGTGACTACTTCTCTATATGTCCTGCCAATAACCCCCTCTGCCTCCCGAATAATCCAAAGTTCATCCAACACCAGCTTCAGTTCCCTAACGCGGTTTTCGAGGAGCTGGTGTTGGGTGCACTTCCCACAGATGTAGTCAGCAGGGACCCTAGTGGTGATCCTTACTTCCCACATTCTGCAAGAGGAACATTCCACTGCCCTAAACTCAATTCCCACTATTCCCAAGGTTACCTTTCCTCATCAGTCTGGCACCCACAATTTTTCTTTAGGTTAGAGGAGGAGAATGGCTGGGAGACACTACCCGAGTAGTGTCTCAGGTAATGCAACCACGCAAATATAAACTGTTCTACTTATCCTTCCCAGAAGTCCTTTGCTTGCTCCTCCCTCGCTGGCATGAAGGTAAGAAGTTTAAATATACTTACCGGCCATCCCGACAATCACCTTGCACCAATATCACCTCATCCCGGCTCCCCCCTCTCGCTGCTCCGAAATGTTGATGATATTAATGTGGGAGATGGTGGGGGGGGGGGGGGGGGGGGGGGGGGGGAGGGGGGGGAGTTGGAGAATGATAAACAATCTTGTGGATGACGCAACGATAGGCTGGATGGGTCACAGTGAGAAGGAAAGTGTTTAGTTGCAGGAGGGTACAAACTGATTGTTCAGATGGTCACATCAATGACCAATAAAAATTAGCACTGGAAGATGTGAGATGCTGCACTTTGGAAGAAGTAACAAGACAAGAGAGAACTCAAACCAAGAAGATCGGCTAGTCTTGCTTTTGGAGCAAAGATGGGTGAGGGGTGAACCTGGCAGAGGTGTATAAGAGCATGAGAGGTATGGGCAGAGTGAACAGACAGCAGCTGTCCCCCTTAATCAAAGTGTCAAAAACAAGGGACACATGTTTGAAGCGAAAGAGAAGATCTTGAGAGAGGATTTAGGGAATCCGTTTTTAACACAGATGATGGATTGTGTCTAAATGCATTGCCTGGGAGGGTGGTTCAGTAAGGTAACCTCACAAACTTTATAAAACACTAGCATCAGCACTGGATGGTGCAAACTCGATTGGCCATGTCTTTAAACATGATTCCATGTGATGGCAGCCATGAAAGCTCTGAGACATTCTGAAGCACCAACCAACGGTACTTGTTGGTTTGTTCTGGCGAACTGTGCTCAGTAAGTGGCGAGATTACAAATCAACATCATCCCATGGAATATCAGCACTTACTCAACCTAGGACAGCCCAGCCATCTGTTAAAATATCCAGGATAAATCACATGCTCAGTGCAAGCATCGTCCCTCCAAAGCAATAACACAATTCCAACTGTTTGGCACCATTATTTTAAGGATACCAATAACATAGACACAGCTTTCCTTTCATTACTATATAGACTTGTCTCTGTAAGGTTGCTATTTCTCAAAAAAATAATAAACTCCATCCTATATGTTTGCTTTGACAATGAGTCCGTTTTCCTGTTTGCCTGTGAGCTGTTCATCACAGCATCTCGGCTTGTATAACACTCCATCCACCACCAGTAATATTTACTCCCAGCTAACCCAGCACATGAGATGTACAGCTGGCACTCCCTCCCACCAGCCACTTGGACGGACCAACATCAACTGGACTGGAACGTCTCAAGGGCAATGAATGCAGGTCTAGCTCCTTTAAAATTCCAAATGAATTGAAACGACAATTGGATTTTCTATAATTATTGAAAAATGCAGAGTCTGTTTTTATTGATCTGATGAGTTTGTCACTGTCTTTATCGTTGCGTTATCTATGTCCATGAAACCATTTTGTACATAAAAGAACAAAAAACACTCAGGTGACAGGTAGAGTCATAGAGTAATAGAGATGTACAGCATGGAAACAGACCCTTCAGTCCAACCCGTCCATGCCGACCAGATATCCCAACCCAATCTAGTCCCACCTGCCAGCACATGGCCCATATCCCTCCAAACCCTTCCTATTCATATACCCATCCAAATTCTTCTTAAATGTTGCAATTGTACCAGCCTCCACCACATCCTCTGGCAGCTCATTCCATACACGTACCGTCCTCTGCGTGAAAAAGTTGTCCCTGACGTCTCTTTTATATCTTTCCCCGCTCACCCTAAACATTTGCCCTCTAGTTCTGGACTCCCCGACCCCAGGGGAAAAGACTTTGTGTATTTATCCTAACATTGCCCCTCATAATTTTATAAACCTCTAGAAGGTCACCCCTCCGCCTCCGATTCTCCAGGGAAAACAGCCCCATCCTGTTCCGCCTCTCCCTGTAGCTCAAATCCTCCAACCCTGGCAACCTCCTTGTAAATCTTTTCTGAAGCCTTTAAAGTTTCACAACATCCTTCCGGTAGGAAGGAAACCCAAATTACACGCAATATTCCAACAGTGGCCTAACCAATGTCCTGTACAGCCGCAACATGACCTCCCAACTCTCGTACTCAATACTCTGACCAATAAAGGAAAGCATACCAAACACCTTCTTCACTATCCTATCTACCTGCGACTCCACTTTGAAGGAGCTATGAACCTGCACTCCAAGGTATCTTTGTTCAGCAACACTCCCTAGTACCTTACCATTATGTTTATAAGAAGACAATGCAGCATTTAAGCAAAAACGGCCAGGGCATAGTAGGCTATAGATCTTCAGGTGACTGGGAATAATGTACGTTGGTGTTTTCTGGCTGGCGCAGATGTATTGGCCTGAAGGGCCTGTTTATATGCTGTATGACTATTACTTTAATTGTTGTCTCACTATTTCCATAGATTGTGTGCATCAAGTGGTGAAGAATGCAATCTCCAAGGTCACACAGCACACCAACCTGAAGTTTTATCATTCTGCCTTCACTATCAAATTGTTCAGAACCCCATTTCTCTCTTTGTAACATACCTGTTAGTGTTCCTGCACCACAGAATCCCTGGGGTTTATCACCATATTCTGAATAGAAATTACACATCGGAAACAGAATGCTGGCCTTGCTATTGAAACTCACCTCACAACAAGAACTGAAAGGAATGAGCAGAATTAAAGTTATCCATTCGACCCAATCTGATTTCTAAAGCAGACTCAAGGCAGGCTTTCACTTTGCCCTATGCTCCTGACCTTTCTCCAATACCATGAAACTTCCCTGAGTGATTTTGAGTGCTGTTTAAAAGTCACATATGGTAACCTGCGCCCAATAATCTGAAAGGTAATGTCTCCATGCTCATGAGAGTCATCTCATATTTTTTTCAGTATCTAAAGTCAACAGAAATGCAGAAACTAGCATCAGGGGTAAGTCACCAATACAGCTCAGTCATGTGATAAGATCGTGGATGATCTGATTGTGATATCAATCACACATTCCTCTTATGCCCTTACAATGTTAGTGCGTCATTGTTAGTCAAGAATCTGCCTGCTTCTGCCTTAGGAATATTCAATGTTTTATCCTCCATTGCTATCTGGAAAGAAAGTTCACAAATACACGACACTTTGAGAGGATTAAAACATCCAACATCTTCTTAACTGAGGTAACCTTCAGTTTCATAGTCCATTCATTCTTGGTAATCTCTCACACAAGCTGAAATATGGTTTCAGAATTCAACACAAAAAGACTACTTGAAATATCCTTGGGTCACCAAGATTGCCTAAACTCCAGCAGATCCGGAGTCAGTCAGTCAGTTCAAGATTTCCACCTGAAATGAATGTTCCACACAGGAGTCAGTTGAGTGAATCTTTTCTGAACTGATTTGCATGTCAGTATGACCATTGTTCTCTCGATGTGGTCTCGCCACTACTCTGCAAAACTGAAGAAAATCTTCCCTAATTTTGAATGTATTCTGTTTCCGAAAATGTATACATTTATCTTGCCACCCTCAAAACCTTATGCACATATAAAGTTTTTTTTTTGTAATCCATGTGCCCTGTTCTTCTGCGCCTCAACCCAATCTCTCCATTTAAATAATATACTGCCTTTCAATTCAACCCGCCAACATCTTTGAGCGCACAGACAATACATCCTACGATGCTTCATACACCAATACTTTTCTGTTCACTTGACCCACCTTAATTTCTTTATAGACTCAAGTCCTCTTCATATGATGCTTTTCTAACAGTTTCAAAAGTCTTCATTCTTCCATAGCGCACACAGAATATTTGGCCAAAGAAATAGATTGTGGCCATATTCCAATGGAATTGACAGCGTAATTTTTTAATTAATGTATAAACTATGAACTTGTGACAGTGTTTTGTAGTCCCATCACTCAGTTCCCAAAACTCAAAGTAGGGACAGATGGTGTAGAATCTGTGTGGTTAGAATTGGGGAACGGCAAAGGTGAAAAACCATAGTTGGAGTTATGTACAGGTCCACAAACCGTAGTTAGGAGCTGGGTCGGACGTCACATCAGGAGGTAGAAACGATGTGGGGGAAAGGCAAAGTTACAGTGATTGGGGAGATTTCAATATGAAGCTGGACTGGGAAAATCGGGTTGGCAATGGTTTGCAAGGAAAGGAATTTTGGAATGCCTACGAGGTGGCTTTTTGGAGTCGCTTATGGTGCAGGCAACGAGGGAACGGGCAATACCGTATTTAGAGTTGCGCAATGAGGCAGATTTGATAAGGGAGCTTAAGGTAAAGAAAGCTTTATTAGGCAGTGTTCATAATATCATTGAACCTACTCTTCAATTTGAGAGGGTGAAGGTAGAACCAGAGTTAACAATATTACCGCTGAATAAAGGCAACTACAAAGGCATGAGGGAGGAACTAGGGTAAATTGACTGGGAGAGTAGGATAGCAGGAAAGACAGTGGGACAGTAATGGCGGGAAGTTCTGGGAGTAATTCAGGAGACACACCAGAGACTCATCCCAAGCTAAAAGAAGCATAGTATAGGGAGAATGAGGCAACAATGGCTGACAGGGGAAATCAGGGTTAGCGTAAAAGCAAAAGAGAAATCAGGTAACATGGCAAATGGCAGTGGGAAACCAGTGGATTTGGAAGCTTCCAAATACCAATATAGGGCAACAAAATAAGAAATAGGAGGAAGAAGATTAAATATAAGAGTAAGCCAGCCAGTAATATAAAAGACTGTAAGAGTTTCTTTAGATATGTAAAGGGCAAAAGAGAGGCAGAAATGGACATTGGTCGCTGAATATGACGCTGGAGATATAGTAATGGGGAACAAATAATGGCTGAGAAATTGAACAATTATTTCATGTCACTTTTCACAGTGAAAGACACAAATAGTATCCTACAAATTCAAGATAGCGAGGGGACAGAGCTTATTAGGAGAAGTTGCTCGAAAAACTAAATTGGTAAATAAACTGGACCTGATGGACAATATTCCAGAGTTCCAAGGGAGTTAGCTGAAGAAATATTGGAGACATTTGTGGTGATCTTTCATGAATTTCTAGAATCAGGGAGAAGCTCAAAAGACTAGAAAGTTGCAAACGTGACAGTCTCTTTAAAAAGGGAATAAGGCAAAAGGCAGAAAGTGACAGACCAATTAACCTAACCTCAGTCATGTGTAAGATCCTAGAATCCATTGTGAAGGATGAGATTCTAAATACTTGCAAGTGAATTGTAAAATTGAGCAAAGTCAGTATGGTGTCATCAAGAGGACGTCATGCCGCAGAAATCTGTAAAAGTTATTTGAGGATGCAACAAGCAAGTGAGACAAAGGAAAGCCAGTGGATATTATCCACCTGGACTTCAAGATGGACTTTGGCAAAGTGCCGCACAGGAGGCTGCTGAATAAAATAAGGCCCCATTTTGTTCAAGGTAAGTTACTAGTGTGTGCAGAAGCTTGGCTGTCTGGCAGCAAGTAAAGAGTGGCGATAAAAACGTCCTTCTTGGGATAGCAGCCGATGACAACTTGTGTTCCACATGGCTCAGTGTTGGGACCACAACTTTTTACTTTGTGCATTAACGATCTACATTAAGGAACTGAGAGTATTCTGGCTCGGTTTTTAGATGATACAAAGGTAGGTAGAGGGACAGGCAGCATTGAGATGGCAGGAGTCTGCAGAAGGATTTAGACAGGGTAGGAGAGTGGGCAAAGAAGTGGCAGATGGAGTACGCTTGGGAAAACCTGAAGTGATGCACTTTGTGAGGAGGGAGAGAGGCAAGGACTATTTTATAAACGAAGAGAAAATTCAGAAGTCTGAAGTGCAAAGAGAGTTGCGAGTTCTAGTACAGGATTGTCTCAAGGTAAACTTGCAGGTTGAGTCAATCGTTAGGAAGGTGATGCATCTGCCAAAAAGTAGTGGATCCAGCACCGATCCTTGTGGCACTCCACTGGTCTCAGGCCTCCAGCCTGTAAAACAACCCTCCACCACCACCCTCTGTCTTCTACGTTTGAGCTACTTCTGGATCCAAATGGCTAGTTCTCCCTCTATTCCATGAGCTCTAACCTGACTAACCAGTCTCCCATGGGGAACCTTATTGAACGACTTGCTGAAGTTCAAGTAAATCATATCCACCACTCTGCCCTCAATCATCATTGTTACTTTTGTAAAAAAAATTCAAAGAAGGTTGTGAGACATGATTTTCCACTCACAAAGCCACGCTGACCATCCATACCCAGTCCTTGCCTTTCGAAATACATATATATCCTGTCCCTCAGAATTCCCTCCAACAATTTGCCTATCACCGCTGTCAGGCTCACTGGTCTATAGTTCCCTGGCTTGTCCTTACCAACTTTCTTAAACATTGGCACCACATTCGCCAAGCTCCAGTCCTCTGGCACCTCACCTTTGACTATTGATTATACAAATATCTCAGTAACAGGCCCAGCAATCCATTCCCTGGCTTCCGACAGAGTTCTCTGTACACCTGATCAGAGGATTTATCCACTTTTATATATTTCAAGACATCCAGCACATCCTCCTTTGTAATATGAACATTTTTGAAGGTGTCACCATTTATTTCCCTAGATTTTATATCTTCCATGTCCTTTCCAACAGTAAACACTGATGTAAAATGCTCATTTAGTATCGCCCCCAACTCCTCCGTTCCACACAAAGGCCTCCAAGCTGATATTTGAGGGGCTATATTCTTTCCCTATTTTCCCTTTTGTCCTTAATGTCTTTGTAAAATCCTATTCGATTTTCCTTAATTCTATTTGCCAATATAATCTCATGTCCCCTTTTGCCCTCCTGTTTCCCTCTTAAGTATACTCATATTGCCTTTTGTACTCTTCTAAGGGTTCCTTCGATCTACCTTGTCTGTACCTGATATATGCTCCCTTCTTTTTCTTAACCAGACCCTCAATTTCTTTAGTCATCCATCATTCCCTATACATACCAGCCTTTCCTTTTACCGTACCAGGAACATACTGTTACCTAAGTTCTGAATGCTTTCCACTTTCCAGCTGCCCTTTTATCTGCGAACATCTGCGTTCAGTCAGCTTCTGAAAGTTCTTGCCTAATATCATCGAAATTAGCCTTACCCCAAATTAGAACTTCAACTTTTAGATCTGGTCGATCATTTTCCATCATTATTTTAAAACTAATAGAATTCTTGGCAAATAGCTGAAGCTCACACTTCAGTGAGAATTAAATCGATTGATTATATATAAATGTGTCAGAATGATAATTCTATCAGATTGTTCAATCGTTTGCTCACTCTGAATATGCAATCAGTCGGAGGTCAACCACTTTGTAAATGATATAGCGACAACGTATGCATTTGAATACTGGCATTTAGTGTGCAATTGTGATCACCAGAATAATCAGACAACATTTTCTTTTTGGTATAAAACAAGACGCACACTCTTTAATTTTGCATCATAAAATGTTGTTGGGTGTTTACATTTTAGTTCCATCAATATAGAACCAACTTAATTGTTTTCATAGATGAGGCAATTATTGTTCAGTTGAATAATTGTTTTTCATATCTCATCATTGCCCAATTCACAAACATGGCAAACTCCTGATCATTGTTCAGGTCAGTAAACCCACCACGTTGCAATCATGACCGACATTAAAAATGGATTCCAAAAGGCCTGAATTCAGGAACCGTGCTACTGGACCGCACAGCTGCCTGTGACACTGAGTGAGATACTGGCCTGATCCAGAATCTGACCAGAAAGATTCCAACCTGGGTCAGGACAATCAGGAGGTCGGCGTGGAGGTGGAGACGCATGAAACGTCGATTCTCCTGCTCCTTGGATGCTGCCTAACCTGCTGCGCTTTTCCAGCAACACATTTTTCAGCTCTGATCTCTAGCAGCTGCAGTCCTCACTTTCTCCTTAGGACAATCATTCAAACATTCCTTCAAAGTAAATCATTTGGATTCCACCTTGGGCAGGAGGAAACTATCCAACAGGCTATCATTCCTGATGAAGGGCTTTTGTCCGAAACGTCGACTTTCCTGCACCTCGGATGCTACCTGACCTGCTGTGCTCTTCCAGCACCACTCTAATCTAGACTCTGGTTTCCAGCATCTGAGGGCCTTGTTTTTACCTATCAATGTTCTCAGTGTAGTTACAAATACTGTCTAAATTAGATACCAATGTTTGATCAGGAACCAGGCATTGTCTGGGCATGGAGTGTCAGAATCACATGGTATTGCCTACGATGCTGACATCTGGCATGTTCCCCATACTTCCTACATCTATTCCCTGGTCCAGACGCTGTGTGAAAATGTTCACAATTGACAACTTTCTACAGCATCTTGTGTCTCACAGTGAATCCTCTGACATTATATCCAATAAATGTACCTTCACATTCACCAGTATCAAAATAAAATTGTACCTGCCTGTGGATGGTCGGATATTAATACATTGGTCACTCAACAGAATGTATCTGAAGAAACCAGGAGCTAAGGACAAACCAAAAATCAATTTAATAACTAAACTTGGTGGATTTTGTCTGGTCGAGGTAACCACACATATTGTGCTGGCACTCAGTTGACTGTAACCATGCACACCATAACTGGAAGTCTTGGCCTCATGCCCCTTACAGCTTCCTGACCTCACACACCTCACTCCCTCACACATTCACCGACTGATGAGAGTCCACCAGCTGAGAGAAACTTGAAACATGGAACAGTACAGCACAATAAGAGCCCTTCAGCCCTCAATACTTTGCCGACCTTTTAGCCTACTCTAAGATCAGACTAACCTATATAACCTTCAATGCACGAGCTTCCATGTGCCTATCCAAGAGTCTTCTTAATTATCCCTAATATATCTGACTCTATTTCTATCACTGGCGGTGAATTCCAACCCCACCATACTCTGTGTAAAGCAGCTACCTCTGACATCACCCCTAAACCTTCGTCAAATCACCTTAAAATTATGCTCCTTGTAGATAGCCATTTCTGCCTGGGAAAAGACTGTGGCTATCCAATCTTTGTCTCTCAACATTTGTACACCTCTATCAAGTCAGCTGTCATTCATCTTCGCTCCAGAGAGAAAAGCACTAGCTCCCTCAAACTTTCTTCCTAAGACTGTCCTCTAGTCTAGGCAACATCCTGGTAAATTTCCTCTGCACACTCTGAGGCTTCCACATGTTTCCTATACTGAGGCAACCAGATCTGAACACAATATTCCAAGTGTGGTTGAACCACAGCTTTACTGAGCTTAGCATTAACCTCTCTGCTCTTAAACTCAATCCCCCATAATGAAAACCAACACACCATACACCTTCTTAACAACTATATCAACTTGGGTGACAATTTTGTGGGATCTATGGACATGGACCATGCGAACCTTCTGTTCCTCCCCATTGCCAAGAATTCTGCCTTTAACTCTGTATTCTGTATTCAAATGCAACCTTCTAAACCAAATCACTTCACACTTTTTAAGGTCGAACATTGTCTGCCACTTATTAGCCCAGGTCTGCATCCTGTCAATGTTCTGTTGCAACCTACAACAGCCTTCCACACTATCCACAACTCCATCATCCTGCATGTCTTCGATATACTTACTAACCACCATTCCACTTCCTCATCAGAGTCATTTATAAAAATAACAAACAGCACAGGTCCCAGAGCCGATCCCTGTGGAAAACCACTGTTCCATGTATATATGAGGTTACTCCAGGAAGTGATGGAAGAGATTGGTGTGCCTTTGGTGATGATCATTGTGCCCTCGCTGTCCACTAGAGTGGTACAAGATGATTGAAGTGTGGCAAATGTTATTCCCTTGTTTCGGAAAGGGAATAGGGATAACCCTGGGAATGACCGAACAATCAGTCTTACATCAGTGGTGGGCAAAGTATTGGAGACGCTTCTGAGAGGCAGGATTTACAATTACTTAGAAAATGATCATTTGATTAGAGATAGTCAGTATGGCTTTTTGAGGAGCAGGTCATGTCTCACAAACCTTATTAAATTATTTTAAGATATGAAAAATACAAGTCATGAAGGTAGACCGGTAGATGTGGTGAACACAAATTTTAGCAAGGCGTTTGATAAGGTTTCCCATTGTAGGCTCATTCAGAAGCTAAGGAGGAATGGGATGCAGGGAAATTTGGCTCTCCGAATACGGGCATGGCTGGCCCATAGAAGACAAAGGATGGTAGCAGATGGAAATAATTCAGCCTGGAGCACAGTGATTGACTGCTTTCCATTTCAGTGCAAGATACAGTGCTGCCTTCCTGAGTAAGTACGATTCTCAACGTCCTGCGAATCACAGAATCAAATAAAAAGGAATGCACCAATCCCTTCCTGATAATGAGCTTATGACCGAAACAGCGACTCTCTTGCTCCTCGGATGCTTCGTGACCTGTTGTGCTTTTGCAGTACCACACTGTTCGACTCTGATCTCCATCATCTGCAATCCTCACTGTCTCCATTACTGAGGGCTATCCCCTCTGCACACTGAGCAGGGAATTAACCATCAGAAACTCATTGTGTGAGGAGCTGACTGCTCAGTTCTGGAAAGTTGGACTTGATAAATATATTTTTAAAAAAGAAATTACAGTTCAACAAATATTCATTCAGTCCCAGAGTTACAATTTTGGTTCATGGTTTGGGCATGTTTGAAGATGTTTGAGGAACTCCGAGGCACAGAGTATTCCAAGTGTTATATTCCAGCTTACGTTAATACTGGGTGTATTATCAGACAGACTGATGAGATAATGGCGTGCGATGACATGTGGAGGTGAAATATTTTTGCCATCACAGAGACGTGTTTGAGGGTGGTCAGGGCTAACAACTCAATATTCTGTACTGCTGGAACTATAGGCAGGACAGGAGGGAATGTTAAAAAGGAGGTGGTATTGCATTATTTATTAAGGAACAGTTACTGCAGTAAGGAGGGACGATATCTTGGACGTGTCTTCAAATGAGGTTTTATGCGTCGAGGTTAAGGTCCAAACGCTGGGGATATTTTATAGAGTTCAAGAAATATGAAAATACAGGAGCAGATATATAACCAATTCACTAAGTGTGTAAAAACCAATTCACTGAGGTGTGAAGGAAAGCAGAGATAGGAAAGCAAGGCTGGAGATATTACAGAGATGACGGGAAAGCAAGGCTGGAGATATTATAGAAATAGGAAAGCTTTCTGGGGATGTTACAGAGAGAGGAAAGCAAGGCTGGAGATATTACAGAGAGAGGAGAGCAAGGCTGGAGATTTTACAGAGAGGAAAACAAGGCTGGAGATGTTACAGAGATAGGAAAGTAAGGCTGGAGATGTTACAGCGAGAGGAAAGTAAGGCTGGAGATGTTGCAGAGAGAGGAAAGCAAGGCTGGAGGTGTTACAGAGAGGCAAGAAAGCAAGGCTGGAGATGTTACAGAGAGACAAGAAAGCAAGGCTGGAGATGTTACAGAGAGAGAGGAAAGCAAGGCTGCAGATGTTAGAGAGATAGAAAAACAAGGCTGGAGAAGTTGCAGAGACAGGAAAGCAAGACAGGAGATGTTACAGAGATAGTGTGGCCTGTGTATGCTAGAATAGGTTCGTGAGATACTTTTAAGTTCGTTTACAGAATTTGGGAAAAGATGAAGCAGCTGAAGATTAGAGAGAGAGGGAGGGGTGTAGGGGTTGGTGGAATTTACAGCGATAGATGGGACTGGAGAATGAGATAAAGATTGTAGTGATACGGAGGGTTACTGAGATACAAATGGACGTCGCGGCTGGAGGAGATGACAGGGGAAAATACAGAAATACACGTAGATAGTTTAAAAACGGAATTATGCAATGTCTTAATGGAGAAAATATTATAGAAATCTGTGGAATAGACAAGGCACTTGGAGGAACTGAAGGAGTGTGACCTTGGACTGTCCAATCACAAGAGTCATAGAGTGGGTGTCATACAGCACAGAAGAGGCCAGTTGATTGATAGTGACAAAAAAAGCCCTGCAGACACTGGAAATCCCTCCTTCCTAACATCTGGGTGCTAGGGCTGGATGTGGGAGCGACACCAACAGACTCCTCAAACGACAACGTGTCGTAACAAAACCTCATTGTGTCAGATCAAACACTGACATGGAAACCTCCTGCTGACTCCCTTCCCTCAGCTAATGAATCAGTGTCCCTCTGATGGAAGGCCTGAGAGAGTGACAAAGCTGGAGAAGGTATCCTGGGTGGGCCATTTCAAAACCAGCTCCCAGAACACTCAGAGGGGCTCAGCAGCAGCATTGCTCATCAAGACGGTCAGGTCCAAAAGGACATAGCTGCAAGACAGGGACGCACTGAGTGGGAAGGGAGCGACTTAGAGGGAGACATATTCTTGACCTTATCTTCACCAACCTACCGGCTGCAGGCACATTGATCGATGACCGTATTGGGAAAGGTGACTACCACACACAGTATTTCTATAGACAAAGTCCTGATTTTACATTGTGAATTTTGTGAGTATGAGAGTGTGAGTGAGTGAGTGAGTGACAGAGTGAGAGAGTGGGTGAGAGACTGAGTGAGAGTGAGAGAGTGAGAGTCAGGGTGAAAGAGTCAGAGTGAGAGAGTGAGAGAATGTGAGAGTGTGAGAGTGAGAGAGAGAGTGAGTGAGTGTGAGTGCGATTGTGTTTGTGATTGTGAGAGTGAGAATGACAGTGAGTGTGAGAGTGAGAGTTAGAGTGAGAGTGAGTGTGTGAGTGTGAGTGCGAGAGTGTGTGTACACATGAGCACACATGTGAGAGATACTATCAACATGTTCCACGGAACAAACTTCAAAGAGATCTAGAACTCAGCACTGGCATGTGTGAGGTGATTCGGGACATTACCAACAGCAGCAGAATTGTACTCCTGCACAATTTTCACTGCAACTGCCTGGCATGTGCTCCACAATACCCTGACCATCAGGCCACGGGATAAACCCTTGTTCAATGAAGAACACGGGATGGCCGGTCAAGAACAGGAATAGATACACCTCACAATGATGTGACATTACCAAACAGGACCACTTACTCACCAAATAGCATAAAAAGCCAGTGACAGACAGATCTAACTAACAAATCAGACCTAATCTCTGCAATCCTGTCACATGCAATCAGCGTGAATTGCGTGGTCAATTAAACAACTCACTGGAAGAGTAGGATACACAAATATCACCTTCCTCAACTATGGAAGGGCCCAGCACAACAATGGAAAAGCTAAGGATGAAACATTCACAACAATGTTCAGATCGAAGTGTCGATGGGATGATCTATTTTAGTCTTCTCCAGATGGAAGTCTTCAGCTAATTTGATTCAATGTGTGTGGTAAATCCAAACGGCTGGAGGGATGGGATAATGCAATTGATGGGGGCTCTGATAACATTCCATTCAAACTGTTCCTGCAGGGATATTGCACCGGGACCTACCTGAAAATGTAGGAAACTATCCGGGTGTGCCCTGTACTCACACAGACAAAACATCAGACACTCAATGACTGCCCCATTGCTCTAATCCCTATCATTAATAAAGTGATGGAAGATGTCACTCACAGTGGGATCAAGCAGCAGTTCCTCAGCACCAACCCGCTCACTGAAGCTCAGTTTGGGCTCTCATCCCTTGTGCTCATTGAAGCCTTGGTTTAACAATGTACAACAAGAAAACACACTGCTGAATTCTAGAGATGAGGCGATAGGGACTGCACTTAACATCATCATAACTGCATTTGATTGAGTGTCGTATCCAGGATTGGCGGCAAAATTGGAGCAAATAGGAATCGTCAGCACTGGCTGAAGTGATACCTGGTACAAAGGAAGGTGGCTGGGATTGGTGGGCAGCAGCCATCTCAGCTCCAGTTCTCCAGGGGAGGGCTTTCTGGGTAAGCCTGCAGATCAGAAATGGAAGAGTAAGCCACCATACTCCTACAGGATGAGAGGGGTGCTCTCTTGTTGGACAGAGATGACTGGTGGCAATTTAACTGGACAGTCATCATGCATCAAGTAAGGGAGAGGTTGTGTAGGACAGTCCATTAGTCACCCCAGTCAGTACAGGAATTGAACCCGTATTGTTGGCATTAATAACTAACCGTCCAACCGACTGAGCTAACTAAGTCCTCACTCAGCTTCTTGGGATAAATATTGTAACATTAATCCGTTCAGATATGTTGTCAGAAACCTCTGGAGCAGGTCGAACTCGAAGCCAGCTTCCTAGTTCAGAGAGAGGGGCAGCATCTGTGAGCTCTCAGACTGCTCTCTGCCCTAAGCCTCATCATAAATGACCATCCCTAACCTCTAAAATCACAAGTGGAGATGCTTGCTAATGATTGGACAATGTTCAACACTATGTGTGATTTACTCAGGTACTGAAGCAATCCTTATCCAAATGCAACAAGGACCTGGAAATATGCGGGTTTGTGCTTAATAGTGACAAGTACCATTTCCATTACACATGTGCCAAACAACGATTACCTCTAACAATAGAAAATTGAACCATATTCTCTAACGTTCAATGCCACCACCATCACTGAACTCCCAAACTAGCAATATCCCGGGGATTACCGTTAAACAGAACTGGACTGACCATATAATTTCATTACCCATTCCTGTGAAGGGCTAATGCTAAAACGTCGAGTTTCCTGTACCTCAGGTGCTGCCTGACCTGTTGTGCTTTTCCAGCGTTACACTTTTACGCATATAAATTAATCGGCTACAATAATATGCCAGGGGCTAGGAATGTTGCAGAGGTAACTTACCTCATGATTTCCAAAAGCCTGCCACCCATCTAGAAGACACACACTGAATGTGTGTGTGATGAAATACCCACCGTTTGCCTGTGTTAGTGCATCTTCACCCCTCATCCACTGACACTCAATAGCAGCAATACCTGCCATCTACACGGTGCTCTGCAGAAATTTACCAAGGCTCCTTACAACGTACCTTTGAAGCCCGACCATCAACAAGGACAAAGGAAACAGATACATGGGACCCCCACCATGTTCACGTTCCGATCCCAGCTGTCCACCATCCTGATTTAGGAAGTATATTGCTGTTCCTTCAGTGCCACTGTTTCAAAGACCCTCGCTAATGCACATCTACATCACATGAACTGCAACGGGTCAATGTGACAGCTCAACACCACCTTCTCAAGGGCAACGCGAAACAGGCAAGAAATACCGTACCAATCATATTCCATGAAGAAATTAAAATGAAGAATATTGTCCAAACATGCCAAATGCTGGACCCTGAGTATTGGACTTTGTGAGCTCAGGCTGGTTGGGTTGAGGCAGTATCTTGCTTGTTCTGAACAGCTGAAGGGATATATTGTTTGAAATAATCTGTCAGTCTTTCAGATGCATGGCCTACATACCGAGCATCACACATACACTGACATTCACATCCCACATTACTAAGCTCTAAGATAGGCAGAAGCAATTGAAAATATATCCATATCTGACTGTAACATGTTTAAACACACAGTGATATTGATGTTGCAGATGAGAGTCAAAAAGTGTGGTTCTGGAAAAGCACAGCCATTCAGGCAGCATCTGAGGAACAGGAGGGTCAACTATTAGTTCACAATAGTAATACAAAGGAAAATAATTGCATATTTTCAAAGTGATATTGTTGCCACGAAAATGATTATGAATGGATATTAGCAGGGAGAAAGTGAGGACTGCAGATGTTGCAGATGAGAGTCAAAAAGTGTGGTTCTGGAAAAGCACAGCCATTCATGAGACTCAACATTTCAATGCTCCTTACCGTGAGTTGGGCACTGTTTTCATCATATCGTTGTTATAAAAGTGAACGGAATTAATGGGTGGATTTTGGGCTTATTGGACAATCTAAAAGTTGGTATTATGAAAGGCTATCGTACCTTCATTAAAGAGACTTTGCTGTTAACGGTTAAAACAACGCTGTAAACATTTACACAGACATTTCCAGCTCAAGTTACACACAAGGTTGTTGGGCTGGGATCATACTGGCCATCAGTGGAGCTGCACAATTCTGTTTGGATATTGGATATTATAACACTGGATATGTTTTATGAGGGATTCAATGTATGATGTCATGTGTTGCAGGAGCCCATCACCTTTATAACACCTTCATTCAGGATCGAGTCCAAGGTGCAGAATTACAGAGTTTAGGGGCCATATCAGAAGAGATATACTTGCAAGACATGGTTGTTCACAGGTCATTGTTACAAATGTTGAACTGGGTCTAGACCAGCGCCATGTGCTAGTCCATTGACCAGTTTGCCCCAGTCACATCTCCCTGCTGTTCAGGTATGTCTCTAACCAGTCCGTTGTGAGGGATTATGTCAGTAACTGCCCAGCTCCAGTTTGGAAGCTCTCTGGACAGATTTTGGAGATGGCCAGTGTTTTGGCGGTCATGGTGAGGCCCAGTAACACTGTGTCTGAATTCAGGCTTTTTCTTAAAGTCTTTTTCAACAGCTTTGCTGCCTGCAAGATGGTGTGTTCATTCATCTGAACATCAATGAGCTGTTTACTACAGTCACTGAATTGTGTAATAGTTAGGTGTGCGCTCTGGTATTTCAATTATTGTTCACTTCAATTGTTTTCAACTGAAAAATAATGATGTTTGGTTTCTTTTAAATATGTAAGAAAAGTGATGGTAACTCTTCATTATACAAAAAGGAAAAGTGACCTGTTGTATATTTCCCAAGGACTAATCAAGCAACGGTCAGATATTGTCTGTAAAGCAGGATTCTGTGAACAGGACTATGTCCCAGGCAACATCACCACCCTCTCTGGTGGGTTCTGCCCCACTGGCAGCACTTAGCCAGGCTGAGGGGGCAGCTCCTTGGTATATAGTCAGTATAGTGCTCGGTATTGATGCTGGATCCTATGGCTGCTAGACTGCTCTGTGGCTGGTTATGGGGGAATCAATAAAAGGGAAACCTATAACTGACCACATCATCACCGATCTGCCTGCTGCAGGTACACCACTCCATTTCATACATCGGTAAGAATGGTCACTGCACAGTCCTTATGGGGAGCAAGGGCTATCTTTACATTTTGCAGACCCACCTCAACATGATATGTAGCCCCCTGGACAGTGAATGGTACAGTCTTCAAATAGATTGAGAAACTAATAATGATGCATCCATGAAGTGTAGAGGGCCATCGGCAGGAGCAGAATCATTTTCTGCACAACTCATTAGGTCTGCAACCACACAGCCCAACATAACCCCCACTATACAGTAACCATGGCCCTACATACCTCCCACTGTACAGTAACCATCACGGCCCAACCTACCTCCCACTGTACAGTAACCATCATGGCCCAACATACCTCCCACTGTACAGTAACCATCACAGCCCGACATACCTCCCACTGTACAGTAACCATCACGGCCCGACATACCCCCCACTGTACAGTAACCATCACGGCCTGACATACCCCCCACTGTACAGTAACCATCACGGCCTGACATACCCCCCACTGTACAGTAACCGTCACGTTATGACACACCTCCCACTGTACAGTAACCATCACGGTTCAACATGCTTCCTTCTCTATGGTCACCATCAAGAGCGGCATGGTGGTTCAGTCGTTAGCTCTGCTGCCTCACAGCACCACGGACCTAGTGTGAATGTGTGGAGTTTGCACGTTCCCCCCCCCCCCCCTCCCCCCGTGTCTTCGTGGGTTTCCTCCCAAAGGCAAAAGATGTATAGGTCAGGTGAATTGGCCATGCTAAATTGCCCATGGTGTTAGGTGCTTTAGTCAGAGAGAAATGGGTCTGGGTGGGTTACTCTTCGGAAGGTTGGTGTGGACTGGTTGGGCCGCTGGTCCTGTTTCTGCACTGTAGGGAATCTAATCTACTCTCCAAGGTTCAAGTCGGGCATATGATGGAATAATCAATTATTTGAATGAGTGCAGCTCCAACAGCACTCTAGTATGGACTTACTCGCAACAGGCAACACAGTTGTGTGGGGAAGATCCTGTCTCACAAACTTGATTGATTATTTTGAGGAAGTGAGAAAATTGATTGATGAGGGCATGGATGCTAGCCGTTTGGACCTTAGCATGGCCTTTGATAAGGTTCCTTATGGCAGGCTCATACAGAAGGTGAAGTGAAATGGGATCAGCGGTCAGTTAGTAAGATGCATAGAGAACTGCTTGGTCATAGAAGACAGAGTAGTGGTGGAACAGTGCTTGTGTGACTGGAGATCTGTAAATAGATGGTGGAGTTGCAGATTGTGAGGATGATTGCCAGAGAATACAGCAGGATATAGGTCAGCTGCAGACTTGGACAGAGAAAACACAGATATAACTTTATTTGGACAACTGTGACGTGATGTGTTTTAGAATGTCTAATGCAGGAGAGAAGTGGATGGAAAAACTACTGGCCGCATCAACATCCAAAGAGATCTAGGTGTATAGCTCCACAGTTCCCTGAAAGTGGCAACACGGGTGGATAGGGTGATCACGAAGACTGACGGCAAACTTGCAGACAGGCATCGGAGCATGCAGTATGAAAATTAGCAGGCCATATTGCAGCTGTAGAGAAAATTAGTTTGGGCACATTGGAATATTCGGTCGAGTACTGTTTGCCACACGATATGGAAGTGTTGGAGAGGATATGGAAAAGGTTTACCAGAGTGTTGTCTGGTTTGGAGGGTATTAGCCAGAAGGAGAAATTGAACACACATGGTTTGTTTGCACCTGGGCATCATTGACTATGGGGCTACCTGATAGACATTTACAAAACTGTCAGAGGCATAGATAGAAGGACAGTTAGAGGCTTTTTCCTAGAGAAATATCAATTACTAGGGGGAACCATAGGTTTTAGTTAAAATGGAGAAAGTTCAAGAGACATGATTGGTAAGTTTTTTTTGCTTTTTCAGACAGAATGTGCAAGTGACTGGGATGCACTGATAGAAGGGAAGGAGCTAATATAGCAAGAATTAAGAGGTATCTTGGCACAGAGAAGAGAAAGGACAGAAAAGAATGACATAGAATGTGTAGAAGCAAAAACTTTCATTTGAACTTTCGAAGGGCATCATGTGTCAGTGTGGGCTTGCTGGGCGGGATGGCCTGTTCCTGTGCTGGACTGTTCTTTAAGTCAAGATTTGAGTGCAGCAGTGGCGAGGTGCTGACTGAATGATGACTGATGATCAACAGCCACATTATTGTAGATCTCTCCTCATCAATTTTCACCTTCATATCCTCCCTCCCACTGTGGGGAAGCTCAATATGGAGAATTTGACATGAATACCAGAGTTGGTAACTGGTGACTCCATCTTGCACCTTGCTCCTGCGGCCTTCTCTCTTGGACACCAACGTCTCGGGTGACAATGCACGAACAGAAACTACATGTACTCCACACCCACCAATGCTGGCATCTGTCACATGCCAGCCTCACCATGTATTCCCAGCACATCTCCGACCCACTGACAGTACACTTCTGTACTTCAATGCTGCAGCTCGGGGTGCACTGACAACTCTAATTGTATGGACACTGCTCAGGGATACACAAACAACTCATGGACTGTCCCTCTGGGCTGCTCACTGTGTGCTTGTACATACTCAATACTGGTGCAAGGACACTGTGCTCAGGGACACACACCCAGATCATGGTCTGTCCTGCTGGGCTGCTCACTCCATGTTTGTACACACTCAATGCTGCTGCAAGGACACTGGTCTCAGGGACATACACTCAGCTCATGGACTGTCCCGCTGGTGTGCTCACTCCGTGTTTGTACACTCACTTTGAGCAGACTTGAATACTTACAGAATTATTGCCTTGCCTTACCCTGCCTTTAGCAGCGTTTCCCCTCAGCCAGAGCTACCAGACTCATCCGCCTGCTGTATTGTCTTGGTATTTAGCACAGACACAAACACAGGAAGCTTGATATCATTGTCCACAGTCAGTCACGGTGCCCAGCACAGTCAGTCAACGGGAGCCTCAAGTCCCAATCTGGGAGCTTGGACACGGTCAGTCAGCTTATCGTGGTTGTTAGGGTCAGGATCCCTCCCCTGTGAGGGGGTGAGGAGCTGAATTTTGGGAAACGCCTATCTCTCTTGGCTCTTTCTCTCCTATTGTGCGATGGTTCCTTCTGGAATGTAAAAATTAGCATGAGGTATTAAGGAAGATGGAAAAGGTTGGTGCAGCTGTTAGTGCTGGTACAGCTGGGGGCAAGCTGGTGAGGTGTCCTGAATGAGTGATTAAGCAGCACAGACACCAGGCAGAGTTGGGTAGAGGGGCAGTGATGAGATTGGAGAGACTGACAGAAGGTGCTGCATTCAGTGACAGTGGGAGAATATGAGCCTTGGTGGGAGGTGGGTGCAGTAACAGAGATAGAGTGAGGGCAAGGTCACAAAATGCAGATGGTGGCATTTCCCCTGGTGGAGTGGGGAAGGTCACTGACCTTCTTCCTACTCTGCTGGGCATTCACCCAGAAGGCTGGCACCTCACTGACCCGGGGTCAGCCTCGTACCAAGTGGCATAGTCTGGTGTCATAGCCTTCCCTACCAGTCCTGGAGGAAGATAATGTCCCTCTCCTACACCATGTCATTCACCAGAACCTCAGGGGCTTGTCCACAAAGTGAAGCCCCAGTTTTACCTCTCTGCCATGTCCAGGGCAGTTTCAGATTGACAATCTAAGAGTGTAATGTCTTTTTACAAATGGCACCTGGAACAGGGAGGCCACTGCATTCTGGGATATCCAGACAGTGGGCAGCTATTATGATGAAGGGGAAAAATCATTGCGTTAGTATCAAATGAGAAGGCAACCACGTGGGCAGGGAGGGTAGTTAATGAGGCAGATTGGGGATGGTATCATGAGAAAATGCACTTCACTTTGTGGAGAGAAACCCCCTCCATAAAAACTGACTAAAATGAGACTTGACCACATCATAAGTTGGTTTCGGCCTCTGTCTGTCTGAATCAAAACAGGGATGCAGTGTGAAATATTGGGAGCAACAAACTTGGAACGGATTCTAGATTAGTGGTGCTGGAAAATCACAGCAGTTCAGGAAGCATCCGAGGAGCAGTAAAATCGACGTTTCGGGCAAAAGCCTTTCATCAGAAATACAGGCACAGTGCCTGAAGGGTGGATAGATAAATGACAGGGGGGGCGGGGTGTGGAGAAAGTAGCATAGAGTACAATAGGTGAGTGGGGGAGGGGAGGAAGGTGACAGGTCAGGGAGGAGGTGGAATGGATCGGTGGAAAAGAACATAGGCAGGTAGGACAAGTGCTGAGCAGTAAGTTTGGAAATAGGGTGAGGTGGGGGAAAGTGAAATGAGTATTTCTTTTCCACCTAAACACTCCATCCTCCTCTCCGACCTATCACCTTCATCCATACCCCCATTCACCTATTGTACTCTATGTTACTTTCTCCCCACCCCGCCCTCCTCTCATTTATCTCTCCACCCTTCAGGCATTCTTCCTGTATTCCTGATGAAGGGATTTTGCCCAAAACGTTGATTTTACTGTTCCTCGGATGCTACCTGAACTGCTGTGCTTTTCCAGCATCACTAATCCAGAATCTTGTTTCCAGCATCTGCAGTCATCTTTTTTTACCTGAACTTGGAGCGGTGATTTATAAAGGAGATTCAAATCCTTAAAAAGGGGTAACACAATGTGCCAGACTTTTAAAAGGAGCCGGGGAAAATCCCCTGCGTTACAGTTACCTACATTATCCAATCCTCCCTGGATGCAGGGATGATGCCGGAGGCCGGGAGAATGGCTAACCCTGCAGCTTTGTTTAATGTGGAGCAAAGGACTGACTGAATAGATCGAGGCTGGAATTCTGAGACAATGGATAAACGGTCACTGAGGAAGTCCCAGGGACTCCAGGACAATCGATCTGGAGTTATTCAAGGAAGATCGTGTGTAATTAATCTGACTGTGTCGGTTTGAGGCAGTAACCTGTAACTGCATGTGACTTACTTGGATTTGATGAGAGATCCCATGGCAGGCTGTTTAAAAACAGAAACTATAGGATCCGGGTGAATGGAGCAAACAACTCAGAAGTGCAAGGCAAGGCATTTGGGGACATCAACAATAGAGAGGAATGTACAATAAATGAGAGCATAGTCTGTGTGGGCAGATAAATGAAGGTAGCTGGAAACACCAATAATCTCATTAATGTAACAAATGGCACCATTTCCTCTCTCAGCCAAAATGCAGAAAGTCAGAGCAGGAAGCTTATGCAGGAACTGTATAAATAATGAGCTCAGTCACAGCTTGGGGACGGTGTGCAGTTCTGGTCACCCATCACATGGAAAGCTGGAATTGGAGTCGAGAGGGGAGAGAGGAGATTCTTCACCCTGTGACAGTGGAAGTGCAGTTATGAGGAAAGATTGGAACGGAGGATGCTGAGAGGAGATTTGATTGGAGTGCATATATTGTCAGGAGCCTGGGTAGAGAGGGAGCGAACACCTTGTTCCTGTTGGAGAGCTCAGTTACCGGTGGCGAATATTTAATATAATTGGTTGAAGTATTAGAGAAGTGGTGAGGAAAGTTGTTTTTTCACCCAGAGTATGGTCGGGATCTGGGAGGCACACATGGAAGCCGAGTATAGGCAGAAACTCTCAAACCATTTTAAAAAGGTGCCGGGTTCTGCACCTGAAGTCCTACAGTGTCCGGGGAGACAGAACTAGGGCTTTACAAAACATTACATCTTGACCAGTGCAGACAGTGGACAGAGTCATCCCCTCTATACTGCTGTTTTCTGAAGTTTTCAAAAGGTTACCAATATCTGATGGGATCAATATCTCATAGGACACAGGCATGAGCGGTGAGGGCAGAGAGGAGCAGCATGTAAAATGATTAGCATCACAATAACACTGATCCCATCCTTTATACACAATGCTACTTCACTGTGTTGGTCTATTAATCCTTCCTGTAGAAATGGGGAAAACCTTTAATTATCCAGTTCCCAGTCATGGTCACACTGCAGCCCCATCTCCATAATCCCAGCTCCATCTGATTTGGTTCACACAATTTAAAGCTAACCTTTCACTGGCCTCGTTGAAAAGTTCCCAGCTTCATTCTTGCCCCATTGAAGGCTGCTCTCAGTCAACTAATGTTTCTCACTCTCAATTTTTGCATAGCATTCTCATCATCCTGAACGTTACAATAAAATGATCGCTGCCCCCCAAAACTTCCCCTACTGACAATGGATCCACTTTCCCCACCTCTTCACCAAGGACCATGTCCAACAATACATGCTCTCTTGGGCTGGACACATACTCCTGCTGTGAGCTCTCCTCCATGTAATCCAGGAACACTCGCCCCTCAGGACGCTGCACCACCAGTAACCCAGTCAATATCTGAATAAATTAAGTTTCCCATTATAACTAATCTGTAATACTGTCTTCGCTCTCAAATGACCCTGCATATTTATTCTCTCCATCCTTTCCAATGGTTGCTGGCCGACAGATTGTACCTCACAGTGTAATTGTATACTTTTTGTTCTGTAGCTCCAGCCAAATTCTGTCCTTGGACGGATCCTCTTTCTCTTGGACTCCTTAACCAATACTTCTACCTTCATCCTTTCCCTTCCTTTCTATCATTTTGGAATATTTTATACCCAGCAATATTTAACATCCTGTCCTGCCATTCCCTGAGCCAGCTCTCAGAGATCAGTACATCAGATTTCCACACACCAAACTGCTTCTGTAACTCCACACACTCCCAGTATTCAGGTCCATGCAGAGTACCTCTGATTAAGGCTTTCTTTCTCACTCCATCTTCCACTGTTAATCGCGTTGTTGTAAATTAGTACCAACTGTATCTCCCATTATTTTAAGAATTCTGGTACTCTCCTCTACTATTTTTTTTGCATGCTAAGCACACACCAAGTTATTTTCAATCCCTCCCAAAAAAACCCCGTAAGAAATTCAGTCCCAGCTCTGTCACGTTAGCCCACCCGGCTTGTACAGTTGCTGTCTTCCCCAGAACCAGTTCCAATGTCCCAGGAATCTGAAGCCCTTCCTGCTGCACCATCGTTCCAGTCACACTCTCATCTACCTAAAACTCGAAGTCCTGTTCTCACTTGGACACGGCACTGGGAGTATTCCAGGGATTGTTACATTTGCGGACCAGCTTGCTAACCATCCACCGAGCTCCCTAAATTCTGACTCCCAGACCACTTCACCCTTCCTACTCAGGTCATTCCTACCAACATGGGCATGATCTTTGACTGCTCACTGTCCCCAGACGAATGTTCTGCAGACACAGTGACATTCGTAACCCCACTATCCTGGAATTACAGACACGCTGACACCTTCTTCACTTCCCTGTCTCCCCTCTGACTATCGCCCCTCCTTTCTTCTCCCTCCCCTCCTGTACAGTCAGGCTGCTTGTGGGGCCACAGACATGGCTCTGACTGCCCTCCCCTGAGCAGCCAGCACCTTCATCAGCTTCCAAACTGGGAAACCGAATTGGGAGGGAGACACCAGGATATGCTTGTATTCCCTGACTGTTTCTCTCCGATTGCCTAGTCCCCAGACCCTTCCTTCTTCCATGCCGTCATGTCTGCAGGGTGATCTGCTCTGTGTGTGTGCTTTCCACTTAATCTCAGCATCACAGATGTCCCATAGTGTCTCTAGCCACTGTCTGAGCTCCATGACCCAGTGTGCATCTAAGACACGAGCAGGGGCTATGACTTCCCAATTAACAGAACACATTTTCCAGCTGACAAACATGTCCTAAAATGCATTTTATCTCGAGTTACTTAATTAATTACTTCGAATGAAGTTAACATCCAGGAAATAACAATATGCTTAAATCCCATATTCAACTGTGGCTTACTGAGGGTAATTTATTATATTGGCTCACAATTTTACTTCTCCCTCTTATTTCTGTGTTCAACCCTTATTTCAGAAGTTGAAAAAAATTTGCTAACTTATAGCAATTAACTGACAGTCGCTAATAACAGCGTATTTATCAGCATTTTCTGTGATGGCTCTTGCACTTGTTTCAAACTCAGTACAGGCAGGTCCCAGCAGCAGAAAGTTATCTCTGTGACTCCCAGGTACGTGTAATCCTCCAGCTCCCACTCCACTCTGCTCCCTCACAGGGTCATCGTCTCTGCGACTCCCAGATACGTGTAATCCTCCAGCTCCCACTCCACTCTGCTCCCTCAAAGGATCACCGTCTCTGTGACTCCCAGATACGTGTAATCCTCCAGCTCCCACTCCACTCTGCTCCCTCACAGGGTCACCGTCTCTGTGACTCCCAGATACGTGTAATCCTCCAGCTCCCACTCCACTCTGCTCCCTCACAGGGTCACCGTCTCTGTGACTCCCAGATACGTGTAATCCTCCAGCTCCCACTCCACTCTGCTCCCTCACAGGGTCACCGTCTCTGTGACTCCCAGGTACGTGTAATCCTCCAGCTCCCACTCCACTCTGCTCCCTCACAGGGTCACCGTCTCTGTGACTCCCAGATACGTGTAATCCTCCAGCTCCCACTCCACTCTGCTCCCTCACAGGGTCACCGTCTCTGTGACTCCCAGATACGTGTAATCCTCCAGCTCCCACTCCACTCTGCTCCCTCACAGGGTCACCGTCTCTGTGACTCCCAGGTACGTGTAATCCTCCAGCTCCCACTCTACTCTGCTCCCTCACAGGGTCACCATCTCTGTGACTCCCAGGCGTGTAATCCTCCAGCTCCCACTCCACTCCGCTCCCTCACAGCGTCACCATCTCAGTGACTCCCAGGGACGTGTAACCCTCCAGCTCCCACTCCACTCTGTCCCCTCACAGGGTCACCGTCTCTGTGACTCCCAGGTACGTATAATCCTCCAGCTCCCACACCACTCTGCTCTGCTCCCTCACAGCGTCACCATCTCAGTGACTCCCAGGGATGTGTAACCCTCCAGGTCCCACTCCACTCTGCTCTGCTCCCTCACAGCGTCACCGTCTCAGTGACTCCCAGGGACGTGTAATCCTCCAGCTTCCACTCCACTCTGCTCCTTCACAGGGTCACTGTCTCTGTGACTCCCAGGTATGTCTAGGCCTCGATCCTCAGTGCTGATTTATATCCTCGCACTTTGGTACTTCTGTAACTCCCAGGCGTGAGTGAGCCTCATGTTCCTGCTTCAAGTTACTCCCTCACATGCTCACTCCCTCTGTGACTCGGTGCTGATTTCGAGCCTCCTGCTCTGCTGTTTCTCCAACTCCAAGTCCCAGTCGGCCTCGATCCTCGCTGCTGATTAATATTCTCCAGCTCTGTGCTGCTCTCTCTCAGGTTCTCTCCCTTTGTGACTTCCAGGTAATGGTAGGCCTCAAACCTCAGCTGAGATGTATAACATCCCATTGCACACTGGTCCCTCACAGGATCGCCGTTGTGCCTGGAAGACAGTGGAAAAGAGAAGCATTAGAAAGAGCAGAAGGTGTTACAGTGATTGAGGGAGCTGTTGGGAATGGAACAGGTTATCTGGAGAGGTAGGCAGACCTGCAGTGTCTAACGCAGGTTACTGGAAGATACAGGGAGGGTTGTAGGCACTGAGGGAAGCAAAAGTAGAGAGATGGCGATTGTTGGTGATGGAGCCTTGTAGAGTCTAAAGGGATTTTTGTGAGCTGCTTACTGAGATGTGAAGACTTCAACAAATTCAAATTGACAGCCAGGGAGTGTTGTGTGGCACTGGAGACTGTTGGATGTTACAGAATTAGAAGACTCGCAGTAACTGGGTGAGTTACAGATGTTTGAAGCACTCGTGGTGTTCAAGGACCCTCAGAACATAAGGCGGTACAGAGAATGGGAGCATTCTAAATAGTGGGATTGCAGGGGCTGGAAGAGCTAGGATGGATGAGGAGGATGAAAAGTACCAATTTAGCACAACCAGCCGCTGTAATTCACAGAGATTTAAGGAAGGGAACCTGTGTTGTCATTGAATACAGTTATATGGAGAGTTACAGATACTGAGGAGTTACAAATTTAGAACGGAAGAGGTTATAGGTGATCAGAAGTTTAAACAAGAATAAAGAAATTTGAGAGATCACTAGCACAGATGGGAATGGAGATGGTGAGACATTCTGGTGAACAATAAGAGTTGTCAGCAGAGGAGGATGTCACATATACAGGAAGAGCTGCATTGTCTCTATGAAGTTACAGATGTGAGGAGTGTTGTAGCGCCTGCTGGAGGGGACACAGATAACAACAGTTCCAACGGATGGTACAGTGGTTCAGGAAGGCAGCTCACCACCACCTTCTCAGGGACAACTCCAAATCAACAATACATCCAGCAATGTTCATGACCACGAATGAATAAATAAATAAAGTATCTACAAGCAGCACTGAGGTCATTCAGGAAGGCCCCTTCAGCAGCACTTCACAAACCCAGAGCAACTATACCCTGGAAGGACAGGAGCTCCATGTGCACGGTAACTTCAGCATTGCCAAGGTGCCCTCCAAGCCACGCTCCATCCACCTAGCACTGTGTCTGTCCCTACACCTAAAAGATTGCAGTGGGTGAGGAAGGCAGCTCCCCACCACCTTCTCCAGGGAATTACAAATGGGAAGGTAATGATGGCCAAGCAAGTGATGGCCACATCCCATCAATGAATTTGTACAAGGGAAACTCATGGACTGTTCATGTCACCTTTGCTTCATCCACACAACCCACATTCCCATCTCGTTCTGTGTCAGCAACAAACATGGAAACAGTAGATTTTGTCCATCCATCAAATGCATCGAATCCCTTTGTGCATAGTTGGGAGTCAAGCAATAATCCATTTATTCCCAATTAGTTTTCTGTTAAAGTTTAGAAGGTCTTTTCCCTTCTCACCCTGAACCTAGGCTGTCCGGTTCTGGACTCCACTACCTCAGGGAAAAGACCTTGTCTGTTCAACCTGTCCATTCCTCTCATGATTGTATAAATCTCTATATGGTCACCCCTCAGCCTCAAGTAGCCCCAGCCCATTCAACCTCTCCCTTTAGCTCAAATCTTCCAATCCTGGCAACATCCTTGTAAATCTTTTCTGAAACCTTGCAATTTATACAACATTGTTCCGATAGGGAGGAGACAAGAACTGCATGCAATATTCCAAAAGTGGCTTATCCAATGTCCTGTACAGCCACAACATGACCTCCTAACTCCTCTACTCCGTGCTCTGATCAGTAAATGCAAGCAGAATAAACACCTTCTTCACTATCCTATTTACCTGGGATTATACTTTCAAGGAACTATGAACCTGGACTCCAAGGTCTCTTTGTTCAGTAACACTCCCTAGGACCTTACCACTCAGTGCACCAAGATCCTTCTGTATATCAATGTCCCTCAGTATCCTCACATTCTTCTTGAATTTGACATGACCTCACACTTGTACAGATTTAACTTAATTTGCCATTTCTTTGCACATCTTTCCAACTGATCAGTAACCTCCTGCAACCTTGGATTTCCATGCTCATTCCCCCCAACTCCACCAATTTTCATATCATCTGCAATAATTATCTTTGTGACTTCCTTTCGTTTCAATTGCGTGAGAATGTGTAACCAGATGGCAGAAAATCCCAGCAAGTGCTCACCCATTTAAGATGGAGATGAGGAGGAATGTCTTCACTCAGAGGGTAGGGAATCTGTGGGAATTTCTGACTGCAGGGGGCTGTCGAGGCTGGGTCATTAAGAATATTGACAGCAGAGATGGTCAGATGTTAATGGATCAGGGAAACAAGGGTTTGGTGGAAAAGATAGGAATGTAGAGTTGGAGAGTATCAGATCAGTCATGATCTGATTGAAGGGCAGAGCATCCTCAATGGGCCAAATGGCCTCATTCTGCTCCGACATCTTATGGTCTTAACTCGAACTCAATATCTGCATTATAACACTATGGGTCTTTCCTCACAAACTCCTCTAAAATGGGACTATTGGATATTTATTATTACACAGCATTTGAACTCCAATGGACAATTCTGTTGCTGGCTCCTTGATATGATGTTATAGAAAACCATCTCGTATACAATCCAGGATTCCATCCATTACAGCCCTGATACTCATTAATTATCCAGTCGGGATGGAGACCACTGTCACACACAGTTACTGTACTGCCCTTGCTACAAGTACATTCAGTGCCCTGACTGTAACCATATTGACATTCCCATCACTGGTTGATTTCTTTAAAAGAATTCCAGCCAATGACTGTTGCAGCTGCTTGTTCATTCCCAGCTCCATCCAAATAGACTCCAAATTTTGATCTTCAGTTCCACGTGGCTATCTCATTAATGCATTAACCTCATCCTTTCTTCACAACTTGTTGGATTTTTGCCTGTCCTGCCAAGATCCCAACAACCCTTCAATATTCCCTTCCCAGCGATGGTCATTCTGCAGCTACATCTCCAGAATGACGGTTCCAGCATATCTGTTCACTGTCATTCCATCTGCCTTATGGCGAATGCAGGGTGTCATTCCTCAGTAGTGGGGGGTTGAACAGATGGATAGAGGTTACAGAGATAGGGAGGCTTACAGGGACTCGAGGATTTTTGAGCTAAATCTGGGCAATAATGTTCATGGGACAAAGGGGTTTGCGGATTGGAGGAATTTACAGAGGGAGAGGGAGCTGGATTAGATTCTGGAGATAGGGATAGGGATGGATATCGGAAGAGATGGAAATGTGTTGCTGGAGAAGTGCAGCAGGTCAGGCAGCATCTAGGGAACAGGAGAATCGACGTTTCGGGCATTAGCCCTTCTTCGGGCTAATGCCCGAAACGTCGATTCTCCTGTTCCCTAGATGCTGCCTGACCTGCTGCGCTTCTCCAGCAACACATTTCCATCTCTGATCTCCAGCATCTGCAGACCTCATTTTCTCTTCATGGATATCGGAAGAGGCAGGCAGACTGAGAGGCACAGACAGGGAGTGTTTCAATAGGAGATTATTGTGTATATTGACAGAGATATGGAAGGTTGTAGTGACTGCAGATGTTTACAGATATAAGAAGGCTTCTAGGTTCTGGAGGCTGCATAGATAGGAAGGCAATGGAGAATGCCAGGTTACTGGGCTGGAGACAGTTACACAAATGGGGAGGGTTGCACAAAATGAAAGAGGTTCCTGTGGTCGGCAGGGTTGGTGGGGAGAGGGTGAAGTTTAAATAGATTAAGATCGAAGATTAATAGAACAATAAGGAGGTTACGATTTTTTTCACAGGTAAGGAAGGGTTGTAAGAGCTGGAGAAGTTTACCCAGATAGGGATGGATGGAGAGGTTAGAGACAAAACACATTTACATAGAGGGTGGCATTGGTAGGAGGAGCTTACAGGGGTCAACAGGGCTCAGCAATTACAGGGATGAAGGAATTTAGTATCTACTGGAGAAGTTTAGGGATTAGTGTGTCAGGGATTGGAGAACCTGACAGAGACAGACAGCATTGTGTGTACTAGAGGAGATTCCAAATAGAGGAAGGATTATCGGGACTGTAGTAATATTACAGAGATCACTAATAGAGTATGTGCCAAGACTGATGCCTGGGACCTCCTGTGCAGTCTCAGGGAGTTCCAGTACAGCAGAGGTGACAGCAGGGCCCTCACAAGGTGGTGGGAATGAAGCCGAGAATGTTGCTGTTCCTTGCCCAGCATTGTAACTATGTCCTGTGTTCCAGGTCTGAATAAAGATGGCCACTAACTCCACCCTGTGCTGTTTACTATGATTGATCTTACCGGCTTCAGGGTTTACTGAAGGCTCCAGATCTCCCTCTCCATCTCTCTCTGGCTGACCAAGCGTCTTCATTGAGGTGATGGATGAGAATGGAGTTAGAAACATCCTGATTGCCTGCATGAGAGAGAAATAGACAGAATGGAAATTAGACTGATGCAGTGAGGATAACTCATGTAGAATAGCACTGAGTCCAGCAGAGATCACAAAAATCCCAGTCTCCATCCCTGGTCTGTACTATTGTGGATCGGAGGACTCTTTTGGCTCCGGATCCGGCGTAGCTGTAAGATTGAGAGACGCTGACAGAGGCAGCCATTAGACCCACACAGTGAGGGATACCAAATGGAGAGAGACTGAGTGATATCACCCGAGTGCTGGAAGATTTCAGGATCAAACCATGGTGTCAGAAGAAATGGGTCTGATGCAGTGGGCACTGCTACCAGTACTCAGGGAAGAGTCAGCTATTTTATTGAGATGGTACAGTGCTGGGATCAAATGATTGACCAGGACAATGTAGAGTGCTTTAAACTGACACAGTCAATGAGGGACAGGGCTCAGCTGAAAGGAAATTCTCAATTCCATAGAGAAATGTTCAAATATTGAAACATGGAGCTGTGGCTGAGGAAAACCACGAAGAAACAGGAAGAGACTAAGCTTAACTAAAACTATACATCAGCAGATAGGTTTGTGACAGGAATTTGTGATTTCAAAAGTAAATTACTATTTTGTAATTTGAATGCACAAAGCATTTGTAATAAGGGATATGCTCCTGTGACTGTGATTTCTATCATCACCATCGGGATGACGTGGTCACAGGGGTGAACAAAAGGTGGGGCATTAATATTCACGGCTACACAACATTGTGGAAAGTCAGGCAGAGTGGGAAGGAGAATGGGGAACTCTCATGGTGAGGGATAACAATGGGATTATATGTGGCCTCACACTATCAAACATTAGGAAACCAAATTCTGGGTAATAAGAGTCAGAACACAGAAGGTGAAGAGCAGTGTTAAGGCCCCTTTACAGCATTACATTGTGAGGCATGGCATTGGACAGGGAATTATTGGAATTTGTAACAAAGACAGTAGGACAACTGGAAGGGGATTCAACTTCCCTATCTCACCATCTCATTGGCGGTGGGTCACAAACGAGGCTGACTCTCTCCCATTCTCAGGGGAGTCTGTGTGTTGCTGTACAGACCGATGTGGCCTTCCACACTTGGGGCAGAAGGTGGCCGTGGGATGGGGATGGGTGGGACGTTGGTGTGACAGCGCGCTCCTTGTGCTGTTTTCTCCTGGATTCCCCTTTCTCCCCACATCAAGTGTCCAGCTGCTCGATGCTGTCCCAATGCTCCTCCCCCACTTTGGACGGTCTTGGCTCAGCAATTCCCAGGATTTACCAGACTTCATTAAGCGATGCGCAGAAGACAAAAAAAACCTAACAATTCTGAAGAAGCCAATGCTTTAGAAATATGGAAGTATTTGTTAAAGGGATCACAATGGGTCGAGTAGCAGAAGAAGTGCAGTAGGAAGGGGAAACATTGTCAGGGCTTAACCAGATGATAGGAAGAGAGAGAGGTGAATGTGCTGGAGGTGGTGAGAGTGTGGAGAGAGGGGCAAGGGCCTGAACGGTGTTACAAAGCCAGTACGGATTGCTGCGCTGGAGGGGATTACAGTGGTAGGGAGGGACACGTATTTTTTATGTATTCATTCATTCGATAAGGATGTCACTGATTGAGTCAGCATTCTTTGCCTCACAGCTAATTTCCCAGCGGGCAGCTCAGAATCAGCCATATTGCTATGGGTCTGGAGTCACACGTGAGCCATGGTGTCAGATGTCAGGTAACAATGTCAGATGTCCTTCCCTAAAGGACAGACGTGAACCAGTTAAGTTTTTCCAGGTAATAAACATTATTTTTATGGTGACCTCACTAATGTCCTGTACAGATATAACATGACATGATATCCCAACTCCTAATCTCAATGCACTGACCAATGAAGGTAAGCATCCCAAACATCTGCTTCACCAACCTGTCTATCTGTGACACCACTTTCAAAGAACCTTTTACCTGCATCCCTGGGTCTCTGACTGTACAAGTCCAGCTCTGGTGCAACATTGTGTATTTCTCCACTTGCTAAACGTAAACTCACTGGCCCACTCTCAGATAATCCTCTTCACTGTCCACTTTACCACCACTTCCAGTCTCACTCACAAACTTGCTAACCATGACTCCTGTATTATCATCCAAACCGTTCATATAAATCATGCACAACAGTTACCCAGCACCGAACCCCATGACACACCGTTGGTCACATGCCTTCAGTTTGAGCAGCAACTCTCTATGAGCATGCTCTGTCTCTTACCGTCAATCCAATTTTGTTTCCAGTTGGTGAATGATCCCTGGTTATGTGTGATCTAAACTTATTAACCAGTCTGCCATGCAAAACCTTGTCAAAGGCCTTGCTAAAGTTAATGTGGACGTCGTCCACTGCTCTGCCTTGCTCTATCACTTTTCTACTTCCACCAACACTCAATCCAGTTTGTGAGACATGGTTTCCCATGCACAAAGCCATGCTGACCATCGCTGATCCATCTTTGCCTTTCCAAATGCATGATGATCCTTTCTCTCAGAATCTCCTCCAACAACTTACCCACCTCTTCCATCAGTCTCACTGGTCTGAGGTGGCTGTTGATGATACAAATATCTCTGGGAGGTGCCCTGTAAATTCCTCCCGAGCTTCTCACGGACCGCTGGGATACATCTGATCATGTCCCAAGTTTTATCAACCTTTTTTCATTTTAAACCATCCTGTTATCCTATGTGAACTCTGTTCAATACATCACTATTTATTTTCCCAAGTTCCCGAACTTCCATGTCTTTCTCCAAAGCAAATCAAAATGCAAAATATTTGTTTTGGATCTCCCCTATCAGCAGTGATTCCACACAGACAGCCTCATTGACCTTTCAGGGTCCCTATTCTCTCCCGAGCTAATATTTAGCCCCTGTTGAAAATGATCGAAATGCTTCCTAAATTTCAAATATACTTTGACCGCTACTAGCCTCCCCCACCCTTACCTATTCTGCCTATTATGGTCACACCAAAATATAGAATCCAACAGATTTTTTTTAAATTCCCCTTTTATAAAACTACGCATCGCTCATTGCACAGACTGGGAGTGTTGTACGCAGTGGAAGAGATCACACTGATAGGGATGGTTTTAAAGACGAAGCAATGTTGAGTAATAATGGGGGTTGCAATGGTGACAGCAGGTTTCAGCAAGTTGGAGGATATAGACCTGAAGGAGGTTACACAGACAGCATGGCTTTAGGGTCTGATGGGGGCTACACAGAAAAGAGGCTGTAGTAACTAGAGGCATTTACGCAGATAGGGACAGTAATAGTGATAGGCAGAATTCACAAAAACGGGAAGGATTGTAGGGTCTGCAGGGCACTACAGACATGAGACGAGTTGTATCAACTTGATGATGAACACAGGCAGGGAGGGTTGAGAGGTTTGGAGCAGTTCACCATGATCGGCAGGGGCAAGGAGACTGGAGATGTTATTGAATTGCAGAAGTTTCAAATCACTGTAGGCAGTCAGAGATCATGGATTCTGGATTAGTGGTGCTGGAAGAGCACAGCAGTTCAGGCAGCATCCGAGGACAGGGAAAATCCGAGGACAGGCAAAATCGACGTTTCGGGCAAAAGCCCTTCATCAGGAAGCATGAGCGAGTCACAATGTCTGCTGGAGTTTCCTCAGATCTGGAGGATTGCAAGGACTTGATGATGTTGTATATGGAAGTAGGGTTGTCGGGACTGAAGCTGGGAAAAGAGATAGAGGGATCAGCAGGGGATTAGAAATATGGTGGGTAGTGGTCTCTGGTGGAAGTTCCACATAGAGGGATGTTTTGTGGAACTGCAGGACAATGCAGAGATGTGGAGAGCTGGAGGGGTTTCACTGAGCAAAGAAGATTGGGAGGGGTGGAGCACTTTACAGGGATAAGGATGTTGTTAGGTTGGGGAGGTTTACACAGACAGGGGTTGTTTAGGGACCGGAGCAGATGACAGAGATAAAGACGGTTGTACAGTGGGAAGAACACACAGACATATGGAGAGTAGTCGTGACAGTAGATGTTTATTGATACAGGAAGGTTTAGGTTGTGAAGGTTATTTAGACATGGAGGATGTGGAATCAGACAGATTTTCCAGGAGATAACAAGGGCAATTTTGGTTGGAGACAGTTTCACAGATAAGGGAGCATCTCTTACAGTTGGTCAAAGTGGGAAGTGTTGTTAGGGGATGGTGATTTTTACGTAGATAGGGGTGTAAGAGCTGGAGAAGGTTATAGAGATGGGCGGATAGATAGAGAGACTGGAGGAGCTTACATTGACAGGGTGTGTGCTGGCGACGGTTGGATGTCACACAGACAGGGAATCTTATAGGAACTGGATTGGAAGAGTCACAGGCATTGGAGCAGGTTCTACAGATCGGAATGCTGCAGGGACCTGAGAGGATTGTAGGGTCTTCACAGATTGATTGTGTCAATCAGTCTGGTGAGGTAGGTGAGGTAGATATGGAAAGCTTAAATCCAATGTATACCATCTTCATTTTCCAGACCGGAACTTCAATATCCCTCATAAGCCACGAATCCCTAAACCTGCCAGCTTTTCCCTTCACTCTAACAGGGACAAATTTGCCATGGATTCTTAATATCACACTTTCAAAAGGCTCCCATTTGCCAGTCATTCCTTTACCTTCAAACAGACTCACCCAGTTGATGGGAGCATGATGTGGAGGAGCCGGTGGTGACTGGGATGGGCAAAGTTAAAAATCACACAACACCAGCTTCCAGCCCAGCAGGTTTATCTGGAGGCACTAGGTTTCAGAGCACTGCTTCAACAAGTGGTTGTGGAGCACAATCATAAGGCACAGAATTTATAGCAACAGGATTGCAGTGTCATGGAATGTAATACTAAACACATTTAGTTTAAGTTTTCATCTTTTAGGATGATCACCTGCGCTTTGAAAGCTGGTGCTGTGAGATAAACCTGTTGGACTATAACCTGGTTTTGTGCTATTTTTAATTCACCCAATCGACCTCTGCTGGATCCTGCCTAATGGCCCCAAACCTGGCCCTGCTCCAGTTTCACACCTTAATCTGTGGACCTGTCTGATCTTTTTCCATAACTATGTTAAAACTAAGACAGTTGTGGTCACTGGACCCAAAGTGCTCTCTGACTGACACTTCAGTCACTTGCCCGACCACGTTTTCTGAGGGGAGGTCCAGTGTTGCACACGTCTGAGTAGAGTAGGGCCTTGTTAGAGTTGCATCTTGATTTAGGAAACGTTCTTGGACACATTTGACAACTGCACTCCGTCTGGGCCTTTTACTCTCTGGGTGGCTCAATCAATACTGGGAAAATTAAAGTCTCCAACCAATACTACTCTATTATTCCGACAGGTATCTCCAATCTCTCTACACATCAGCTCCTCTAATACCTGCCGGCTATTTGGGGGTCTATAATACAATCCCAACAGAGTGACCACCCCTGGTTTGTTTCTAAGTTCTAAACATGTGGCCTCATTTGATGATTCTTTAAGAATATCCTTTCTAATCACTGTTGTTATGTCCTCCCTTATCAAAAGGACAACTCCCCTCCGCACTTACGTGTCCTTCTGTCTCACCTGTAGCTTCTGTATCGTGGAACACTGAGCTGACAGTCCGGCCCTTCTCTCAGACATGTTTCAGTTATGGCTATAATATCCCAGTCCCCAGAGCCAATCCATGCTCTGAGCTCATCTACCTTACCAGCCAGGCCTCATGCGTTGAAATAAATGAACTTTAAACCTGAAGTCTTTTCCCTCCCTCGTCTGTGCCTCTGGACATCCTGAATAGGAAACTTGCTCTCGATGGCTAATGTATTTTCCGCTGACTTTTTGATGTTCCCTCTCTTAGTCAGAGTCCCAACCTCCTGCTAAACTACTTTAAACCTTCCAGAATAACACGAGCAAATCTTCCCGCAGTGATACTGGTGCCCCTCTGGTTCAAGTCTAACCCATCCACCCCAACTCCCCCCCTCTGCCCCCCCATACAGGTCACCTCTACCCCAGAAGAGATCCCAATGATCCAAGAACTGAAAACCCTGTCCCTCCAACAGCTCCTCAGGCATACATCCACCCCCCGGCCTATCTTTCTATGTCTATCCTCACTGGGGCATGTGGCACTAGGAGTAATCTAGAGATCACTGCCCTTGAGGTCCTGCTTTTTAACTTCTTACCTAACGCCTGATACTCATTTCACAGGAGCCGATCCCATTGTGTTCATGAAGAGGGAGTAGTGAAGGCAGCAAGTCCAGCGAATACAGATCAAGCGATATCGTGAGTTTGATGAAGAAAACACAGTGCAATAAAACCAGGTGAAGCCATTCACAAGTACAGGGAGTGCAACGGGGTCCTGAGAAATGGCTGTGAAATATCCTTGTCAGATACTATGAAGGAAAAGCCACAAGGTACTTTGTCAGTATAGTTAGAATAAAAGGGTAACTGAGGAAAGGGTGAGGCCTATTAGAAACCAAAGAAACAATCTGTGCATGGAGCCAGAGGAAGTGGGTGAGGTCTTCAATGAATACTTCCCATCTGTATTCATGCAGGAGAAAGACATTGTAGCCAGGAATTTCAGACGGGATGGTGAGGTTCTATAACATGTTAAGATCAATAAGGAGGAGGTACTAAATATTTTCGCAGGCATAAAAAGGTGGAGAAATCCCCAGTGCCCAATGAAATGTATCCAGGCTGCTATGGGAGGTAAGAGAGGAGATTGCTGGGCCCTGGTGGATATCTTTAATGCTTTGCTGGCAACAGGTGAAGTGCCGAATAACTGGAGGATCGGTAATGTGGTTCATTTGTTCAGGAAGAGCAGCAGGGATAGGCCAGATAATTACAGAGCAGATAGTCTGACAGCAAGAGGGAGGGAAATTATTGGAAACCACCCTGAGGATGAATCAACACTTGCAAATGCAAGGATCAACTCTGATTAGTCATCACGGATTTGGTAGAGGAAAATACTGTAGGAGGAATTCAGTTTAGTTTTTTGAAATGGTGTCTAAAAATCCCGAAGGGAGCAATGCAGATGATGTGGGTTACATGGAGTCATTAAGGCCTTTGACAAGTTCCCACATGGAAGGCTGGTCCAAAATGAAAGAGCCCATGGGATCCAAGACAAGTTGGTAATTTGGATACAAAATTGGTGGATAATCTTTTTCGTGTTTGAAATTGTTTCACCAGTGGGAGTACCACAGAGATCTGTGCAGAAACGATCGCTGGTTATTCTGTCGAATAATAACTTCGATGTGAAAGCAGAAGGTATCATTAGTCGGTTTTCAGATGACATGAAAGGTGAGGATGTTGTTCACAGTGAGGGGGATGGTCTCAGGCTACAGTCTAATGACGATCAGATGATAATCTGAGCAGAGTTTAGTTCTGATCAATGTGAGGTCATACCCTGTCGGAGGTACGATAAGCGAAGGACAGACATAATGAATGGTTGGTACTTGTGGAGTGCTGAGGAACACAGGGACCTGAGTGGACAACCCAAAGATCCCTGAAGGTGTCAGCACAGGTGGACCGGGTGGGAAAGGCACCTGAATTAGGAGCGGGAGGAGGACCCATATCCTGGTGGGGCGAATTGCTGGAGCTGCTTGAGAGGATATAATCTAATCTGGCAGGGTGTTGTATCTTAAACAGTCGTAAAGCCAGAAAGAAGATTGAGGCTGGTACACAAGTTAAAGAGAGCCATTTTAAGTGATAAGGCAGGCAAGAACATAGCAGGGAATGGGGGAAAACTGATGATTTAACTGCATTTATTTCAATGCAAGGGGCCTGACAGCTAAGGAAGATGAACTCAGGACATGGATTAGAACATGGGACTGAGAGATTATAGTTATTACAGAAACACAGCTGAGGGAGGGCAGGACTGGCAGCTCATTGTTTCAAGGTAGAGGGACGGCAGGAAGCATCGAAGGGGAGGCGAGAGAGGACGTGTGGTGGTGGGTTTTGATTGCATGAATCATCACAGCAGTACTTACAGGGGATATTTCTGTGGGATCGCCCAGTGAAGCTATGTTAGTGGAACAGAGAAATAAGAATGGGTCATCACTTCTATTTGATTGTCCTACTAATCCCTAATAACAAGTGGCAAACTGAGGAACAAATATGTCGGGAGATCTCAAATGTCAATCATAATAATAGGGCTGTTATGGTAGGAGTTTTTTAACTTTCCACCTTAGACCAGGACTGCCAGTGTTCAGCATTTGCAAGGGAGGAATTTGGAAATTGATTTCCAGTAAACTCCCAATCAATATATAAACGGCCTGAAAACAGAATTGGGCAAAGTCTGACCTCCCTTTGGGAAACAAGGTCAGGAAAGGGACTGAGGTGTTAGTGGGAAAGCATTTTGCCAAAGTGACCACAGCTCTATTAGTTTGGAAGCAGCTATGGAAAAGGACAGCCTGGTCCACAAGTTCAAGTTATAAAATGGGGCTCGCCCAATCTTGATCGTATTAACCAGGACCTTTCAAAATGTGATTGCAGAGTCTATTTACAGGGAAAGGGAAGTCTGGCAAGTGAGAATATTTTAAAAGTGAGTTAAATTGAGCGATCAGTGCCAGCATGTTCCTGTTTGTGTGCAGGTCAATGCTGACAGCATTTGTAAACACTGGCTGTCTATTAAGGGTCTGGTCAAGGAAAAGGGGGCTGTGAGAGGTAATTTCGGTTTAAACTTTAAGATGTGCCTGGACCACGGACTGGTCTATAATAAAAGACAAAACTTTTGTTTCTTTTCTAGAACATTTTATATACTCAAAAGTAGAATAGTTTAAATTGTGCAGAATGCTGACAATTTGTGAGCAGAGTAAAAACAAACAGGCTAGTTTAAATTGTGCAGAACGCTGACAATTTGTGAGCAGAGTAAAAACAAACAGGCCCTTGATTGATGAAACCATTGACACAGGAGGGAAGGATGAGTCCTTGACTGATAAGACTCCAGGATGGGGGAACGACTTGAGAGACATCTGTTTCAGATTAAAGCCTTTGACTGATAAGACTACAGGGTGAGAAAAACAACAAACTTTGGAGACTCTGGAGCCTTTTGTTGCAGACTTTGTGATAAAAATAATGATGTTTTTAAGAATGTGAACCTCATGGCTTGTTGGAGCCAAGGAGAGGAGGGACTTGTGCTGTATATAATGGGAGACTTTATAAGCCTCAGCGCGCCTTTTCTTTAAGGGTGCCCGACTCTGCAGACTTGACTTGTTAATAAAACTTTGTTTTCCTGAATTTGTCTAGAGCGATTATTGAGAAGCGATTTTCGTTTCTAACAACTTGGGGGCTCGTCATCCGGGATCAACACTCCGGCCGCAAGGGGAGTTGAGGAAGGATATCGGAGAAGGTGCACCCTGCCGAGTTCGGCAGTCCCTGATTCCTTGCTTGTCGCCCCGCGCGGCTTGAGCGAGTGATATCCGGGAGGCTCAGGAAAACAAAGGAGGGGTGTACCCGAGGCAGTGGGGACGGTTAACGATCGAGTAATTTCGGTGCACCGAACCCAGGTAAGAAAAAACTTGTGGGGACCGTGTTTCCGGAGGACTGGGTACCTACGGGGTGCCTGTGGATTTTTTTTTCTACAGAGACGTGGGACTCAGGAATCTAGAGACCGGGGCTCGCCTGTGAGGGATTTTGCAGAGACCGTGTTTGAGGAGGAACGTGTACCTACGGGGTGCCTGTGATTTGTGTCACAGAGACGTAGGACACAGGAATCCAAAGACCGGGGGTGCCTGCAAAGGAACCTGGGCGATCACGGGATTGAAGGTCCGGGAATTGGCTACATTGTGATAGATTATCACGGGAAAAATACGAAGTCCTCGGAAATGGGAAATAAGGGATCTAAGGCGATTAAGGGAAAGGTAGGCTTAAACAGGGACAATGACACATACCCCGGGGTACCTGACGATAGTCCGTTAGGGAGAATGCTAAATAATTGGGATCAGGGTGGAAGAAAGGGAAAATCTAAAAGGAAGATGGTAAAATACTGTCAAAAGTGGTCCCAGAAACCTATTCAGGGCGACTCAGTGTGGTGGCCTAGATTCGGTACTGACGAAGACTGGGTCCGGCAAGCCCTCATTTTATATGTCAATTCAAAACCTGATGTTAATCTGAAAGAAAGTGATTATGCCCTTTGTTGGCTGCCGGTTACGATATCTTGCCAAATGCAGGTGACTAATAAAGACTCGAAAGGGCAGAAAGAATGGGACCCTTTAGATCACTTACCGCCGCCCTATGTGACCCTGTCTGCCCCACAGAATGTTCCTTCGGGTGACGACGATTCAGGGGAAGGGGAAGAAAATGGGGAGGAATCACAAACTACCTCAGGGGTACAGACCAGATCTCAAGCTGAAAAGGGTCACAGACAAAACCCTGTCTCGATTGCAAGAATGAATCCACTCCGGGAAGTGCCCATGGGGGGCGAGGAGGGAAGGACGGGATATGTGAACGTTCCCTTGACGAGTACTGAAGTACGGAATTTCAGGAGGGAGATGAAGGGTCTACTAGAGGACCCCATGGGACTTGCTGAACAATTGGATCAGTTCCTGGGTCCGAATACTTACACGTGGGAAGAGATCTGTTCCATCATGAAAACATTGTTCTCTAGCCAGGAGCGTCAGATGATACGACAAGCTGCGCTCTTGGTCTGGGAGAGAGAGGGGGGAGAAGGAGGGGAGCAGAAGTTTCCCCTCACCGACCCCGAGTGGGATAAGAACACGGAGGGAGGACGGCGCAACATGAGAGACATGCGGGAATATTGGATAAAAGGAATAAGACACGCAGCCCCGAAGGGGCACAATTTTACCAAGGCCTTTGGTAATCATCAAAACCCGGAGGAAACCCCTACGGACTTCCTAGACAGGATTAGGAAGAATTTGCAGCTGTTTGCTGGGGTGGACCCTGAGACGGACATGGGGCAACAACTCATACGGGTAGAGTTTGTATCAAAAGCCTGGCCGGACATACGAAAGAAGTTAGAGAAAATGGATGATTGGGATAGTAAATCTTTAAGTGAACTACTACGGGAGGCGCAAAAGGTGTTTGTGAGAAGGGACGATGAGAAGCAAAGGAAGGCGACAAAGATAATGATGCAAACGGTGCAACAAATGACAGCTGGAAGAAAGGAAAAGGGAGAGCCGTGGCAGAAACAGGAAAGGGGAGAATCGTGGCAAGAGCAGAGGAAAAGAGAACCATGGCCGGAACAAAGGAAGAGTGGAGGAACGCGAGACCGCGACAGGGAAACGAAGAGGACACTCAGATGTTACTATTGTAATGAAGAGGGACATTTTAAACGGGAGTGCTCCCGCTACAAATGGGAGGTGAGGTCGTACGCCCTGATGGAGGAAGATTAGGGAGGTCGGGGGTTCCTACCCTTGGGGCAAAAGGACTATCGACAGGAACCCCTGGTAAACTTGAAAGTAGGGCCCCAAGGATCGGAGATCACATTTTTGGTGGACTCGGGAGCCGAAAGATCGAGTATAATCCAAATACCCCCCGGCACCCGAGCAGGAGGAAAAGTTATGGGGCTATCTGGAATTGGAGGACAGAAATTACAAGTCCCAGTGGTGGAGGACGTGGAAATTGGGTATGAAAACAGAACTACTAAACGAGACCTCCTTCTACTGCCATCGGCGGGGTTTAATTTGTTAGGAAGAGACTTGCAGGTCAAACTAGGGATCGGAACGGTACCAAATAACGGGGAAATGGTGGTAAGGTTGTTCGCCCTCACCGAAGAAGATGATCAACAAATAGACCCGGAAGTATGGTACCGAGAGGGGAACAGAGGGGGTCTAAACATCAAACCTCTCCAAATCACCATGTTACCAGGAAGAGGCCCGGTAAGAAGGAAACAATACCCGATTGCTATGGAAGGACGGGAGGGGTTACAACCTGTGATAGAAAGATTAATCACAGATGGACTACTGGAGGAATGCATGTCCCCTTTCAATACTCCAATACTCCCTGTGAGGAAGCCTGATGGGACATATAGGCTGGTGCAAGACTTGCGGGGGTTGAATGAAGTAGTCCAGGCTAGATACCCGGTGGTACCTAATCCCTACACGTTAATGAGTAAAATTCCCCCCGAACATGAATGGTTCAGCGTAATAGATCTGAAGGATGCTTTCTGGAGTTGCCCCCTTGACGAAGAAAGTCGGAACCTTTTTGCCTTTGAATGGGAGAATCCCTTCTCAGGACGAAAGCGACAGTTAAGATGGACGGTCTTGCCGCAGGGATTCACGGAGTCACCCAATTTGTTTGGACAAATACTGGAGCAGATCTTAGGAGGATTTCAGTGTAACGCGGAGAATCAATTGCTCCAATATGTCGATGATCTCTTACTCTCAGGACCAAGAGAAGAGGAGGTACGAGCAGACACCGTTGCCCTGTTGAACTTCCTGGGGAAACAGGGTCTACGCGTCTCCAGGACAAAACTCCAGTTTGTGGAGCGAGAAGTAAGATATCTGGGCCATCAAGTCAGTAAGGGGCACCGCCGTATCACGCCAGAACGAATATCAGGAATTACGGGTATGCCAATACCCAGGACGAAGAAGGAAGTCAGACAATTCCTGGGACTAGTAGAGTATTGCCGGATATGGATTGAAAGTTACACCACTTTAGTAAAATTTTTGTACGACAAACTGGGACAAGAAGGACAAAAGGTGGACTGGTCAGATGAGGAGGAGCAGCGATTTAATATTATTAAAAATAAACTGATTCGAGCTCCGGTATTGGCTTTACCCACCCTGAAGGAACCGTTCCAGTTATATGTCAATAGCGCCGGCGGAATTGCCCAGGGTGTGCTTACTCAGCTGCGGGCAGGGAAACGTCAGCCGGTTGCATTTTTGTCAAAAATGTTAGACCCTGTGTCATGTGGATGGCCGACCTGTATACAGGCAGTGGCAGCTACGGCAATGTTAGTAGAAGAGGCCCGGAAACTTACCTTTGGAGGAAGGATCACAGTATACTCCCCACATTCGGTTAGTGCCATACTGGCTCAAAAGGCTCACCGCTGGTTAACAGACTCTCGCATCCTGAAGTATGAGACGATTTTGATGACCGGGAACGATCTCAATTTTGCAAAAGATCTCAGTTGCAACCCAGCCCAGTTTCTGTACGGACGTCCTGCAGACGGGGAACAGGAGCATGATTGTGTGGAATTTGTGGACTTGCAGACCAAGAGCCGAGAGGACCTGCAAGAAGCCCCGCTGGGTGAGGGACAGGAACTGTATATCGACGGGTCCTCCCGGTGCATCAGTGGAGTACGATACAGTGGCTATGCTGTCATAGATGGTGCAACGAAACGGGCGATTGAGTCCGGACGACTGCCCGGGAAGTGGTCAGCCCAATCCTGTGAGTTGTACGCCCTCCAGAGGGCCCTGAAGTTGTTGGAAGGGAAAGTGGGGACCATATATACTGACTCAAAGTATGCATACGGAGTCGTTCATACTTTCGGGAAAATCTGGAAAGAGCAAGGATTGATAACTTCCCGGGGAAAAGAATTAGTTCACGAACAAATGATCAGCCTAACATTGGAAGCCCTGGCGTTACCTACGGAACTTGCAGTAGTCCATGTACCCGGTCACCAGAAGGGGTCGACACCGGAAGCGGTGGGAAACCGGCTGGCAGACGAGGAAGCCAAGCGGGCAGCGGTCGAAAAATCCGTCCAATTGTTAACGTTAATACCGTTGCGGGAAGGGCTCGCTAAACAACCCGTCTTCACCCAGGGGGAGATTGATAAAATGGATCAATTGGGTGCCCGGCTAGATACTAACGGGAAGTGGACGGTTCCTGATGGGAGACAAGTACTGAACAAACAGATCACCCGGGGTATTCTGCACCGATTACACCATCAGACCCACTGGGGGGTGCAAGCCATGTGTGATACAATCCTGAGAGACTATGTATGCAGGGGGATATACACATTAGCCCAACAAGAGGTAGTCGGATGCCCCACTTGCCGGCGTATTAATCAGAAGGCCATGCGTTCTATGCCAGCCGGTGGTCAGCCCCTCGCGATTAGGCCATTTCAGAGGATCCAAGTCGACTTTACAGAATTACCCCCAGTACAGAGATGGAAATATCTGCTAGTAATAGTAGACCATTTCACTCACTGGGTAGAGGCTTTCCCAACTGCCAAAGACGATGCACCAACCGTGGCCCGACTGTTGTTAGAGAACATAATCCCGAGATATGGCATAATGGAATCTATCGACTCCGACTGCGGGATGCATTTTATTTCTAAGCTACACCATTTGATCTGTACTACCCTGGGTATCCAATGGAAATTCCACGCACCCTGGCATCCTGAGAGTTCGGGTCGAGTTGAGAGAATGAATGGCACGCTTAAGACCCAATTGACTAAGCTGATGTTAGAAACTAAGTTACCCTGGCCAAAGTGCCTGCCCATTGCCCTATTGCGGATACGTATGGCACCTCGCCGAGATGTCGGTGTTTCCCCCTATGAAATGCTCTTCGGATTACCGTATTGGAGTAAGGTTGATGGATGTCCCACTCTACAAGGGGGGGATGTATTTATCCGAACCTATTTACTGGCCTTATCCCGTTCTTTTGCAGAACTTCGGAGGAAAGGTCTCCTGGCTCAGACTCCGCCGCTTGACTTCCTCCTGCATAAGGTGGAGCCCGGAGATTGGATACTTGTTAAGACCTGGAAGGCCGAAAAGCTCCAGCCACGGTGGGAAGGACCATTCCTGGTTCTGTTAACAACTGAAGCAGCTGTTCGGACGAAAGAAAAAGGGTGGGTCCACGCATCAAGGATAAAGGGGCCTGTTCCGCCTGAAGAAGAAAGCACCTGGACGTGCGAGCAAGGGGACAAGCCGTTGTCGGTAAAACTGAAAAGACAGCAATAATGAACTCTACTTGGACTGTATTGGTGGGGATATTGATCAGTTTACTCCTGTATGTGGGGGAGGGTGAGGGGAGATGTGACAAATGTCGAACTACAGTAAGACTTGGGATTCGAATCTATTCGGGATCATTTGTGTCCCATTCCTATGTGGACGATAGGTGTTACGATGTGAGTGCACGCCATGAATGTTGGGAGGATGGGAGACCCTATTATCAGATATATAATAAAGGATACGGTGGCAAAATCCATGGATGCCCTATAAATGACCGCTGGGTGTGTATTAGCAAAACTGGGAGGTGGGACCTATCCTCCGTGTTGCTCAGGGAGCAGGTTGACAGAGTCAAGGAGACCAAGATACAGATCCCTGATCGGGGGTTGGGGAAAGAGCAAGACCGTCAGGGAACGGTCGTGCTCCCTAAAGTGCCATCTGTATACGAAGAGGTAGAAGGACAGATTGAACTCCCTGATGTTACACAAAACCTGTTTATTGATCTCACCTCTAGAATAGCCACTGTTTTAAATGTTAGCAATTGCTGGGTCTGTGGGGGGCCGCATATGTCGGAACAATGGCCGTGGACTGGTCAAAGCTTAGACATAGGGGAATTGCTGCAAACCACTTGGACTCATGACAACGACAGAAAAAGCCAGGGGTGGAGACTGACAAACAGCCCTGAGGGCCAGTTCTGTATTGAAGGCAAGGGGACCATGAAGGTAGGGATTAGCCCCTGTCAGAATATATTGGATGCAACCACGCGAGTATGGTGGCCTGAGAATATTGCTTGGTACATTGCACACCGCGATCATCAAAATTGCATTCGGTTACGTTCTGATTCCTCCTCTTACGAGCTAAGTGCTGACCCTTCCGATGGCATGAAAAGAGTGTGGAGCGGTAGTTGTCAGGGGAATCAATGCTGGAATAATCCTGTCCAGACTCTGCCACGGGGTCAACAATCCGAATACTGGAATTGCAGTGGTCCTGGTCCTTATGAGGGCGTCCCTGGGGTAAAGGAGTTGTGGGATGACGTTGTGAGGCAGGGAGGGCCTGCTCCAGATGGCCTATTTTGGATATGCGGTAATCAGGCATACTCCAAACTGCCCATGGGATGGGCTGGAGTATGCTTCCTGGGTCTAATAAGACCTGAATTCTTCCTATTACCCCGGGAGGAAGGCGATGATTTGGGAGTTAAACTCTTTGACTCCCTGCGTAGGTCGCCAAGGGATATCCAAGTCGGTGATTGGGGGGATGAGTGGCCACCGGCCCGGATTATTGAATACTACGGGCCGGCTACGTGGGCACAGGACGGATCATGGGGATATCGTACTCCTATCTATATGCTAAATCGAATTATCAGGCTCCAAGCAGTCGTAGAGGTCATTACTAACCGGACTGCCCTGGCCCTAGAGTTGTTGGCTCAGCAGCAGGATCAGATGAGGGCTGCTATATATCAAAACCGACTTGCCTTGGATTATCTGTTGGTCTCGGAGGGGGGTGTGTGCGGGAAATTTAACCTGACAAACTGCTGTCTAGAAATTGACGATAATGGTAAAGCGGTTTTGAAAATTTCCGATGAAATTCGGAGATTGGCCCATGTGCCAGTACAATCTTGGCGTCCTCTTAGTGGCATCGGATGGTGGGATGGTCTCCTAGGTGGTAGCTGGTGGCTGGGGGAGGCATGATTCTTCTTCTCGTATTACCCTGCCGAACTCCCTGTATTCAGTTTTTAATTCAGAAAAATATTTCCCGACTCCAGGCAGTGGTGGTTCCACAACATGGGACGCGGGAACTTAAAGTGATGTTGCTGCGAAAGACCAAGGATTTCCCGGGCCCTTGAGGGAGGGGGGGCTTATCTTGGTCAGGCACATCTTAAAGAAAGAAAAGGATGGAATTGTGAGAGGTAATTTCGGTTTAAACTTTAAGATGTGCCTGGACCACGGACTGGTCTATAATAAAAGACAAAACTTTTGTTTCTTTTCTAGAACATTTTATATACTCAAAAGTAGAATAGTTTAAATTGTGCAGAATGCTGACAATTTGTGAGCAGAGTAAAAACAAACAGGCTAGTTTAAATTGTGCAGAATGCTGACAATTTGCGAGCAGAGTAAAAACAAACAGGCCCTTGATTGATGAAACCATTGACGCAGGAGGGAAGGATGAGTCCTTGACTGATAAGACTCCAGGATGGGGGAACGACTTGAGAGACATCTGTTTCAGATTAAAGCCTTTGACTGATAAGACTACAGGGTGAGAAAAACAACAAACTTTGGAGACTCTGGAGCCTTTTGTTGCAGACTTTGTGATAAAAATAATGATGTTTTTAAGAATGTGAACCTCATGGCTTGTTGGAGCCAAGGAGAGGAGGGACTTGTGCTGTATATAATGGGAGACTTTGTAAGCCTCAGCGCGCCTTTTCTTTAAGGGTGCCCGACTCTGCAGACTTGACTTGTTAATAAAACTTTGTTTTCCTGAATTTGTCTAGAGCGATTATTGAGAAGCGATTTTCGTTTCTAACAGGGGCACATGTCAGGTATAGCCAGCTGGATCAAGGGAATCCCTGAGAATCACAGGGGCTGTAGGATGGAAATCAGGAATGCAAAAAAGGGACATGAAATCGCATCGGCAAAGAAGGATGAGGACAATCCAAAACTGATTTTAGATAATATAGATACAAGAAGAGTAAACGATTAACTTGGGACAAAGAAGGGGCCTTTAAAGATCAATGACGCCGTCGATGTGCATGACTTCTGGATATGGCTAAGATCCTAAACAAATTGTTCATTCTTGGACTTACTGTGCACCAAGACTGGGGAACTCAGATTACTACGTTACAACACAATTGGAGTACTCTGTGCAATTCTAGTCTCCCTGCTGTCAGAAGGATGTTGTGAAACTTGAAAGGGTTTAGAATAGATTAATAAGATGTTTCCAGGGTTGTTGCTGAATAGGTTGGGGCTATTTTCCCTGGAGCGTCGGAGACTGAGGGGTGAACCTACAGACATTTATATAAACATGTTTATATACATTTACACCTTCACCTAACACTATGGGCAATTTAGCATGGCCAATTCACCCAACCTGCACATTTTGGACTGTGGGAGGAAACTGGAACACCCGGAGGAAACCCACACAGACACGGAGAGAATGTGCAAACTCCACACAGACAGTTGGCTGAGGCAAGAATTGAAGCCAGGTCTACTGGTACTCTGACGCAGCAGTGCTAACCACTGTGCCATCGTGCCACCCCAAGCAGGGGAGTGGAGACAATCATGGTAGTTATAGACCCATGAGCCTTACTTTGATTCTGGGTAAACTGTTGGAAAGGCTTGTAGGGGATAGGATGTATAATCATCTGGAGATGAGTTAGTTGATTAGGGACAGTCAAAACGGTTTTGTGAGGGGCAGGTCGTGCCCTCACAAACCTTATTGAGTTCTTTAAGAAGGTGAACAAAGAGATAGATGAGAATAAAGCAGTTGATGTGGTATATATGTTTTTCAGTAAGGCGTTTGTTAAGGTTCCCCATGGTAGGCTATTGCCGATAATATGGAGGCATGGGACTGTGGGTGATTTAGCAGTTTGGATCAGAAATTGGCGCACTGAAAGAAGGCAGAGGGTAGTGGTTGATGGGAAATATCGATCCTGGAGTTCTGTTACTGGTGGGTACTTCCAGGATGTGTTTTGGATCCACTGTTGCTGTCAATTATATAAATGGCCTGAATGAGGGCATTGAAGGATGGGTTAGTAAATTTGCAGAAGACACTAAGGTCGGTAGAGTTGTGGATAGTGACGAAGGGTGTTGTAGGTTACAGAAAGGTTTAGATAAGCTGCACAGCTGGACTGAAAGTTCGCAAATGGAGTTTAATGTGGAAAGGTGTGAGGCGATTCACTCTGGAGGGAGTAACAGGAACACAGGGTTCTGGGATAATGGTAAGATTGTTGATAGTGTAGATGAACAGAGAGATCTCTATGTCCATGTACAGAGATCATTAAAAGTTTCCACCTAGGTTTATGGGTTTTTTAAGAAGGCATTCAGTGTGTGAGCTTGTCTTGGTAGAGGGATTGAGTTTCTGAACCATTAGATCATGCTGCAGCTATACAAACTTCTGAGAGTGGCCACATTTGTTCAGGTCACTGCATTACCGGATGGATGTGTAAGTTTAGAAATGATTCAGAGGAGATTTACTAGGAAGTTACCCGGTATGGAGGGAAAGTCTTATGAGAAAAGGCTGAGGGACTTTAAGCTGTTTTTGTTCAAAAGAATGTGTTTGAGGTCAATTAATTGAGACAAAAAAGATAATCAGCAGGTGAGATGGGTTGGACATGGAGAGCCTTTTCTCTTGGATGGCGATGCCTACCACAAGGGGAGATACCTTTACATTGAGGTAGATATTAACATGAATAAATAGATATGGGACAGATGCCAGAGGTAGGTTTTTTACTCAGATTAGTCGGGCATGGAATGCATTGCCTGCAACAGTGGTAGACTCGCCAACTTTAAGGGCATTTAAACGGTCATTGGATAGACATATGGACAAGAGTTGGAATAGTTTTGGTTACTTGGGTTTCAGATTGGTTCCACACGTTGCTGCAAAATCGAAGGCCGAAGGGTCTGTAATGCGCTGTCATGTTCTGTGTTCCAGTGGGCAAAAATATGAGATGGGAGAGGAAAGACATAAAAGCGATTTTAGGAGAAAAGTTTCCACACAGAGGATGGTGCAGTTATGGAATGAGCTTCCAGGGGAAGTGGTAGAGAAATGTTCAATTTGGGGGGAGGAGAAGTTTGAAGGGTTACGGGTCAAATGCAGGGAAACGCGACTTGTTCATGGACTCTGGTCAGCATGGACTAGTTTGGTTGAAGGAAAAGTTTCCGTGCTGCATGGCTCGGTCTCCAGTTATTGGAGGAGACGACCGAGATAAGGAATGTTGTGGACACTGAAGCAATTTACAGCGATAGTGATGGTAGTCTGGAATTCAGTACATTTCAAATATGTGGAGGGACAATCGGGCTAGGAGGAGGTTACAGAGATAGGAACTGTTATAGGAGTTACAAATTATTGAAGACACTGGTGCATAAGCCATGCGATAGATACAGTGTTGCAGAGTAGTGAGTCTTAGTACAACAGAACTTACAGCAGGAGTGATGATTGAGCATGTGGTATGTGTGAACTGTGCTCCCCCTCCAGCACTGTATCTGTGTCATGTCCTGTTAGCTGATATTTGGAGCGCTCTCATTGCTCTCTGCTCTGTGCACTGTGAGTGATCTTACCTCACTGCAGAACTTATTGAAGGTTCCAGATCTCCCTGCCCTTTGTCTCTCTGGCTGACCAACCATCTTCAATATGGTGATGGACGAGACACCCAGCAGCTGGGAAGTTAATCGAGTCTGAATCTTCCCGAGTACCTACAGGAGACAGACGAATAGACAGAATGGGAAATTAGACTGATACACTGACGATTAAAAATGGCACTGTGTACCACCACAGAGACCTGGAAAATTCCAGACTCTATCCCTGGCCTGTGCTGCCTCGTCTCCCTGGAGTGGAGAATTCTGTTGGCTCAGGATCTGGTGTACCTTCGAGAGAGAGTGAGAGAGTGAGAGAGTGAGAGAGTGAGAGAGTGAGAGAGTGAGAGAGTGAGAGAGAGTGAGAGAGTGAGAGAGTGAGAGAGTGAGAGAGAGTGAGAGAGAGTGAGAGAGAGTGAGAGAGAGTGAGAGAGAGTGAGAGAGAGTGAGAGAGTGAGAGAGAGTGAGAGAGAGTGAGAGAGTGAGAGAGTGAGAGAGTGAGAGAGTGAGAGAGTGAGAGAGTGAGAGAGTGAGAGAGTGAGAGAGTGAGTGAGAGAGTGAGAGAGTGAGAGAGTGAGAGAGTGAGAGAGTGAGAGAGTGAGAGAGTGAGAGAGTGAGAGAGTGAGAGAGTGAGAGAGAGAGAGAGAGAGAGAAAGTGAGAGAGAAAGAGAGAGAAAGTGAGAGAGAAAGTGAGAGCAAGAGCGAGATACTAAGTGATATCACCAAAGTACTGGAAGATATCAGGATCACATAATAGTGTTGGAAAAACAGGTTTCGCTTCATCATGCACTGGTATAACCGGTCAGGAATGAGCAACCTGTGAGCAGGCGAAGTGATGGCCGAGTGGTATTATTGCTAGAGCATGTATCCCAAACCTCAGCTAATGTTCAAGGAGGCAGGTTGGAATCCCACCATCAGAAATGGTGGAATTTGAAATCAATAATTTTAAAAATAGTAATTAACAAACCACAAATAAGTATGAGATCATTGCTGATGTACAAAAAACCCAAACACTTGTCCTTTCGAGAAAGACATCTGCCCATCCTCACGTGGTCTGCACGACATCCCCACAGCAAAGTGTTTGCCTCTCAAAGACCCTCTGAAATGGCCGAGCAAGCAATTCAGATCAAGGGCAGCTAGGGCTGGGCAAGAAAGGCTGGTCAGCCAGAGACAGCCACATCCCATACCTGATTTAATAAATAATCCATTAGATGGTCCCACTGGAAATGTGTTGGGATCAGTGTCCTGGCCGATCATGTCGGTAAGTTTATGGACAGGGCTTTCAACTGACAGAAAGAATGCAGGGACAGGCTTCAGGTGAAAGGAGCTTTCTAAATCCAGAGAGAAAATGTGGAGCAGCGGAACAGTATGGGGATGTGGCTGAAGACAAACAGAACGGAACAGGATGGGACAGAGTTTAACTAAAATTGTACATCAGCGAATAGATTTGTGACAGAAAATTGTGGGAAAGAGTAAGTTGTGTTTTTTTTTGAATGGACAACGTCGCTGTAATAAGGAAGATGGATTTGAGACACAGAGATAAAAGAGATTTCGACAGCTGGGAGACATGAATACAGGATGAACAAAAATATTCAGTGATTCACAATCTTGTGCAAACTCAGGCAAAACGGACAACACAAACAATAATGGATAACAAAGGCATTACAGAGAAAGCATTTGGCCTCAGATCATGAAGTAGATTCAGTCTGAATGTAAATTCTGGCTACTGCTTGCCAAGGACACAAGCAGCAGAACAGTTTTAGCCACCGAACAGCATTTCATTGCTCATCACTGCATTACACAGGAACTCATTGACATTTTTTAACAAGGGCATTGTGATAATTTTGCAAAACTTCAATATTTGTATAATCTGGGACAATCACACGGACAACATTGATATTGGAAGAGGAGTTCGGTTAATTTTTTTTTCAGTGTTTCTTTGAAAAACACATTGTGCAACTGTTAAGGGACATAACTATCGCAGAGCAGCCGTGTAATGAAACTTAGTGAATGAGTAATGTCACCTGCAGAGATCCTTCTGGAAATTGTGATAAAGTGCAGTTTAAAGAAATATAAAGTTTTAAAGTGAATCACAGAAAGGACAAGCTACAACTAGAAACAAAAAATAGCCAATTACATGAGTTTGAGAGGAGAACTGACCAAGGTAAACACGCTAAACAGACTGAAATATGTGGCTGGAAATGAACAGTGGAAAACATTTGAAGGAACAGTGTAAATCACAACAGAAGGTCATTCGATTGAAACAGTAAAAACCTCAGTAAGAAATTCCCACTGATCCCTTACACAGGACAAAAGGGATCATACTAGGTCATGAGACTGAGAAGATCACCAAAAAGTACTTAAAATCCTGAAATGAGAGTGTGTTTTAGGAGTAAATGTTAATGCATTGCAATGGGTCTGCTCGCAGGAGGAGGGCTGTGGGAAGGGGAGCCACGGTCAGGGTTCATTGACACGATAGGAACAGGGAGAGGTGAAGGTGCTGGAGGTGGTCAGAGTGTTACAGAGAGTGGTCAGGGTGTTACAAAGCCAGGATGGATTGCTGCCGCTGGAGGAGTTTGCAGAGGTACGGAGGGATATATGTATTTTTCTTTATTCATTCATGGGATGTGGGTGTCACTGCCTGGAACAACGTTCTTTGACGCCATGCTAATTACCCAGAGGGTAGCTCAGAGTCAGCCATATTGCTGTGGGTCTGGAGTCACATGTCAGCCAGACCAGGTTAGAATATTTGATGTCCTTCCCTAAAGGAGGTTAGTGAACTAGATGAGTTCTTCCTCCTGATCAACAATGTTTTAATGGTGGCCCCACCAATGTCTTTTACAGCCACAACATGACATCCCAACTCTTACTCTCAATGCTCTCCCCAATGAAGGTAACCATCCCAAACACCTGCTTCACCAGCCTGTCTACCTGTGACACCACATTCAAAGAACTGTGTACCTGGGTCACTGACTGACGACACTACCCAGGGCCCGAACATTAACTGTTTAAGTCCCACCCTGGTTTGTTTCACCAAAATGGCACACTTCACATTTATTTAATTAAACTCCATCTGCTATTCTTCAGCCCACTATCCCAGCAGTACTATTCTTCCTGTTGTATCACAGATAACCTTCTTCACTGTCCACTTTCCCACCAATTTCAGTGTCATCCACAAACCTTACTTACCAGGAAACCAATATTCCCATCCAAACCATTTATCCAAATGACAAACAACAGAGGTCCCACTACACCGCTGGTCACATGCCTCCAGTCAGAAAAACAACATGTATCCCATCACCCTCTGTCTCCTTCCATCAGGCCAATTTTGTATCCAGTTCACTAGCTCCTCCTGAATGCCATATCCTTTTTGCAATGATCTGAGCTTATTACCCAGTTTATCAGACAGAACATAGAACACAGAACAGTTCAACCCACGGCCCTTCGGCCATGATTTCATGCCAACCTTTTATCCAACTGTAAGATCAAACTAACTGACATACCCTTCATTTTACTGTTATCCATGTTTCTATCCAAGAGTCTATTAAATGTTTCGAAAGTATCTAATTTTACTACCACCATTGGCAGTGCATTCCAACCACCTACCATTCTCTATGCTCTTATCCATCCTCCAATCACCTTAAAATTATGCCATCTTGTAATAGCCATTTATTCCATAGGAGGAAATGTCTCTGACTATTCACTCACTCTGTGCTTCGCATCACCTTGTTCACGGAACAGGAGAATCGACGTTTCGGGCATAAGCCCTTCTTCAGGATTCCTGAAGAAGGGCTTATGCCCGAAACGTCGATTCTCCTGTTCTCTGGATGCTGCCTGACCTGTTGCGCTGTTCCAGCAACACATTTTCAGCTCTGATCTCCAGCATCTGCAGACCTCACTTTCTCCATCACCTTGTTCACCTCTACCAGTTCACCCCACCCCCTTCTTCACTCCCATGAGAAAAGCCTTAGCTCCCTCAAAAACTTTCTTAATAAGAAATGCCCTCCATTCCAGACAGCATTCTGGTAAATCTCCTGTGTACGCTCTCTAAAACTTGCACATCCTTCCAGTAAACAGGGGACCAGAACTGAACATAATATTCCAAGTGTGGTCTCACCAGGACGCTATAAAGATGCAGCAAAACCTCACGGCTCTTAAAATCAATCCCCCTTCTAAGGAAAGCAAACACAACATATGCCTTTTTAACAACCCTACCAACTTGCGTGGCGATTTTGAGGGATCGATGGACACGGACCCCATGATCTCTGTTCCTCCACACTGCCAAGTATTCTGCCTTTCACCCTGTATTCTGTATTCAAATTCGACCTTCCAGAATGAATCACTTCACACTTTTCCAGATTGGACTCCATCTGCCACTTCCAGCCCAGCTCTGCGTCCTGTCAATGTCCCATTGCAACCTACAACAGCCCTCCACATTACCCACCACTCCACCAACCTTCAGGTGATTGGTAAACTTACTAACCCATTGTCCAACATCCTTGTCCAAGCCATTTATAAAAATCACAGAGACCAGAGTCCCAGAGCCGACTGTTACAGAACACCACTGGTCACTGAGCTCCAGGCACAATACTGTCCATCTGCTGCCACCCTCTGTCTTCTCTGGGCCATCCAATCCTGTATCCAGACAGACAGATTTCCCTGTATCCCAATCATCCTTCTTTTCTGAATGATCCATCAACGTATTCTGCCATATCCTCAAAGAATTCAATAAGATTTGTGAGGCATGACCTGACCCCTCACAAACCCATGCTGACTGTCATTAATTTAACTATGGTTTTCCAAGTAGTCATAAATCCTGTCTTTAGGGTCCTCGTCAATAATCTGCACACCACAGTCATTAGACCAAATCTGTAATCCCCAGAATTCTACCTCCGTAACATGGCCTGGACTCTACAAATCTTCTCTCCTCTGCCATGTTCCCCAGAAGGGCACTGGAGGGTGGTAGGGGTTACAGAGATAGGGAGGGATATCAGGACAGGAGGGTTTTGCAGACATTAGGAGGGTTGCAGTACCAAAAGGAGGCTTCAGTAATTGTGAGGTTTCATGGTGATGAAGGCATTTGAGGAGGGAGGGAGGGAGGATTGTAGGGAAATGAGAAGTTTCACAGTTTAGTTGCTTTGTTAGGGCTGCAAGAGGTTACTGAGTTGGGGAGGGTGTAAGCACTGGTTGGGGAGGGTGTAAGCACTAACTGGTTTTAGTTGAAATGCATGAAGAGGATGCAGGAAGCTGGAGAGTATGGGGTCTGAACGAGGTTACACAAATGGGAAGAGTTGTCAGGAGTGCAGGTGTTTACAGAGACAGCAATGGTCTGATCTGGAGCAGAGGACCCAGATTGGGAGGGATGTGGGGACTGGAGGTGGTTTGACAGGGAGGGAGGACCAGAGGCCCACAGGAGGTTACAGAAATGTGGAGAGCTGTAGGGCTGACTGGTTCATGGAGTTGGGAATGTTGGGAGGGATAGAGAAGTTTACAGGGATAAGGATGTTTGTAGGACAGGGCTGGATTACACAGACAGTGACTGTTTTAGGGAACTGAGCAGATTACAGAGATAAAGAGGTTTGTATCATCTTGCGGAACAAACAGAGATATGGAGGGTCATCGTGACTGAAGATGTTTATAGATATAGGAAGGCTTAGGTTCTGGGGGTTATTTAGACATGGAGGCTGTGGAATCTGGATTGGTTTTTGAGAGATTGGGGTAGCAAGTTTGGTTGGAGACAGTTTTACAGATAAGGGAGCATAGCACAAACAGGAGGAAGTTCCTGCGGTAGGGAGGGTTCGAGTGGAGAGTGATGTTTAAACAGACGGGGGTAAGAGCTGGAGAAGGTTATGGAGATGGGTAAATGGATGGAGATACAGGAGGAGCTTACATTGGCAGGGTGGGTGATAGTGACGGGAGGATGTTACATAGTTAATGAGTCTTGTAGGAACAGGATCGGGAGAGGCACAGGCATTGGAGTGGGATCTACAGATCGGGAGTGTTGCAGGGACCTGAGAGGATAACACAGATAGGGATGGTGGTAGGGTCTCCACAGACTGATGGTGTTTTAGGGACTGGAAGAGGTTATGTAGACAGGGAGGGCTGTAAGAGCTGCAGGAGCTTATGGAGAGTTGAAGAGTTGGAACAGTTCACAGAGGGAGGGTTCTCCGACAGGAGTAGGTCACAGATAGTGAGGGTTGTGTGGCCTGAGAAAGTTAAAGAGAGGGGAGTTTTTGGGACTGGAAGATATTACACTGACAGGGACAGTTGAAGAGACTGTAGCAAAAATGCATGGAGAAGGTTACACAGATAGGGAGGTGAGTAGGGACTGAAGGTGAATACACAAACATGGAGGGTTGTATTGTTAGACGGAGCTTAGAGGGATAGGGACTGGTGTAGGGATTTACACAGATAGGGAAGGTTGTGTTTTTGGTGAAGGTTACACTGATACAGACAGTGTTAAAGAGTGTTTAATGGACTACAGAGGAGCTCAGACAGAATGTATTATGGGGAGTGGAGGAGATTACAGACACAGAGATGGCTGTTGGTTTGAAAAGAGGTTCTACAGATCCTCAGTGCTGTAAGGCTGAAGGGAGGTTACAATAATAAGCGTTACCTACACTTAATGACTTTTTGATATAGATGAAGTCTCAGAACGGGATTGTCAAAAGGAAGTATAGACAGTCCAGATGAGTTTACAGACATATAAATGTTTTTGGGGGTTTCAGGATGGAACAGTGATTGGGAGTGCTGTAATGAATGGCAATAGTTATAGAGAGGGTTCTAAAAGCAGGAAGAGGTGACAGTCATATCGATCTTTGTAAGGACTAGAGAAGCTTACATCGCCAAGGAATGTTTTAGAAACTGTTGGAGATTACACATATAAGGAGAGTATTGGGGATGAGGCAAGGTTCAAGAGACAGGGATGGTTGACAGGACTGGACAATAACCTAAATAGAATCTCCACAGTGTGGAAACAGGTCATTCGGCCCAATAAGTCCACATCAACCCTCTAAAGAGCATCCTAACCAGACCCATCCCTCTCCCTGTCCAATAAGCCCTGCATTCCTCATGGTGAACTCACCTAAACCACACTTGCCTGAATACTACAGTCAATTTATGATGGCCAATCAGGTATCATGCAAATGTTGGACTTTGGCAGGAAACCAGAGCACCCGGAAGAAATCCACACAGTCGGGGGGAGAACATGCAAAGTCCACACAGACAGTCGGCCAAGGCTGGAATTGAAGCCAGGTTCCAGGCATAGTGAGGCTGATTATACAGAGCACTGTAGAGATTGGACTCAGTCACAAAGTTCACAAGGGTTTATTGGAACAGGAGGAAAATATAGTCAGGAACAGGAGAAGCTTACATAGATGGTGTCCATGAGAGGGACTGGAAGAGGTTAACGCAATAGGTAGGGTTGTGCATTCTCTCGACAATTAGAGGTAGGGACAGTTGGGGAGACTGGATGAAGTTAGTCATACTCCGAGTTGTACACACTCTGAGTAATGGCAGATGGAGTTTACGTCTGCTCACTGTGAGGTAATGCACTGTGGGAAGTCTCATAAGAGAAGGATATACATCATGAAGGGTAGGTCATCCTGGAGAACTGAGTAACACCGGGACCTTGGTGGGTAAGTCCCTGGATGTCTGAAGGTGTCAGCACAGGTTGACAGGGTGGGGAAGGCACCTGAACTGGGAGCAGGAGGGGGACCCACATCCTGATGGGACGAATTGTTAGAGCTGCTTGAGAGGATATAATCTAATCTGGCAGGGTGTTGCACCTTAAACAGTCATAAGGCCAGAAAGAAGATTGAGGTTGGTGCACAAGTTAAAGACAGCAATTTCAGCAGACAAGGCAGGCAAGAACATAGCAGGAAATGGGGGAGGGGGAACTGATGATTAAACTGCATTTATTTCAATGCAAGGGGCCTGACAGCTAGATTAGATTAGATTAGATTACTTACAGTGTGGAAACAGGCCCTTCGGCCCAACAAGTCCACACCGACCCGCCGAAGCGCAACCCACCCATACCCCTACATTTACCCCTTTAACCTAACACTATGGGCAATTTAGCATGGCCAATTCACCTGACCCGCACATCTTTGGACTGTGGGAGGAAACCGGAGCACCCGGAGGAAACCCATGCAGACACGGGGAGAATGTGCAAACTCCACACAGTCAGTCACCTGAGTCGGGAATTGAACCCAGGTCTCTGGCGCTGTGAGGCAGCAGTGCTAACCACTGTGCCACCGTGCCGCTAAGGAAGATGAACTCAGGGCATGGATTAGAACATGGGACTGGGAGATTATAGTTATTACAGAAACACAGCTGAGGGAGGGGCAGGACTGGCAGCTCATTGTTTCAAGGTAGAGAGACCACAGGAAGCATTGAATATGAGGCAAGAGAGGAAGCGTGGTGATGTGTTTTGATTGCATGACTCATCCCAGCAGTACTTACAGGGGATATTTCTGTGGGATCACCCAGTGAAGCTATGTTAGTGGAACTGAGAAATAAGAATGGGTCATCACTTCGATTTGATTGTCCTACTAATCCCTAATAACAAGTGCCAGACTGAGGAACAAATATGTCGGGAGATCTCAAATGTCAATCATAATAATAGGCCTGTTATGGTTGGGGTTTTTAAACTTTCCAAACCTAGACTGGGACTGCCAGTGTTCAGTGTTTGCAAGGGAGGAATTTGGTAATTGTGTTCCAGAAAACTCCTAATCAATATGTAAATGGCCTGAAAAGAGAAAGGGGCAAAACCTGACCTCCCCTTGGGAATCAAGGTAGGGAAAGCATTTTGCCAAAGTGACTCAAGTCTATTAGTTTGAAAATAGTGATGGAAAAGGACAGGGCTGGTCCAAAGGCTCAAGTTATAAAATGGGGCCAGACTAATCTTGATAATATTAGCCAGGAACTCTCAAAAGATGATTGGGGAGTCTATTTGCAGGGAAAGGGAAGTCTGGCAAGTGAGAATATTTTAAAACTGAGATAAATTGAGCGATCACCACCAGCATGTTCCTGTTTGTGTGCAGGCCAATGCTGACAGCATTAGGAAACACTGGCTGTCTATTGAGGGTCTGGTCCAGGAAAAGGGGGCACAAGTCAGGTATAGCCAGCTGGATCAAGGGAATCCCTGAGGATCACATGGGCTGTAGGAATACACTTTGAGTAGAAATCAGGAATGCAGAAAGGTTACATGAAATAGCCTCAGCAGAGAATGATAAGGAGAATCCAAAAGTGATTGTATAAATATATTAAGAGTAAAAGAGTAACTCGAGACAAAATAGTGTCCCTTAAAGATCAATGAGACCATTGGTGTGTGGAACCGCAGGATATGGCTAAGACCTTAAACACATTTTTTACTCCAGAACTTATTGTGGACAAAGACTGGGGAACTCAGGGAACAAGAGTAATACGTTAGACCACATTTGGAGTTCTCTGCAATTCCAGTATCCCCATTATAGGAAGGATGTTGTGAAAGTTGAAAGTGTTCAGAAAAGATTAACAAGATGTTGCCAGGATTGTTGCTGAATAAGCTGGGGTTATTTTCCCTGGAGCATCGGAGACTGAGTGGTGACCTGACAGAGGTTTATATAAACATGAGGGGTATGGATTGGGTAAACAGTCAAGGTCTTTTCCCAAGGGTTGGAGAGTCTAAATCTAGAGGGCATAGGTTTACGGTTGAAGGGGAAAAGTTTAAACGGCACTGAAGGGACAGCTTTTTTATGCACACGGTGATGTATGTATGGAATGAGCTGAGAGAGAAAGTAGCAGATACTGATATTATGACAACATTCAAAAGGTATCTGGATGGGTATATGAATAATAAGGGTTTGGAGGTACATGGGCCAAATGCTGGTAAATGGGATGGATTTATTTAGATCTTCTGGTCAGCATAGATGTGTTGGACCGAAGGGTCTGTTTCCATGCTGCCCATCTCTAAAAAGAGTGCATGTTATAGAAGAGGTGGTGCTGGAGATTTTACAACACAAAGGAACGGAAAGCCCCAGGACCTGATTAAGTGTATCACAGGACATTGTGCGACGCGAGGGAAGAAATTGTGGAGCCGCGAGCAAAGATATTTGTACCATTGACAGCCATGTGTGATGTGCTGGAAAGACTGGAGGGTGGCATAATGGGCAGTGAAGGAGGTTTTTTGAGATTACAAAGGGATCTTGATGAAATGGGTGAATGGGCTGAAAAACTGTAGATGGTATTCAACCTGAATAAATGCGAGGTAGTGCACTTGGTAAAACAAACAAGGGTAGAGCTTATACAATTAATGTTCGGGTCTCGGTTAGTGTTTTAGAGCAGAGGGACCTCCGGGTTCAGGTACATAAATCTTGAAGCTTGCATCACAGGATGGATAAGACACTGCTTGGCATGCCTGACTATTGTTCAGTCCATTGAGTGGAGGATTTGGGACGTCATGTTGAAATTGTGCAGACATTTCTGAGGCCTTTTCTGCACTACTCCGTCGAGTTCTGATCGCCCAGTTATAGGGAGGATATTATTAAGCTGCAAGGTGTTCAGCAGAGATTTACCAGGACATTGTTGGATATGGAAGGCTTGAGTTCTGAAAAATGGCTGGATAGGCTGAGTCTTTTTTCACTCGAGCCTGGAGTTTGAGATGTGACGTTATAAAAGTTTATTTTAAAAAATGAGATATAGATCGATTTAATGGTAGTTGCCTTTTCCGTAGGATGGGGGAGTCTCAAGAGGAGGGACCACATTTTTAAGGTTAGAAGAGAGAGATGTTCAAAAAAAAAAGACATGGGGGCAAATTGTTACCCAGAGAGTGTTTTGATTGTGGAATGAACTTCCTGAGGAAGGGGTGGATGTGGGTACAATTACAACGTTTAAAAGACAGAGGTACTAAACGAATATTTTGCATCAGATTTTACTGTGGAAAAGGACATGGAAGATATAGAATGTAGGGAAATAGATGGTGACACCTTGCAAAATGTCCATATTACAGAGGAGCAAGTGCTGGATGTCTTGAAATGCATAAAGGTGGATAAATTCCCAGGACCTGATCAGGTGTACACTCGAACTCTGTGGGAAGCTAGAGAAGTGATTACTGGGCCTTTTGTTGAGATATGTGTATCGTCGATAGTCACAGGTGAGGTGCCGGAAGACTGGAGGTCGGCTAACGTGGTGCCACTGTTTAAGAAGAGTGGTAAGGACAAGCCAGGGAATTATAGACCAGTGAGCCTGACGTCAGTGGTGGGCAAGTTATTGGAGGGAATCCTGAGGGACAGGATGTACATGTATTTGGAAAAGCAAGGACTGATTAGAGATAGAGATTTGTGCATGGTAAATCATGTCTCACAAACTTGATTGAGTTTTTTGAAGAAGTATCAAAGAGGATTGAACAGGGCTGAGCGGTAGATGTGATCTATATGGACTTCAGTAAGGCATTCGACAAGGTTCCCCATGGGAGACTGATTAGCAAGATTCTATCTCATGGAATACAGGGAGAACTAGCTATTTGGATACAGAACTGGCTCAAAGGTAGAAGACAGAGGGTGGTGGTGGAGGTTTGCTTATCAGACTGGAGGTCTGTGACCAGTGGAGTGCCACAAGGATTGGGCCTAAGAATGGTGAATAGCCAAGGGTAAGGGAGTCCAAAACTCGAGAGTACAAACGGGACGTGAGAGAGCAAAGATTTAAAGAGGGAGCTGAGGGGCAACATTATCCACAGAGGATGGCGCACAGACAGAACAGACTGCCAGGGGAACATGGAAGAAACAAGAACAATGACAACATGGAAAAGACATTTGGGCAGGTACATGGAGAGGAGAAGGTTTGAAGAGCTAAGGGACAAACGCAGGCAAATGAGACTCATTCATTATAGGAAACATGGAGAGCATTGAGGAGTTGTACCACAGGTTCTGTTTCCGTGCTGTATCACTCTGTATCCAGTTAAAGAGGATTACAGTACCGAAATAAAGCATGTTGTAGACACTGAAGCAAGTTACAGCGATAGGGATGGTCGTCTGGAATGCAGTACATTTCAAATATGTGGAGGACAGTCGGGAAGGGAAGTAGTTACAGGGACAGGAACTATTATAGGAGTTAAAAATTACTGAAGACGCTGGTGCACAAGCCATGCCATAGGCACAGAAATGCAGAGTAGTGAGTCTTAACCCAGTGATGGAGGGAGAACACAGAATAGAAAGATCCCAGGCAGCATTCCCAAACTCTCGTCTGAGGCCTACTCTCCCCTCTGTTGTCCTGATTCTCACTAAGACAGCACAGGCCTGGATTGATAACTATGAACTCCCCATGCTGTTTCAGTGCAACGTAAATTAAAATAGAGGTGGTGATTGAGTCTGGGGTGTGTCTGTATTGTATTGTGCTTCCCCCTCCAGCACTATATCTATGTCATGTCCTGTTAGCGATGTTTGGAGCCCTCTCATTGCTCCCTGCTCTGTGCACTCTGAGTGATCTTACCTCACTGGAGGATTTATTGAAGACTCCACATCTCCCTGCCCTTTGTCTCTCTGGCTGACCAATCATCTTCAATGAGGTGTTGGACGAGACCCCCAGAAATTGGGAGGTCTATTGAGTCAGGAACTTTCTAAATACCTACAGGAGACAGAGAAATAGACAGAATAGAAAATTAGACTGATGCAGTGAGGGTTACACAAGGAGAATGGAAATGAGCCCCACAGATATCTGGAAAATCCCAAACTCCATCCCTGGCCTGTGCTGTTGCGTCTCTCTGGAGTGGAGAATTCTGTAGGCTCAGGATCTGGCATAACTTGAAGAGCGGGAGGCGCTGACAGAGGCAGCAATTAGACCCACACAGTGAGGGATACCACATGGAGAGAGACTGAGTGATATCACCAGAGTGCTGCAAGACTTCAGGATCACACAGTCATGTTGGAAGAATGGGTTTAGCCTCATATTGCTCTGGTATCAGTACTCAGGGATGAGCAACCAGTAAGCAAAACGAAGTGATGGGGAGGTCTTGCTAAAACGATGCAAGGTACAAGTCAGACCACACCTAGATGATAATGTGTGCCCTAAGGAAAGACATTCTTGTATTGGAGGCAGGCAGGGAAGGTTCACTCGGCTGATCCTGGAGATGGCGGGATATTCCAATGAGAAGAGGTGGAGTAGATTGCCCTTGAACCTATTGGGTTTTGAAGAATGGGAGAGAAATTGAATGAAACATCCAGGATTCGGAGGGTCTTTGACAGGTTAGATGTCGTTAAATTAGAAAATCGAACAGTACAGCAGAGTAATAGGCCCTTCGGCCCACCATGGCTGTGCTGACCATGATGCTATTCGAAACTAATCCCATCTGCCTGCACATGGGCGATATCCCTCTATGCTCTGCCTGTTGATGTTTCTGTCTAAATGCCCTTCAAATGTTTGCTCTCGTTGCTACCTCTCCCACCTCCTGAGCAGCTTCTACCCTCTCGGTAAAGACAATTGGCCTCATTCATCTCATTTAAAACTTCTCACTCTCACCTTAAACAGATGCGCCTTAGTATTTGACATTTCTACATTGGAAGGAGGATTCCAACTATCCACACTATTCACGCCTCTCCTAATGCTGTATACCAGTATCTGGTCACCCCTCAGCCTCCGATACTCACGCAAAACAATCCAACTGCATCCAACCTCCTTACAGTAAACACATTCACATCCAGGCCATATTCTGCCAACCCTCTGTTGCAACCTCCCCAAAACCTCCACATCTTTCCTGTGGTGTGTCGATGAAAACGACACGCAACCTTCCAAACATGGCCAAATGAAGTCTCATTCAGTCACAACATGACATGCAAACATCTGTAGTCAATACTGTGCCCAATAAAGGTAAGCATACCATACTCTCCCTCTACCACCACATCCTGTTGTGTTGTTATTTTTAGGGTGCTATGGATTTGCTTCCAATGTCTGTCTATCAATGTTTCCAACTAGTCAATTAGTGTACTTCTCTCTTCCTAAATGCATCACTTCACACCTGTCCCGATGAAATTCAATTTGCCACATCTCTGCCCAACGTTCCAGCTGATCTACATACGGCTGCAACCTTGAACACTCTTCCTCACTGTCCACAATTCCCCTAACTATCCCTAATCATTACATGCCTTTCCAAATGTCGTCTGCAAAATTACCACTCAAACTGCTGACCTTTCCATCTGAATCACAGATATAAATTACACACAGACATCGCAGCACTGATCCTTGTGAAACACCATTGGCCACAGATGTCCAATCAAAATTCACCACTCCACATGCCTCTGTCTACTATCACCAAGAAAATATTGTATCCAACTTACCAACGAGCATGGATTGTGATTTGATCGTCCAGATCCCCCTTGCTATTTGGAAGCTGTCCATTCAAAATGACTATATTTTGATTCCCAGATTAAATTGGCTGTCTCACTAATGCACTGACTGTGTCCTTTCTTCACAACAAAACGGGACCTTGTTTGGTTTTTTGCTGATCCTGCCTAAATCCCTACAATCCCTCAATAATCACATTGCTGTTATGATCATTCTGCAGCCACCCCTCCACAATAACAGTTCGATCATATCTGTTCTCTTCAGTTAATGCTGTCATTCCATCTGCCTTGTTGCAAATGCATGGTGCGTGTCACCGAGAGAGGGCCTTTGAGGGATGGATAGAGGTCACAGAGTGGGAGAGATGTTTGGGGACGTGACAATGTTGCAGGGTTAAACATAGTTACAGTTGCTACAGAATGTTCACAGGAGAAAACCTTTAGAGAGATAAAGCGTCTTTGATTAGACTTCAGAGAGAGGGACGTGTGTAGGGTTGTGGATCGTTACATGGACTTTGTTGATCAGGGTGTAGAAACATTCGCATGATTCCAGAACATCGTACATTTAACAACAGTTGTGGGATCTGGAGAATATCACAGCGATAGGGAGGATGGTATGGACTGGAGAATATTACAGGGAAAGGGAGACTGGTATGGACTGGAGAATGTTGCAACCACATTGACGATGATATACACTGGGGAATGTTGCAGGGAGAGAGAGGAAGTTGTAGAATGGATAAAGGTAGAAGGAGAGATGATTTTATGTTCTAGAAGGAGTGTCAGAGAGAGTGAGTGGTGTGCATGCTGCAAGATACGACAGGGATAGGGAAGCTTGTAGAGACTGGAGGAGAGAGTCATGGAGAGGCTTGTGAGAGACCAGGTTCACTTATGAAAATAGGATGTGTTACAGTGAGCAGAGCCTTTTGCAGATATAAACAAGGATACAATCTCACAGCGCCAGAGACCTGGGTTCAATTCCCGACTCAGGCGACTGACTGTGTGAAGGTTGCACGTTCTCCCCGTGTCTGCGTGGGTTTCCTCCGGGTGCTCCGGTTTCCTCCCACTGTCCAAAGATGTGCAGGTCAGGTGAATTGGCCATGCTAAATTGCCCGTAGTGTTAGATAAGGGGTAAATGTAGGGGTATGGGTGGGTTGCGCTTCGGCGGGCGGTGTGGACTTGTTGGGCCGAAGGGCCTGCTTCCACACTGTAAGAAATCTAATCTAATCTAATCAATGGCCACAAAGCAGTCACACCTATACATAGGTATATAGGAACTGAAGGAATTGAAGAGATTACACAGACTGGTATGCAGTGGAGGAGATTAACCTGATAGGGATGGCTTTAGAGACTCAACAACGTTAGGAAATAATGGGGGGTGCAATGGTGAGAGCAGGTTTCAACAATTCGGAATATATAGACCATAAGTAGCTTTGACAGATAATGATGGTTGTCAGGTCTGGTGGGGGCTGCACAGTAAAGTGAATTGTAATGGCTGGAAACATTTACACAGATGGGGAGAGTATTAGTGATCGGCAGAATTCACAAAAACGGGTCTGCAGGACACGACAGAAATCTGAAGAGTTGTATCAACTTGATCGTGTACACAGGCAGGAAAGCTTGTGGGGGTTGGAGCAACTCAACATGATAGGGAGGGGCATGGAGACTGGAGATGTTGCAGAAAGATTACTATGTCTACATAACTCTACATAAGTCTGTCCTGGTTCCTTCTTTATATTTTTGAACCGCTGTCGATACGCTTAGACCATAAGACCAATGAGTGGAAGTAAGGCCATTCGGCCCATCGAGTCCACTCCGAATTCAATCATGGCTGATGGGCATTTCAAATCCACTTGCCCTCATTCTCCCCGTAGCCCTTAATTCCTTGTGACATCAAGAATTTATCAATCTCTGCCTTGATGACATTTAGCGTCCCAGCCTCCACTGCACTCTGCGGTAATGAATTCCATAGTCCCACCACTCTCTGGCTGAAGAAAAATCTCCGCGTTTCTGTTCTGAATTTACCCCCTCTAATTCTAAGGCTGTGTCCACGGGTCCTAGTCTCCTCGACTAACGGAAACAATTTCCTAGCGTCCACCCTTTCCAAGCCATGTATTATCTTGTAAGTTTCTATTAGATCTCCCCTTAATCTTCTAAACTCCAATGAATACAATCCCAGGATCCTCAGCTGCTCCTCATATGTTAGACCTACCGTTCCAGGGATCATCCGTGTGAATCTCCTCTGGACACGCTCCAGTGCCAGTATGTCCTTCCTGAGGTGTGGGGACCAAAACTGGACACACTACTCCAAATGGGGCCTAACCAGAGCTTTATAAAGTAGCACATCGGTGCTTTTATATTCCAACCCTCTTGAGATAAATGACAACATTGCATTCGCTTTCTTAATCACGGACTCAACCTACATGTTTACCTTTAGAGAATCCTCGACCAGCACTCCCAGATCCCTTTGTTCTTTGGCTTTATGAATTTTCTCACCGTTTATAAAGTAGTCCATGCTTGTATTCTTTTTTCCAAAGTGCAAGACCTCGTATTTGCTCACATTGAATTCCATCAGCCATTTCCTGGACCACTCTTCCAAACCGTCTAGATCCTTCTGCAGCCTCCCCACTTCCTCAGTACTACCTGCCTGTCCACCTAACTTTGTATCATGTGCAAACTTTGCTAGAATGTCCCCAGTCCCTTCATCCAGATCATTAATATATAATGTGAACAGCTGTGGCCCCAACACTGGCTGTCATTCCGAAAAAGAACTTTTTATCCCAACTCTCTGCCTTCTGTCAGACAGCAATCCTCAATCCATACCAGTAGCTCACCTCGAATACCATAGGCCCTCACCTTACTCAGCAGCCTCCCGTGTGGCACCTTATCAAAGGCCTTTTGGAAGTCTAGATAGACCACATCCACTGGGTTTTCCTGGTCTAACCTACTTGGCACCTCTTTAAAGAACTCCAACAGGTTTGTCAGGCACGACCTCCCCTTACTAAATCCATGTTGACTTGTTCTAATCAGACCTTGCTCTTCCAAGAATTTAAAAACCTTATTCTTAATGATGGATTCTAGAATTTTACCAACAACCGAGGTTAGGCTAATTGGCCTATAATTTTCCATCTTTTGTCTTGATCCTTTCTTGAACAAGGGGGTTACAACAGTGATCTTCCAATCACCTGGGACTTTCCCTGACTCCAGTGACTTTTGAAAGATCTCAACCAACGCCTCCGCTATTTCCTCAGCCACTTCCCTCAGAACTCTAGGATGTAGCCCATCGGGGCCAGGAGATTTATCAATTTTAAGACCTTTTAGCTTTTCTCGCACTTTCTCTTTTGTAATGGCACTAATAGTACTTCTGGTACTAATCCACAAGCACTTAAAATAGCCTGTTTGACATGCGCATAATCTCCTGACCACTCATGAAACAGCACTGCAAATACCTCACTGGCTCTGCCTAACAGTTTAGACTGAACTAGCTTTACCCACAAGACCTCAGGCCACTCCATCTGTCTCTCCAATTTTTCAAATGAAGTACAGAGCTCCTTGAAAGTAGAGTCACAGGTAGATAGGATAGCAAAGGCGGCACTTGGTATGCATTCCTTTATTATTCAGAGTATTGAGCACAGAAGTCGGGAGATCATGTTGCGGCTGTCCAGGACATTGGTTAGGCCAACTTTGGAATACCGTGTGTAATTCTGGTCTCCTTCCTATCGGAAGGATGTTATGAAACTTGAAAGGATTCAGAAAAGATTTACAAGGATGTTGCCAGGGTTGGAGGATTTGAGCTATAGGGAGAGGCTGAACAGACTGGGGCTGTTTTTCCTGGATTTTCAGAGGCTGAGGGGTGACCTTATAGAGGTTTACAAAATTATGAGGGGCATGGATAGGATAAATAAGCAAAGTCTTTTCACTGAATTTGGGGAGTCCAGAACTAGAAGGCATAGGTTTAGGGTGAGAGGGGAAAGATATAAAAGAGACCTAAGGGGCAACGTTTTCACACAGAGGGTGGTACATGTTTGGAATGAGCTGCCAGAGGAAGTGGTGGAGACTAGCACAATTCAACATTTAAAAGGCATCTGGAAAGGTACATGAATAGGAAGTGTTTGGAGGGATATGGGTCGGGTGCTAGTTGGTGCGACTGGACTGCCATGGACGTGTTGAACCGAAGGGTTTGTTTCCATGCTGTACACCTCTATGATTCTCTGACGCTAATTGCCAAAGTTTCAAATCACTGCAGGCAGTCAGACACCGAGATAGAATTGTAAGGTCTTTTGGAGGTCCCACAGTTCGGGAGGATTGCATGGACTTGATGATGTTGTACATGGAAGTAGGGTTGTCAGGACTGAAGCTGGGAACAGAGATAGAGAGAAGTGCAGGGGATTAGAGAGATATGGAGGCTAGTGGTCTCTGGTGGAAGTTCCAGGTAGAGGGATGCTTTTTGGAACTGTTGGACCTTGAAGAGATAGGTAGATTTGGAGGGGCTGGAGGGGTTTACAGAGGCATGGAGAAATGTAGTGACTGGAGCATACGGAGATGGTGAGGGCTGGAGGAGATGGAATAAGTTGGATGGACTGTAGAAACTTGGAGGGGTTCATGCAGACAAGGAGGATTGTAGCAGAGTGAGGAGTTTAAAGAGGTAGTGAGGGTGGAGCATTCTCAATAATGATTGGTTTGGAGCACTGTCCAGACTGGGGGAGGTTTCAGAATGATGAAGGGGTCGAGCAAAAGGAAGTGGTCGTAAAAATTATAGGAACATATACCTGTCACTTCGGTGCTGTGCCACTGCGGGTCATCAGGAGGACAGTTGTCCTCAATAAAATGTACAGATCCTCAGGGGAATGGACAGGGTGGATGCTGAAAGGATGCCCACTTCCCCTTATGGGAGAGAGACAAACAAGCAGACTCTGTTTGACAAAGGTGGAGAAGGGGGAGTTGTCTTTTTCTTCCAATGGCCCAAACCTCCTTCAGGTTTGTTCCCACACAGCTCAAAGGAATGCAGTGCGATAACAAAGAGCAAGGTCATTTGGGACTGCAGGAGATACGAGACCAAGGCCAGCTTGGAGGGACTGGAGGCAGTGAGACAGAAGGGAGATGTTCAACAGCTGGAAGGGTTTCGAGGGAGTGACACTGTCAGGACTGGGAAACATGACACGCTCACTCATGAGAGGGAGATGACGATATGGCACAAGGTCAAACACAGCAGGAAGATCCCAAGCTCCATACCTGTCATTTATTTATGGAGTTGCTCTCACCCAGTCTGTTGAAACTTTATTGCTGGAACAGCACAGCAGGTCAGGCAGCATCCAGGGAACAGGAGATTCGACGTTTCGGGCACAGGCCCTTCTTCAGGAATGAGCAGAGAGTGTTCAGCAGGAGAAGATAAAAGGTAGGGAGGAGGGACTTGGAGGAGGGGCGTTGGAAATGTGATAGGTGGAAAGAGGTCAAGGTGAGAGTGATAGGTCGGAGTAGGATGGAGGCGGAGAGGTCAAGAAGAAGACTGCAGGTCAGGAAGGCGGTGCCGGGCTGGAGGGATTCGGCTGAGACAAGGTGGGGGGAGGGGGGGATGAAGAAACTGGTGAAGTCCAAGTTCATCCCCTGTGGTTGGAGGGTTCCCAGTCGGAAGATAAGACGCTCCTCCTCCGACCGTCGCGTTGTTGTGGTTTGGCGGTGGATGAGTCCAATGACCTGCATATCCTCGGTGGAGTGGGAGGGGGAGTTGAAATGCTGTGCTACAGGGTGGTTGGGTTGGTTCGTCCGGGTGGCCCAGAGGTGCTCTCTGAATCGCTCCGCAAGTAGACGGCCTGTCTCCCCAATATAGAGGAGGCCACACCGGCTGCAGCAGATGCAGTAGATGATGTGGGTGGAGGTGCAGGTGAATCTGTGGCGGATATGGAAGTTTCCTTTGGGGCCTTGGAGAGAAGTGAGGGGGGAGGTGTGGGCGCAAGTGTTGCACCTCCTGCGGTTGCAAGGGAAGGTGCCGGGAGTGGAGGTTGGGTCGGTGGGGGGTGTGGATCTGACAAGGGAGTGGTCTCTACGGAAAGCTGATAGGGGAGGGGAAGGAAATGTGCCAAGCCCCACAAACAGAGTCAAGATTAGAGTGGTGCTGGAAAAGCACAGGTCAGGCAGCATCTGAGGAGCGGGAAAATTGACATTGGGCAAAACGTCGATTTTCCCGCTCCTCAGATGCTGCCTGACCTGCTGTGCTTTTCCAGCACCACTTATTCGAGACTATGATCTCCAGCATCTGCAATTCTCACTTTTGCAACATACAAACAGCATGAGGTTTCCCAGCTGCTGGTGCTCAGGGCCCAGTGCACTCATCCCTGAACCTGTCAGTGAGGTATTTACACAGTTATACATTCTCCAGAAACACTGTGTCCTAGCCGACATAAATGGTAAATTGACACTCAACCAAGCAAAGATTATCTGCACTCAGATTCCCTGGTGATACAACCCTCTGAGTGATTGTCTGCAGAGAACTACAGAATCCACGAATCCCCATTGCATGGGTCAGGGTCAATGACAAAAGTTGCATTCTTTTAAAAATCACAACTCCTCAATTCCTGCATTTCACATAACTGCCATTTAAAAATATTAAAATAAAGAACATTCTAAATGAAGGCTTTGATTAAATGAGCTGTGGTCAGTCATGTAGATCTGGAGGTTACCACAATGTACAGACAGTGCTTTCTATCAGGTCAGTGTCAGGCACACAGACAGAATGAGCAAATAGATTCACATCTGAATTCACATCTCCCATCCTGGCAATCTGAAGCTGTGCTCACCCATTCTGGTATAGATCTCTAGAAAAAGGACATCAGAGCCAGAAAACTGGAGGTTGGCTATCGTGTTGCTACTATTTTAGGAAGGCAGTAAAGAAAAGCCGGGAAACTATAGGCTGTTGAGCCTGACATCAGTGGGCAAGTTGTTGGGGGAATCGTAAGGGACAGGATGCACATGTATTTGGAAAGGCAAGGACTGATTAGGGACAGTCAACATTACTTTGTGAATGAGAAATCATGTCTCACAAACTTGATTGAGATTTTTGAAGAAGTAACATAGAGGATTGATGAGGGCAGAGCGGTGGATGTGATCTATATGGACTTCAGACAGGCGTTCAACAAGGTTCCCCATGGGAGACTGGTTAGCAAGGTTAGATCTCATGGAATATAGGGAGAACTAGCCAATTAGTACAAAACTGGCTCAAAGGTAGAAGACAGAGGGTGGTGGTGGAGGGTTGGTTTTCAAACTGGAGGCCTGCGAACAGTGGATGCCACAAGGATCGGTCCTGGGTCCAATACTTGGTATTGTTTACATAAATGATTTGGATGTGAGCATGAGAGGTATAGTTTGTAAGTGTCCAGTTGGCAACAAAATTGGAGGTGTAGTCATCAGCAAAAGAGGTTACTTCCGATTACAACAGGATCTGGACCAGATGAGCCAATGGCCTGAGAAGTAGCAGATGGAGATTAATTCAGATAAATGCGAGGTGCTGTATTTTGCAAAAGCAAATCTTTGCTGGACTTATACACTTAATGGTAAGGTCTGACAAAGTGTTGCTGAATATAGTAAAAATTGGAGTGCAGGTTCATAGCTCCTTGAAAGCAGAGTCACAGGTAGGTAGGATAGTGAAGAATGCATTTGGTATGCTTTCTTTTATTGGTCAGAGTATTGAGTACAGGAGTTGGGAGGTCATGTTGTGGCTGTACAGGACATTGGTTAGGTCACTTTTGGAATATTGTGTGCAATTTTGGTGACCTTCCTATCGGAAGGATGTTGTGAAACTTGAAAGGGTTCAGAATATATTTACAAGGATGTTGCCAGGATTGGAGGGGTTGAGCTAGAGGGAGAGGCTGAATACGCTGGGGCTGTTTTTCCCTGGAGTGTCGGAGGCTGAGGGGTGACCTTATTGTGGTTAATAAAATCATGAGGGGCATGGAGAGGGTAAAGAGACAAAGTCTTTATCCTTTGGTGTGGTAGTCCAGAACTGGAGGGCATAGGTTTATGTTTAGAGGGGAAAGATATAAAAAAGACTTAAGGAGCATTTTTCCCCCACAGAGGGTGCTACGTGTATGGAATGAGCTGTCAGAGGAAGTGGTGGAGGCTGAAACAAAGGCATCTGATGGGTATATGAATAGGAAGGGTTTGCAAGAATATGGGCCAGGTGCTGGTAGGTGGGACTAGATTGGGTTGGAATATCTGGTCGGCATGGACGGGTTGGACCGAAGGGTCTGTTTCCATGCTGTACATCTCTATGACTCGAAGAGGGGCTGAATGGTCCAATCAAAAATGATCTGTGGTTCAAATCATAAGATCCTTCAGTTTCTGTAATCCATTCTTGGTTCCATCTCTATGAATCCCACTCCCTCTACACTCCTACAGGACCCACGTCCCTTCCCATGTTTGTACCATCCTCCAGGTTCTGTAGCCCTTCCTACCTCTGTAACATGGCCCGGACTCGACAACTCTTCCTTCCTCTGCAGTGTTCCTCAGAAGGGCATTTACAGAGTTAGGGAGGGATATTGGGACTGGAAGATTTTGCAGGCATTAGGAATATAGGGACTTGAGGAGCTTTCACAGTTTATGAGTGTTGCAGGGACTGGAGGAAGTTACAAAGATAGGGATGGTTTCACATTGGAGGATTCTGAAGGAAAAAAAAAGTTTACATGGTTAAAGGCAGGATACTTAGCAGTGTGCACGAACAGAGGGTTCTTGTGTCCCTGAAGTTACCACCCAAGTTGAGAGGGTATTAAGAAGGCATATGGTGCGTTGGCTTTCATTAGTGGGGGATTGAGTTTAAGAGATCCAGGATTTTGCTGCAGATCTATAGAGCCCCAGTTACACCACACTTGGAATACTGTGAACAGTTCTGTTCACCTCATTATCGGAAGGATGTAGAAGCTTTAAAGACAGTGCAGAGGATACTTAGCAAGATGCTGTCTGCACTGGAGGGCATGCCAATTGAAGTTAGGTTGTGGGAGCTAGGGCTTTTCTGATTGGAGTGAAGAAGGAAGAATGGTGACATGATAGAGGTGTACAAGGCAATGAGATGCATCGATCGCGTGGATAACCAGAGACAACTTCCCATTGCAAAATGGCTAGCACAAGGGGATTAGTTTTAAGGTAATTGGCGGAAGATTTAGCTTAGATATCAGAGGTACGTTATTTACACAGAGTGTGATGGGTGCGTGGAATGGACTGCCAGCCGTGGTAGGAGATTCAGACACATTACGGACATCTAAGCAACTCTTGCATAGGCACAGCGATTATAGCAAAATGTAGGATATGTAGGTTTGTTTAGTCTTAAGAGTAGGATAAAAGGTCAGCACAATATCGAGGGCTGAAGGGCTTGTACTGGGCTGTCCTATTCTATGTTCTAAATAGCGAGGGTTATGAAGGCAGGAAGAGGTTTCGGAAAGCTGAAGAGGATGGGGTCTGAATGAAGAGACTCAAAGAGGAGGCGTTGCTAAGGTTGTAAGAGGTAACAGAGACAGAGGGTTGTGGGGACTGGAGGTGGTTTCACAGGGAGGGAGGAGCACAGAGCCACAGCAGGTTACAGAAATGTGGAAAGCTGTAGGGCCTACAGGGGTTTCATGGTGCGAGGGAGGTTGGGAGGGATGGATCAGTTTGGTAAGGATGTTGGTAGATTGGGGTGTTTTACACAGACAGGAATGTTTCAGGTGAATGGAGCTGAGTACAGAGATAAAGTGGGTAGTACTGATTGGAAAAACAAACAGACATATGGAGGGTAGTCGTGACTGAAGATGTTTATAGATACAGGAAGGCTTAGGTTCTCCAGGTTATTTAGATATGGAGGGTGTGGATTCATACAGATTTTCCAAGTGATAAAGACAGCAATTTTGGTTGGAGACAGTTTCACAGATTAGGGAGCATTAGTAACCTCCTCCAGTTTGGTCAGAGTGGGAAGGTTGTAGGGGAGGGTGATGTTTACACATGTAAGAGCTGGAGAAGGTTATGGAAATGAGTAGATGGATGGAGACACTGGAGGACCTTACATTGACAGGGTGGGTGCTGGCAATGGGAAGATATCACATAGATAGTGGGTCTTGTAGGAACTGGATTGGAAGAGTCACAGGCATTGGAATGACTTCTGCAGATTGGGAGTGTTACAGGGACTGAGAGGATTGTAGGGTCTCCACAGATTGAGCGTGTCTTTAAGAATAGAAGAGTTTATGTAGATACGGAAATCTTAAACCCAATGCATGCAGTCTTCATTTCAAGACCAGAGCCTTATTATCCCACATCAGCCTACGATCCCTAACCCTGCCAGCTTTTCCCTTTATCCCAATGGGGCATTCGGGTCCTGGATTTTTGATATCACACTTTGAAAAGCCTCCCATTTGCCAGTTGTTCCTTTTCCTTCACCCAATCGATTAGAATCATAATATGGAGGTGCCGGTGTCGGACTGCGGATGTACAAAGTTAAAAATCACCCAACAGTCAATTCCTGTCCAACCGGTTTATTTGAAAGCACTAGCTTTCAGAGCACTGCTTCTCCATCAGGTGGTTGTGGAGCACAATCCTAAGGTACAGAATTTATAGCAACAGGATGGCAGTGTCATGGAGTATAATATCAAACAAATTTAGTTTAAGCCTTTCATCTTTACAGTGATGACCAGCGCTTCCAAAGCGAGTTGTATTATAACTGGGCATTGTGCAATTTTAAATTCATGGCATTGACGCCGGCCAGATCCTGCAGAATGGCCCCAAACCTGGGCCTGTTCCAGTTTTCCTCTTCAATCTGTGGACCTGCTGATCTTTTTCCATAACTATGTTAAAACGAAGACAGTTGTGGGCACTGGACCCAAAGTGCTCTCTGAATGACACTTCAGTCACTTGCCCGACCTCGTTTTCTGAGGGGAGGTCCAGTGTTGCACCTGCCTGAGGAGAGTAGGGCCCTCTGCATATTGATTTAGGAACCTTCCTTGGACACATTTGAAAAATTGCCCTCCGTCCAGTTCTTTTTATACTCTAGGTGGCCCAGTCAATACAGGGAATATTAAAATCTCCAGCCTGCACTCCTCTATTATTCCTATCGTTATGTGCAATCTCTCTACACATCTGCTTCTCTGGTATCTGTTGGGTCTACAACAGTCTACAATACAGTCCCAACAAAGTGACCACCCCCCTTCTTCTTTCTAACTTCTAACCATGTGGAATTTTAAATGAATATATGTTTTAAAAATTGGAATTAACAATCCATAAATAAGTATTGATAAAAATCCAAACACTTGACCTTCAGAGAAAGACAACAGTTCACTCTCACGTGGTCTGCAGGACATCCCCACAGCAAAGTGTTTGCCTCTCAATTACCCTGTGAAATGGGCGAGCCAGCTGCTTAGCTCAAGGGCAGCAAGGGATGGGCAAGAAAGGCTGGTCAGCCAGAGACACCCACATCCCATACCTGATTTATAAAAAAATCCATTCAGATTGGTCCCAGCACAGTTCCAGTGGAACAATGTACTGGCCAATCATGTTGGTAGATTTATGGACAGGGCTTTAAACTGACAGAGAGGATGCAGGGACAGGCTTCAGGTGAAAGGAACTTTACAAATCCAAAGAGAAAACATGAAGCATCAGAGCAGCACGGGGAATGTGACCGAAGACAACAGAAAGGAACAGGATGGGACAAAGTTTAACTAAAACTGTAGATCAGCAAATCCATTTGTGACAGGAAATTGTGGGAACGAGTAAATTATGTTTTTTATTAATGGACAAAGTTTCTGCAACAAGGTAGATGGATTTGTGACACAGAGATAAAAGGGATTTAGTCACCAGAGAGATGTGGTTACAGGGCGAACAAAAGGTGGAACATAAATATTCAATGGTTCACAACCTTGTGCAAACTCAGGCAAAATGGGTAACGCTAACAATAATGGGTAAGAAAGGCATTACAGAGAAAGCATTTGGCATCAGATCATGAAGTAGAGTCAGTCTGAATGTAAATTCTGGCTACTACTTGCCAAGGACACAAGCAGCAGAACAGTTTTAGACCACCGAACAGCATTTCATGGTTCGTCACTGCAATAAATAGGAATTTATTGGAATTTTTAATAAAGGCATGGTGAACATTTAGTGAAACGTCAATATTCGCAAAGTCTGGGTCAATCACACTGACAACAGTGATATTGGAAGAGGAGTTCAGAGAATTAGTTTTCAGTGTTTCTTAGAATAACAAATTGTGCAACTGGCTCGGGACGTAACGGTCTCTGAGCGACTGTTGTGTGATAAAACATAGTGAATGAGTAATGTCACCTGGAGAGATCCTCTGGGAAATTGCGATAAAGTGTAGTTTAAAGAAATATAAAGTTTTAAAGTGAAACACAGAAAGAACAAGCGACAACTAGAAACAAAAATAGCCAATTACATGGGTTGGAGAGGAGAACTGACCAAGGTAAACAGGCTAAACAGACTGAAATATGTGCCTGTAAATGAACAGTGGAAAACATTTGAAGGAACAGTGTAAAACACTCAACAAAAGGACATTCCACTGAAACAGACAAAACCTCAGCAAGAAATCCCGGTCCCTCACTCAGGACAAAATGGATCATATTAGATTATGAGGCTGAGAAGATCACCACAAAGTACTTAAAATCCTGAAGTGAGAGAGAGTTTTAGAGTAAGTTTTAAAGGGATTGCAATGGGTCTGCTTGCAGGAGGAGGGCAATGGGAAGGGGAATCATTGTCAAAGTTTATTGACACGATACGAACATGGAGAGGTGAAGGTGCTGGAGGTGGTGAGAGTGTTACAGACAGTGGTCAGGGCCTGAACGGTGTTAAAAAGCCAGTACGGATTGCTGCAGCTGGAGGGGTTTATAGAGGTGGGGGGGAAATATGTATTTTTATTTATTCATTCATGGGATGTGGGTGTCACTGCCTGAACCAGCGTTCTTTGACCCCCATGCTCATTACCCAGAGATTGTTGGGGCCCTGGTGGATAAATATAATACTTTGCTGGACACAGGTGAAGTGCTGAATGACTGGAGGATCGCTAATGTGGTTCCTTTGTTCAAGAAGGGCAACAGGGGTCGGCCAGGTAATTACAGAGCAGATAGTCTGACAGCAGGGTGAGGGAAATTATTGGAAACAATTGTGAGGATGAATCAACACTTGCAAAGGTAAGGATCAACTCGGTTTAGTCATCACGGATTTGGCAGAGGAAGATACTGTCTGAGGAATTCAGTTCAGTTTTTTTGAAATGGTGCTTAAGTATATTGATGAAGGCTGTGCAGATGATGTGGTTTACACGGACTTGAATAAGTCCTTAAACAAGATCCAACATGGAAGGCTGGTCCAAAAGGACTGGGTTCCAAGGCAAGTTGGCAAATTGGATGCAAAATTGGTGGATAGAATACTTTCACCAGCGGGTGTACCACAGGGATCTGTGCAGGAACCATTGAACATTAATCACTAGGATGTGAAAGCAGAAGGTATCATTAGTCAGTTTGCGGATGACATGAAAGGTGAGGGTGTTGTTCACAGTGAGGAGGATGGTCTTTGTCTGCAGTCCGATGTCGATCGGATGATAACCTAAGCAGAGTTTAGTTCTGATTGAAGTGAGGTAATACTCTGTGGGAGGTACGATAAACGAAAAACAGACATAATGAATGGTAGGACCTTGCGGAGTACTGAGGAATACAGGGACCTTGGTGGACAAGTCCATAGATCCCTGAAGGTGTCAGCACAGGGAGACAGGGTGGGAAAGGCACCTCAACTGGGAGCGGGAGAGGGACCCATATCCTGGTGGGGTGAATTGCTAGAGCTGCTTGAGAGGATAGAACCAAGTCTGGCAGGGTGTTGGACCTTAAATAAACGTAGGCTGGTACACGAGTTAAAGACAGCAATTTCAGCAGACAAGGCAGGCAAGAACATAACAGGGAATGGGGGAAAACTGATGATTAAACTGCATTTATTTCAATGCAAGGGGCCAGACAGCTAAGGAAGATGAACTCAAGGCATGGATTGGAACATGCGACTGGGATATTATAGCTATTACAGAAACACAGCTGAGGGAGGGGCAGGACTGGCAGTTCATTGTTTCAAGATAAGAGATGCTACAGGAAGGGGAGGCAAGAGAGGACGTGTGGTGGTGGGTTTTGATTGCATGAATCATCACAGCAGTACTTAGAGAGGATATTCCTGTGGGATCGCCCAGTGAAGCTATGTTAGTGGAACTGAGAAATAAGAATGGGTCATCACTTTGATAAGATCGGACAGCTGACCCCGAATAATCTGTGGCGGACTGAGGAACAAATATGTCGGGACATCTTAAATATCAACCATAATAATAAGGCTGTTATAGTAGGGTTTGTGAACTTTCCAAACCTAGACTGGGACTGCCAGTGTTCAGCGTTTGCAAGGGAGGAATTTGGTAATTGTGTTCCAGAAAACTCCCAATCAATATGTAAATGGCCTGAAAAGAGAAAGGGGCAAAACCTGACCTCCACTTGGGAATTAAGGTAGGGAAAGGGACTGAGATGTGAGTGGGAAAGCATTTTCCCAAAAGTGACCACAATTCTAGTAGTTTGAAAATAGCGATGGAAAAGGACAGGCCTGGTCCACAAGTGCAAGTTATAAAATGGGGCCTGACCAATCTTGATCGTATTTGCCAGGAACTTTCAAAATGTGATTGGGGAAGGGAATTATTTACAGGAAAAGGGTAGTTTGGCAAGTGAGAATATTTTAAAAGTGAGATAAACTGATCGATCAGCGTCAGCATGTTCCTGTTTGTGTGCAGCTCAATGCTGACAGCATTCAGAAACACTGGCTGTCGACTGAGGGTCTGGTCAAGGAAAAGGGGCCACATGTTAGGTATAGCCAGCTGCATCAAGGGAATCCCTGAGGATATACAGGGGCTGTAGGAATACACTTTGAGTAGAAAACAGGAAAGGAGAAGGAAAGGGGAATCCAAAAGTGATTGTATAAGTATATTAAGAGTGCATAAGTAACTCAGGACAAAATAGTGTCCATTAAAGATCAATGAGGCCATCGATGTGTGGAACTGCAGGATATTTGCTAAGATCCTAAACAATTTTTTCACTCCAGAACTTACTGTGGAGAAAGACTGGGGAACTCAGGGAACAAGAGTAATACGTTAGACCACAATTGGAGTTCTCTGCAATTCCAGTCTCTCTGCTACAGGAAGGATGTTGCAAAACTTGAAAGGGCTCAGAAAAGATTAACAAGATATTGCCCGGGTTGTTGCTGAATAAGCTGGGGTTACTGTCACTGGAGAATCGGAGACTGAGGGATGACCTTACAGAGGTTTATATAAACATGAGCGGTATGGATAGGGTATGCATTCAAGGCCTTTTCCCAGAAGTTGGGGAGTCCAAAACGAGAGGGCATAAGTTTAAGGTTAGAGGTGAATGGTTTACAGAGGGACTGAAGGGACAGCTTCTTCACACACATGGTGATGTGTGTATGGAATGAGCTGAGAGAGAAAGTAATGGAGACTGATACAATTACAACATTTAAAAGGTATCTGGATGGGCATCTGAATAGTAAGGGTGGGCGGCATGGTGGCATAGTGGTTAGCACTGCTGCCTCAGCGCCAGAAATCCGGGTTCATTTCCCACCTCAGGCGACTGACGGTGTGAAGTTTGCACGTTCTCCCCGTGTCTGCGTGGGTTTCCTCCAGGTGCTCCAGTTTCCTCCCACAGTCCAAAGATGTGCAAGTCAGGTGAATTGGCCATGCTAAATTGCCCGTAGTGTTCGGTAAAGGGGTAAATGCACAGGAATGGGTGGGTTACGCTTCGGCAGGTCGGTGTGGACTTGTTGGGCCGAAGGGCCTGTTTCCACACTGTATGTAATCTAATCTAATCTGTAAGTAATCTAATCTAAAAGGGTGTAGACATATATGGGCCAAATGCTGGAAAAGGGAATGGATTTAATTAGATCTTCTGGTGAGCCTGGACTAGTTGGGACCGAAGGGTCTGTTTCTATGCTGTATAACTCTATGACTTGAAAACAGCGCATGTTATAAAAGAGGTGGTGCTGGAGGTTTTAAAACTCAAAGCTATGGCAAGTCCCAGAACCTGATTAAGTGTATCACAGGACACTGTGGGATGCTCGGGAAGAAATTGTGGAGCCCCTAGCAAAGGTATGTGTACTACTGACAGCCATGTGTGATGGGTTGGCAGGCTGGAGGGTGGCATCATGGACAGTGAAGGATGTTTTCTGAGATTACAAAGGGATCTTGATGAAGGGAGTGAATGGGCTGAAAAACTAGAGATGGAATTCAATCGGAGTAAATAGGAGGTAATGCATTTTGTAAAACAAACAAGAGTAGAGCTTATACAATTAATGTTAAGGCTTCGGTTAGTGTTTTAGAGCAGAGGGTCCTCTGGGTTCAGATACATAATTCTTGAAGGTTGCATTACAGGATGGATAAGACAGTGCTTTGCATGCCTGACTATTGCTCAGTCCATTGAGTGGAGGATTTGGGACGTCATGTTGAGATTGCACAGACATTTGTGAGGCCTGTTCTGCAATACTCTGTCCAGTTCTGGTCGCCCAGTTAACAGGGAGGATATTATTAAGCTGCAGGGCATTCAGAAGAGATTTACCAGGATATTGCTGGGTATGGAAGGCTTGAGTTCTGAAAAATGGCTGGACAGGCTGAGTCTTTTTTCACTGGAGCCTGGAGGTTGAGACATGATGCTAAAAAGGTTTATGGGGAAAAATGAGTTATATAGATCGATTTAATGGTAGTTGCCTTTTCCTCAGGATGGGGGAATCTCAAGAGGAGGGGACACATTTTTAAGGTTAGAGGAGAGAAATGTTCAAAAAAAAGATACAGGGCAATTTGCTACACAGAGGGTGGTTTGAGTGTGGAATGAACTTCCTGAGAAAGGGGTTGATGTGGGTACAATTACAACATTTAAAAGATATTTGGATAAACAGGTGAATAGAGAAGGGTTGGAGTGATATGGGCCAGCAACAGGCAGCTGGGAAGAGTTTAGTTTTAGATTACGGTGGGTATCAAGTGAAGGGTCAGTTTCCATGCTGCATGGCTCTATGACAAGAATATGGTTTTATTCCATTACTGAAGAAAGGATCAGGGCTGGGTCCACTGATGTGCATCATCTACATAAACGATTTGGTTGAAAATAGAGGAGTGATTGTGCGAAAGTTTGTTGATAATCAAATTAATGGTGTCGTGGGCAGTAAATACGGTTATCAAAGTGGATCTTGACCAACTGGGCCAGTGGACCAAGGAATGAAAGATGGAGTTTAATTCAGCTGTTGGAGTTTGTTAAGACAAACCATGGAGGACGAACATAGTTAATGGAAGGGCTCTGGCCAGGGTTGTCGAACAGAGAGAAAGAGAGAGAGAGACCAGGAGGTGCAAGTTACATTGTTCCTTGGAAGTGGCATCACAGGTGGACAGGGTGGGGAAAACGGCATTCGGCACATTTGCCGACATTGGCCAGCACTTTGTTACATACGTTGGAGATATTTGTAACATTGACCTAAATATTTCCCCTTGGGCAGAGGAGGCCACGGGGTGACCTTATAAAGTTTTACAAAACCATGCGGGGCCTCAGTAAGGTGAATAGCCAAGGGTAAGTGAGTCCAAAACTAGAGGGTATAAACGGGAGGTGAGAGAGCAAGGATTTAAAGAGGGAGCTGAGGGGGAACATTATCCACAGGGGATGGTGCATAGATGGAACAGACTGCCTCAGGCACATGGGAGAAACAAGAACAATTACAACATGGAAAAGACAATTGGAGAGGTACTTTGAGAAGAAAAGGTTTGAAGAGATAAGGGCCAAATGCAGGGAAATGAGACTCATTCAGTTTAGGTAACATGGACAGTATTGAGGAGTTGGACCACAGGTTCTGTTTCCGTGCTGTATGACTCTGCATCCAGTTAAAGAGGATTAGACTACCAAAATAAGGCATGTTGTGGACACTGAAGCAAGTTACAGCGATAGGGATGGTAATCTGGCGTGCAGTGCATCTCAATTATGTGGAGGACTATTCAGAATGGAGCAGGTTACAGGGACAACTACTGTTATAGGAGTTAAAAATAACTGAAGACACTGGTGCACAAACCATGCCTTAAATACAGTGTTGCAGAGTAGTGAGTCTTAGTACAGTGTTGGAGGGAGAACACAGACAGAAAGATCCCAGACAGCATTCCCAACCTCTCGGCTGAGGCCTGCTTTAACCTCTATTGTCCTGATGCTCACTAAGACAGCGCAGGCCTGGATTGATAACTCTGAACTCTCTATGCTGTCTCAGTGCAACATAAGTTAAAGTAGATGTGGTGATTGAGCCTGGGGTGTGTCTATACTGTGCTCCCCATCCAGCACTGTATCTATATCATGTCTTGTTAGCCCGCTCATTGCTCTCTGCTCTGTGCACTGTGAGCGATCTTACCTTGCTGCAGGATTTATTGAAGGCTCAAGAACCCCCTGCCCTTTGTCTCTCTGGCTGACCAACCATCTTCAAGGGGGTGATGGATGAGACACACAACAGTTCAGAAGTCTATTAGGTCAGGAACTTCCTGAGTACCTACAGGAGACAGAGAAATAGACAGAATAGGAAATTAGACTGATGCAGTAAGGGTTACACAAGGAGAATGGAAATGAGCCCCACAGATATCTGGAAAATCCCAAACTCCATCCCTGGCCTGTGCTGTTGCGTCTCTCTGGAGTGGAGAATTCTGTAGGCTCAGGATCTGGAGCAGCTGCAAGAGCGAGAGACACTGACAGAGGCAGCAATTAGACCCACACAGTGAGGGATACCACATGGAGAGAGACTGAGTGATATCACTGGAGTGCTGGAAGACTTCAGGATCACACAATCATGTTGGAAGAATGGGTTTAGCTTCATGTATCAGTGCTCAGGGATGAGCAACCAGTGAGCAGGTGAAGTGATGGCCCAGTAACTTTAGCTGAGGTTTTGGACAAATGCCCTAACAATAATGTTCAGCGTAGGCAGGTTTGAATCCCATCATAAGATATGGTGGAATTTAAAATCAATAATTTTAAAAATAGCAATTAACAGTCCATAAACAAATATGAAACCATAGCTGATGTACAAAAATCACAATCCCTTAGATTAGATTCCATACAGTGTGGAAACAGGCCTTTCGGCCCAACCAGTCCACGCCATCCCTCCGAAGAGTAACCCACTCAGACCCATCTCCCTCAGCCTAATACACCTAACATTATGGGCAATTTAGCATGGCCAATTCGCCTGACCTGCACGTCTTTGGACTGTGGGAGGAAACCGGAGCCCCTGGAGGCAATTCACGCAGACACGGGGAGAATGTGCAAACTCCACACAGTCGCCCGCGGCTGGAATCGAACCTGGGACCCTGGTGTCGTGAGGCAGGAGTGCTAATCACTGAGCCACCATGCCGCCCACTTGTCCTTTCGACAACGAGATCCGATCATCCTCACGTGGTCTGCACGACATATCCATAGCAAAGTGTTTGCATCTCAATTGCCCTCTGAAATGGCCAAGCAAGCTACTCAGCTCAAGGGTAGCTAGGGCTGGGCAGTAAAGGCTGGTCAGCCAGAGACACCCACATCCCCCACCTGATTTATAAAAAAATCCAATAGGATGATCCCACTGGAACTGTGCTGGGACCAGTGTCAGTAGGTTTAAGGACAGGGCTTTAAACTGACAGAGAGGATGCAGGAACAGGGTCCAGGTGAAAGGAGCTTTCCAAATCCAAAGAGAAAAGGTGAAGTATCGGAACAGTATGGGTATGTGGCTGAAGGCAATCAGAAAGGAACAGGATGGGACAGCGATTAACTGAAACTGTACATCAGTGAACAGGTTTGTGACAGGAAATTGTGGGAAAGAGTAAATCATGTTTTTTTTGAATGACGAAGTCTTATCAATAAGGCAGATGGATTTGTGACACTGAGATAAAAGAGGTTTAGACACCAGAGAGATATGGTTACAGGGTGAACAAAAGGTGGACATAAATATTCAATGGACATACTGCAATCTCTTCCCCAGATTCCCACAAAATTCTCGGATTGACCTAATAAGCGACTGGGGATTGATCTACCTTTATTTGTTTTAAGATTCCAGCACTTTTTCTTCTCTGTTGAGGATTCTTTCCAAGACATCGCTATTTATTTCCCCAACTTCTTGAGCTTCCATGTCTTTCTCCACAGTAAATTCTGACAACACTATTTTGTCTAATATCTCATCCACTTCCTGACAGTTAAGGTGCCCTATTCTCTACCAAGTTACTCTTTAGCCCTTACTGAAACTTGAGTAAAGGTTTCTGAAAATTCAAATAAACCTCATCCTCGGTACAACCACTCCTACACCCGTATCTATACTGACATTTATATTCTCACCAATAAAAATAAAATCCAACAGGTTCAAAAACACATTCTCTTTTTATTAAAAGCGTTTCTAAGGGTCCAGTTATTGTTCATTGACATATCCTTTCAAACATATTTCAGATCCTGACCTACTATCAGGTTAACACTATTTGGTTTCAGACTGGCAGCAGAAAGGGTTATGGGAGTTCGTGTTTATCTATCTGAAAAAGGTAGCTTACAGGTTCAACAGGCAATAGATGTTTTGGAAATAAGTAGGGTCGTGGGGACTGAAGGACATTATGGAGATAGGGAGTGATGTGGGGACTGTATGAGATTATGGACACAGAGAGTGCAGTGGTGACTGAAGAACATTATGGAGATAGGGAGTGCTGTGGGGCCTGAAAGGGGCCAAAGAGATCTGCAGGGCTGTTGGGCCTAAAGGAGGTTGCACAGATCAGGAGGATCATGGGGATTGAAGGAGGTTACATTGAATGGGAGGGTCGTCGGGTCTGGATGAGATTATGGAGATAGGGAGGGTCATGGGGCCTTTTAGAGGATATGGAGTTAGGGACGTTTGTGGGGAATGATTCAGGTTACATGGATAGGAAGATTCGTGGGGACTGAAGGAGTTTATGGAGATAGGGAGGGCTATGGGGACATGAAGGAGGTTATATAAATAGTAAGCTTATAGAGAAGCACAGGAAAGAAGAGCAGGTATCGGCCATTTGACCACAGAGTCGGTCGCACCATTCAATATGATCGTGACTGATCATCTAACCCAGTACAGTATTCCTGCTTTCACACCTTACTCTGATATTATAGTGACTACTGGCATTTAGTGATACAGCGGGCTGTAATAACTGGGACGGGGTGGGTGTGGGGGTGGTATCTTACAGAGATAGGGAGGGTTGTGGAAGCTGGAATAGGTGACAGGTGCAGGGAAGGTTTTAGGAATGGAAGGACTTTACATGGATTTGGAGGAATGCAGGGATGGGACGTGATAAAAATTACAGGGAGGATTTTGGGAGCTCGATCTGAGACGGGTACAGCTGAGAACAGAAGTGAGTCAAACAGTCAGGGCAAGCAGGGAAAAGGTAGGGCTAATAAATTATACTGCATTTATTTCAATGCAAGGGGCCTAACAGGGAAGGCAGATGAACTCAGGGCATGGTTAGGAACATGGGGCTGGGATCTTATAGCAATTACAGAAACATGGCTCAGGGATGGGCAGGACTGGCAGCTTAATGGTCCAGGAGACAAATGCTACAGGAAGGATAGCAAGGGAGGCAAGAGAGGAGGGGGAGTGACATTTTTGATAAAGGATAGCATTACAGCGGTGCTGAGGGAGGATATTCCCAGAAATACATCCAGGGAAGTTATTTGGGTGGAACTGAGAAATAAGAAAGGGATGATCAACTTATTAGGATTATATTACAGACCCCCCAATAGTCAAAGGGAAATTGCCAAACAAACTTGTAAGGAGATCTCAGCTATCTGTAAGAATAAGAGGGTAGGTATGGTAGGGAATTTTAACTTTCCAAACATTGACTGGGACTGCCATAGTGTTAAAGGTTTAGATGGAGAGGAATTTCTTAAGGGTGTACAAGACAATTTTCTGATTCAGTATGTGGATGCACCTACTGGAGAAGGTGCAAAACTTGACCTACTCTTGGGAAATAAGGCAGGGCAGGTGAGTGAGGTGTCACTGGGGGAGCACTTTGGGGCCAGCGACCATAATTCGATTTGTTTTAAAATAGTGATGGAAAAGGATAGACCAGATCTAAAAGTTGAAGTTCTAAATTGGAGAAAGGCCAATTTTGAAGATATTAGGCAAGAACTTTTGAAAGCTGATTGGAGCAGATGTTCGCAGCTAAAGGGATGGCTGGAAAATGGGAAGCCTTCAGAAATGAGATAACAAGAGTCCAGAGAAAGTATGTTCCTGTCAGGGTGAAAGGGAAGGCTGGTAAGTATTGGGAATTCTGGATGACTAAAGAAATTGAGTGTTTGGTTCAGAAAAAGAAGGATATGTCAGGTATAGACACGATAGATCGAGTGAATCCTTAGAAGAGTATAAAGGATGTAGAAGTATACTTAAGAGGGAAATCAGGAGGGCAAAACGTGGACATGAGATAGGTCTGACAAACAGAATTAAGGAGAATGCAAAGGGTTTTTACAAATATATTAAGGAAAAAAGGGTAACTGGGGAGAGAATAGGGCCCCACAAAGATCAGCAAGGCGGCCTTTGTGTGGAGCCACAGAAAATGGGGGAGATACTAAATGAATATTTTGCATCAATATTTACTGTGGAAAAGCATATGGAAGATATAGACTGTAGGGAAATAGATGGTGACATCTTGCAAAATGTCCAGATTACAGAGGAGGAAGTGCTGGATGTCTTGAAACGGTTAAAGGTGGATAAATCCCCAGGAACTGATCAGGTGTCCCAGAGAAGTCTGTGGGAAGCTAGAGAAGTGATTGCTGGGCCTCTTGCTGAGATATTTGTATCATCAATAGTCGCAGGTGAGGTGCCACAAGACTGGAGGTTGGCAAAAGTGGTGCCACTGTATAAGAAGGGTGGTAAAGACAAGCTAGGGAACTATGGACCGGTGAGCCTGAACTCAGTGGTGGGCAAGTTGTTGGAGGGAATCCTAAGGGACAAGATGCACGTGTATTTGGAAAGGCAAGGATTGATTAGAAATAGTGGACATGGCTTTGTGCATAGGAAATCATGTCTCATAAACTTGATTGAGTTTTTTGAAGAAGTAACAAAGAAGATTGAGGAGGGCAGAGTGATAGATGTGATCCATATGGACTTCAGTAAGGCGTTCGACAAGGTTCCCCATGGGAGACTGATTAGCAAGGTTAGATCTCACGGAATACAGGGAGAAGTAGCCATTTAGATATAGAACTGGCTCAAATGTAGAAGACGGAGGGTGGTGGTGAAGGGTTGTTTTTCAGACTGGAGGCCTGTGACGAGTGCAGTGCCACAAGGATCAGTGCTGGGCCCTCTACTTTTTGTAATTTACATAAATGATTTGGATGCGAGCATAAGAGGTATAGTTAATAAGTTTACAGATGACAACAAAATTGGAAGTGTAGTGGAGAGCAAAGAAGGTTACAACAGGATCTGGACCAGATGGGCCAATGGGCTAACTGGCAGATGGAGTTTAATTCAGATAAATGCGATGTGCTGCATTTTGGGAAAGCAAATCTTAGCAGGACTTATACACATAATGGTAAGGTCCTAGGGAGTGTTGCTGACCAAAGAGACCTCGGAGTGCAAGTTCCTAGCTCCTTGAAAGTGGAGTCGCAGGTAGATAGGATAGAGAAGGCGGCATTTGGTATGCTTTCCTTTATTGGTCAGAGTATTCAGTACAGGAGATGGGAGATCGTGTCGCGGCTGTACAGGACATTGGTTTGGCCACTGTTGGAATATTTTGTGCTATTCCAGTCTCCTTCCTATTGGAAGAATTGTTGTGAAACTTGAAAGGGTTCAGAAAAGATTTATAAGGAGGTTGCCAGGATTGGAGGATTTGAGCTACAAGGAGAGGCTGAACAGGCTGGGGCGGTTTTCTCTGGAGCTTCGGAGGCTGAGGGGTGACTTTACAGAGGTTTACAAAATTATGAGGGGCATGGATAGGATAGGATAAATAGACAAAGTATTTTCCCTGGGTCAGGGAGTCCAGAACTCGAAGGCATAGGTTTAGGGTGAGAGGGGAAAGATATAAAAGAGACCTAAGGGGCAACTTTTTCACGCAGAGGGTGGTACGAGTTTGGAACGAGCTGCCAGAGGATGTGCTGGAGGATGGTACAATTGCATCATTTAAGAGGCATTTGGATGGGTATATGAATGGGAAGGGTTTGGAGGAATATGGGCTCGGTGCTGGCAGGTGGGACTAGATTGGGTTGGGATATCTGGTTGGCATGGACGGGTTGGACCGAAGGGTCTGTTTCTGTGCTGTACATCTCTATGACTCTATCACGCATAGAGGTTATAGAAATATACTGTGTGGTCGCGTCTGGAGGAGATTAAAGGTATAAAGGTTTGTAGTTACCGAAGGAAATTACATCAATCGGGACCATCAGAGTTTACAGAGACTGAGTGCGTTTTAGAGACAGGGAGAGTTCATATTCATCATTAGAAATACAGAAACTAATTTATGAGAGAAGCAGAGTCACTCTGCTTTGTGCCCAGAGACAAGGAGGAGTCTAACAGTTGGAGGAAGGTTACTAAGGTACAGAGCTTTGTGTTGTCGTGACGGGAAGGTTACAGAGATCATGAAGGTAGTAGGAGTTCAACAAAGTCACAAAGACAGGGAGGTTTTTCAGGTCTGGAAAGGACTACACCGACAGGGATAGCTTAAGGAACTAAAGAGTTGTTTTTCTTCAGTAAAGGAGAGATGTGACAGAACCCAGGATTAAAGGCAAAGGCAGAAACTTGGAGAGTTTTACTGATATGAGGAGTTTACAGGGATAAGCAGGATTGTAGGGGCTGATAGAGATAGGGGAAGTGGTATTTATGAAACAGACAATGGAGAAACTGACAGACGTAGGGAGGGTTCTGTGGAACAGATGAATTTACAGACAAGATGGTGATAATGAAGCCTGAGAATCTTCTCATGTTCCTTGCCCAGCATTGTTCCTACATCATGCCCTCAGAGTCTGAATTAAAGTCCACTAACTCCTCCCTGTGCTGTTTACTGTGAGTGATCTTACCGGCTGCAGGATTTACTGAAGGCTCCAGATCTCACTCTCCATCTCTCTCTGGCTGACCAACTGTCTTCAATGTGGTGATGGACGAGACAGGAATTGGGAATTCTGCTGAGTCAGGGACATCAGGAATACCTACAGGAGACAGAGAAGACGACAGAATGGGAAATTAGACTAATGCAATGAAGGTTACACATGGAGAATGGCACTGAGTCCCACAGAGATCTGGAAATTCCCAGTCTCCATCCATGGCCTGTGCAGTTGCTTCCCTCTGGAGTGAAGAATGCTGTTGGCTCAGAATCTGGAGTAGCTGCAATAGCGAGAGACACTGACAGAGATAGCAATTAGACCCACACAGTGAGGGATATCACATGGAGAGAGACAGTGATATCAGCAGTGTGCTGGAAGGTGTCAGGATCACACAATGGTATCATCAGAAGTGGTTCTGACCAGTGAGCACTGCTACCAGTACTCAGGGAGGACTGAGCTATTTTATTGGGATAGGCTCCTCTGGTACCAGGATTATGCAGTGTGCTATAAATGGACACAGATGAGGAGGGGGACAGGTCTGAGGTGAATGGAAATTCCCAAGTCCAAAGAGAAAGTTTGAAATATTGGAACACCATGGAGATGTGAATGAAAACCAAAAGAAAGAAACAGTAAGGGACTGAGTTTAATTAAAATACGACATTGTCAAACAGATTTGTGACAGGAAATTATTGGTTAAAGAAAAGTAAATGCTATTTCTGCCCCTCACAATTCCTCATACACCACAAGTAACATCACTTTCACCCCTCACATCATCGCTGATGTCACACACTCAGTGACTTCCAGGCCCCCCCACTGCCGTGTTTGCCACCACTTCCGTCCCACCAATGCCACTCACCTGCATTCTGCTGACACCCCCCCCAGGTCCCACCGTCACCATCCCTGCCCCCAGAACCCTGAGGGGAACACCACCCCTGCTCATGACTCCATCCCAATTCCCCCTAACACCACACCCACTCCAATTACAGGCTCCGTCGCCTCCCCCAGCTCCACACCTATGCCTGGTCCCAGCTCCCAGTCCTGCCGAGTTTTCACCATTCCCCTGACCTCCCCCTCACTGAGGACGAATGATCAGTCATCAGCAAAGGCCTCACCTTTATCCCCCTCCATCCACACATCAATTAATTTAATACACGCCGTGACATCGAACACTTCTTCCACCACCTCCGCCTCAGAGCTTACTTTTACAATGAAGACTCCCGCCTATTTTCTGAGGACCCCTTTGCCGGCCTCCAATACACTTCATCCACCTGGACACCCCGCGCTGGCCTATTACCTGCCTTTGATTTCTTCATTTCCAACTTCCACCGAGACATTAACCGCCTCAACCTATCTACCCCCTCCCCCACTCCAACCTCACCCTCACAATCTGCAGCCCTCCACTTCCTCTGCTCCAATACCGACCTCACCATCAAACCAGCGGATAAAGGGGGTGCAGTGGTAGTCTGGTGCACTGACCTTTACACCGCTGAAGCCATGATGCCAACTCGAAGACACCTCTTCCTACCACCCCCTCTACCATGACCCACCTCCCATCACCAAACCGTCATCTCCCAGAGCATACAGAACCTCATCACCTCAGGAGGAGATCTCCCACCCACAGCTTCCAACCTCAGTCCAGGAACCCCGCACTGCCCGGTTCTACCTCCTTCCCAAGATCCACAAGCCTGACCACCCTGGCTGACCCATTGTCACAGCATGCTCTTACCCCACCGAACTCATGTCTGCCTACCTCGACATTGTCCTATCCCCCAGTCCAGAAACTACCCACATTTGTTCGAGACAACACTCACACCCTCCACTCCTCCAAGACTTCCGTTTCCCTGGCCCCCAACGCCTCATCTTCACAATGGATATCCAATCCCTCTACACATCCATCCACGATGACCAGGACCTCCAAGCCCTCCGTTTCTTCATCTCCCGACGTCCACAACAGTACCCTTCCACCGATACTCTCATTTGTTTAGCTGAACTTGTCCTCACCCTTAACAATTTTTCCTTCAAATCCTCCCACTTCCTGCAGATCAAAGGGGTAGCCATGGGCACCCGTACGGGCACAAGATATGCCTGTCTCTTTGTTGGCTACGGTGAACAGTCCATCTTCCGTAGTTACAATGGCACCACTCCCCACGTCTCCCTCCGCAACATTGATGACTGCATTGGCACCACCTCTTGTTCCCTCGAGGAGTTTGAACAATTCATCAACTTCACCAACACATTCCACCCTGACCTTAAATTTACCTGGACCATCTCTGATACCTCCCTCCCCTTCCTGGCCTTCTCCATCCCCATTAATGACAACCGACTTGACACCGACATTTTTTTACAAACCTACCGACTCCCACAGCTACCTAGATTATTTATTCCCAACCCCTATTCCCAATTCCTCCGCCTCCACCGTATCTGCTCCCAGGTGGGCCAGTTCCACCACAGAACACACCAGTAAGCCTCCTTCTTTAGAGATCAGAATTTACCTTCCCACGTGGTCAAAGATGCCCTCCAATGCATCTTGTCCACACCCCACCCCTCCAACCGTAACAAGGACAGAACACCCCTTGTGCTCACCTTCCACCCTACCAACCTTCGCATAAACCAAATCATTTGCCGACATTTCCGCAACCTCCAAACGGACCCCACCACCAGGGATATATTTCGGTCCCCACCCCTCTCCACTTTCCGCAAAGACCATTCCCTCCGTGACTACCTGGTTAGTTCCACGCCCCCCAAAAACCCACCCTCCCTTCCTGGCACCTTCTCCTGCCACTGCAGGAATTGCAAAACCTGCGCCCACACCTCTCCCCTCACCACCATCCAAGGCCCCAAAGGAACCTTTCACATCAATAGTTTTACCTGCACATCCACCAATATCATTTATTGTATCTGTTGCTTCCGATGCGGTCTCCTCTACATTGGGGAGACTGGACACCTCCTAGCAGAGCACTTTAGGGAACATCTCTGGTACACCCACACCAATCAACCCCACCGCCCTGTGACCCAACATTTCAACTCCCCCTCCCACTCTGCCGAGGACATGCAGGTCCTGGGCTTCCTCCACCGCCACTTCCTCACCACCTGACGCCTGGAGGAAGAAAGCCTCACCTTCCGCCTCGGAACACTTCAACCCCAGGGCATCAATGTGGACTTCACCAGTTTCCTCATTTCCCCTTCCCCCATCTCACCCCACCTCCAGGCTTCCAGCTCAGCACCGCCCTCATGACCTGTCCTAATGGCCTATCTCCCTTCCCACCTATCCACTCCACCCTCATCTCTGACCTACCACCCCCATTCACCCATTGTACACTTTGCTACCTTCCCCATCCTCCACTCTGACCTCTCACCTTCTTCCCCACCCCATTCACCCATTGTACTCTATGCTACTTTCTCCCCATCCCTACCCCCCCCCCCCCCGCCTCACTTATCTCCCCACTCTGCAGGATCCAGACCTCTGTTCCTGATGAAGGGCTTTTGCCCGAAACATCGATTTTCCTGTTCCTCGGATGCTGCCTGACCTGCCGTGCTTTTCCAGCACCACTCTAATCTAGTCTCTGGTTTCCAGCATCTGGAGACTACCGAGATAAGGCATGTTGTCGACACTGAAGCAAGTTACAGGGATAGGGATGGTAGTCTGGAATGCAGTGCATTTCAAATATGTGGAGGGACTACCGGGAAGGGAGGAGGTTACAGCGATAGGATCGGTTATAAGAATTAAAAATTATTGAAGACACTGGACCACAAGACATGCCATAGATACACTGTTGTAGAGTAGTGAGTTTTAATGTAACAGAACGTACATGGGGGTGGTGATTGAGCCTGGGGTGTGTGTGTGCATTGTGCTCCCCCTCCAGCACTGTATCTATGTCATGTTGTGTTAACAGATGTTTGGAGCCCTCTCATTGTTCTTTGCTCTGTGTTCTGTGGGGGATCTTACTCCACTACAGGATTTATTGAAGGCTCCAGATCTCCTTTCACTTTGTCTCTCTCTGGCAGACCAACTGCATTCAATGAGTTGATGGACGATCCACCCAGCAGCTGGGAAGGCTACTGAGTCAGGACTTTCCTGAGTACCTACAGGAGACAGAGAAATAGACAGAATGGGAAATTAAACAGATGCTGTGAGGGTTACACATGGAGAATGGCACTGAGTTCCACAGAGATCTGGAAAATGGAGCGATATGAAGTAATAGTCCCAGATTGCTGATAGATGTCAGGATCACACAATTGTGTCGGAAGAATGGGTGCCCTAGTATCAGTGCTCAAGGATGAGCACCCAGTGAGCAGGTGAAGTAATAGCCTAGTGGTATTATTGTGAGAGAATATATCCAAAACGTCAGCTAATGTTCAGGGGAGGCAGGTTTGAATCCCACCATCTGAAAAGGAGACATTTGAAATCAATAATTTTAAAAATAATTAATAATTCACAAATAAGTATGAAACAATTACTGATGTACAACAAATCCAAACACTTGTCCTTCAGAGAAGGACATCTGCCCATCCTCACGTGGTCTGCACGACATCCCCACAGCAAAGTGTTTGCCTCTCAATTACCCTCTGAAATGGCCGAGCAAGCTACTCAGTTCAAGGGCTTCTAGGACTGGGCAAGAAAGGCTGGTCAGCCAGAGACTCACACATCCCAGACCTGATTTTAAAAAAAAATCTATTAGGAACTGTGCTGGGACCAGTGTCCTGGCCAGTCATGTCGGTAGGTTTATGGACAGGGCATTAAACTGACAGAGAGGATGCAGGTGAAAGGAGCTTTCCAAATCCAAAGGGAAAAGTTGAAGCAATGGAACAGCATGGAAATGTGGCTGAAGACAAGCAGAAAGGAACAGGATGGGACAGAGTTTAACTAAAATTGTACATCAGCAAATAGATTTGTGACAGAAAATTGTGGAAGAGAGTATATTATGTTTCTTTGCATGGACAACGTTGCTGCAATACAGTAGATGGATTTGTGAAACAGAGATAAAAGAGATTTAGACACCAGGGAGACATGGATGCAGCGTGGACAAAAATAATCAGTGGTTCATAATCTAGTGCAAACTCAGGCAAAACAGACAACGCTAACAATAATGGGTAACAAAGGCATTACAGAGAAAGCATTTGGCATCAGATCATGAAGTAGAGTCAGTCTGAATGTAAATTCTGGCTACTACTTGCCGAGGACACAAGCAGCAGAACAGTTTTAGCCACCGAACAGCATTTCATTGCTTGTCACTGCAATAAACAGGAACTCATTGGAATTTTTTTAACAAAAGCATTGTGATAATTTTGGAAACGACAATATTTGTATAATCTGGGACAATCACACGGTCAACATTGATATTGGAAGAGGAGTTCGGTTAAATTTTTTTCAGTGTTTCTTTGAAAAACACATTGTGCACCTGTTAAGGGACATAACTATCGCAGAGCGACCGTGTAATGAAACTTGGTGAATGAGTAATGTCACCTACAGAGATCCTTCGGGAAATTGTGATAAAGTGCAGTTTAAATAAATATAAAGTTTTAAAGTGAATCACAGAAAGGACAAGCTATAACTAGAAACAAAAATAGCCAATGACATGGGTTTGAGAGGAGAACGGACCAAGGTAAACAGGCTGAACAGACTGAATTATGTGCCTGGAAATGAACAGGGGAAAACATTTGAAGACACAATGCAAAATACTCAACAAAAGGACATTCCATTGAAACAGTAAAAACCTCAGCAACAAATTCCCACTGATCCCTCACTCAGGACAAAAGGAATCATACGAGATTATAAGGTGAGAAGATCACCAAAAAGTACTTAAACCTGAAGTGAGAAAGTGTTCTAGGAGTAAAAGATAATGGATTGCAATGGGTCTGCTCGCAGGAGGAGGGCTGTGGGAATGGGAGCCACGGTCAGGGTTTATTGACACGATAGGAACAGGGAGAGGTGAAGGTGCTGGATGGTGGTGAGAGTGTTACAGAGAGTGGTCAAGGTCTGAACGGTGTTACAAAGCCAGTACAGATTGCTGCAGCTGGAGGGGTTTGCAGAGGTAGGGAGGGACATAGGTATTTTTATTTATTCATTCATGAGAAGTGGGTGTCACTTCCTGGAACAACGCTCTTTGGCCCCTCTGCTAATTACTGAGAGGGTAGCTCAGAGTCAGCCATATTGCTGTGGGTCTGGAGTCACATGTCGTCCAGACCAGGTTAGAATATTTGATGTCCTTCCCTAAAGGAGGTTAGTGAACTAGATGAGTTATTCCTACTGATCAACAAAGTTTTAATGGTGGCCTCACCAATATCTTTTACAGATACAACATGACATCCCAACTCTTACCCTTAATGCTCTCCCCAATGAAGGTAACCATCCCAAATGCCTGCTTCACCAGCCTGTCTACCTGTGACACCACATTCAAAGAACTGTATACCTGGGGTCACTGGATCTCTGACTGACACTACCCAGGACCCGAACATTAACTGTACAAGTCCCATCCTGGTTTGTTTCACCAAAATGGAACACCTCACATTTATCTAATTAAACTCCATCTGCTATTCTTCAGCCCACTATCCCAGTGTACTGTTCATCCTGTTGTATCACAGATAACCGTTTTCATTGTCCACTTTACCACCAATTTCAGTGTCACCCAAAACAATTACTTACCAGGAAACCAATATTCCCATCCAAACCATTTATCCAAATGACAAACAGCAGGGGACCCACTCCACCGCTGGTCACATGCCTCCAGTCAGAAAAACAGCATGTCTCCCATCACCATCTGTCTACATCCATCAACCAAAGTTTGTATCCAGTTGACTAGCTCCTCGTGAATGCCATATCCTTTTACACTGATCTGAGCTTATTACCCAGTTTACCAGACAGAACGTAGAACACAGAACAGTTCAGCCCAAGACCCTTCGACCACGATTTCATGCCAACCTTTTATTCAACTGTAAGACCAAAGTACACTACATATCCTTCATTTTACTATTATCCATGTGTCTGTCCAAGAGTCTATTAAATGTCCCAGATGTGTCTAATTTTACTACCACCATTGGCAGTCCATCCAACCACCTACTATTCTCTATCCTCTTATCCATCCTCCATTCACCTTAAAATGATGCCTTCGTGTAATAGCCATTTATGCCAATAGGACGAAAAGTCTCTGACAATTCACTCACTCTGTGCCTCTTATCATCTTGTTCACCTCCACAAAGTCACCCCGCCCCCTTCTCCAATGAAAAAAGCCTTAGCTCCCTCAATAAGAAATGCCCTCCATTCCAGACAGCATTCTGGTAAATCTCCTGTGTATGCTCTCTAAAACTTGCACAGCCTTCCTGTAAACAGGGGACCAGAACTTAACACAATATTCCAAGTGTGGTCTCATCAGGACGCTATAAAGATGCGGTAAAACCTCACGGCTCTTACAGTCAATCCCCTTTTAAGGGGAGCCAACGCAACATATGCCTTTTTAACAACCCTACCAACGTGCGTGGCGATTTTGAGGGATCTATGGACACGGACCCCATGGTCTCTGTTCCTCCACACTGCCAAGTATTCTGCCTTTCACCCTGTATTCTGTATTCAAATTCGACCTTCCAGAATGAATCACTTCACACTTTTCCAGATTGAACTCCATCTGCCACTTCCAGCCCAGCTCTGCATCCTGTCAATGTCCCATTGCAACCTACAACAGCCCTCCACATTACCCACCACACCATCAACCTTCATGTTATTGGCAAACTTACTAACCCACTCTCCAACATCCACATCCAAGTCATTTACAAAAATCACAAAGAGCAGAGTCCCAGAGCCGACTGTTACAGAACACCACTGGTCACTGAGCTCCAGGCTCAATACTCTCCATATGCTGCCACGCTCTGTCTTCTCTAGACCATCCAATCCTGTATCCAGACAGACAGATTTCCCTGTATCCCAATTTTCCTTCTTTTCTGAATGAACATCAACATATTCTGCCATATCCTCAAAGAATTCAATAAGGTTTGTGAGGCATGACCTGATCCCTCACAAACCCATATTGACTGTGGCTAATTTAACTATGGTTTTCCAAGTAGTCATAAATCCTGTCTTTAGAGTCCTTGCCAATAATCTGCACACCACAGACATTCAACCAAATCTGTAATTCCCAGAATTCTACCTCCGTAACATGGCTGTGACTTTATAAATCTTCCCTCCTCTGCCAGGTTCCCCAGAAGGACACTGGAGGGTGGTGGGGGTTACAGAGACAGAGATGATATCAGGACTGGAGGATTTTGCAGACATTAGGAGGTTTGCAGTACCAAAAGGAGGCTTCAGTAATTGTGAGGTTTAATGGTGATGAAGGCATTTGAGGAGGGAGGGAGGATTCTAGGGAAATGAGAGGTTTCACAGTTTAGGTGTTTTGTTAGGGCTGCAAGTGGTTACTGAGTTGGGGAGGGTGTAAGCACTGGTGGATATTACATTGGTTGCAATGCAGGAAGAGGATTCAGGAAGCTGGAGAGTATGGGGTCTGAACGAGGTGACACAAATGGGAAGAGTTATCAGGAGTGGAGGTGTTTACAGAGACAGCAATGGTCTGATCTGGAGCAGAGGACCCAGATTGGGAGGGATATGAGGACTGGAGGTGGTTTCACAGGGAGGGAGGACCATAGAACCACAGGAGGTTACAGAAATGTGGAAAGCTATCGGGCCTGCAGGAGTTCATGGAGATGGGGAGGAGGGAGGGATGGAGAGGTGTACAGGGATAAGGATGTTTGTAGGCCAGGGCTGGATCACAGACAGGGACTGTTTTAGGGAGCTGAGCAGATTACAATGATAAAAATGTTTGTATCGACTAGAAGAACAAACAGAGATATGCAGGGTAGTCGTGACTGAAGATGTTTATAGACAGAGGAAGGCTTAGGTTCTGGGGGTTATGGAGGCTGTGGAATCTGGATTTCTGTTCAGAGACTGGGATAACAATTTTGGTCAGAAACAGTTTCACAGATAAGGGAGCATAGCACAAACAGGAGGAAGTTGTAGAGGAAGGTGACGTCTAAACAGGTAGTTGTGTAAGAGCTGGACAAGGTTATGAAGATGGGTAGATGGTGGAGACACAGAAGGAGCTTACATTGACAAGGGGTTGATAGTGACAGGAGGGTGTTAAATAGATAGTAGGTTTTGTAGGGACTGGATTGGGAGAGGCACAGGCATGGAGTGAGTTCAACAGATCAGGATTACTGCAGAACCTGAGAGGATTACACTGATAGGGATGGTGGTCGGGTCGCCACAGACTGTTGGTGTTTCGGGACTGGAAGAGATTTGGTAGATAGGGAGGGATGTAAGAGCTGCAGGAGCTTATGGAGAGTTGAAGAGTTGGAGCAAATTGCAGAGGTAGGTTTCTCAGACAGGAGTAGATTAGAGATAGTGAGGGTTGTGTGGTCTGAGTAAGACAAAAAGAGGAGAGTTTTCGCGTCTGGAAGAGGTTACACTGACAGGGACAGTTGAAGAGACTGAAACAAAAATGCATGGAGAAGGTTACACAGATAGGGAGGTGAGTAGGAACTGAAGATGAATACACAGACGTGGAGGGTTGTATTGTTAGACGGAGCCGAGAGAGATAGGCACCGGTGTAGGGATTTACACAGGTAGAGAAGGTTGTGTTTTTGGAGAAGGTTACAATGATACAGACAGTGTTAGGGAGTGTTTAGTGGACTACAGAGGAGCTCAGAGAGAATGTATTATGGGGAGTGGAGGAGATTACAGACACAGAGATGGCTGTCGGGTTGAAAAGAGCTTCTACAGATCTTCAGTGCCGTAAAGCTGGAGGGAGATTATAACAGTGAGTGTTGCCAAGCCTTAATTACTTCACTGATATAGAGCAGGTCTCAGCACATAACTGTTAAAGGGAAGTTGAGACATTCCAGATGAGTTTTCAGAGATACAAATGTTTATGGGAGTTTCAAGAGGGAACAATGATTGGGAGTGCTCTACCAAATGGTAATAGTTATAGGGAGGGTTCTAAAAGCAAGACGAGGTGACAGACATATCGATCTTTGTAAGGACTGGAGAAGGTTACATAGGCAAGGAGTGTTTTAGGGTCTGGAGGAGATTACAGTGTTAAGGAGAATATTGGGGATAAGGCCAGGTGTAAGAGACGGGGATGGTTGACAGGGCTGGACAATAACCTGAATAGAATCGGCGTAGTGTGCAACCAGGCCATTCGGCCCAACCAGTCCATTCCAAACCTCTGAAGAGCATCTGACCCAAACCCACTCCAATACCTATATATTAAACCCTGCATTTTTCGTGGTGAACTTACTTAAACCACACATTTCTGAATACCACAGTCAATTTATGATGGCCAATCCTCTGATGGTGCAAATTTTGGACACACACACACACACACACACACACAGCAAGGGAGCGACACGCAAAAACACACAGTGAGGAAGATACCCGCAGACACACATCGAGGGTGGGACACGCGCACACGCAAAGCGAGGGTGGGACACGCGCACACGCAGCGAGGGTGGGACACGCGCACACGCAGCGAGGGTGGGACACGCGCACACGCAGCGAGGGTGGGACACGCGCACACGCAGCGAGGGTGGGACACGCGCACACGCAGCGAGGGTGGGACACGCGCACACGCAGCGAGGGTGGGACACGCGCACACGCAGCGAGGGTGGGACACGCGCACACGCAGCGAGGGTGGGACACGCGCACACGCAGCGAGGGTGGGACACGCGCACACGCAGCGAGGGTGGGACACGCGCACACGCAGCGAGGGTGGGACACGCGCACACGCAGCGAGGGTGGGACACGCGCACACGCAGCGAGGGTGGGACACGCGCACACGCAGCGAGGGTGGGACACGCGCACACGCAGCGAGGGTGGGACACGCGCACACGCAGCGAGGGTGGGACACGCGCACACGCAGCGAGGGTGGGACACGCGCACACGCAGCGAGGGTGGGACACGCGCACACGCAGCGAGGGTGGGACACGCGCACACGCAGCGAGGGTGGGACACGCGCACACGCAGCGAGGGTGGGACACGCGCACACGCAGCGAGGGTGGGACACGCGCACACGCAGCGAGGGTGGGACACGCGCACACGCAGCGAGGGAGGGACACGCGCACACGCAGCGAGGGAGGGACACGCACACACGCAGCGAGGGAGGGACACGCACACACGCAACGAGGGAGGGACACGCACACACGCAACGAGGGAGGGACACGCACACACGCAATGAGGGAGGGACACGCACACAGCGAGGGAGACACACACAGTGAGGGAAGGACATGCACACACAGCGAGGGAGGGACACGCTGAGACACGCAGTGAGGGAGGGGACATGCACAGACATGCAGCGAAGGGAGACACACACACACACACACACACACAGTGAGGGAATGACATGCACACACACAGCGAGGGAGGGACACACAGCGAAGGAGGGACAAGCACACACACCGCAAGGGGGAGGGCATGTGCACACAAATTGAGAGGGGGCATACACACGCAAAGCGAGAGAGGGACACGCAAACACACGCACAGTGAGGGGAATACAGAAAGACACACGGCGAGGGACGGGGACACACACACACACAGCAAGGGAGGGACGTGCACATACACACAGCGATGGGATGTGGACACACACACGTAAAGCGAAGGAGGGACACGCACACATATACACACACACACACACACACACACACAAACACAGAGCGAGGGAGAGACGCGCACACACAGTGAGGAAGGGACAAACACACACTTATGGTGAGGGGAATACACGCAGACACACAGTGAGGGAGAGACACGCACATACACTGCAAGGGAGGGACATGCACACACCGCGAAGGAGGGACATGCACACACATGTCGAGGTGGAGGGCATGTGCACAGAAATTGAGAGGGGGCATGCACACACAGCGAGAGGGGACACAGAGACATGGCAAGGGTGGAAGACACGCACACAGCAAGCTGGTCACACACACACACATGGGACGGACACACACACACGCAAAGCGAGGGAGGGACACGCACACATACACACACACAAACACAGAGCAAGGGATGGACATGCACGCACGCACGCAAGGGACAGACACACACATGCAAAGCGAGGGAGGGACACGCACAGATACGCACACACAGAGCAAGGGAGGGACACGTGCACACACAGCAAGGGAGGGACATGCAAAGCGAGGGACATGCAAAGCGAGGGAGCGATACGCAAACGCACAGAGTGAGGGGGTTACCCGCAGACACACAGCGAGGAAGGGACACACACACACACACACGCAGCGAGGAGGGACATACACACATAGCGAGGGAGGAACACGTATACGCACAGTGAGGAAGGGATACACGCACTACACACAGTGAGCAGGTTACCCACAGACACAAAGCGAGGGAAGGACACACGCACACATTCACAGCAAGGGAGGGACACACACACACACACAGCGATCGAGAGACACACACACAGCGAGGGAGGGACACACACACATAGAGCAAGGGAGGGAAAGACATGCACACACAGCGTGGGAGTGGCATGCAAACACAGCGAGGGAGGGGACATACACAAAGACACACAGCGAGGGAGGGACACCTTCATACACAGCAAGGGAGGGACACACACACACACACAGCGAAGGAGGGACAAGCATAGCGAGGTGAGGGCATTTTTACAGAAATTGAAAGGGGATATGCACACACAGCGAGAGAGCACACGCACAGACACGGCCAGGGAGGGACACGCACACATAGCGAGGGGGGATATGCAGTCACACAGCGAGGGGAGAAGCGCACACACAGTGAGGGGTTATACAGAAAGAGCAATGGAGGGACACACACACGGGACACACACAAAGAGTGAGGGAGTGACACGCGCTCACAGAGCAAGAGGGATACACACAAAGCGAGAGTGGGACATGCACACATACACACAGTTAAGGGGATAAAAGCAGACACACACACAGCGAGGGAGGGACACTCACATATACTGCAAGAGGGACACACATACTCACAGCAAGTGGGGGACACACAGTGAGGGAGGGACATGTGCAAGCACACAAACACAAACACAGGCAGCGAGAGAGGGAATGCGCACACAGTGAGGGAGGGACAGACACACACAAACACGCACACACAGAGCAAGAGAGGAACACTCGCAAACACAGCGAGGGGGAGACACATGCACACACAAGAGGGAAGGCCACACACACGCGTGCACATCTAGAGACACACACACACAGAGCAAGAGAGGGACACGCATACACTCAGCCAGGGAGGGACATGCACACACAGCAAGGGAGGGTCACACACAAACACACACACAGAGCAAGAGAGGGACACACGCACACACAGCAAGGGGGAGACACATACACACGCAGAGAGGGAGGGCCTCGCGCACACACGCACAGCAAGAGGGACACACACACACACAGCAAGGGGGGGATCTCACACATACACAGCGAGGGAGGGACATGTTCACACGCAGCAAGGGAGGGATACGCGCACACACACATACAGCAGCAAGGGGGACACGCACACTCTCAGCATGGGAGGGAGACACATACTTACACACACAGGGAGGGACATGCACGTACACACACACGCACACACACACAGCGAGGGAAGGACACGCACACACACAGTGAGAGAGAGAGAGACACACACACAATATGATGGGGTGGCACACACAAAACAGTGAGTGAGGGACATGCAGTGAAGGGGGGACACACAAACACATACAGTGAGGATGTGACAGTAACACACACACAGGGAGGCAGGGATACACACACAGCGAGGGAGGGACCTACTGAGACATGCAGCGAAGGAGGGATACGTGCACACACAGCGAGGGAGGGAGACACACACACAGATCGAGGGAGGGATACGCACACACACAGGGAAGGAGGGACAAGCAGACACACGGCGAGGGGGAGGGCATGTGCACAGAAATTGAGAGGGTGCACGCGCACACAGCGAGAGGGGACACGCACAGGCACAGCGAGGGGGACACACGCACACACAGCAAGGGAGGACATGCACTCACACACCGAGGGGGATATACATAAAGAGTAATGGAGGGACACACACACAAGGACGGACACACACAGACAGCAAGGGAGTGACACGCGCACACACATCCAGGGACGGACATGCACACACAGCGAGGGAGGGACACACACACACACACACACACACACACACACACACACAGAGCTAGGGAGGGAAGGATATGCACAAACAGCGTAGAAGGGACACACACACACACACAGCGAGGGAGGGCCACACACATACACAGCAAGTGAAGGACATGTGCATGTGCACGCACACACACACACACGTACACACACTACGAGGGATGTACACGCACACACAGTGAGAGAGGGACACGCGCACACAGTGAGAGAGGGACACGCGCACACAGTGAGAGGGGGACACGCGCACACAGTGAGAGAGGGACACGCGCACACAGTGAGAGAGGGACACGCGCACACAGTGAGAGAGGGACACGCGCACACAGTGAGAGAGGGACACGCGCACACAGTGAGAGAGGGACACGCGCACACAGTGAGAGAGGGACACGCGCACACAGTGAGAGAGGGACACGCGCACACAGTGAGAGAGGGACACGCGCACACAGTGAGAGAGGGACACGCACACACAGTGAGAGAGGGACACGCACACACAGTGAGAGAGGGACACGCACACACAGTGAGAGAGGGACACGCACACACAGTGAGAGAGGGACACGCACACACAGTGAGAGAGGGACACACACACACAGATACACAGTGAGGGTGGGACACACACAGTGAGTGAGGGACACACAAACAGCGAGGGAGTGAAACGTACACACACAGTGACGGAGGGACACGCACACACAGTGAATGAAGAACACGCACACCCAGCGAGAGAGGGACACATGCACACTGCAATGAAGGGACACTCATATACACACACACACACACACACACACACACACAGCGAGGGTGGGACACACAAACAGCGACGGAGTGAAACGTACACACACACAGTGACGGAGGGACACACACACACACACAGCGAGGGGGAGGAAATGGGCACACACAGTGAGAGGGGACACACACTGACACAGTGAGAGAGGGACACACGCACACAGAGCAAGGGGGGACATGCACTCACATAGTGAGGGGGATATACACAAAGAGCAAGGGAGACACACACACACACACACACACACACACACACACACACACACACACACAGAGGGAGTGACATGCACACACAGCAAGAGGGACACCCACAAAGCGAGGGATGGACACGCACACATACACACAGTTAAGGGGATACACGCAGACACACAGCGAGGGGGGGACACACACATACACAGCGAGAGTGGGACACACACACAGCGAGGGAGGGAAGGACATGCACACACACAGCGATGGAGGGTCATACACAAACACACACGGCGAGGGAGGGACACGCACACACGGCGAGGGAGGGACACGCACACACGGCGAGGGAGGGACACGCACACACGGCGAGGGAGGGACACGCACACACGGCGAGGGAGGGACACGCACACAGTGAGAGAGGGATACACACACGCGCGCACACAGCGAGGGTGACACACACACACAGAGCTAGGGAGGGAAGGACATGCACAAACAGCGTGGGAAAGACACGCACACACAGCGAGGGAGGGATACACACATACACAGCGAGGATAGGACACACACACACACACACACACACACAGAGCGAGGGAGGGACACACACATACACAGCGAGGAAAGGACACACACACACACAGACACAGCGAGGGATGGACACGCACACACAGTGAGAGATGGACACACACACACAGTGAGAGAGGGACACACACACACAGTGAGAGAGGGACACACACACGCACACAGCGAGGGTGACACACACACACACAAACACACACACACACACACGGAAGGAGGGACAAGCACACACACGTACGAGAATGAGGGTAGGTCCGATCAAGGACAGTAGTGGGAGACTGTGTATTGAGTCGGAAGAGATAGGAGAGGTCTTGAATGAGTACTTTTCTTCAGTATTTACGAACGAGAGGGACCGTATTGTTGAAGAGGAGAGTATGAAACGGACTGGTAAGCTAGAGGAGATACTTGTTAGGAAGGAAGATGTGTTGGACATTTTGAACAACTTGAGGGTAGACAAGTCCCCCGGGCCTGACGGGATATATCCTAGGATTATGTGGGAAGCAAGAGAGGAAATTGCAGTACCGTTGGCAATGATCTTTTCGTCTTCACCGTCAACGGGGGTGGTACCAGGGGACTGGAGAGTGGCGAATGTTGTGTCCCTGTTCAAAAAAGGGAATACGGATAACCCTGGGAATTACAGGACAGTTAGTCTTACTTCGGTGGTAGGCAAAGTAATGGAAAGGGTACTGAGGGATAGGATTGATGAGTATCTGGAAAGACACTGCTTGATTAGGAACAGCCAGCACGGATTTGTGAAAGGTAGGTCTTGCCTTACAAGTCTGATTGAATTCTTTGAGGAGGTGAACAAGCATGTGGATGAGGGTAGAGCAGTGGATGTAGTATACATGGATTTTAGTAAGGCATTTGATAAGGTTCCCCATGGTAGGCTTATGCGGAAAGGCATGGGATAGAGGGAAATTTGGCCAGTTGGATAGAAAACTGGCTAACTGGTCGAAGTCAGAGAGTGGTGGTAGATGGTAATTATTCAGCCTGGAGCCCAGTTACAAGTGGAGTTCCACAGGGATCAGTTCTGGGTCCTCTGCTGTTTGTAATTTTTATTAATGACTTGGATGAGGGAGTCACAGGGTGGGTCAGTAAATTTGCAGATGATACGAAGATTGACGGAGTTGTGGATAGTGAGGAGGGCTGTTGTCGACTGCAAAGGGACTTAGATATGATGCAGAGCTGGGCTGAGGAGTGGCAGATGGAGTTCAACCCTGCCAAGTGTGAGGTTGTCCATTTTGGAAAGATAAATAAGAATGCGGAATACAGGGTTAACGGTAGGGTTCTTAGTAAGGTGGAGGAACAGAGAGATCTTGGGGTCTATGTTCATAGATCTTTGAAAGTTGCCACTCAGGTGGATAGAGCTTATAAGAAGGCCTATGGTGTATTAGCGTTCTTTAGCAGAGGGATTGACTTCAAGAGTCGTGAAGTGATGTTGCAGCTGTACAGGACCTTGGTAAGGCCAAATTTGGAGTACTGTGTGCAGTTCTGGTCGCCTCACTTTAGGAAAGATGTGGAAGCTTTGGAGAGGGTGCAGAGAAGATTTGCCAGGATGTTGCCTAGAATGGAGAATAGGTCGTACGAGGATAGGTTGAGAGTGCTAGACCTTTTCTCGTTGGAACGGCGAAATATGAGGGGTGACTTGATAGAGGTTTATAAGATGATCAGAGGAATAGATAGAGTAGACAGTCAGAAACGTTTTCCCTGGGTACAACTGAGTGTTACAAGGGGACATAAATTTAAGGTGAAGAGTGGAAGGTATAGGGGAAATGTCAGGGGTGGGTTCTTTACCCAGAGAGTGGTGGGGGCATGGAATGCACTGCCTGTGGGAGTGGCAGAGTCAGAATCATCGGCGACCTTTAAGCGGCAATTGGATAGGTACATGGATGGGTGCTTAAGCTAGGACAAATGTTCGGCACAACATCGTGGGCCGAAGGGCTTGTTCTGTGCTGTATTGTTCTATGTTCTATGTTCTATACGGCGAGGGGGAGGAAATGTGCACAGAAACTGAGAGGGGGCATGCACACACAGTGAGAGGGGACACGCACTGACACAGCGAGGGAGGGACACGCATTCACACAGCGAGGGGGATATACACAAAGAGCAAGGGAGAGGGACACAAATACACACACAGGGCGGGAGTGACACGCACACACAGCAAGAGGGACACACACACACACACACACACACACACACACAGCAAGGGAGGGACACTCACATACACTGCCAGAGGGACACACACACTCACCGCAAGAGGGGGACACACACAGTGAGGGAAGGACATGAACACACACAGCGAGAGAGGGATATACATAAACACACAGAGCAAGAGAGGTACACGCACATAAACAGTAAGGGAGGGACACGCACACACACAGGGAAGGAGGAACAAGCAGACACACGGCGAGGGGGATGGCATGTGCACAGAAATTGAGAGAGTGCACGCACACACAGCGAGAGGGGACACACAGACATGGCGAGGGAGGGACACATGCACACACAGCAAGGGGGTGCAGGCACTCACAGAGCAAGGGGCGATGCGGACACACAATGGTGGGGATATGCACAAAGAGGAAGGGAGGGACACGCACACATGCACAAAGCAAGGGAGGGACACGCGCACACACAGTGTGGGAGTGACACACATACACACACACACAGCGAGGGATGGACACTCACATACACTGTAAAAGGGTCACACATACTCACGGCAAGAGGGGACACATACACACAGCGAGGGATGGACACGCTCATGCTCAAGCACACAAACACAGACACACAGCGTGAGAGGGACATGCGCACACACAGCCAGGGAGGGACATGGACACGCACAAACATACGCACGCACACACACACACACATACAGAGCAAGAGAGGGACACGCGCACACGCAGCGAGGAAGAGACACATGCACACACAGTGAGGGAGGGCCACACACACATATGCACAGCAAGAGGGACACAAACAGCAAGGGAGGGACACGCACACACACAGCAAGGGGGGACGTACACACACACAGCGAGGGACGGACACGCAGCGAAGGGACACACACACACACACAGCGAGGGAAGGACATGCACACGCAGCGTGGGAGGGAGCATGGACACACAGTGTGGGAGGGACACGCACACACACAGCGAAGGAGCGAAATGCACACACTGCAAGGGAGGGCATGTGCACACAAATTGAGAAGGGGCACACACACGCAAGCGATGGAGGCACAAGTATACACACATGGAAAGCGAGGGAGGGACATGTACAAATATACACACACACACACAGCGATGGAGGGACACGTACATACACACAGTGAGGGGGATACACGCAGACACATGGCGAGGGAGGGACACGCTGAGACACGCAGCGATGGAGGGAGCATGGACACACGCAGCGAGGGAGGGAGCATGGACACACACAGCAAGGGAGCGACATGTACACACATAGCGAGGGAGGGACATACATACGCAGAGCAAGGGAGGGACACACATGCACACACAGAGCGAGGGAGGGACACACACAAACACTGAGGGAGCAACACGTGCATGAGGAAGCACACAATCACAGACACACACAGCGAGAGAGGGACACGCACACACACACAGCCAGGGAGGGACATGCACACACAGCGAGGGACGGACACACACAGAGCAAGAGAGGGACACGCGCACACACACAGCCAGGGAGGGACACGCGCACACACACAGCCAGGGAGGGACATGCACACACAGCGAGGGACGGACACACACACAGCAAGAGAGGGACACGCGCACACACAGCGAGGAGGGAGACACATGCTCACACAACGAGGGAGGGCCAAGCACACACACGCACACCAAGAGGGACACACACACACACACACAAAATAGAGCAAGGGAGGGACACGCACACACAGCGAGGGAGGACACACACGCGCACAGCGAGGAAGGGACACACACACAGACACAGCGAGGGAAGGACATTCACGCGCACAAACACAGAGAGCGAGGGACGCACACACAGTGAGGGAGGGACACCCTGAGACACGCAGCGAGGGAGGGAGCATGGACACACACAGCGAGGGAGGGACACGCCTACACACCGCGAGGGGGAGGGCATGTGCACACAAAGTGAGAGGGAGCACACACACGCAAAGCGAGGAAGGGACAAGCACAATACACACACACACACACACACACAGAGTTGGAGGGACACGCACATACACACAGTGAGGGGATACACGCAGACACACGGCGAGGGAGGGACACACACGCAAAGCGAAGGAGGGGCACGCAAACACACACACAGTGAGGGGGATACACGCAGACACACAGCGAGGGAGGAACACACACTGTGAGGGACGGGGACACATACATACAAAGCGAAGGAGGGACACGCGCGCACACACACAGAGAAACACAGAGCAAGGGAGAGACGTGCACACACAGCGAAGGAGGGACAAACACACACATCAAGGGGAGGGCATGTGCACAGAAATTGAGAGGGGGCACACACACAGCGAGAGAGGATACATACAGACACGGCAAGGATGGGACACGCGCACACAGCAAGGTGGTCAAACACTCACACAAAGGGTCGGACACATACACCCAAAGCGAGGGAGTGACACGCACACATACATACACCACACAAACATACAGCAAGGGAGGGACATGCACACACGCACACAAGGGACGGAGACACACACGCAAAGCGAGGGAGACACACACACACACACACACACACACACAAACACAGAGCAAGGGATGGACGTGTGCGCACACAGCAAGGGAGGGACACAAACACACAGCGAGGGAACGACATACAAACACACACAGTGAGGGGGTTACCCGCAGACACACAGCGAGAGAGGGATACACACACATACAGCGAATGAAGGGACACACACATGTCAAGGGGGAGGACATGTGCACACAAATTGAGAGGGGACGCACACAGACACGGCAAGGGTGGGACACGCACTCACACACACACAAGGAACGGACACACAAATTGAGGGAGGGTCACGCAAACATACATACACACACAGAAACACAGAGGAAGGAAGGGGCATGCACACTCGCACACACACAAGGGACGGACACACACGCAAAGCGAGGGAGGTTCACGCACACATATATACACACACACAAATACAGAGCAAGGGAGGGACACGTGCACACACAGCGAGCGTGGGATACTCACAGCGAGAGAGCGACATGCAAACACACACAGTGAGGGGGATACACGCAGACACACAGCGAGGAAGGGACACACACACACAAACAGCGAGGGCGGGACCACACACACACAGAGCGAGGGAAGGACACACACGCACGCACAGTGAGGGAGGGACGCACACACACACAGATACAGCGAAGGGGGATATGCACACACACACACACACACACACACAGCGAGGGGGACCCGCACACTCTCAGCGTGGGAGGGAGACACACTTACACACACATACACACAGAGAGGGAGGGACACGCACGTAAACACACACACACACACATACACAGAGTGAGGGAGGGATATGCACACACACAGTGAGAGAGAGAAACATACACGCAATGCGATGGAGTGACACACAATCAAACAGCGAGTGAGGGACACGCAGTTAAGGGCAGACACACAAACACATACAGTGAGGATGTGACACGTACACACACACAGGGAGGATGGGACACACACACACACACACACACACACACAGAGCGAGCAAGGGACTTGCTGAGACACGCAGCGAGGGAGGGATGCGTGCACACACAGCGAGGGAGGGACACACACACACAGCAAGGGAGGGACACACACACACACAGGGAAGGAGGGACAAGCAGACACACGGCGAGGGGGAGGGCATGTGCACAGAAATTGAGAGGGACACACGCACACACAGCAAGGAGGGACATGCACTCACACACCAACGGGAGATGCGCACATACAGTGAGGGGGATATACGCAAAGAGCAAGGGAGGGATACACACACACACAGCAAGGGAGTGACACGTGCACACACAGTGAGAGAGGGACATGCACACACAGTGAGGGAAGGACATGCACATACACAGCGAGGAAGGGACATGCACACAGACATACACAGAGAGAGGGAGGGATGGAGACACACATACACACACACATAGACACACACAGCGGGCGAGGGACTTGCTGAGACACGCGAGGGAGGGATGCGCGCACACACAGCGAAGGAGGGACACACACACACAGCGAGGGAGGGGCACGGACACACACACACACAGCGAGGGAGGGATACGCACACACAGCAAGGGAGGGACACGCACACACACACAGGGAAGGAGGGACAAGCAGACACACGGCGAGGGGGAGGGCATGTGCACAGAAATTGAGAGGGACACACGCACACACAGCAAGGAGGGACATGCACTCAGACACCAAGGGGAGATATGCACATACAGTGAGGAGGATATACACAAAGAGCAAGGGAGTGACACACACACACACAGCAAGGGAGTGACACGTGCACACACAGTGAGAGAGGAACATGCACACACAGTGAGGGAAGGACATGCACATACACAGCGAGGAAGGGACATGCACACAGACATACACAGAGAGAGGGAGGGATGGAGACACACAAACACACCGAGGGGGGACACGCACACTCACAGCAAGGGAGGGAGACGCACACACAGAGCGAGAGAGAGACACATACACACAATGCGAGGAAGTGACACACACGCAACCAGCAAGCGAGGGACACGCAGCGAAGGGGGACACACACAAACACATACTGTGAGGGTGTGACACATACACACACACAACGAGGAAGGGACACACACACTGACCAAGTGAGACACACACACACACACACACACAGAGCGAGCGAGGGACACTAACAGCGAGCGAGGCACTTGCTGAGACACACAGAGGGAGGAACACGCACACGTACAGCGAGGGAGGGACACGCGCACACACAGCGAGTGATGGATACGCACACACAGCAAGGGAAAGACATGCACACACACAGCGAGGGAGGATCATACACAAACACATAAGCGAGGGAGGGACACACACACACACACACACAGGGAAGGAGGGACACATACACACAGGGAAGGAGGGACAAGCACACACGTGGCGAGGGGGAGCGCATGTGCACAGAAATTGAGAGGGGGCACGCACCCACAGCGAAAGGGGATACGCACAGACACGGCGAAGGAGGGACACACACAGCAAGGAGGGACATGCACTCACACAGCGAGGGGAGATGCGCACACGCAGTGAGGGGGTTATACATAAAGAGCAAGGGAGGGACACAAACACAAGGGACGGACACACACACACATAGGGAGAGAGTGACGCGCACACACAGCAAGAGGGTCTCACACACACAAAGCGAGGGAGAGACACGCACACATACACACAGTTAAGGGGATACACGCAGACACACAGCAAGGCAGGGACACACACACACACACACATTCAGAGCGAGGGAGGGACACTCACATACACTGCAAGAGGGACACACATACTCACAGCAAGAGGGGGACACGCACACACAGTGAGGGAGGGACATGCGCATGCATGAGCACACAAACACAGGCACACAGCGAGAGAGGGACACAAAAATACATGGCAAGGGAGGGACACGCACACACAGAGAGAGCGAGGGAGAGACACACACACATAGCGAGGGTGCGACACATGCACACACATCGAGGGAGGACCACGCTCACACACGCACAGCAAGAGGGACACGCACACATACACACAGTTAAGGCGATACACGCAGACATACAGCGAGGGAGGGACACACAGTGAGGGAGTGACACTCACATACTCACAGCAAGAGGGGGACACACGCGCGCGCGCACACACACAGAGCAAGGGAGAGAGGGACATGCACACAGCGTGGGAGGGACACGCACACACAGCAACAGGGGACATGCACTCACACACGCACAGCAAGAGAGAGAGACACACACATACACACACAGGGGGAACTGACACATACACAGCGAGGGACACGCACACACACACACAGCGAGAGAGGGAAACACACATACACAGCAAGGGAGGCACACACACACACACCAACAGCGAGTGTGGGACCACACACACACACACACACACACACACACAGCGAGGGAGAGGCACATACACACACAGAGCGAGGGAGGGACACACACAGACACAGCGAGGGAAGGATACACACACACAGCGAGGGGACACACACACACACACACACACAGCAGTGGGGAAACGCGCACACACACAGCGAGGGAGGGACACACACACACAGCGAGGGAGGGACACATACACACACACAGCGAGGGAGGGACACATACACAGCGAGGGAGGGACATGTACACACACAGCGAGGGAGGGACACATACACACACAGCGAGGGAGGGACACATACACACACACAGCGAGGGAGGGACACATACACAGCGAGGGAGGGACACGTACACACACAGCGAGGGAGGGACACATACACACACAGCGAGGGAGGGACACATACACACACAGCGAGGGAGGGACACATACACACACAGCGAGGGAGGGACACATACACACACAGCGAGGGAGGGACACATACACACACAGCGAGGGAGGGACACATACACACACACACACAGTGAGGGAGGGACACACACACACACACACACACACACACAGAGTGAGGGAGGGACACACACACACACAGTGAGGGAGAGACACACACACACACACCCAGAAGGGGGGACACGCACACACACAGCGAGTGAGGAACACACACACACACACACACACACACACACACAGCGAGGGAGGGACACACACACACACACAGTGAGGGAGGGACACACACACACACAGCGAGGAAGAGGCACATACACAGACACAGCGAGGGAAGGATACACACACATAGCGAGGGGGGACACGCGCACACACACACAGTGAGGGAGGGACAAGCACACACACACAGTGAGGGAGGGACACGCACACACACACACAGTGAGGGAGGGACATGCGCACACACAGAGCGAGGGTGAGACATGCACACACACAGCAAGAGAGAGACACATACACACAATGCAATGGAGTGACACACAAACAGCGAGTGAGGGACACGCAATGATGAGGGGGTCACACTAACACATACTGTGACGGTGTGACTCGTACACACACGAGGAAGGGGCGCGCGCACACACACACTGAGTGAGAGGCTTGCTGAGACACGCAGCGAGGTAGGGACACGCACACACACAGCGAGGGAGGGACACGCACACACACAGCGAGGGAGGGACACGCACACACACAGCGAGGGAGGGACACGCACACACACAGCGAGGGAGGGACACGCACACACACAGCGAGGGAGGGACACGCTCATACACAGCAAGGAGGTCATGCACTCACACAGCAAGGGGAGTTGAGCACACACAGTGAGGGGGATATACACAAACAGCAAGGGAGGGACACACACATACACAAAAAGCGAGGGAGGGACACACATACTTACACAGCAAGGGAAGGACACTCACATACACTGCAAGAGGAATACACATACACTGCAACAGGGACACACATACTCACAGCAAGAGGGTGACAGGCATACACAGTGAGGGAGGGACACGTGCATGCGTAAGCACAAAATTACAGACACACACAGCGAGCGATGGACACAAACACACAGCCAGGAAGGGATATGCACACACAGCGAGGGAGGGACACGCACACACACAGCGAGGGAGGGACACGCACACACACAGCGAGGGAGGGACACGCACACACATAGCGAGGGAGGGACACGCACACACTGCAAGAATGAGAGACTTGCACACACATAGCGAGGGAGGGACACACACACAGTGAGGGAGGGACACACACACACAGCGAGGGAGGGACATGCACACACAGCGAGGGAGGGACATGCACACACTCAGCGTGGGAAGGACATGCACATACACAGCGAGGAAGGGACATGCACACAGACACACACAGAGTGAGGGAGGGATGGAGACACACACACACACCCCGACCGAGGGGGGACACGCACACTCACAGCGAGGGAGGGAGACGCGCACACAGAGCGAGAGAGAGCCACATACACACAACGCGAGGAAGTGACACACACGCAAACAGTGAGGGAGCAACACGTGCATGAGGAAGCACACAATCACAGACACACACAGCGAGAGAGGGACACGCACACACACAGCCAGGGAGGGACATGCACACACACACAGCCAGGGAGGGACATGCACACACAGCGAGGGACGGACACACACAGAGCAAGAGAGGGACACGCGCACACACAGCGAGGAGGGAGACACATGCTCACACAACGAGGGAGGGCCAAGCACACACACGCACACCAAGAGGGGGACACACACACACACACAAAATAGAGCAAGGGAGGGACACGCACACACAGCGAGGGAGGACACACACGCGCACAGCGAGGAAGGGACACACACACAGACACAGCGAGGAAGGACATTCACGCGCACAAACACAGAGAGCGAGGGACGCACACACAGTGAGGGAGGGACACCCTGAGACACGCAGCGAGGGAGGGAGCATGGACACACACAGCGAGGGAGGGACACGCCTACACACCGCGAGGGGGAGGGCATGTGCACACAAAGTGAGAGGGAGCACACACACGCAAAGCGAGGAAGGGACAAGCACAATACACACACACACAGAGTTGGAGGGACACGCACATACACACAGTGAGGGGATACACGCAGACACACGGCGAGGGAGGGACACACACACGCAAAGCGAAGGAGGGGCACGCAAACACACACAGTGAGGGGGATACACGCAGACACACAGCGAGGGAGGGACACACACTGTGAGGGACGGGGACACATACATACAAAGCGAAGGAGGGACACGCGCGCACACACACAGAGAAACACAGAGCAAGGGAGAGACGTGCACACACAGCGAAGGAGGGACAAACACACACATCAAGGGGAGGGCATGTGCACAGAAATTGAGAGGGGGCACACACACAGCGAGAGAGGATACATACAGACACGGCAAGGATGGGACACGCGCACACAGCAAGGTGGTCAAACACTCACACAAAGGGTCGGACACATACACCCAAAGCGAGGGAGTGACACGCACACATACATACACCACACAAACATACAGCAAGGGAGGGACATGCACACACGCACATATGCACACAAGGGACGGAGACACACACGCAAAGCGAGGGAGGGACACACACACATATACACACACACACACAAACACAGAGCAAGGGATGGACGCGTGCACACACAGCAAGGGAGGGACACAAACACACAGCGAGGGAACGACATACAAACACACACAGTGAGGGGGTTACCCGCAGACACACAGCGAGAGAGGGATACACACACACATACAGCGAATGAAGGGACACACACATGTCAAGGGGGAGGACATGTGCACACAAATTGAGAGGGGATGCACACAGACACGGCAAGGGTGGGACACGCACTCACACACACACAAGGAACGGACACACGGACACACAAATTGAGGGAGGGTCACGCAAACATACATACACACACAGAAACACAGAGGAAGGAAGGGGCATGCACACTCGCACACACACAAGAGACGGACACACACACGCAAAGCGAGGGAGGTTCACGCACACATATATACACACACACAAATACAGAGCAAGGGAGGGACACGTGCACACACAGCGAGTGTGGGATACTCACAGAGAGAGAGCGACATGCAAACACACACAGTGAGGGGGATACACGCAGACACACAGCGAGGAAGGGACACACACACACACACACACACACACAGCGAGGGAGGGACACACACACACACAGCAAGGGAGGGATACACAGCGAGGCAGGGATACGCACGCACCCAGCGAGCAAGAGAGACACACAGCAAGGGAGAGACTTGCGCGTACACACACACACACACACACACACAAAACGAGGGAGGGATATGCGCACACACGCACACACACATACACACACAAACACTCAGAGCGAGGGAGGGACACGCACACACAGCGAGGGAAGGACATGCACACAGCGAGGGAGGGATATACACAAGCACACACAGCGAAGGGAGGGACACACACACACACACACACACAGGGAAGGAGGGACAAGCACACACGCGGCGAGGGGGATGGCATGTGTACAGGAATTGAGAGGGGACACGTACACAGCGAGAGGGGACATGCACAGGCACAACGAGGGAGGACATGCATTCACACAATGAGGGGAGAAGCACAGACACAGTGAGGGGGATATACACAAAATGCAATGGAGGGACACACACACACAAGGCACGCACACACACACAGAGCGAGGGAGTGACACACACACAAAGCGAGGGTGGGACACACACATACACTGCAAGAGGGACACACATACGCAGAGCAAGAAACACACGCAACTAGCAAGTGAGGGACACGCAGCGAAGGGGGACACACACAAACACATACTGTGAGGGTGTGACACATACACACACACACACAACGAGGAAGGGACACACACACACTGACCAAGCGAGACACACACACACAGCGAGCGAGGCACTTGCTGAGACACACAGAGGAAGGAACACGCACACGCACAGCGAGGGAGGGACACGCGCACACACAGCAAGGGAAAGACATGCACACACACAGCGAGGGAGGATCATACACAAACACATACAGCGAGGGAGGGGCACACACACACACACACAGGGAAGGAGGGACACATACACACAGGGAAGGAGGGACAAGCACACGCGAGGCGAGGGGGAGTGCATGTGCACAGAAATTGAGAGGGGGCACGCACCCACAGCGAAAGGGGACACGCACAGACACGGCGAAGGAGGGACACACACAGCAAGGAGGGACATGCACTCACACAGCGAGGGGAGATGCGCACACGCAGTGAGGGGGTTATACATAAAAAGCAAGGGAGGGACACACACACAGTGACGGACACACACACACAGGGAGAGAGTGACGCGCACACACAGCAAGAGGGTCTCACACACACAAAGCGAGGGAGAGACATGCACACATACACACAGTTAAGGGGATACACGCAGACACACAGCAAGGCAGGGACACACACACACACACACACACATACAGAGCGAGGGAGGGACACTCACATACACTGCAAGAGGGACACACATACTCACAGCAAGAGGGGGACACGCACACACAGCGAGGGGGGGACACGCGCATGCGCGAGCACACAAACACAAGCACACAGCGAGAGAGGGACACACAAATACATGGCAAGGGAGGGACTCGCACACACATTGAGAGAGCGAGGGAGAGACACACACACATACACATAGCGAGGGGGCGACACATGCACACACATCGAGGGAGGACCACGCTCACACATGCACAGCAAGAGGGACACGCACACACACACACAGTTAAGGCGATACATGCAGACACACAGCAAGGGAGGGACACACAGACACACAGTGAGGGAGTGACACTCACATACACATCAAGAGGGACACATACTCACAGCAAGAGGGGGACACGTGCACACACACACACACAGAGCAACGGTGAGAAGGAAATGCACACAGCGTGGGAGGGACACGCACACAGCAACGGGGGACATGCACTCACACACGCACAGCAAGAGAGAGACACACACACACATGCACACACAGGGGGAACTGACACATACACAGCGAGGGACACGCACACACACACAGCGAGAGAGGGAAACACACATACACAGCAAGGGAGGCACACGCACGCACACCAACAGCGAGTGTGGGACCACACACGCGCACCCACACACACACACAGCGAGGGAGAGGCACATACACACACAGAGCGAGGGAGGGACACACACAGACACAACGAGGGAAGGACATACACACACAGCGAGGGGGGACACGCACACACACACACAGCGGTGGGGAAACACATACACACACAGCGAGGGGGGACACGCACACACACACAGCGAGGGGGGGACACGCACACGCACAGCGAGGGGGGGACACGCACACGCACAGCGAGGGGGGGACACGCACACGCACAGCGAGGGGGGGACACGCACACGCACAGCGAGGGGGGGACACGCACACGCACAGCGAGGGGGGGACACGCACACGCACAGCGAGGGGGGGACACGCACACGCACAGCGAGGGGGGGACACGCACACGCACAGCGAGGGGGGGACACGCACACGCACAGCGAGGGGGGGACACGCACAGCGAGGGGGTGACACGCACAGCGAGGGGGTGACACGCACAGCGAGGGGGTGACACGCACAGCGAGGGGGGGACACGCACAGCGAGGGGGGGACACGCACAGCGAGGGGGGGACACGCACAGGCACAGCGAGGGGGGGACACGCACACGCACAGCGGGGGGGGACACGCACACGCACAGCGAGGGGGGGACACGCACACGCACAGCGAGGGGGGGACACGCACACGCACAGCGAGGGGGGGACACGCACACGCACAGCGGGGGGGGGACACGCACACGCACAGCGGGGGGGGACACGCACACGCACAGCGGGGGGGGGACACGCACAGCGGGGGGGGGACACGCACACGCACAGCGGGGGGGGACACGCACACGCACAGCGAGGGGGGGACACGCACACGCACAGCGAGGGGGGGACACGCACACGCACAGCGAGGGGGGACACGCACACGCACAGCGAGGGGGGGACACGCACACGCACAGCGAGGGGGGGACACGCACAGCGAGGGGGGGACACGCACAGCGAGGGGGGGACACGCACACACACAGCGAGGGGGGGACACGCACACACACAGCGAGGGGGGGACACGCACACACACAGCGAGGGGGGGACACGCACACACACAGCGAGGGGGGGACACGCACACACACAGCGAGGGGGGACACGCACACACACAGCGAGGGGGGACACGCGCACACACACAGCGAGGGGGGACACGCGCACACACACAGCGAGGGGGGACACGCGCACACACACAGCGAGGGGGGACACGCGCACACACACAGCGAGGGGGGACACGCGCACACACACAGCGAGGGGGGACACGCACACACACAGCGAGGGGGGACACGCACACACACAGCGAGGGGGGACACGCACACACACAGCGAGGGGGGACACGCACACACACAGCGAGGGGGGACACGCACACACACAGCGAGGGGGGACACGCACACACACAGCGAGGGGGGACACGCACACACACAGCGAGGGGGGACACGCACACACACAGCGAGGGGGGACACGCACACACACAGCGAGGGGGGACACGCACACACACAGCGAGGGGGGACACGCACACACACAGCGAGGGGGGACACGCACACACACAGCGAGGGGGGACACGCACACACACAGCGAGGGGGGACACGCACACACACAGCGAGGGGGGACACGCACACACACAGCGAGGGGGGACACGCACACACACAGCGAGGGGGGACACGCACACACACAGCGAGGGGGGACACGCACACACACAGCGAGGGGGGACACGCACACACACAGCGAGGGGGGACACGCACACACACAGCGAGGGGGGACACGCACACACACAGCGAGGGGGGACACGCACACACACAGCGAGGGGGGACACGCACACACACAGCGAGGGGGGACACGCACACACACAGCGAGGGGGGACACGCACACACACAGCGAGGGGGGACACGCACACACACAGCGAGGGGGGACACGCACACACACAGCGAGGGGGGACACGCACACACACAGCGAGGGGGGACACGCACACACACAGCGAGGGGGGACACGCACACACACAGCGAGGGGGGACACGCACACACACAGCGAGGGGGGACACGCACACACACAGCGAGGGGGGACACGCACACACACAGCGAGGGGGGACACGCACACACACAGCGAGGGGGGACACGCACACACACAGCGAGGGGGGACACGCACACACACAGCGAGGGGGGACACACACACACAGCGAGGGGGGACACACACACACAGCGAGGGGGGACACACACACACAGCGAGGGGGGACACACACACACAGCGAGGGGGACACACACACACAGCGAGGGGGACACACACACACAGCGAGGGGGACACACACACACAGCGAGGGGGACACACACACACAGCGAGGGGGACACACACACAGCGAGGGGGGACACACACACAGCGAGGGGGGACACACACACAGCGAGGGGGGACACGTACACACACAGTGAGGGAGGGACACGCACACGCACATAGCGAGGGGTGACACGCACACAGCGAGGGAGGGACACGCACACACACATAGCGAGGGGGGACACGCACACAGCGAGGGAGGGACACGCACACACACACAGTGAGGGAGGGACACACACACACACACACACACACACACAGTGAGGGAGGGACACACACACACAGCGAGGGAGGGACACACACACACAGCGAGGGAGGGACACACACACACACAGTGAGGGAGGGACACGCACACACACAGTGAGGGAGGGACACGCACACACAGTGAGGGAGGGACACGCACACACACAGTGAGGGAGGGACACGCACACACACACAGTGAGGGAGGGACACGCACACACACACACAGTGAGGGAGGGACACGCACACACACAGTGAGGGAGGGACACGCACACACACAGTGAGGGAGGGACGCGCACACACACAGTGAGGGAGGGACGCGCACACACACAGTGAGGGAGGGACGCGCACACACACAGTGAGGGAGGGACACGCACACACACAGTGAGGGAGGGACACGCACACACACACACCGCAGTGGGGAAACGCGCGCACACACAGCGAGGGAGGGACACACACACACCGCAGTGGGGAAACGCGCGCACACACAGCGAGGGAGGGACACATACACACACACAGCGAGGGAGGGACACGCACACACAGCGAGGGGGGACACACACACACAGCGAGGGGGACACACACACACAGCGAGGGGGACACACACACACAGCGAGGGGGACACACACACACAGCGAGGGGGACACACACACACAGCGAGGGGGACACACACACAGCGAGGGGGGACACACACACAGCGAGGGGGGACACACACACAGCGAGGGGGGACACGTACACACACAGTGAGGGGGGGACACGTACACACACAGTGAGGGAGGGACACGCACACGCACATAGCGAGGGGGGACACGCACACAGCGAGGGAGGGACACGCACACACACATAGCGAGGGGGGACACGCACACAGCGAGGGAGGGACACGCACACACACACAGTGAGGGAGGGACACACACACACACACACAGTGAGGGAGGGACACACACACACACACACAGTGAGGGAGGGACACACACACACAGCGAGGGAGGGACACACACACACACAGTGAGGGAGGGACACGCACACACACAGTGAGGGAGGGACACGCACACACAGTGAGGGAGGGACACGCACACACACAGTGAGGGAGGGACACGCGCACACACACACAGTGAGGGAGGGACACGCACACACACACACAGTGAGGGAGGGACACGCACACACACAGTGAGGGAGGGACACGCACACACACAGTGAGGGAGGGACGCGCACACACACAGTGAGGGAGGGACGCGCACACACACAGTGAGGGAGGGACGCGCACACACACAGTGAGGGAGGGACACGCACACACACAGTGAGGGAGGGACACGCACACACACAGTGAGGGAGGGACACGCACACACACACACCGCAGTGGGGAAACGCGCGCACACACAGCGAGGGAGGGACACACACACACCGCAGTGGGGAAACGCGCGCACACACAGCGAGGGAGGGACACATACACACACACAGCGAGGGAGGGACACATACACACACACAGCGAGGGAGGGACACATACACACACACAGCGAGGGAGGGACACACACACACAGCGAGGGAGGGACACACACACACACAGCGAGGGAGGGCCACATACACACACAGCGAGGGAGGGCCACATACACACACACAGCGAGTGAGGGACACATACACACACACAGCGAGGGAGGGAAACACAGACACACACACAGCGAGTGAGGGACACACACACACACACACACAGCGAGGGAGGGACACACACACACACACACACAGTGAGGGAGGGACACACACACACAGCGAGGGAGGGACACACACAGCGAGTGAGGGACACACACACACAGCGAGTGAGGGACACACACACAGCGAGTGAGGGACACACACACACAGCGAGGGAGGGACACACACACACAGCGAGGGAGGGACACACACACACAGCGAGGGAGGGACACACACACACAGCGAGGGAGGGACACACACACACAGCGAGGGAGGGACACACACACACAGCGAGGGAGGGACACACACACACACAGCGAGTGAGGGACACATACACACACAGCGAGTGAGGGACACATACACACACAGCGAGTGAGGGACACATACACACACACAGCGAGTGAGGGACACATACACACACACAGCGAGTGAGGGACACATACACACACACAGCGAGTGAGGGACACATACACACACACAGCGAGTGAGGGACACATACACACACACAGCGAGTGAGGGACACATACACACACACAGCGAGTGAGGGACACATACACACACACAGCGAGGGAGGGAAACACACACACACACAGTGAGGGAGGGACACACACACACAGCGAGTGAGGGACACACACACACACACACAGCGAGTGAGGGACACATACACACACACAGCGAGTGAGGGACACACACACACAGCGAGGGAGGGACACACACACACAGCGAGGGAGGGACACACACACACAGCGAGGGAGGGACACACACACACAGCGAGGGAGGGACACACACACACAGCGAGGGAGGGACACACACACACAGCGAGGGAGGGACACACACACACAGCGAGGGAGGGACACACACACACAGCGAGGGAGGGACACACACACACAGCGAGGGAGGGACACACACACACAGCGAGGGAGGGACACACACACACAGCGAGGGAGGGACACACACACACAGCGAGGGAGGGACACACACACACAGCGAGGGAGGGACACACACACACAGCGAGGGAGGGACACACACACACAGCGAGGGAGGGACACACACACACAGCGAGGGAGGGACACACACACACAGCGAGGGAGGGACACACACACACAGCGAGGGAGGGACACACACACACAGCGAGGGAGGGACACACACACACAGCGAGGGAGGGACACACACACACAGCGAGGGAGGGACACACACACACACAGCGAGGGAGGGACACACACACACACAGCGAGGGAGGGACACACACACACACAGCGAGGGAGGGACACACACACACACAGTGAGGGAGGGACACACACACACACCCAGAAGGGGGGACACGCACACACACAGTGAGGGAGGGACACGCACACACACCGACAGAGAGTGTGGGACCACACACACACACACAGCGAGGGAGAGGCACATACACAGACACAGCGAGGGAAGGATACACACACATAGCGAGGGGGGACACGCACACAGCGAGGGAGGGACACGCACACACACACACACACACACACACACACAGTGAGGGAGGGACATGCGCACACACAGAGCGAGGGTGAGACATGCACACACACAGCAAGAGAGAGACACATACACACAATGCGATGGAGTGACACACACAAACAGCGAGTGAGGGACACGCAATGACGAGGGGGTCACACTAACACATACTGTGACGGTGTGACTCGTACACACACGAGGAAGGGACACGCGCGCACACACACACATACACTGAGCGAGAGGCTTGCTGAGACACGCAGCGAGGTAGGGACACGCACACACACAGCGAGGGAGGGACACGCTCATACACAGCAAGGAGGTCATGCACTCACACAGCAAGGGGAGTTGAGCACACACAGTGAGGGGGATATACACAAACAGCAAGGGAGGGACACACACATACACAAAAAGCGAGGGAGGGACACACATACTTACACAGCAAGGGAAGGACACTCACATACACTGCAAGAGGAATACACATACACTGCAACAGGGACACACATACTCACAGCAAGAGGGTGACAGGCACACACAGTGAGGGAGGGACACGTGCATGCGTAAGCACAAAATTACAGACACACACAGCGAGAGGTGGACACAAACACACAGCCAGGAAGGGATATGCACACACAGCGAGGGAGGGACGCGCACACACACAGCGAGGGAGGGACACGCACACACAGCGAGGGGGGGACACGCACACACAGCGAGGGGGGGACACGCACACACACAGCGAGGGGGGGGACACGCACACACACAGCGAGGGGGGGACACGCACACACACAGCGAGGGGGGGACACGCACACACACAGCGAGGGGGAGACACGCACACACACAGCGAGGGGGGGACACGCACACACACAGCGAGGGGGGGACACGCACACACACAGCGAGGGGGGGACACGCACACACACAGCGAGGGGGGGACACGCACACACTGCAAGAATGAGAGACTTGCACACACATAGCGAGGGAGGGACACACACACACAGCGAGGGAGGGACACGCACACACACAGTGAGGGGGGACACGCACACACACATAGCGAGGGGGGACACGTACACAGCGAGGGAGGGACACGCACACACAGTGAGGGGGGACACGCACACACACAGTGAGGGGGGACACGCACACACACAGTGAGGGGGGACACGCACACACACAGTGAGGGAGGGACACACACACACACAGTGAGGGAGGGACACACACACACACAGTGAGGGAGGGACACACACACACACAGTGAGGGAGGGACACACACACACACACTGAGCGAGGGACACACACACACACACACACACACAGTGAGGGAGGGACACACACACACACACAAACACACAGTGAGGGAGGGACACACACACACACACACACACACAGTGAGGGAGGGACACACACACACACAATGAGGGAGGGACACGCACGCACACACACAGTGAGGGAGGGACACGCACGCACACACACAGTGAGGGAGGGACACGCACGCGCACACACAGTGAGGGAGGGACACGCACACACACACAGTGAGGGAGGGACACGCACACACACACAGTGAGGGAGGGACACGCACACACACAGTGAGGGAGGGACACGCACACACACAGTGAGGGAGGGACACGCACACACACAGTGAGGGAGGGACACGCACACACACACACAGTGAGGGAGGGACACGCACACACACAGTGAGGGAGGGACACACACACACAGTGAGGGAGGGACACACACACACAGTGAGGGAGGGACACGCACACACACAGTGAGGGGGGACACGCACACACACAGTGAGGGGGGACACGCACACACACATAGCGAGGGGGGACACGCACACAGCGAGGGAGGGACACGCACACAGTGAGGGGGGACACGCACACAGTGAGGGGGGACACGCACACACACAGTGAGGGGGGACACGCACACACAGTGAGGGAGGGACACACACACACACAGTGAGGGAGGGACACACACACACACACACACAGTGAGGGAGGGACACACACACACACAGTGAGGGAGGGACACACACACACACACAATGAGGGAGGGACACGCACACACACACACACAGTGAGGGAGGGACACGCACACACACAGTGAGGGAGGGACACGCACGCACACACACAGTGAGGGAGGGACACGCACGCACACACACAGTGAGGGAGGGACACGCACACACACAGTGAGGGAGGGACACACACACACAGTGAGGGAGGGACACACACACACAGTGAGGGAGGGACACACACACACAGTGAGGGAGGGACACACACACACACACACACACACAGTGAGGGAGGGACACACACACACACACACACACAGTGAGGGAGGGACACACACACACACACACAGTGAGGGAGGGACACACACACACACACAATGAGGGAGGGACACGCACACACACACACAGTGAGGGAGGGACACGCACACACACAGTGAGGGAGGGACACGCACACACACAGTGAGGGAGGGACACGCACGCACACACACAGTGAGGGAGGGACACGCACACACACACAGTGAGGGAGGGACACGCACACACACAGTGAGGGAGGGACACGCACACACACAGTGAGGGAGGGACACGCACACACACAGTGAGGGAGGGACACGCACACACACAGTGAGGGAGGGACACGCACACACACAGTGAGGGAGGGACACGCGCACACACACACAGTGAGGGAGGGACACGCGCACACACACACACAGTGAGGGAGGGACACGCGCACACACAGTGAGGGAGGGACACGCGCACACACACAGTGAGGGAGGGACACGCGCACACACACAGTGAGGGAGGGACACGCGCACACACACACAGTGAGGGAGGGACACGCGCACACACACACAGTGAGGGAGGGACACGCGCACACACACACAGTGAGGGAGGGACACGCGCACACACACACACACAGTGAGGGAGGGACACGCGCACACACACACACACACACAGTGAGAGAGGGACAAGCACACACACACAGTGAGGGAAGGACACACACACACACACACACACAGTGAGGGAGGGACACGCACACACACACAGTGAGGGAGGGACACGCACACACACACAGTGAGGGAGGGACACGCACACACACACACAGTGAGGGAGGGACACGCACACACACAGCAAGAGAGAGACATATACACACAATGCGATGGAGTGACACACACAAACAGCGTTTGAGGGACACGCAGTGATGAGGGGGTCACACTAACACATACTGTGACGGTGTGACTCGTACACACACGAGGAAGGGGCACGCGCACACACACACACAGTAAGCGAGAGGCTTGCTGAGACACGCAGCGAGGTAGGGACACGCTCATACAGAGCGAGGGAACGACATGCACACACACAGAGTGGGAGAGACACATGCACACACAGCGAGGGAGGGACACGCACACACACAGCAAGGGGAGTTGAGCACACACAGTGAGGGGGATATACACAAACAGCAAGGGAGGGACACACACACACACACAAAAAGCGAGGGAGGGACACACATACTCACTCAGCAAGGGAAGGGCACTCACATACACTGCAAGAGGGATACACATACACTGCAACAGGGACACACATACTCACAGCAAGAGGGTGACCCGCACACACAGTGAGGGAGGGACACGCGCATGCGTAAGCACAAAATTACAGACACACACAGCGAGAGATGGACACAAACACACAGCCAGGAAGGGATATGCACACACAACGAGGGAGGGACGCGCACACACAACGAGGGAGGGACACGCACACACACACAGCGAGGGAGGGACACGCACACACACACAGCGAGGGAGGGACACGCACACACACACAGCGAGGGAGGGACACGCACACACACACAGCGAGGGAGGGACACGCACACACACACAGCGAGGGAGGGACACGCACACACACACAGCGAGGGAGGGACACGCACACACTGCAAGAATGAGAGACTTGCGCACACACACAGCGAGGGAGACTCACACACACACACAGTGAGGAAGGGACACGCACACACACACACAGTGAGGGACACTTCAGTCTCTACAACATGCCTTGTCTCAATAGTCTCCAGTTATTGGAGGAGGAGACTATTGAGACAAGGCATGTTGTAGAGACTGAAGCAAGTTACAGCGATACGGATGGTCATCTGGACTGGAGGTTTCAAATATGTGAAATAATTGGTGAGAGGGGAGGAGATGACAGAGATAGGAACTGTTATAGGAGTTAGAATGATTGAAGACACTGGTCCTCAATACAAGCCATAGATAGTGTTGGAGAGAGAAAGATCCCAGGCAGCATTACCACCCTCTCGTGGGAGGCCTGCTTTCCCCTCAGTTGTTCTGATGCTCCCTAAGAAAGCACATGCCTGGACTGATAACTGGGAACTCCTGATTCTGTCTCATTACAACAAAACTTGCAGCAGGCGTGGTGATTGAGCCTGGGTTGTGTTTGTACTGTGCTCCCCCTCCAGCACTTTCTCTATGTCATGTCTTGTTAGCTGATGTTTGGATCCCCCTTATTACTTTCTACTCTGTGCACTGGAATGATCTTACCTGGCAGCAGGATTTATTGAAGACTCCCAACCTCCCTGACTTTGTCTTTCTGGCTGACCAACCATCGTCCCAACCAGCAGTTGGCAAGTCTATTGAGTCAGGAACTCCATGAGTACCTGTAGAAGACACAGAAATAGGCAGAATGGGAAATTAGACTAATGCTTTGAGGGTTACACATATAGAATGGCACTGAGCCCACAGCGATCTGGAAAATCCCAGTCTCCATTCCTGACCTGTGCTGCCTCATCTCTCTGGAGTGGAGAATTCTGTTGGCTCATGACCTGGAGTAGCTTCAAAAGTGAGAGACGGTGACAGAGGCAGCAATTAGACCCACACAGTGAGGGATACCACATGGAGAGGTACTGAGTCACATCACCAGAGTGCTGGGTCAAACAATTGTGCAGGAAGAAAGGGTTTTGATTCATGTTGCACTGGGATATACAAACTGTGAGCAGGCGAAGTGATGGCCTAGTGGCAGTATTGTGTGGCAATTTATCCAGAAACTCAGCAAGTGTTCTCTGGACACAGGTTCAAATCCCACCATTGCAAATGATTGAATGTGAAGTAACTGCTTCAAAAACGATGTAATTAAAAACCTGTAAATGAATATTAAACAATTGCTGATGTTAAGAAAAACCCATCGGGTGCATTCCTGTCTTTAGTGAAGTAATCTAAGATGGGACTGGGATCTCGCAGGTATGACAGAACAACAGCTGAGGGAGGGACAGGACAGGCAGCTCAATGTTCCAGGGGACAGATGCTGCAGGAAGGACAGAAGGGGAGCTGAGAGAGGAGGAGAGCTGCTGGTTCTGACTGGGTGAACCATCCCAGCAGGACTGAGAGAGGATATTCCTGCGGGACCGCCCAGTGACGCTGTGTCCGTGGGATTAATCAGTAACAATGGGTCTTCCCTTTCCTCTGATTGTTCTACAGACCCCGAGAGCCCCGCCCTCCTGCACCTTGACCTTCTCAAGATGGCGGCCTGGAGCGCTCCGTCTTCCCTCAAACAAATGGCGGCCGTGACCCTGGGCCGTTTCCCTGATCAGAGACCGCCGCCTCCTTACCCAGGACTGGAGGGTGTTTTTCGAGTTATTTTTAACTTGTATCCAGGATTTGTGAAATCTCTCCGCTCCTTTCTCCCAGCGAGACTCCCACACACCGGCTCTGATCACCGCTCTCTGAAGCCGATCGCAGTCGCTGCCGGAGAAAGCAGCTCCATGTCTCTCTCTCTCTCTCTGTGTGTCCTGACCAATGTGATACTGCGCATGCTCCACATGGAAACTAAACTGCGCGTGCGTCTGAGAGTATCGGTGAGTTTATAGAGAATATTCATATCAGCACAGCATCATGGATCAAATATTAGTCATTAACAATTACCCTGTCGACTTACAGTCATTGAGATGATTACTATGCAAATGGATTATTCGGTCCAACTTAACCATATTAGCCAGGTAGGTAAATTACCAATCGTTCTGGGAGTTTGAAAATAAATTTCTTACTCGAGTTGTGTAAACCGACCTGTGAATTATTCACGCCGATCTGTGAATTAGATTAGATTAGATTACTTACAGTGTGGAAACAGGCCCTTCAGCCCAACAAGTCCACTCCGACCCGCCGAAGCGCAACCCACCCATACCCCTACATTTACCCCTTACCTAACACTACGGGCAATTTAACATGGTCAATTCACCTGACCTGCACATCTTTAGATTGTGGGAGGAAACCGGAGCACCCGGAGGAAACCCACGCAGACACGGGGAGAATGTGCAAACTCCACACAGTTAGTCGCCTGAGGCAGGAATTGAACCCGGGTCTCAGGCGCTGTGAGGCAGCAGTGCTAACCACTGTGCCACCGTGCCGCCCATTATTCTCAGCTCGTCCCCTACACTATTGCAAAATCACCCATGTGTTTATCTAAGAATTGTTTAAATCTCCCTAATGTACGTTATCAGATTTACATCTCAACTATTTCTTAAAAATCTCACATTGATTCATGGGAGAGGTTTAATGCTCCACTATGTAGTGAGAATGATCAATCCTGCAAAATAGTTTGCTTTCTTACCAATCCTAAAGCGTTCACTCCCCGAGAATGCTTTGGCCCCGCTTCTCACTCACTCTGGTTAGATGACCGGCCGCTGCTCGGTCCTCCTGTTCCGCCCCTTCCTCTCAATTGTGGAGTTGATTCAGACGCGACTCAGCAGGCTAAGGGAGAAGGGAAGTTGGAGTCGATGCCTTGTCATGTGGTGAAAGTATCCCGAATCTTGGATCGAGAGGCCTGAGTTTATTTCACAGCTTGTTCAGGTGTATTTAATAACAACTTTATTAAGAATAAACAAGGGAAGGCAGGAACAAAGTAAAAACAATGTGGTGGGGCTCTCAGTGCTCTGGTGATTTTAGTCTTTACCATGTGTTTCAGGTCCCCAGGGCATCCCAGTACAGACTGTGCCACTCCTCCTTGTGCACAGCCAGATACCACGATTGTGGGGCAAAGTGATGTGGTGGGGTACGGATTCTGGATTAGTGGTGCTGGAAGAGCACAGCAGTTCAGGCAGCATCCGAGGAGCAGTAAAATCGACGTTTCGGGCAAAAACCCTTCATCCGGAATAAAGGCAGAGAGTCTGAAGCGTGGAGAGATAAGCTAGAGGAGGGTGGGAGTGGGGAGAAAGTAGCGTAGAGTACAATAGGTGAGTGGGGGAGGGGATGAAGGTGATAGGTGGGGGGCGGTCGGAGGGTGGAGTGGACAGTTGGAAAAGAAAATAGGCAGGCAGGACAAGTCAGGACAAGTCACAGGGACAATGTTGAGCTCGAAGTTTGGAACTGGGATGAGGCGGGGGAAGGTGAGATGAGGGAACTGTTGAAGTCCCCAATGATGCCCTGGGGTTGAAGTGTTGCGAGGCGGAAGATGAGGCGTTCTTCCTCCAGGGGTCTGGTGGTGAGGGAGCGGCGGTGAAGGAGGTCCAGGACCTCCATGTCCTCAGCAGGGTGGGAGGGAGAGTTGAAATGTTGGGCCACAGGGCGGTGGGGTTGATTGGTGTGGGTGTCTCGGAGATGTTCCCTAAAGCGCTCTGCTAGGAGGTTTCCAGTCTCCCCAATGTAGAGGAGACCCCATCGGGAGCAACAGATACAATAAATAATATTAGTGGATGTGCAGGTAAAACTTTGGATATGTAAGGCTCCTTTAGGGCCTTGGATAGAGGTGAGAGAGGAGGTGTGGGTGCAGGTTTTGCAATACCTGCGGTGACAGGGGAAGGTGCCAGGTTGGGAGGGTGGGTTGTGATGGGCGTGGACCTGACCAGGTAGTCACGGAGGGAACGGTCTTTGCGGAAGGCAGAAAGGGGTGGGGAGGGAAATATATCCCTGGTGATGGGGTCTGTTTGGAGGTGGCAGAAATGTCGGCGGATGATTTGGTTTATGCAAAGATTAGTGGGGTGGAAGGTGAGCACCAGGGGCGTTCTGTCCTTGTTACGGTTGGAGGGGTGGGGTTTGAGTGCGGAGGTGCGGGATGTGGACGAGATGCGTTGGAGGAGGTCATCTTTAACCACGTGGGAAGGGAAATTGCGGTCTCTAAAGAAGGAGGCCACCTGGTGTGTTCTGTGGTGGAACTGATCCTCCTGGGAGCAGATACGGCGGAGGCGGAGGAATTGGAATACGGGATGGCATTTTTGCAAGAGGTAGGGTGGGAAGAGGTGTAATCCAGGTAGCTGTGGGAGTCGGTGGGTTTGTAAAAATGTCAGTGTCAAGTCGGTTGTCATTAATGGAGATGGAGAGGTCCAGGAAGGGGAGGGTGGTGTCAGAGATGGTCCAGGTAAATTTAAGGTCAGGGTGGAATGTGTTGGTGAAATTGATGAATTGCTCAACCTACTCGCGGGAGCACGAGGTGGAGCCAATGCAGTCACCAATGTAGCGGAGGAAGAGGTGGGGAGTGGTGCTGGTGTAATTACGGAAGATCAACTGTTCTACGTAGCCAACAAAGAGACAGGCATAGCTGAGGCCCATACGTGTTCTCATGGCTACTCCTTTGGTCTGGAGGAAGTGGGAGGATTCGAAGGAGAAATTGTTAAGGTTGAGGACCAGTTCGGCCAAACGAATGAGAGTGTCGGTGGAAAGGTACTTTTGGGGACGTTGGGAGAGGAAAGTACGGAGGGCTTGGAAGCCCTGGTCATGGTGGATGGAGGTGTAGAGGGATTGGATATCCATGGTGAAGATGAGGCGTTGGGGGCCGGGGAAACAGAAGTCTTGGAGGAGGTGAAGGGTGTGGGTGGTGTCTCGAACGTATGTGGGGAGTTCCTGGACTGGCGGGATAGGACAGTGTCGTGGTAGGTAGAGATGAGTTCAGTGGGGCAGGAGCATGCTAAGACAATGGGTCGGCCAGGGTTGTCAAGCTTGTGGATCTTGGGAAGGAGGTAGAACCGGGCAGTGTGGGGTTCCCGGACTGTGAGGTTGCAAGCTGTGGGTGGGAGATCTCCTGAGATGAGGTTCTGCATGATGTGAGAGTTGATGGTTTGGGGATGGGGGGTGTGGTCATGGTCGAGGGGACAGTAGGAAGAGGTGTCCTTGAGTTGGCGTTTGGCTTCAGTGGTGTCGAGGTCAGTGCGCCAGACTACCACTGCGCCCCCTTTATCTGCTGGTGAAATGGTGAGGTTAGGATTGGAGCAGAGGGATTGGAGGGCTGTCTCCTTACTTGCTCAAGGATGCACCGGCACTAGAGGGGGTGCAGAGGAGGTTAACTAGGTTGAGGGGGTTGGCTTAACAGAGAATGGGAAATATTTATTGGAAATTAGAAGAATGGGAAATATATAAAATAATGAATGGAATGGATAAAATAGAAGTAGAGAGAATCTTTCCACTGGCAAGTGAAGCCAGGACCAGAGGGCATCACCTGAAGATGAGAGGCAGCAAATTTAGGACTGAATTGAGAAGGAACTTCTTGACGTCGATGGAATTCATTGCCCAGGGAAGTAGTTGATGCTAGTTCAGTAAATGTTTTTAAAGCTAAGGTAGCTTTTTTAAAAGGAATAACTAATTAATTAAAGGATTTGGTGAGAACGTTGGTAAATGGTTCTGCGTCCAAAAAATGATCAGCCATGATTTTAATGAATGGCAGAGCAAGCTCAACAGGTTTATTTGGAAGCTCTCGCTTTGCAGCTTCTTCATCAGGTGGTTGTGTGATTTTTAACTTTGTGCCTCACTCTTGTAACTGATAAACAGCAATAAAAGCCATGAAGCAGTGCGCATGCTCCAGGTAACAATGGGCCCCTGGTGGTTGATGTCAGCGGAAGACCAATGAAAAGGCAGGAGCAGAGCTGGAGGACCTGGCGGGGCATTTGGTCCTCCGACCAATCAGAGTAAATGAGGGACGGGACTAGACTATACCACGTGATCATCCTCACGGTGGGCGCAGATGTGCGGGACGTGTGGATGGAGTGCTGTTGGTAAGGAAAGAAATAAACAGCAGGAAGTGGGAGGGAAATGGTGTTGGTGTGGGCTGAGATGTTTTACAAACATTTGGTTCACATCGGAAAATACAATTTGAAACTTACAGTCTCGTTTTTGCAGTAAACGGGAAAATAACCTGATCGTGTGATCGCCGCCATCTTTATTCGGGACAAAGATTCACTGGATACGTGCGCGGCCGCCAGCTTTGTAGGGGGCAAAGTTCAGAGGTGTGTATGTGCAGCCCTCCCTGGTAGAGAGTCATAGGGCAGGATATACTCAGAGCACATTCAAACTCAGAGCACATTCAAACCCAGAGAAACGGATTTTTTTTTTTCTGGATTTGTTTCTTCATCCATTTAAATTATTTGGATGTGAATAGACCCGGTACGGTTCGTAAGTTTGCAGATGACACCAAAATTAGAGGTATTGTGGACAGTGATAAAGGTTGTCTCAGAATACAATGGGATAATGATCAGATGGGCCAATGGGCTGCGGAGTGGCAGATAGGGTTTAATTTAGATAAATGTGAGGTGCTGCATTTTAGAAAAGCAAATCGGAGCAGGACTCACACTGAATTGTAAGGTCTTGGAGAGTCTTGCTGAACAAAGAGACCTTGGAATGCATGTTCATGGTTCCTTGAAAGTAGAGTCACAGGTAGATAGGATAGTGAAGAAATTGTTTGGGATTCTTCCCTTCGTTGATCAGAGCATTGAGTAAAGGAGCTGTGCAGGACATTGGTTGGGCCACTTTTGGAATATGGTGCGCAATTCTGGTCTCCCTCTCATCAGAAAGAGGCACTGAAACATGGAAGGTTTGAGAATTGATTTTTTTTTATAGATATTTTTATTAGAAATTTAACATTTTTACAAGTTTACAAAAATAAACAAAACTCTCAGATAGATATAAACATTGATATACAATTAGCTCAAATATACAATAGCCAAAATTTAACAAAAAAAAACACAACAACAAAAAAAACCGAAAAAAAGAAAAATAAATAAACAAAACTCAACTATCTACTAATCTAACCTACAACTAACCAGAGTGTATATTTAAGTCTCTTACATGCTCGGGATGTGTTAGCATCAGATATAATAAAACCCGTATTCGTGCGGGATTCCTCCCCCGAGGGGCCCCGGACCAGCCAGGTTTGTAATCTCAATTAAATAAAAGCCCTTGTTAGGATAGCCGAAATATCTGTATTTATGTAATTCAAAAAGGGCTGCCATATTTTATAAAATAATTCGGTCTTTCGGTGCACCATATTTGTAAGGAAGTCAAGGGGAATACATTCCATAATTAGTCTGTGCCAATTTGAAAGTCCAGGGGGGCCCTCAGCCGCCTAGTTCACCAAAATATTTTTCCTTGCACAGAAAGAAAGATTGGAAAATAGTCTCTTCCCGTACGTGTCCAGGGAGGGAAAGTTCAAAAAGCCCAAGAGGAGAGATACAGGGTCCACTTTAATTTCTGTTCCTAAAATTTCTGTCAGGCTACTTGCTACTTTAGTCCAATATCTACGGATCTTATGACAGGTCCATAAGCAATGTACAAGAGTGCCCACCTCTATTTTGCATTTAGGACACAATGGAGATGCTCCTGCCTTAAATTTTGCCAATCGAACTGGTGATATATGGGCCCTATGAAGTATCTTCAGCTGGATAGCCTGGGTTCTGTTACAAATAGTAATTCTTCTAGCATTTTCCCAAATATCATTCCACGTTTCTGTGGAGATTTCTAGTCCCAGATTCTGATCCCATGTTTTAAGCAGATTATCCGTTGTGGGCGGCACGGTGGCACAGTGGTTAGCACTGCTGCCTCACAGCGCCAGAGACCCAGGTTCAATTCCCGCCTCAGGCGACTGACTGTGTGGAGTTTGCACGTTCTCCCCGTGTCTGCGTGGGTTTCCTCCGGGTGCTCCGGTTTCCTCCCACAGTCCAAAGATGTGCAGGGTCAGGTGAATTGGCCATACTAAATTGCCCGTAGTGTTAGGTAAGGGGTAAATGTAGGGGTATGGGTGGGTTTCGCTTCGGCGGGTCGGTGTGGACTTGTTGGGCCGAAGGGCCTGCTCCACACTCTAATCTAATCTAATCTAATCTAATCTATCCATATCTCCTGATACTTCATCATGTAGTAAATGATAAATAGTACTGACGGAAGATACCCCCACTGGTCGTAGGACACTACATTCTCTATCGGATTTATAAAGACTATCTAATAACGTAGTCTTCTTCTGTATATAATCTCGAATTTGGAAGTATCGAAAGAGGTCTCCATTGGGTAATCCGAATTTCTGACGCAGCTGTTCGAAAGACATCCGGACCCCGTCTTTAAATAGATCCCCTAGACATGAGATACCCCTGGATCTCCAGAGTTTAAAAGTGGCATCTGTTAACCCCAGTTGGAATCCCCATGCTCCCACTATCGGTGCATAGGGGGATGTTTTATGTGAATTGCCCTCATTTTGCCGCATTATATTCCAAGCCTTGATTGTATTTAGTATTATAGGGTTTTTACAGTGATCTGTAATGATTTTCCTTTTGTCTGAGAATAAAAGGTTAATAAGTGGGTATTTTACTTGAGAAGCCTCGATGTCCAACCAGATTGATTGTGGATCAGACAAGACCCAATCAGCTATGTAACTTAATAGGGAACTTAACTGATATTTCCTAAAGTCTGGGAAATCCAATCCACCCCTTGCCTGTGGAAGCTGTAGCTTCTTCAGCTTAATGAGGGGCCGCCTATGATTCCAGATAAAGGAACCCAGCCAGCCATATAATTTACATAAAGCCGTCCTCGGCAGCATCACCCGAAGCATTCTCATAGGATATAGGAGACGGGGCAGGACATTCATTTTGATTAGTGCTATTCTACCCAACCAGGAAATTGGTAGGTCTCCCCATCGCTGGAGGTCCTGCCTTATCCTTTCCAGTAATTACACAAAGTTAGCCTTATACAACTGATCAAATACTGGAATAATAAAAATGCCTAAATATAAGAAGCCCTCCAGGGACCAGCGAAAGGGAAAAAGGGATCCGTCCGCTAAGCGGGGTATCATAGCAAGGCCACCCATTGGCATAGCCTCAGATTTTGAAAAATTAATTTTATAGCCTGAGAATGCACTAAATGTATTAATAATTTGGATTAAGCGAGGTATGGACATCAAAGGGTTACTGAGGAATAGAAGAACATCGTCTGCATAAAGGATAATTTTATGTTTACCTGTACCAATCCTTGGGGCCACTCTATTAGGATCAGCTCGTATAGCTTCTGCTAGTGGTTCAATTATTAGCGTGAATAACAATGGCGAGAGGGGACATCCCTGACGGCAGCCCCTACCCACACTGAAGCTATCCGAACCTAATCCATTGGTAACCACAACTGCTTTGGGATCACTATACAATGTTGAGACCCATTTGATAAACACCTTTCCAATGCCAAACCTCTCCAATGTGTAAAACAAATATGACCATTCGACCCTATCAAATGCCTTTTCCGCGTCTAATGAAACCACTACTCCTGGTATCTTTCCCTGATGACAAGCTTGAATCATATTCAGAGCCCTTCTAACATTATTGGATGATCTACGGCCCTTAATAAACCCCGTCTGATCCTCCTTTATAATATGTGGCAGTATCCTTTCTAGTCTCAGTGCTAACGTTTTAGAGAGGATTTTAAAATCTACATTTAGCAAGGATATTGGTCTGTATGATGTACAATCTTCTGGGTCCTTTCCTTTTATAAGGATAAGAGAGATACTTGCCTCTTTCAGCGAAGGCGGGAGACAGCCCTGACTATATGCATAGTTGTACATGTCCATAAGTACATGTCCAGTATTTCTGTAAATTCTTTATAGAATTCAGCTTGAAAACCATCTGGGCCCGGCGCCTTACCATTTTGAAGTTGCCTAATTGCATCAACTATTTCTTGGGGTGTAAGAGGAGCATTTAGGACCGATACTTGTTCCGGAGTTAGACCTGGAAAAGTCAAATTTTTTTAAAAATGACTGCATCCTCTTCATCCTATCTTCACAATCCTGTGATTTATATAACTCAGAATAAAATTCTCTAAAGATCGCATTAATCTTTTTGTGATCATGAGTCAAAATACCCGTACTTTCCTTGATAGACGTAATAGTCTGAGGGGCCTTTTTTTTTCTTTGCAAGAAATGCTAAGTATCTACCCGGTTTGTCGCCATATTCATATAACCTTTGCTTTGCAAATAATATTTCCCTCTTAGCCGTTTGAGTAAGCGTAGTGTTTAGAGCTGTCCTAAGAGCTGTAATCCTTTGCAATTTAGTAATAGAAGGTCTATCAGTGTATGTTGTTTCAGCCGCTTTTAAGCGGGCTTCAAGCAGACGCTGTTGTTCTCCCTTTAATTTCTTCTGGGTCGCTGAGTAGGAGATGATCAAGCCTCGCGTGTAAGCTTTGATGGTCTCCCACATCATTGACGGGTTGCTAGCTGTACCTGAATTAATTTCTAAAAAAGTTTTAAATTCTTGAGAGAAGTACTTTACAAATTTACTATCTTTCATTAGGAAGGGGTCCATACGCCATTGCCGAGGGGATGTCCCATTGTTCCTCCCCTTAGTTTCCATATATACAGCAGCGTGGTCAGAAATTGCTATACTACCTATTTTACAGGATGATATGGAATTTAAAAAAATCGAGGGGGCAAAAAACATATCAATTCTGGTATGACATTTATGTGGATTAGAGTAGAAAGAAAAATCTCTACCCTGTGGATGAAGACATCTCCATACATCTACTAATCCTAATTCTTTGTTCAGATCCATCAATTGTCTAGATCTGGGAGATACTCCTGCAGTACTCTTGGGAATCCTATCTATTTCCGGATCCATAATACAATTAAAGTCTCCCCCTATAATTATATGACGGACATCAAAAGCCATCAATTTTGAAAAGGCTTCCGTTATAAATTTAAAAGGGTGTGCCGGGGGGCAGTACAAATTTAAAATCCCATATTCCTCTCCATTTATGAGGGCTTTAATCAAGATATATCGTCCAGATTCGTCTTTTATCTGCTTTAGGATTTTGTAAGGGAAATTCTTCCAAACAAGAATAACAACTCCCCTGCTTTTTGAGCTAAAAGAAGAAAAAAAGGCCTGATCAAATCCGCCCTGTCGTAATTTCCAAGTGTTCTTTATCTGACAGGTGTGTCTCCTGTAGGAGAGCTATATCAACTCTTTCCTTCTTAAGATTTGATAATATTTTCTTCCTTTTGACTGGCGAATTACTCCCCTTGACATTCCAGGTGCACCACTTAACCGACTGATCAACCATAATCCTCTGGGCCAATCCGAGACCCCTCGGGAGGGTGAACCCTATCCAGAACATCCCGAGCGTAGAACATGTAAAATTTACAAAAATAAAGCCTCTTTAATACACCCACAACAATAGAGTAAAAAACTATTTCTAAATAAAAAAAATATAAAATGTATCTAAGTGGAGACTTTCCCCCTTGTTCCCAGGGGGCGTCATTTCCTCTCCAAAAGTCCCTCATATCCTCTCCCAACCAAGGACCCCACCCTTGAATGAGGAGAATTCAAATATAATACAAAGCTAGAGTTAACAGTGAGCACCCTACCCCCACCCATACCAACACCTGGGTATATTTGGTAATGTTAATACCATATATAAACATATAACTATAAAATTACCACCTCAACAAATAATAATTAAATATAATAATACAAAATAACAAGGGGAAAACAACCCCGTTCCTAGAGACAGAGGTAAAATTGAATAAGGTAACCACCTCCCCCCACCAAATTAACCAAACCCCCCAGCACACACATCCCTCATATATACATAAAATAATAACAGAAAACAACCCCAAGGGGGGGGGGGGGAGAAAATCAAATCCCTCTCCCCACCCCCCATGATAATATTAAACAGTAAGGTAAGAGAGAAAAAAGGGGGGATATAAACCAAAGCGGGTGGGAAAGGCAGACTAACATCCATTATGTCTTACAGTTTATCTAAGAGAGTCCCAGAATTCCTTAGCCTTTTCTGGTGATCCAAAGTTATATACGGATCCTTCATGGTTAAAGCGTAACGTCGCTGGGTAGCGTAAGGAGTACTGAATATTTAAGTCCCTTAAACGCTTCTTCGCCTCGTCGAATGCCTTCCTCTTTCGAACCAGAGCCGGGGAAAAGTCCTGAAATAGCATGATCTTGGATCCTTTGTAGATCATGGCTTGGGGGTCTTTTCTGAGATTTCTAGAGGGTTCTAGGAGTATCTGCCTCTCCTTGTAGCTCTGCAGCCGGAACAGGACCGGGCGTGGGCGCTGGTTCGAGCCGGGCCCGCGTATTGCGAGCCGGTAGGCCCATTCCACCCTTACCTGGCCTGATCCAGCTTGCAGATTTAAAAGTTGTGGCAGCCACTGCTCCAGGAATGCTGTAAGCTGGCCTTCCTCTTCCCATTCGAGAAGGCCAGCAAACGAATATTTTTTCGATGACCTCGATTATCGAGGTCGTCAATATGATTTTCCAAGGTCCGGACTCGCTGCTCGAGAGTCCGGACCCGATCCACGGCCGATTGAGCGGTAGTCTCGGAGGTCGCGGCCTTTAGCTCCGCCCCTCCGACTCGGCGCTCAATTTCTTGGATTTCTCGGTCGTGCTTCTGCAGCGCGGCCGAGAGCGAGTCCCAACGATTTCTGGATTCTGCAATAAAGGCATCGATCTTCGAGTCAAGCTTGGAAATCATTTCTGCAAGGCTTGTTACTGTTGGTAAGTCCCCCGGGGCGGCTGTGGACGCCTCTGCTGCAGCTGGAGAGGGTGGGGGAGGGGTTCCTGCTTGCTGAGAGCTGCGGGCTCCCTTCCCTTTAGTCATTTTAACTTAGGATTAAATTGTTTAAATATAATATTACACAACTAATTAAATTACACAACTATTATAAATGATTTGGTGAGCGTGGTAGGAGGTGGGTGACCCACTGTACCCAGGTCTTGGGAGGAGCACTATAGACTCAGTCTTGCTGGGTCGCCGCCATCTTGGATCCCCTCGAGAATTGATTGTTTAAGGATGTTGCCAGGGTTGGAGGATTTGAGTTGCAGGGAGAGGCATAATAAGCTGGGGCCATTTTCCCTGGAGTGTCATAGACTGAGGTGTGATGTTGAAGAGGTTTATAAAATTGTGAGGGGCATGGATAGCGTAAATAGACAAGGTGTTTACCCTGGGGTGGTGGAGCCCAGAACTAGAGGATATAGGTTTAGGATGAGAGGGGAAAATTCAAAAGGAGCCTAAAGGGCAACCAAAATTGTAACATTTAAAAGGCATTTGAATAGGAAGGGTTCAGAGGGATGTCGGTCAAGTGCTGGCAAATGGGAATAGTTTAGGTTAGAATATCTGGTTTGCATAGATAAGTTGGACTGAAAAGTCTGTTTTTGTGCTAGACATCTCTGACTGTGGGATCATAAAAGTGAACACTGCTGTGATTCACTGCTGGGCTCCTTAATGTCCACTTGTTCGTTATCTAGCTTCCTCAGTCTCACATGAGTGTATTTTTGCCATGTTTAGTATTTTACTACTACATTCACAGACCTTTTTTGTAAATGGATTGTCCACGGCTGCCTGACTCCTGACCGTATGCTGCTCAATTATCAGGTTATTTTTTCCACAATATCTTTGACAGTCAAGAATTCTTTTTTCCAATAGTGAATGGATTTTTCTTCCATTTCTGACAGTCACATTCTGCACCATTTTCATTCCCTATAATTCATATTGCACTCCCTGAAACATCATGTGTATTTGTCCTTCCACAGATACCAGTGGTCATTGCCAAAGCCCTGTTGCCTGTGGAGAGGATGATGTTTGACGTCCTTGTACAGCTGCAGTTTGAATGGTGAAGGCACTCCCACAACGTGGTTGGGTAAGAGACATTACAGATTATTCACTCAGCGATAGTGAAAAGTAGAAGATATCTGTACAAATCAACACATTTTTAATTTCACAAAAATATTGAGAACTTTTGACATAAGGCCACAGCTGGACAATATTATATCCAGTGACCAAAACCATTGCCAAATACGCAATTTTTCAGGAATGCCTTAAAGGAAGAAAGCAGATCTTAGAGGGTGGGAATTCCAGACCATGCTGCCTTGGAATCTATCGAAACAGTCACACAGCTGAACTCAAAAATAAACACATCATTGGGAGTCTAAACTAAAATGAGTTCTTGAGATATGAAAGGGTGTGTGGTGCAGGGAGATAGGAATGATTACTGCCAGGAATTAAGTCAAGGGTGTGAAAGTAAATTGTTGTTGCTTATAAATGGGAGCCTTTTGATGGATCAGCAAGTTCTGGAACAAGTGAGCACTTGGGCGGTAGAGTTTTCAATAATTCTGGAGATTAGAGGGAGGGTGATTGTGGGATTCTGGCCAGGAGTGGGTTTAGATAATGAAATCTAGAGTTAACAAAATGAATGAATGAGAGTTTCAGTAAATGAGCTGAGACTGTGGTGAGGTCAGGTGATATCACTGAAGTCGAAATAGTGGTCTTGGAGTGGGACTGGGCAATCACCCTGACCTCACCTCTGGAATTCAGCTGTTTGTCAGTTTGTGAATCAAGTCTGTAACAAGATCAGGAACTGAGTAGCCCTGGCAGAACCCAAACTGGGTGTCACAGAAGGTTATTGCTGAGCAGCTGCGTGACAGCACTGTTGTTGACACCTTCCATCACTTCACTGCTGAGCGAGTGTGGACTGATGGAGGGAAATTGGCTGGGTTGGCTCTGTCCTGCGTTTTTGTGTTGAGCATCCCTGGGAAATGTTCCACAATGTCAGTAGGTGCCAGTACTGGACTTGTCTTGATGGGCAGCAATTTCTGGAGCACAGCCATCAGTATTATTGCCACAATGTTGGTCGGGCCGACAGCCTTTACACTACTTCTCCATTTCTTGATCTGATTTGAAGTAAGTTTTCAACCAAATTGATTCACATCTGTGATGTCAGGGACCAATGTAGAAGGCTCATCCACTTGGCACTGCTGGCTGAAGATTGCTGCAAATGCTGTTGTCTTGTCTGTTGCATGGATGTGTGAGACCCCTCCATCAGTAAGGGTGGGGATATCTGTGATGCTTCCTGCAGTGAGTTGTTTAATTGTCCATCACCATTCCTGACTAGGTGTGGCAGAACTGCAGAGCTCAGATCTGATCCATTGGTTGTTGGATCACATAGTTCTATTTGGTGTTGCTTGCGCTGTTTGGCATGCAGGTTGGGTAGCTTCACCAATTTTGCACCATATTTTTAGGTATCCCTGGTATTGCTCCTGGCATGCCCTGCGGAACTCTCCATTGCACCAGGGTTGATCCCCTGGCTTGATGTTAATAGTTGAGTGGGGGATATACCAGGCCATGAGATTTCAGATTGGGCTGGAGTACAGTTCTGCTGTTGTTGGCACACAGTGAGACAGAAGTTGCAGGGTCAAGAGGGCTGATTGTGTTGTTGTATTTTCCAGTGCATTGGTAGATGTAATGTGGTCCATCCAGTTTCATTCCTTTGTTGAGACTGTGCAGTGATTAATACAATGAGTGATTTGATGGGCCACTGACAGGAATACAACCTTTCAAAAAAGGTTTTGTGATTTACACATGAAAGAAGTGAAACTATCATGGTATTTGAACAGATGAAAGACTCAACAGACAATCAAGGTATTTTTCAATGGGATAATTTCAGTTACATCACATTAAATTTTTGCTATAAATTCTGTGCCTTAGAATTGTGCCCTCCACAATCTCCTGATGAAGAAGCGGCGCTCCGAAAGCTAGTGTGCTTCCAATTAAACCTGTCGAACTATAACCTGGTGTTGTGTGATTATTAACTGAGAATATTACAGCACTACTAACAGGGCTGCATGTAAAGAGGCTCAGTCCAGTTAATCAATACATTCGGAAGGATTTCCTCCAAGTTTGATGACGCAATATTTGTCAAAACCGTCAACTTCAACCTGCAATGTTGTTGTTAACAAAAACTTCAGGCTGACACAACGCTCCCCACCCCACTGCAATGTGGTAACTGGGCCCGGCCCAGGAATTGGAACTTGGACATTTGTGGACTGTGATCTCAAAGGAAAAGAGCAAACACAATTCTGACAGATTAGTCCTCAAAGATGAGTAGCAAGTTTGAGACAAGGCAGGTGGTATACCATCTTGCACTTAGCTTAACTGCATTTCTTATTTACAGTTGTGTTTTGCAAAGTAAAAAGAACCGGTTTGTTTTCCGTGGTTGGGGAGTTTTATCCTCATTGATCACAGTTGCTGCCTCTCACTCCCCAAGTCAAATCATAGGATCTATAACAAAACAATAAACTGCAGGTGCTGGAGATCTGAACCCCAGAAACAAAGTGCTGGAGAAACTCAGCAGTTCTGAGGGCATCGGTGAAGAGAAAAATAATGTTACATTTCAATTTCAGTGACTCTTCGTCTGAACGGACAAATGGTCATGAGACTTGGAGCTTACAATGTTTTATTCCCCTCAGACATGCTGTTCTCCAGCACTGTGCTTTCTATATTGAACTTTATTTACAAAGCAGATCGGAAAAATACTAATCTCCAAAAGTGAAAGGTTCATTGCAAACATGAGCATAGTTTCCACACTTGAGTTACACAAGCACATCTCAGTTTAAAAACAAGATTTAACTCAAAATAATATTCCATCTCAAAATTAGCCAAGTTATACCAGTAATAAAGCTCATTCACCCAATGAGGCACTTCAGCACAACATCCTGCAGTGTTGCACACAGCCACCTTGACCAAAGAATGATCACATGTCACAAAATTGAAGGCCAAGAGCATGAATCTTTAAAGGAGCTGAAGTCAAACTCAATTTTTGTTGTGGTTCTGTTCGCCGAGCTGGGAATTTGTGTTGCAAACGTTTCGTCCCCTGTCTAGGTGACATCCTCAGTGCTTGGGAGCCTCCTGTGAAGTGCTTCTGTGATGTTTCCTCCAGCATTTATAGTGGCCTGTTTCTGCCGCTTCCGGTTGTCAGTTCCAGCTGTCCGCTGTAGTTGCCGGTATATTGGGTCCAGGTCGATGTGTTTGTTGATAGAGTCTGTGGATGAGTGCCATGCCTCTAGGAATTCCCTGGCTGTTCCCTGTTTGGCTTGCCCTATAATGGTAGTGTTGTCCCAGTCGAATTCATGTTGCTTGTCATCTGCGTGTATGGCTACTAAGGATAGCTGGTCGTGTCATTTTGTGGCTAGTTGGTGTTCATGGGTACAGATCGTTAGCTGTCTTCCTTGTATGTCCTATGTAGTGTTTTGTGCAGTCCTTGCATGGGATTTTGTACACTACATTGGTTTTGCTCATGTTGGGTATCGGGTCCTTCGTTCTGGTGAGTTATTGTCTGAGTGTGGCTATTGGTTTGTGTGCTGTTATGAGTCCTAGTGGTCGCAGTAGTCTGGCTGTCAGTTTGGAAATGCTCCTGATGTATGGTAGTGTGGCTAGTCCTTTGGGTTGTGGCATGTTCTCGTTCCATTGTCTTTCCCTTAGGCATCTGTTGATGAAATTGCGAGGATATCCGTTTTTGGCGAATACCTTGTACAGGTGTTCCTCTTCCTCTTTTTGCAGTTCTGGTGTGCAGTGTGTTGTGGCCCTTTTTGAATAGTGTCTTGATGCAACTTCATTTGTGTGTATTGGGGTGGTTGCTTTCGTAGTTCAGGTCTGTGTCTGTGTGTGTGACAACGGTGTCATCCACATATCTGACCCAGAGTTTGGGTTAATTATTGTAATCATTAAAAACTCAGTAATAGAGAACACACACCAGATCATCAATGCCACACTCACAGGAATCCGATTCACGAGAGAGGAATAAAAGGACAACCAACTCCCATTCCTAGACGTGATGGTACAGAGAACACCGAACGGAGAATTCTCCACAAAGGTTTACAGGAAAGCCACACACACAGACCAAGTCCTGAACTATGAAAACATCCACCCCAATACACACAAACGAAGTTGCATCAAGACACTGTTCAAAAGGGCCACAACACACTGCAGCACACCAGAACTGCAAAAAGAGGAAGAGGAACACCTATACAAGGTATTCGCAAAAAACGGATATCCTCGCAATTTCATCAACAGATGCCTAAGGGAGAGACAACAGAACGAGGACATGCCGCAACCCAAAGGACTAGCCACACTACCATACATCAAGCACATCTCTGAAATGACAGCCAGACTACTGCGACCACTAGGACTTATAACAGCACACAAACCAACAGCCACTCTCAGACAACAACTCACCAAAACGAAGGACCCGATACCCAGCATGAGCAAAACTAACGTAGTGTAAAAAATCCCATGCAAGGACTGCACAAAACACTATATAGGACAAACAGGAAGACACCTAACGATCCGCATCCATGAACATCAACTAGCCAAGAAACGACACGACCAGCTATCCCGAGTAGCCACACATGCAGACGACAAGCAACATGAATTTGACTGGGCCAACATCACCATTATAGGGCAAGCGAAACAAAGAACAGCCAGGGAATTCCTAGGAGCTTGGCACTCATCCACAAACTCCATCAACAAACACATAGACCTGGACCCAATATACCGGCCACTACAGTGGACAGCTGAAACTGACAACCGGAAGCGGCAGGGACAGGCCACTATAAATGCCGGAGGAAACACCACAGAAGCGCTTCACAGGAGGCTCCCAAGCACTGAGGATGTCACCTAGACAGGGGACGAAACGTTTGCAACAAAAACTTCCAGCTCGGCGAACAGAACCACAGCAACGAGCACCCGAGCTACAAATCTTCTCACAAACTTTGAACGGATACCCGCGCAATTTCATCAACAGATGCCGAAGGGAAAGACAATGGAATGAGGACATCCCACAACCCAAAGGACTAGCCACACTACCATACATCAGGAACATTTCCGAACTGACATCCAGACTACTGCGACCACTAGGACTTATAACAGCACACAAACCAACAGCCACTCTCAGACAATAACTCACCAGAACGAAGGACCCGATACCCAGCATAAGCAAAACCAATGTAGTGTACAAAATCCCGTGCAAGGACTGCACAAAACACTACATAGGACAAACAGGAAGACAGCTAACGATCCGTATCCATGAAACCAACTAGCCACGAAATGACACGACCAGCTATCCTTAGTAGCCACACACGCAGATGACAAGCAATATAAATTCGACTGGGACAACACTACCATTATAGGGCAAGCCAAACAGAGAACAGCCAGGGAATTCCTAGAGGCATGGCACTCATCCACAGACTCTATCAACAAACACATCGACCTGGACCCAATATACCGGCAACTACAGCGGACAGATGGAACTGACAACCGGAAGCGGCAGAGACAGGCCACTATAAATGCCGGAGGAAACATCACAGAAGCACTTCACAGGAGGCTTCCAAGCACTGAGGATGTCACCTAGACAGGGGATGAAACGTTTGCAACACAAATTCCCAGCTCGGCGAACAGAACCACAGCAACGAGCTCCCGAGCTACAAATCTTCTCCCAAAAATTGAAAACTCAATTTTTGGAAGGATTTTTATTAAACCTGATTGAACATTTAAATCTCAGGGCATAATCTTTGGTTTTTTAAACAGTGTGTGGGAACCATCCCACATCTTGCTAAAGGTTCAGTTCGGCCTGATACATAGAGCCAAAGGTCAAGCTAACATCACACTTTCCATTCATTTCTACAAAGGGCTGACATCACATTTCCTCAGGATTTAAAGTATTTTATAAATTGTTTGCAAAATCATTTGTCACGTTAAAGAATTGGACAGTAAATGTCATTGTATACAATAAGAGTGAAGCCTGTGACAGCAGATTTAGCTTTGGAGGGCAGTGAATGCGCTTTCTAAATTCTGGGAGCACTTTGGGAGACTGCTCCCAGATGGTGATAGTGAGCATATCTGGAAAGCACTGTTTAGATTTGGGAATCCATGGGAAACAATCTGTGGTTTCACTAATATTTGGCTTGTGTTGTTGGTGTACAGTAAGCAATTCATAAAGTTACTTATGTATTGTTGTTGACTACCTGAATGGTATTCAAATCTGCCAAGTTGCCTTCAATAGTGTGAATGCATCTATTGTAAATATTTGGAATATTCCAGAACTGCCCCGTGCTTGGCAAATTCAGGGGGGACAAAAAAAATCACATTGATTAATTTGAAATTAAGAATGCAAGAGAACTTAACCACAGAAGTATTCGATTCAAATAGTTAAATGGAGTGCTCACATTTAAAATACCTGTTATCCATAGGAATGGATGGACTGACAATTGGGATCAAATTCCTGGCTGGGGAGTGTGAAATGTGCTTTGCTAAAGTCACCTGCATTTACCAACAATAATTTGGCAAGTTTGGAAATTTAACAAACAATACTAACTTCGGTGATGCTCCAGTCAGGTCCCAAGCTCTATGAAAAAAATAACAATGTTCAGGTTTATTGCATACACTCTGAAACACATGTTTCTTCTATAGATCCTACAAGTTTCCCCAATAAGCATAGTCCATCCAAATGGTGTTGCTCACTGTGGCCAACTCATTTCTTTCCTAGCCTCTATAGCCTGAAGACTGACCAGAAGCAATTACTCCACATATGTGGGAACATTACCGACGAGGATTTTTTCCTTCAGAATTGACTTCCATATATTCAGTGCCCAGAAAAGATAAAAAGCTTGTTATCTTTTATAGAGCAATGATTCAGTGGGAGTAAAACGCTAACCTTTTCTTGCTTAATAATCACGCTGCCTAAATTTTAAACATGAACACTTCCTAGTTCACCAGATCCTAACGAAATATTTTGTGCGAAACAAATCACATGATACATAGTTATTCAGATAATAAAACAAGTTTGTTCATTGAAGAACCCAGAGGAAAAGGTCATGAAACAATGTGAGTTTGATATACCTCAATTATCATTTCAAGTGCAATCTCTGCATAAATTCTCGTTTTCCTCCTCGAAGTATTCAACTTCTTGAATAACTGAGAGAATGAAGTCACAGTTGTACAACACAAAATCAGACCTTTCAGTCCAACTTGCCCATGCTGACCAGATATCAAAAATTAATCTAATCCCAGCATTTGTTCCAGCATTTGTTCCATATCCATCTTAAACCCTTTCTACTGATTATCAGTTTATTTTACTTTATCAGCACTTGAAATACTGACTTTTTTTCTCCCAACATTGGTTAAAGAAATCATAAGTTCATTCATCCAAGTTAATTTTGTAATCTTTCACAAAGAAACAAGTGAGAACAACATATAGCTGAGTGCAAAACAAAATACTGCAGCTGCGCGATATCTGGGAACACTCTAAAGGTGAGGCATTGATACTGCACAAGTTTGTCAGCACGGTTTCAATTACTGATAATAATTTAGTAATGTCTTAGCCTTCACATAGTTAAGGTAAATGTGAGATATCTGAATTTCATGAATTGGTTCGTATTGCACTTTGAGAAGATTAAATCAAGAATAATTTTTGTTGATCAAAGGAGAAAGTGATGACCAAAGAAGCTGGACTTCAGAGTCGGAAAGTGTCATGCTGGAAAAGCACAGCAAGTCAGGCAGCATCTGAGAAGCAGGAGAGTTGATGGTTCGGGCATAAGCCCTTCATCAGGAATCACAGGCTTCAGAAAAATAACTGGCATAGACTTATGCCAATACATATGTAGAAGGGTCAGAACATGTTACTATCAGATTAGAGACTAATTTCAGATTTGGTACCATTCAGTGCAACATTTCAGTATGATATTTACATATGTACCTAAAAGAGAAGTTGTCTAAAATTACAAGCTCCAGAATGATTATAGGATTAAACCTGGAAATAAAGCTGGTGAACAAGAATGGCAAATCAGTCCCATCAGTATCGCCTTGGGCAGTGTCAAGTAAGAATTTGACAACAGAGTTGCCACTTTGGTGTAACCTGCAGTCAGGCCAAATTGCAGCAAAAATCTGTTCAATTTTATCTGCAAACTATTGAATGCAAAATCCTCCTTGCACAATATTGATGCAGCGTTTTGGGATGTCATTTTTAAAATATATTATTTTCAAAGTTACTCACAATTAAGAGTGATCACTTGGTGCTGTCTGCATAACACAGTACAAAAAGGAATGAACAAAAAAAAAATGATAACCCAAATTCAGAGTCACTAATTCATTGATATTGCATGGGTCCAGCATTTATAAGTAATCAATTTTTAAAAATAAATACAGATACATTTACTAACTATATTGGAGTACAGTCAGGTTTCTTACTGAACAGTGACAGGATTGGACAGAGTCTGCATGGATTTAAGAGAGGGGAATCATACTTAGCAAATCTACTGAAAGAATCTACAGAGTCGAATATTAAAGAAAGAAATTGCAGGACATTTAGAAAAGCTTATCATTAAACATGGTAGACTGGGTTTTGTGAAAGAGAAACTATATTTGACAAATTTACGACAGTTCATTGAGGAGATAACAAGCAGGGCTAATAAAGGGCAATCCAATGATGTTCTGTATTTGGATTTTAAAAATGTAAATGATAAGATGCTACATAAAAGTTAATTGCACAATTTAGGAGCTCATGTTATCGGGGTAATGCATTGGCATGGACTGAGGATTGGTTAACCACACTGGCTGTTGCTGAGTCCTCACTTGGAGTACTGTATACAATGTTAGCTCCCATATTTAATAAAGGATAAACTAACATCGGAAACCATTCAAAAAAGATTCACTTAGCTGTTTTGAGGACGAAAGGGTTGACCTATCAAGAATAGATAAGCAGGGGTGATCTTATGGAAACAAGATTCTGAGGAAATTGACAGGGTAGATGTTGATGAGATCTTCTAGCACCAGTGAAGTCTCAAACCAGGGACATTACATAAGGGAACATTCATTTTAGAAAAAGTAAAGATTTTTTTCTCTCAGTGAATGGCTAGAATTTTCTCGCCCAAACAATTGTGAAAGTTAAATGTGGGAGGGGAATGGTTGGGTTACTCTTCGGAGGGTTGTTCTGGCTTGTTGGGCTGAAGGGCCTGTTTCTACACAGTAGGGTATCTGTGATTCTATCTCAAATTATTTTAAAAGAGGGCAGATAGATTTTTGAAATATTGAGCAGTTGAGGGCTTTGCGGATTAAGCATAAAAGAGGTGTTGAGGTCTGGGTTGGCCCAGCCATGATCTGATAGAATGGGGGAACAAGCTGAAAGGGATGAATTGTCTACTCCTGCTCCGATTCCTTGAGGCTCAATTTCATGTTTTTTTTGGTTTCTAAAGAAGAACGTGATACAATGTGCTAAAGATCTCAGATGTTGTGAAAATGGGCTGTTTATGTACTGATTCAGATGGCATTGACTCATCAATCATAGTTATACAGTCATGAGTAGGAAGGCAATTCCCTCCATGAATAAAGGAAATCTACTGCAGAGCTCACACAAAGGGCATTCTTACCCTGAGTAAACTCTCCCATCACATTACCCAACATATCAGCTAAAGCAGGATTCACTGCGCATGTTCTAGTCAACAAAGTGACCCCGCGTGATTGATGTCAGCACCGGACCAATGAAAGGACGGTGGGCGAGGCTGGAGGACCAAGCGGGAGGTTGGTCTTCCAACCAATCAAAGTGAATGATGGGCGGAGCTAAACTAAATCATGTGATCACCCTTCGCGCGGCGCAGAGTCGCTGTAATGAAGGCTCGGCAAGTTATGGAGAGAAAGGATACGGTAAGGAAAGAAATAAACAGGGAAACCGGAGAAAAACTGTGTTGCTACGAGCGGAGAGGTTTTACAAACAAATTGTGCACGTCGGAAAACACAAATTTGAACGTCCCAGTCCCGTGTTTGCAGTAAATGGGGAATTGCCTCAGCGCGGCTGCAGGCCTGAGTGAGCGCCGCCATCTTTATTCGGGACAACGATTCACTGGACACGTGCAGCGCCGCCATCTTTGTAGGGGGCAAGGTGCAGCCAGGCGCATGTGCAGCCTTTCTCAGAATAGAGTCATTGTGATCACAGCAGCCAATACAGCTCTGATTCACCTCTGGGCTCCCTCAAAACCACTTTGTCAATATCTAGCTTCCTTAGTCTCGAACCATGGGTGTAATTTTGGTCTGTTTAGTACTGTATTATTACTTTTATAGACCCTTTGTAAATTAGTTTTTCACTACGGCCCAGCCCCTGACCATGTGCTGCTCTATTATCAGATTACTTTTTTCTTTTTCATTCCCTGTAATCCATTTTGCACTCCCTGAAACATCAACAGATGTTTCTCCTTCCACAGATACCAGTGATTAATGCTAAAGCCCTGTTGCCTGTGGAGAGGGTGATGTTTGACTTTCTTGTACAGCTGCAGTTTGTGTGGTGAAGGTGCTTCCACAATGTGGTTGGGTAAGAGACATTACAGAGTATTCACTCAGCAACAGTGATGATTTGAAGATAATGTCCAAATCAAGAACAGTTTGTAGTTTTATCATCATGCTTATTTCATAAAAATACTATTAAGAACTTTAGATATAAGGCCAGAGATGGACATTTTAAGTCAGGTGACCAAAAGCATTGCCAAAAAGCAGATTTTGAGGGATGTCTTAAAGGTGGAAAGCAGACCTATGAGGTTTTGTCTGCAAATTCCAGACCATGTTGCTTTAGTAACTGTAGAATCAGCCACACAGTTGAAGTAATGAATTAACCAATCATTGGGAGTCTCGAAGAAAATGGGTTGAGACCTCGACAAAGGAAGTGTGGTGCAGGGAGCTAGGGATGATCACAGCCAGGAATCAAATCAAGAATGAGAAATTTAAATTGTTGTTGCTTATGAATAGGAGCCTTTTGACTGATGAACATGTTTGGGGAGAAGTGAGCATGTGGGCGATAGAGCTTTCAATTTTTCTTGAGACTGCAGGGAGGTTGAATTTGGGAGGCTGACCAGGAGTGTGTTTGGATAATTAAGTCTGGAGATAACACACGATGGAATGAGAGTTTCAGTATATGAACTGAGATGAGGGTGGAATCAGCTAGAAATAATGGTGTTGGAGTGGGGCTGGGCTGTCACTCTCGCCTCACCTCTGGATTCAGCTGGTTGTCAGGTTGTGAATGAGGGCGGTAACACAATCGGGAGCTGAGTGGCCTTGGTGGTGCCTAAAACGAGTGTCGCTCAGCTGGCTGTTGCTGAGCAGCTGCTGCTTGATAGCCCTGTTGATGACATCTTCCATCACTTTACTGCTGATGAAGTGTGGACTGACAGAGGGAAATTGCTTGGGTTGGATTGCCCTGTGTTTTTGTGTTGAACATCCCTGGACAATGTTCTACATTGCCAGTCGATACCAGTGCTGGAGCGGTACGTGGCTTGGTGGATGGCAAGTTCTGAAGCACAAGCTATCAGTATTATTTCCAGAATGTTAGCAGGATCCATAGCCTTTACACTACTTAACCATTTCTCGATATTATTCGAACTAAATTGAACTGGCTTAAAGCTCACATCTGTGACGTTAGGAACCACTGGAGAAGGCTGAGATGGATCATCCCACTTTGCATCTGGCTGAAAATTACTGCAAATGCTGTCATCTTATCTTTTGCATGGATGTGTGAAACCCCTCCATCAGTAAGGGTGGGGATATCTGTGGTGCTTCCTGCAACGAGTTGTTTAATTGTCCATTACCATTCACAACTGGGTGTGGCAGAGCTCTGATCTGATCCATTGGTTGTGGGATCACCTAGCTCTGTTGCTTGCTGCTGATGCTGTTTGATTATGCAGATAGTCCTGCTTGGTAGCTTCACCAGGTTGGCACTTCATTTTTAGGTCTGCCTGGTGCTGCTCATGGCATGCTGTTCTTTCCTGTCCATTGTGATGGGTGAGTGCGGGATGTACAAATCCATGAGATTACAGATTGTGCTGGAGTACAGTTCTGCTGCTGCTGTTATCCCACAGTGCCTGAGAGAGATCCAGTTTGAGTTCCTACATCTGTCCCATTTAGCAGGGTGATAGTACCACTCAGCACAATGGAGGTTTTTCTCAACTTGAAGGTGAGGCTTTGTCTCCAAAAAGACTGTGGGATGGTCGCTCTTACCGATACTGTCATTGACAGATGCATTTGCAGCTGGCAGATTCATACTGATGAGATCTAGTATGTTTTTCCCTCTTGCTGGTTCCGTTACCGCCTGCTGCAAATCCAGTTGAGCAGCTATGTCCTTGAGGACCCGACCAGCTCAGTCAGTAATCCTGCTGCTGAGCTACTCTTGGTAGAGGACATTGAAATCCTGTACCCAGAGTAGGCTTGTCACTATTTTATTGCCTCAGTGCTTCCTCCAAGTGTTATTCAACATGGAGGAGCACTGATTCATCAGCTGTGGGAGCACGGTACGCGGTAATCAGCAGGAGCCATGAGACGTCCTGGTGCCCAAAGTCAATGCTGAGTACTCCCAGGGCAAATGGTTCCTGTGTGTACACTACTGTGCCGTCACCTCTGCCTGGTCTGCCCTGCTGGGGTGACAGGACATATCCAGAGATTTCAGGAGAAAGTGAAGACTGCAGATGCTGGAGATCAGAGTCGAGAGTGTGGTGCTGGGAAAAAAAACAGCAGGTCAGGCTGATGAAGGGCTTAGGCTCGAAGCGTCGATTCTCCTGCTCCTCGGATGCTGCCTGACCTGTTGTGCTTTTCCATTATCACACTCTCTATCGAGGGATGGTGATGGTGGTGTCTGGCCATTATCTGTAAGGGATTACTCTGTGAGTATGACTATGTCAGGCTGTTCCTTGACTAATCTGTGCGACAGCTCGCCACGTTTTGGCCCCCAAAAAAACAGATGTTAGTGAGCAAGATGTTGCAGAGTCAAGAGGGCTGATTCTGTGGTTGTATTTCCTAATGCCTTGTTAGATGCCAAGTGGTCCATCCAGTTTCATTCCTTTGTTGAGACTTTGCAGTGATTAATACAGTGAGTAGCTTGTTGGGCGACTGTCAGGTTGGCAGGACTTTTTTCACCATTGACGATGGTTCCATGGAGATCAGGAGATTCCTAATTCCAGTTATTTTCTCTTGAATTCAGATTCTACCATCTGCCGAGCTGGGATTCGAACAAGGACTTCAGTTGTACATTTTAATATTCTGGATAAAAGTTAAATATGTTAGGTTTGTTCACTCGTTTTAAATATGACTAACCCTGGTTTTGTTTCTTTGTAAAACCCTGTCCATCATCCTGTCTCCTTCATCCTTCCCTCCAACAACAAGAGCAAGGAGCACATTGAGTTTCTCTGTCACTAAAACTGAGACAATCCGATCAGCTGCCTCTGCTGCTTCCCTCCCTCCCACTAGCCCACCGAGACAAACTGCCTCACATGGTGTTCATGATTTTTGTCCCAAACTTATACCTTTCTCCAGTCTCTTGTCAAGCCTTATCAGAGCTCATCTTGATCTTTTACTAGTCTCACTAAACTACAGACATTCCAACTCTGTTTCCTCCTCATCACTCCCCCTCGCCAATTCACAGGTATTGTTACTTGTTCTGTCTGTCTGTCTTTTCTGGTTATGTCCTTCTCATCCATTCTGCAAAAAAAACTAACATTTGACCTCATCATCATTTGTAAATCCTGCTCCATCTCCACTCTCCCGTTCCTTTCTGAATTCCTTGTATTTGAGTGTCCCTCAAGAATCTATCCTTGGTCCCTCCTCTTTCTCACCTACGCACTGCCAGGAGGTGACATCGTCCAAAAGCACAGTGTGAGGTTTCACATGTACGCTGACACTGCCCAGCTCTCCCTCCGCACCATCCCTCTCCATTGCTCCACTGTTACTCTGTTATCAAACTGCTTATCACATTCCCAGTACTCGATTAACTGCAATTTCCTCCAAAGAAACATTGTTACGGTTAAACCCATTACCTTCAGTTGCATTTACAAATTCCTTTCCCTTACTGCTGAGCCCCTCCCTCTGACTGGGTGCAGTCTGAGATAGAACTAGACTCTTCACAACATTGCTGTCGTATCTGACCTCAAGGTGACCTTCTGATCAGACATCTACGCAATCACAAACACCAGGAATTCCAATTTCTAAAATGTTGCTTGTCTCCACCTGTGGTGTAAAATTCCAAGCAGTGGAATGTGGTGAAACGGTTAAAAATTATGTCCCAATACATGTGTGAATCTAACCGGAATGGAGGTGTTGCTTAGTCCCGTGTGAATCATCTTATCTGTATGTAACCAGAATGGAATGTGTTTTTTAGCCTTGCTCTGCTGTTCACATGAATGTTTATATCTGGAAAAGAGTATATCAGCTGGAAAAGTCTCCAGTTCGGTGAGTCTGCTCCGGGGTTACGTTTAACCGCCGAGCGTGGGTTGTTGGCAACCGCTCTACGAGAACTGACGGCTCCCAGTTTTGGTAACATGTAGAGTGAGTATAAGCCAGACCCGTTCTGGCGACGCTGCGGGGAATAAAATGCCCATATTCTAGCAGACTCGCCTCTTGGTCGTTTGTTCTGTGTCAGACTACTCTCCTACGAACCTGACCTTGAGAATTTTTTAAAACACCACCTCACCCCAGCTCCATTGCTACTGAAACCCCTTACCCGTGTCGGTGTTACCTTAAACTTGATGAATCTGAAATGAACCCTTGATTTCGTGACTGACCCAGAATCTGCTAGCTTTCAGTGTTTCCAGCACAATTACCCCCCCGCCCCCCTTTGTGGTACAGCTTTCTGCAGTTTTCACCATGTAAGTAGCACTCTGTTCTCTTATTATCCCCTCCAAAATGACCGACTTCACTTTTTCCCAAATTATACTCCATCTGACAACTTGTTGCCCCCTTCTCCTGTGCATCTCTCTCTCTTCACCATCCTCTTAGAACTTTACAGTTATGCCTTTTCCAGGAGTTTCTCCCCCCCCCCCCCCCAAACATTTACTGGGAGCACTGGACAGTGTGAAGCTTGCAGAGTGCTCTGTTTTTAGAGATACTCTATGGGAGGATCTAACTGCCAATTGGTCAGAATGGAGGCAACTTGTCCATCGAGCTGCATGAGCCTTTCACACCCCATGTCTTATTGATGAGGCACAGCGGCAGCACCAAAGGAAAAAAAAAGAAGCAAATCCTGCTCTCCACATCTCACTGACTCTTGGAATATTCTGTCCCATATGTCAAACATCAGCCCTGTTCAGTCACAAGAAATTCCAAGGTGGAAACTCCTAGAAACCCACATAGATTTCCCCCTGAACTGACTGCTGACCTCCACAAGGGGTAATGTGTCCAGTCATCCTGGGCCAGGAGGAGGGGATGGTGCGAGTTTCTAACCTGAACTGACAGAGATGGATTTTATAAACTTGTATTACAGGATACTACAGGTGGACATTCAGCTGGTAATCTCAGTCATTGTAACACCTAACTCTGATTGAATTAGTCAATTCATCAGGACCTGGATATTCTCATTGTGTGTGAGTATTGTGTTCCATCTGAATCCCATTTGCTGCATAAAAGTTCTCCTTTGAATCTTCCCAAACCTTGAATGTGTGTCCTGTAATCCTTGTATAATGAGCTGATGGGTGTAAGGTTTATTATTATAACGGGTAACTTTTCTAAACCTCTGTCACAGCTCCTCTCAATTGCCTTTGCTATAAGGAGAACACCTCAGTTTCCCCAAACCCCTGATTCCCCAATGCCTATTTGCTCTCTATAAGGCACACATCGGATTGTGTTGGAACATTCGCCACTTGCCTGCATCAGTGCACCCCCCAACACTATTAAAGAAAGTGAACATCCTCCAGGACAAAGCACTGTGCCTGAGTGGTGTCCCATCCACCTCCTTCAGCATTCCCTCTCCCCACCCCAGAGACACAGTGGCATCACTGTGTAAAAGGTAAAGACAGCATTGTCCTACCAGACCATAGGGCTGCTCTCTCATTAGGGAGGAAACTTGAGCCCCTGGAAGAAACCCATGCAGACACTGGGAGAATGTGCAAGTCCCACAGAGACAGTTGTCCAAAGCTGGAATTGAACCTGGGGTCCTGGCAGCAGTACTAATCACTGTGCCACCCTAAAATTGTAATTTGATTCACAACTACCACTTCCTCTGATAGTTCATTCCACACACAAACCATTATCTGAACAAAAATAAAAAAAAATTCCCGAACGCCTTTTTAAAGCCGTTCTGCTGTCACCTTAAAAGGTATGTACCCAGTCTTGAGTCGCGTCCCTTCCTGGAAAGGACACCTGCTGTTCACATTACTGATACCACCCCTCCATGATTTGAGAAACGTCTAATAAGGTCACTCCTCAGCTTCCTGCGCGCCAGTGAAAGAAGTTGCAGCCTATCCAGCCTCTGCTTATAATTCAAACTGTCCATTCCCATCAACATCCTGGTAAATCTCTTCTGAATCCGCTCCAACTACATAATGTCCTCCCGATATCAGCATGACCAGAACTGGACACAGAATTCCAGAAAAGGCGTCCCCAACATCCAAAATAATGTCCCAACTCTTGTACTCAAAGGTCTGAGCAATGAAGGCAAGTGTGCCAAGCACCTTCTTAACCACCCTGTCTACATGTGACAGACGTGAAAGACCCGAACCCCTCGGCCTCTTTGTTCCATATCACTATCGAGGCCCTGTTTTTAATTAGTGTCAGTCTGCCCTCGTTTGTTTTATCAAGATGTAATATTTTGCATTTATTCCAATCCAAAAATCCCCAAAAACCCTGAGCATTAAAGACAGTAGGAGTATACTTAAGAGGGAAATCAGGAGGGCAAAAAGGGGACATGAGATAGCTTTGGCAAATAGGGTTATGAATAATCCCAAGGGTGTTTATATATACATTAAGAACAAAAGGGTAACTCGAGAGAGAATAGGGCTCCTCAAAGATCTGAAAGGTAGTCTATGCGTGGAGCCGCAGGAGATGGGAGAGATACTAACTGAATGTTTTGCATCAGTGTTTACTGTGGAGAAGGACATGGGCAATATAGAATGTGGGGAAATAGATGTCGACATGTTAAATATGTCCATCTTACAGAGGAGGACGTGCTGGGTGTCTTGTAACCCGTAAAGCTTGGTTAATCCCCAGCACCTGATCAGGTGTACCCTAGAACCCTGGGAAGCTGGGAATGTGATTGCTGGGCCTCTTGCGGAGATATTTGTATCCTCGATTATCACAGGTGAGATGCCAAAAGACCTAGAGGTTGTTTAACGTGGTGCCGCTATTTAAGAAAGGTGGTAAGGACAAGCCAGGGAACTATCGACTGGTCAGCCTGACATTGATGCTGGGCAAGTTGTTGGAGGGAATCCTGAGGAACAAGATGCGCGTGTATTCTGAAAAGCAAGGACTGATTAGTGATAGTCAGCATGACTATGTGCGTGGGAAATCATGTCTCTCAAACTTGATTGAGTGATTTGAAGATGTATCAAAGAGGATTGATGAGGGCAGAGAGGTGGACATGATCTATGGAATCCAGTCAGGCGCTCGACAAGGTTCTCCATGAAAGACTGGTTAGCAAGGTTAGATCTCATGGAATACAGGGAGAACTAGCAGTTTGGGTACAGAACTGGCTCAAATGTAGAAGGCAGGGTGGTGGTGGAGGGTTGTTTTTCAGATTGGAGGCATGTGACCAGTGGAATGCCGCAAGGATCAGTGCTGGGTCCACTACTTTTCGTCGTTTATATATATGATTTAGATATGAGCATAGGAGGTATAGTTAGTAAGTTTGCAGATGACACCAAAATTGGAGGTATAGTGGACAGCGAAGAGGGTTACCTCCGATTGCAACAGGATGTTTTCAGATGGGTGAGAAGTGGCAGATGGAGTTTAGATTAGATTAGATTAGATTAGATTAGATTAGATTACAGTGTGGAAACAGGCCCTTCGGCCCAACAAGTCCACACCGACCCGCCGAAGCGAAACCCACCCCATAACCCTACATTTACCCCTTACCTAACACTACGGGCAATTTAGTATGGCCAATTCACCTGACCCTGCACATCTTTGGACTGTGGGAGGAAACCGGAGCACCCGGAGGAAACCCACGCAGACACGGGGAGAACGTGCAAACTCCACACAGTCAGTCGCCTGAGGCGGGAACTGAACCCGGGTCTCTGGCGCTGTGAAGCAGCAGTGCTAACCACTGTGCCACCGTGCCGCCCATAATTCAGACAAATGTGACGTGCTGCATTTTGGTAAAGCAAATCTTAACAGGACTGATACACTTAGTAGCAAGTTCCTAGATAGTGTTGATGAACATAGATATCTTGCAGTGCAGGTTCATATTTCCTTGAACGTAGAGTTGCAAGTAGATAGGATATTGAAGAAAGTGTTTGGAATATATTCCTTTATTGATCAGAGCATTGAGTATAGAAGTTGGAAGGTCATGTACAGGACATTGGTTAGGCCACTTTTGGAATATTGTGTGCAATTCTGTTCTCCATCAATCGGAAGGATGTTGTGAAACTTGAAAGGGTTCAACAAAGATTTACATGAATATTGCCAGGGTTTGAGCTGCAGGAAGAGAGCAAAAAGGCTGGGACTTTCTTCCCCTGGAGCATCAGAGACTGAGGAGTGACCTTCATGGAGGTTTATAAAATCATTTGTAGCATGGATAGGGTAAACAGACAATGTCTTTTCCCAGAAATAGAGAGCATAGGTTGAGGGCGAGAGGGGAAAGATATAAAAGGGAATGAAGGAGCAACTTTTTCATGCAGAGAGTGGTGGGTGTATGGAATTAGCTGCCAGAAGAAGTGGTGGAGGCTGACAATTATAGCATTTTAAAGGCATTTGGATACTTGACATGAATAGGAAAGACTTAGAGGGATATGGCCCAGGTGCTGGCAAGAGGGATAAGATTAGGTTCGGATATCTGGTCGGCATGGACAAATTTGAGCGAAGGTTCTGTTTAGTGCTGTTCATCTGTGACTCTCAGCTCAGTGGGTTTCAGTCTCTTCAAAGATAAATCTTAGTCTGTTTTATTTCAGTAAAGCTACAACATTCAGTAGGGTGACCGTTTATTTCTTTCAGTACACATCTTATGATACTTTGATTAAGTTTTTTAATATAAAATATTGGTACTAATGTATTCTAGAGTAGTGTTTTGTAAAGCTGTAAGCCTTTTTCTGGGTCTGTGGACTGTTACGGTGCAGAGATGGCCATTCGTACAGTGATGTGCTCTTCCTGTTGGATGTAGGAGATTAAGGAAAGTTTCAATGATCCTGATTGTCTGCAGGAAGTGAGGATGCAAATCCTGTAGGATTTCATGGATCAGATGGAGCGATGGTTCAAGATAATGAAGAATTTACAGGAGCCGGGGGGTGTGATAGGTGGCAGTTTCAGAAAGGTAGGAAAACTGCCGATCCAGTCAGGTAGATGGGTTTCCTCTCGGAAAGGGAGGAGCGGAGGGCAAGTAGTGCAGGAGTCTCCTGTGGTTATTTCCATCTCAAACAAGTATACTGTTTTGGAAAGCGTCGGGCGTCACACTCTCAGGGGAATATTGCACTGACAGCCAAGTTCCTAGTGGAATGGATCTAGTGTAATGTGAGGTATATCAGGTTCCACGTGATCGATGGTGATAGGGGGCTCTCTAGTCTGCAGCACAGACTGCAGTTTCTGTCGCTAACAGTGAGACATCAGAATGGGCTGGTGCCTCCCTACTGCCTGGGTGAAGGATGGCTCCGAGGGTGCAGAATATTCTGAAAGGGGAGAATGATCAGTGGGAGGTCGCTGTACATTGGTACCAATGACATAAGAGAAAAGGATGAACTCCTGATGAGAGAATATAGCAAATTAGCCTGTAGTAATAAGCAGGTGGGTAGTAATATCTGGATTACTCCCGGTGCCACATGCTAGTGAGAGTAGGAATAGCAGGGTAGAGCAGATGAATTTGTGGCTAAGGATCTGATACAGGGGAGAAGGATTCACATTTTTGGATCATTGGAATATCTGCTGGGGTAGAATTGACGTGCATAAGAAGGATGGATTACACCTGAATTGGAAGGTGTCTAATATCCAAGCAGGGAGATTTGCTAGTGCTACTCGGGAGGCATTAAACCAGTGAGGGCGTGGGGGTAAACCTAAAGAGATAGTGAGAAGGGAGGTAAGTCTGAAGCGGGTACAGTTGAGAAGTTAGACAGGCAAGGGAAAAGCACAGAATGAGGTAGGACTGACAAGTTACAATAGACAATCGGTGCAGGAATAGGCCATTCTGCCCTTTGAGCCAGCACCACCATTCATTATGATCATGGCTGATCATCCACAATCAGTATCCTGTTCCTGCCTTATCTCTGTAACACTTGATTCCATTATCTTGAACAGCTCTATCCATCTCTTTCTTGAAAGTATCCAGAGACTTGGCCTCCACTACCTTCTGGGGCAGTGCATTCCATGTGCCCACTACTCTCTGGGTGAAGACATTTCTCCTCAACTCTGTTCTAAAGAAGGCATATGGCGTACTGGCTTTTATTGGTAGAGGAAATGAGTTCCGGAGTACTGAGGTCATGTTGCAGTTGTATAGGACTCTGGTGCGGCCACATCTGGAGTATTGTGTGCAGTTTTGGTCGCCATACTATAGGAAGGATGTGGAGGCACTGGAACGAGTGCAGAGGAGGTTTACCAGGATGTTCCTGGTATGGTAGAAAGATCGTATGAGGAAAGGCTGAGGCACTTGGGGTTGTTTTCATTGGAGAAAAGAAGGTTTAGGGGTGACTTAATAGAGGTGTATAAGATGATTAGGGGTTTCGATAGGGTCGACAGTGAGAATCTTTTTCCTCGTATGGAGTCAGCTATTACAAGGGGGCATAGCTTTAAATTAAGGGGGGTAGGTATAGGACAGATGTTAGGGGTAGGTTCTTTACTCAGCGAGTCGTGAGTTCATGGAATGCCCTGCCAGTAGCAGTGGTGGACTCTCCCTCATTATGGGCATTTAAGCGGGCATTGGATAGGCATATGGAGGATAGTGGGCTAGTGTAGGTTAGGTGGGCTTGGATCGGCGCAACATCGAGGGCCGAAGGGCCTGTACTGCGCTGTATTCTTCTATGTTCTATAAATGGCCTCTCCCTTATTTTTAAACTGTGTCCTCTGGTTCTGGACTCACCCATCTGTGGAAACATGCTTCCCGCCTCCAGAGTGTCCAACCCTTTAATAATCTTGTAGGTTTCAATCAGATCCCCTCTCAGCCTTCTAAACTGAAGTGTATACAAGCTCAGTCGCTCCAATCTTTCAACATATGATCATTTCGCCATTGCGGGAATTGACCTCGTGAACCTACCCAACACTCTCTCAATAACCACAATGCTCTTCCTCAAATGTGGAGACCAAAACTGCACACAATACTCCAGGTAAGGTCTTACCAGGGCCCTGTACAGCTGCAGAAGGACCTCTTTGCTCCTATACTCAATTCCTTTTGTTATGAGGGCCAGCATGCAGTGAGCTTTCTTCACTACCTGCTGTACCTGCAAGCTTGCTTTCATTGACTGATGTACAAGAACACCTAGATCTCGTTGTACTTCCCCTTTACCAAACTTGACTCCTTTTAAATAGTAATCTGCCTTCCTGTTCTTGCCTCCAAAGTGGATAACCACACATTTATCCACATTAAACTGCATCTGCTATGCATCCATCCACTCACCTAGCCTATCCAAGTTAACCTGTATTCTCATAACATCCTCCTCACATTTTACCCTGCCACCCAGCTTTGTGTCCCCAGCAAATTTGCTAATATTACTTTTAATATGTTCATCTATATTATTAATGTATATTGTAAACAGCTGCGGTCCCAGCACCGAACCTTGTGGTACCCCACTAGTCACTGCCTGCCATTCCGAAAGGAAGCGTTTATCACTACTCTTTGCTACCTGTCAGCCAGCCAATTTTCAATCCAAGTCAGTATATTCCCTTTTGTAAATCCATGCTGACTCTGACGAATCCTATTACTGCTATCCAAATGAGCCGTAATTTCATTTTTTATAATTGACTCCAGCATCTTTTTCACCACTGACATCAGGCTAACCGGTCTATAATTCCTTGTTTTCTCTCTCCCACCTTTCTTGAAAAGTGGGACAACATTAGCCCCCCTCCAATCTGACTCTACATCTCCTGATTCTGTGTCTCCCCCTTTTCAAAGGGCTGAACGTCATCCCTCACCAACCGGGCCATCCCAGCCCGTCTGCCCATCAGTCTGTCCTTTTGATAGCACTGCACTGCAAGAGGTTTGACAGGGAAAGCAGATGGTTTTGAACATGGGACTGGGATATAGTGGCTTAGGTTGGACAGGACAGGTAGCTTAATGTTCCAGGGAATAGATGTAAGAGGAAGGATAGAAAGAGGGATAAGAGAGAAGGTGGAATGCTGTTTTTGATTAGGGATAACATTATTGTTGTGCTTAGGGAGGATATTCATGGGAGTTCACCCAGTGAACTTACTTGGGTGGAACTGGGAAATAGGAACAGGATGATCACCTTATTGAGGTTGTCTGTGTGGGTTTCGTCCGGGTGCTCTGGTTTCCTCCCACAGTCCAAAGATGTGCAGGTTGGGTGGATAATCCAGGCTGAATTGCCCATATTGTTCAGGGGTGTGCAGGTTGGGTGGATTGGCCATGTGAAATTACCCATAGTTTTTAGGGATGTGAAGGTTGGGTGGATTGGCCATGTGAAATTGCCTACAGTGTTCAGGGATGTGCAGGCTAGGGGGATTGGCCATGGGAAATGCAGCATTACAGGGGTAAGAAAGGGGGATCGAAGGGTCAGTGTGGATGTGATGGGCCAAATGGCCTGCTTCCACACTTGGGATTCTCTGACGATGATTCTACAACTTTTAAAATAGTTGCAGAAAATAATAGACCAGATCTAAAAGTTGGTGTTCAAAATTGGACAAAGGTGAATTTTGACGGTACAAGGCAAGAACTTTCAATATTTCTTTGCAACCCCCAGGTAAAGGGTCGGCTGGAAAGTGGAAACATAAGAACAGAAGGAATAGGAGCAGGAGTAGGCCATCTGGCCCCTCAAGCCTGCACTGCCATTCAATAAGGTCAGGGCTGAGCTTTTCATGGCCTCAGCTCCACTTTCCTGCTCTCTCACCATAACCCTTAATTCCTTTCCTGTTTACAAATCTACATTTTGCCTTAAAGACATTCAAGTTGATAACGTCAACTGCTACACTCAGCAGGGAATTCCACAGATTCATAACCCTTTAGCTGAAGAAGTTCCTCCTCAACTCTGTCCTAAATCAGATACCCCCTTATTTTGACGCTATGCTCTCTAGGCTGACCGCCCGCCGCACAGTGGAAATAACCTTCCTGCTTCTATCTTATCTATTCCCTTCTTAATTTATTTCTTACAATACAACCTCCCATTCTTCTAAATTCCAACAAGTATAGTCCCAGTCTATTCAGTCTCTCCACATACACCAACCCTCAACTCTCGACTCAAACTAGTGACCCTCCCCTGCACCCCCTCCAGTGTCAGTACATCCTTGCTGAAGTAAGGAGATCAAACCTGCGCACAGTACTCCGGGTGTGGCCTCACCAGCACCCTGTACAGTTGCAGCATAACCATCCCTCTAGCAAGGAAGGACAATAGACCCTTCACCATCTCTTTTAGTCCCCTGGGATGCATTCCATCACGGCCAGGAGACCCATGTACTTTTGGGCTGTTCTCTTTCCCAACACTACCTCTTTACTGAGAATGGCTGTTTCCATGTCCTCATCTGCCATTGCCTCCATAGGCCTGTGAAAATGAGATAACAAGAGTACATAGACATTATGTTCCTGTTTTTGCCAAGTCTGGTAGGTGTAGAGAATGCTGTGTGTCTAGAGAAATTGAGGGTCTGGTCAAAAAGATGAAGGAGGGATATGGCAGATACAGACAGCTGGGTTTGACTGAATCCCTCGGAGTACAGGGGCAGTAGGAGTACACTTGAGGAAAAACAGGAAGGCAAAAAGATCTACATGAGATAGCTTTGGGGGGGAAAGAGGTTTAAGGACAATCCAAAGAAATTCTACAACACACCTAAGGACAAAAGAGTAACCAGGCAGAGAATAGGGACCTTCAAAGATCAACAAGGCTGTCTGTGGAACCACAGAAGGTGGGAAAGATACTATCCGAGGATTTCATGTCAGCTTTTACTGAAAGAGGATATGGAAGCTCGAGACTTTGGAGAAATAAATCGTGATAACTTGACAACTGTCCATATTACAGAGGAGGTTGTACTGGATGTCTGATACATAAAGCTGAGTAAATCTGTGGGACCTGATCAGCTGTATCCCAAATCTTTGTGGGAAGTTAGGGAAGTGATTGCCATGCCTCTCACTGAGATATTTCTATCACCGATAGCCACAGGTGAGGTGCTGCAAGACAGACGCCATTATTTGAGAAAGGTGATGTGGAAAGGCCAGGGAACAATACACTGGTGAGCCTGACGTTAGTGGCAGACAAGGTGTTGGAAGGAATTCTGAAGGACAGGTTTATATGTAATTGGAAAGGCAAGAAGTGATTAGGGATAGTCAGCATGGCTTTGTACATAAATCACTAACTTGGACTTCAGAAAGACATTCAAAAAGGTTCCACATAACCATTCCACTGGTTAGCAAGTTAGACACCATGGGATACGGAGAGAACCAGCTGTTTGGATACAAATTGGCTGGAAGGTTGGAGACGGAGGGTAGTGCTTTTCGGACTGGAGGCCTGTGATGAGCAATATGGTGTAAGGATCGGTGCTGGGTCCACTGCTTTTCATCATTTATATCAGTGATTTCTATATGAATATATGAGGTATAATTAGTGGGTTTACAGTAAACATCAAAATTGGAGGCGCACTGGACAGCGAAGACGGTTACCTCAGAGTACAATGGGACTTCAATCAAATGGGCTGAGGATTATCAGATCGAGTTTATTTCAGATAAATGTGAGGTGCTCCATTTTGGAAAAGCAAATGAGGGCAGGAATTATACACTTAATGGGAAGGTCCTGGGGAGTGTTGCTGAACAAAGAGACCTTGGAGTGCAGGTTCATAGTTCCTTGAAAGTGGAATCATAGGCAGGGTAGTGAAGAAGGTGTTTGGTGTACTTGCCTTTACTGGTCAGTGCATTGAGTAGTGGAATTGGGACGTCATTTTGCAGCTGCACAGCACATTGATTCAGCCACTTCTGGAATTCTGTTTTCAGTCCTGTTCTCCCCGCTATTGGAATGATATTGTGAAACTTGAAGGGGTTTGGAAAAGATCCGCAAAGATGTTGCCAGGGTTGAGGGTTTGAGCTATATAGGTAGAGGGTGAATAGGCTGGGGCTGTTTCCCCTGGAGCATCGGATACAATTGTGAGGGGCATGGATAGGGTGAAATCCCAGGGTCTTATTCCCAGGATATGTGAGTCCAAAGCTTGGGGGCACAGGCTTCAGGTGTGAGGGAAAAGATTTAAAAGGGATCTAAGGGGCACTGTTTTCCAGCTGAACATGGTAAGTGTATGGAATGAGCTGCCAGAGGAAGTGTGTAAGCTGGTACAATTACCCAATTATGCCTTTGAGATGTTGTATGTGATTAGCAAACGTTTAGAAGGATATAGGCCAAGAGCTGGCATATGGGATGAGGTTAATTTAGGATATCTGGTCGGCAAAAACAAGTTGGATCGAAGGGTCTGTTTCTCTGCTGTACATCTTTATGGCACTATTAAAATTAAGATGGGTTTCTCTTTTATGGAGAGTTAACAGAAGGTCAGATAATTCTCCTTGGAGCTGAGGTTAGGCAGTGCTTTCGACCAGGAGCAGATTTGTTTCCAGGATATTTAATTTACAGAGACAGGGAGAAATTGTTAACGTCCCAATTTTTAGTAACTACCTTCAGGTAACTTGCAAATAATGCAGGTTAAAAATGTGAAGATTATTTTACTCACTAAGTTCTGAGCATCTGGAACAGTTTGACCGACAGCTGGATGCAGATTCAGTAGTTATTGTCAAAACAAATTTGGAATGTAACTTTTTAAAGGAAGGATTTGGAGGGCTACCGACAAATGGGAGGTGAGTTGGGATAGACTGGCACCATCTCCAGAGGGAGAGAGTACAGCCCCAATGGGCTGAACAGCCCAAAACCCCTGTGCTCTGTGTTACTGCCCCATTCACTGTGAATGATGAAGCTCATCCCAGGGCAGAGTCATAGAGACATACAGCATGGAATTAGACCCTTTGGTCGAACTGGTCCATGCCAACCTAATCTAGTCCCATTTGCCAACACCCTTCCTATTCACATACCTATCCAGATGCCAAATGGTGTAATTGTACCAGCCTCCACCACTTCCCTGAACAGAAGATTCCATACACGCATCAATCTCAATGTGAAAAAAGTTGCCTCTTAGGTCCCTTTTAAATCTTTCCCCTCTCACCTTAAACCTACACCCTCTCGTTGTAGACTCCCCCACCCCAGGGAAAAGACCTTGTCTATTTTTCCTATCTATACTCCTCATGATTTTATAAAGCTCTATGAGGTCACCCCTCAGCATCCGATGCTCTTGGGAGGAGCCCACTCATGCCACAATGGGGCCCGGGTGATTGACAGCAGCTTCAGACCAATAGGAGAATTGGCGTGATCCTCCAGCCAATGGGAGTGAATTGGGGTGGGTCCAGCAGGCCAACACGTGACCATGAGCTGTGCAGGCGCAGTGTCATGGTGAGGGGGGACCTAGTGAGTGTGAAGGGAGTGGAGAGACTGCAAAGTCTGGGGAAGAAATGGAGCTATCGTGGACTGGGAGGGTTTTAGGCTGCTAGACCTCAATTAGAAATTCCTGGTAAATTAGAACCAAAAGAACTGCGGATGCTGTAAATCTCACACAACAACCAAAAGGTACTGGAAAAGCTCAGCAGGTCTGGCAGCATCTGTGAAGAGAAATCAGAGTTAACATTTTGGATCTGCCGACCCTTCCTTAGAACTATTGTTAGTGAAAAGAAATGTCGGTTTTTATGCAGAAGATAGGGGTTAAGGAGTAAATGATAGGTGGTGATAGAGTCCAAAGAGATGGGAGCTGTTGGACAAAGGAGTGCATAAAGATCTGGCTGGGGGAGGGTAAATAGCTGTTCATGGGGACTGTTAGTGGCTAACCATAAGTAATGTGTAATGGTAGGCTATGTGATAACAAGGCCTGGCACGTGGGTTAAGAGGCTAGGGCGCTAGGACATTGGAGAGTTCAGGACCTAAAATTATTGCATTTGATACTGGGGCTAGAGGGGTGCAGGGTCGCCAAGTAGAAGATGAGGTATTGTTTTTCCAACTTGCGTTAACGTGTGGCGCTGGAAAAGCACAATAGGTCTGGCAGCATCTCAGGAGCAAGAGAATTGACGTTTTGGGCATATTCCTTTCATCAGGAATTTGTTGGGGGGGGGTGGGAGTAAGAAGACTGAGAGATAAATAAGAGAGATGTGTGGGGTTGGTGGGAAGGGAGCTAGGAAGGCAATAGGTAGATATAGGTGGAGGGTAATGGAGAGAGGGTGGAGTGGATAATTGGAAAGGAAGATGGACAGGTGGGACAGTTCAAGAGGGTGGTGTCAAGTTGGAGGGTTGGATCTGGGATAAGGTAGGGGAGAGGAGATGAGGAAACCTTGATTCTGTGGTTAAAGGGTCCCAATGTGGAAGATGAGGTTTTCTTCCTCCAGGCATCGGGTGGCTGGGATTTGATGGTGGAGGTGGCCCAGGACTTGCATGTCCTTGGCGGAGTGGGTGGGGAAATTGAAGTGGTCAGCCACAGGATGGTGGGGTTGGTTGGTGCATGTGTCCCAGAAATGTTCCTTGAAACATTCTGCAAGTTGGTGTCCTGACTCCCCAGTGGAGAGGAGACCACATCGAAAGCAAAGGCCATAATAGGTGAGGTGTTTGGATGTGCAGGAAAATCTCTGCTGGATGTGGAAGGGTCCTTCGGAGGTGAGGGGGGAGGTGTGGGCACAGGTTTTACACCTCTTTCAGTGGCAAGTGAAGGTGCTGGGAGTGGTGGGTGGGTTAGTGGAGAGCATGGATCTGACTAGGAATTCACAGGGAATGGTCTCTCGAATGCTGAAAGGAATGGAGAGGGAAATATATCTCTGGTGGGATCTGATTGTAGGTGGTGGAAATGGCGGATGATGATGCGTTGTATCCAGGTGGAAGGTGAGGACTGGGGGGTTCTATCCTTGTTGCAGTTGGAGAGGTGTGGTTCAATGGCAGAGGTGTGGGAAGTGGTGGAGATATACTGGAGAGTGTTATTGACCACACGGGAAGGGAAATTGCAGTCCTTGAAATACGGGGCGTTTTGTTGTGTTCTGGAATGTGTTGCCAGCTTGCATCAAACTTCACTGGAACACTGCAGTAAGCATGAGACAGAGATGTTGGCCAGGGAACAGACTCGTGTGTTAAAGTGACAGGCAACTGGAAACTCGGGGTTTGTTTTGCAGCAGAACGTAGATCATCAGCTGCCATTTCCAGCACCTCCACTGAGATGCTGCCAGACAAAGGTTTCTGTCCCCTCCATTAACAGCTATGCATCCTCCCAGCCAGATTGTCATCCACTCCTTTGTCTTTCCAAATGTTACCGTTTCTTTTGGGCTCTGTCCTCACCTATTATCTACTCTTTATACCCCTATCTCCTGCAGTCCAAAGATATGCAGGTTGGGTTAAATGGCCCAGCTAAATTTCCCGTAGTGTTCAGGAATGTATAGGTTAGATGCATTAGTCAGGGGAAATGTAGAATAATAGGGTCGGGGGATGGGTTTGGTTGAGAAACTCTTCAGAGGGTGTGTGTGGACTTGTTGGGCCGAATGGCCTGTTACCACACTAGGGATTCTAATTTTCCCAGCTGCCATCGGTTCTGAGGAAGGGTCACTGGACCCGGAATGACCGTGTGTGTGTGCAGGAGGAGAAAATGTGAAAGGGGAGTTGGATCAAGTTTAGACTGGGAGGGTTTAAATACAGTCTGTACTGGTAGTTAGGCCTGAATTAGAAACTCTTGGTCCCACGTTTACAGCAAATGGGAAAATGGCTGTGGCCCTCAGGCGGTGATAGGTCCTGGGTTATGGCCGCCATCTTTATTGGGGGCAAGGTACAGTGAGCCACATGGACATGTCCTCTTCCTGGGTGGGGGCGGGGTGATTGAAAGAGGAGCATTTACACATCAAACACATACCAAGAGAAATATTTGTCTTTACTGTTCAGCCTGCACTGACTGTGAGTTTTGTTTTGTCAATTCATTTTATAGGATATTAATTGAGACAGGGATCTCAAAAGCAATTTTCTATCGTCAGCAGGGTCATCAGGATCTGATTACCATTGACATTTAACTGTGGAAGGAGAAAGGTGTGTCTGTTCTGTCTGTGGGAAAGTATCTGTTTTTTATTTCAAGCAAAAAGCAGAAAGATGTTCAAATTTGTGGTTGGATCACCCTTGGGGTTTGTGTTCAATTCTGGGCCCTGCAGCTGTGGAAGGAGGTATTGGCCTGAGAGAGAGCACAGATTTATCCAAATTACACCTCGTCTCTTTATAGGAACTGTCAGATTTAGATCCAATCACCCACTTCATGATGTTAATCTGTAAACTCTTTATTTTCAATTCCTGCAAACTTCTCATTAAAATTCCTTATGGACTCAAATTCCAGCACCATTTCAGGTGGAATGTTCCAGGTTCTGACAACTGTCTGTTCATTCAGAAACTGCTGAAGTCCTTGTTGACTCTGGGATTACAAAGGGCTGAATTGAGAGATGAGATGCTGTTCCTGAGCTCCCATTGAGATGCATTGGAGGCTGGGGCAGTGTAGGTGGGAGCAGACAATGAAAATGATAGGGCTGCACTGTGGGTGCTGCTTGGCTCAATGAGAGTGTTTTGGAGTTGGTTGTAAACAGAGCAAGGGGAGACGAGGAAAATGTGAACTACAGCTTCAGTTTTAGTGCAGGCCATTCAGAAATTCATATCTCAATGGGAACAGCCAAGTTGTAAGCGATACCTGCTGAGTTTTTTTAAAAAGCAGTTTTTAAATATAAAATGTCAGCTTAAGTAAAGATCGGGGCTTTTGATTATAATGGAAAATTTTGAAGAGAAGGAAGGTTGCTAGCTCATTTAAATTCTCCTAATGGGAGTAACTAGCTGAAAAGAGAGATACATTGTGATCGGAGACCTCAGACCAGTGGTGTGCTCCTCTTGGACAATGTGGGAAATAAGGGACAATTCCTGTGTCCGTGACAGCAATGTGTGCAGGAAGACTGCCCATCTGCAACTACTGGGAAACTGCTTTTCAGACCTGGAGCTGAGAGTGAACTCACTGTGGAGCAATACTGAGAATGTTATGGACAGCACGTTTAGTGAGTTAGTCATACTGCAGGTGAGGGTTACACAGGCAGAAAGGGAATGGGTGACCATCAGATCAAGTAAGAGGCTCAGGAAGGAAGTGCAGGACTCTCCACTGATCGCTCCGCTTCTCAAACAGATATTGTGCACCGATTGGGATTTTATAAGGGGGGTGGACTCTCAGGGGAAATCAGCAACATGACACCACAGATAGCTCCGCTGCACAGAACGGGAGGAAGGAGCATGGCAGAGCTGTAGTGACAGGGGATGCAGTAGTCAGGGTCAGTGACAGGCGCGTCTGTGGCCACAGACATGAATCCAGGATAGTGGAATTGAACCCAGGTCCATTTATTGATAAGTGCACAGACCAATAAAGGTCAGCATCCCAAATACAACCTTCAGCACTTGATCACCCTGAAGCTCTACTTTCCAGGGACTGTGAACTTGTTCTGAGCCCTTCAGAGGGATTGAAGGGGATGGGGAGAAAACAGGAACAGGGTTGTGTTGTAGATCTACAAAACAACGGTCACCCTCCCCTCTCGGTCTCCCTCCTCTGTCTCCCACCTCTCATCGTGCCTCCTCCCCACCGCAGGGAAAAGACCTTGTATATTTACCTTATCTATGCCCCTACTGATTTTATAAACCTCTATAAGGTCACCCATCAGCATCTGACACTCCAGAGAAAACAATGTATTTATCTTCTCCCTGTAGCTCAAATCCTCCAACCCTGGCAACATGCTTGTAATACTATTCTGCCCACTTTCAACTTTCACAATATTGTTTTGATAGGAAGGAGACCAGAATTGCATGCAATATTCCAAGCGTGACCTAACCAATGTCCTGTACAGCCGCAATATGACCTCCCAACTCCTATACTCAGTGCTCTGACCAATAAAGGAAAGCATACTAAACACCTTCTTCACTATCCTATCTACCTGCGATTCTGCTTTCAAGGAACTATGAACCTGCACTCCAAGGTCTCTTTGTTCAGCAGCACTCCCGAGGACCTTACCATTAAGTGTATACATCCTGCTAATATTTGCTTTCCCAAAATGCAGCACCTCACATTTATCTAAATTAAACTCCATCTGCCAGTCCTCAGCACATTCAACCATCTGATCAAGATCCCATTGTAATCGGAGGTAATCCTCTTCACTGTCCACTACACCTCCAATTTTGGTGTTATCTTACTAACAATACTTCCTATATTCACATCCAAATCATTGATATAAATTATGAAAATTAGTAGATCCAGCACCGATCCTTTGTGACACCCCACTGGTCACAGGTCTCCAATCTGGAAAGCAACCTTCCACCACCACCCTCTATCTTCTACCTTTGAGCCAGTTTTGTGTCCAAATGGCCAGTTCTCTCTGTATTCCATGAGATCAACCTTGCTAACCAGTCTCCCATGGGGAACCTTGTTGAACGCCTTACTGAAGTCCATGTAGATCATTTCCACTGCTTTGCCCTCATGAATCCTCTTTGTTACTTCAAAAAAATTGATTCAAGTTCATGAGACGTGATTTCTCATACGCACAGCCGTTATTAATATCCAGGACTTAACTCTGTACATTGGGTCTGTGTCACCCAGTTATGGGTGTTAATATTCTGGATAAAGTTCAAGTACATCAGGTTTGTGTTAGTGACTGTGTATTGAGTCATGTTAACATAACCCACACAGGTAAGTTTCATTTGAAAGGCTGTCCCTATATCCCGAACCCCGCTCCCATCGGCTTTGTCTCTATCCCCACCATAGACAGTAAGTGGGAGGAGTTCATGGAGTTTCCATGTGAGAGAGATTGAGAAAATCTTCCCTTCTTTCCACTAGCCCACCAGGAAATGGTGGTAGTGTCCTTACCTCTGAACCAGGAGGATCGGGCTCAGAGTTGAGTAACAGCATCTTTGAAAAGGCTGATTGGAAAACATGCCCAAGCCACCAGGCCATACTGTCTCCCAGCTGTCCCTGCCTGAGCCTCCAAACAGAACCTTCCTGTAGTTTCTCTCCTGTCAGACTCTCCCATTGCTCAGTTTGTCCAGGATCCCCTCCTGGTCCTGCACTGATCCTGTCCCTCACTGACCTGTCCATCCTCCAGTGTCCTCCTCATTCATTCATTGTTTACAATCTCCAGCCCTGCCCCCTCCACCCTATTGGGCAGCAGCTGCTGTCAATCACCCAGCTTCGTGTGTGATCTGGAGCATGTGCTGTAGGAGGGGAGATCAGTGCACGGGCGCAGTGCTGGCCAATTGTTGGTGTATGTGCAGGGCTGGTCAGGGCCAGGAGGGAGGCTGTGCATGTGTGGGATTAATCTGTCATTCGCAGTTTCCTCCCTCTGGGAATAGGACCCAGGGAAATGGCCCCTGCCATGATATCGTGACAAGTGGTCGGCTATCAGTGGGGGGAGCATTTTGCAGAAAGTTATCAGAACTCGTGTGAAGATTCAGGAATGTTATGGAAAGGCACACAGATGGGACCTGCAATTAAAGTTCTAATTTGGTTCATCTTAGTTCAATCAGATATGACTTGGCCAGTGTGTGCAGGATGGTTCTTATCAGAGGGTCTGTGTGGGGGAAATAAATAAAATGTTCCAGACTAGGGGGGGAAAAAATCAGTTTGGTTCTGACCAGGAAGGAAACCTGGGAGGTGGGGGAAGGATTCACCAACATCCAGGAGGCTCCAAGTCAGACTCATTGATTTGATTAGATGAGATTTCCTAAAGTGTGGAAACAGGCCCTTCGGCCCAACCAGTCCACACCAACCTTCAGAAGAGTAACCCACCCAGACTCATTTCCCTCTGACTAATGCATCTAACACTATGGCCAATTTAGCATGGCCGATTCACCTGACCTGCGCATATTTGGATTGTGGGAGGAAACTTTTTTTGGTTCTTAGTCTGCAGGCAGGAGCTAGGAAGCTGATTTCAAAGAGAAGAGAGAGTCTGTGAGAACTGGGTGTGGAGGAAAAGGGGTGAGGAGATTGGTTTGGATTTCAGTTCACAGAAGAGAACAATTGTGAGACTGAGATTTAAAGCTTTGGGGGAACAAAGAAACGACAATTTAATACTCTCACTGTCTTATGAATTTCCATCCTGTGTTAACCGTGGTGACTTGATTTCTCTGTTGTAGGGTTCTGAAAGGGCGGACTTGTGGATGAGAAATTCAAATTGAACTTCACGTTCCGTTTTGATAGTTACTTGATCCGTGCCGAACTGAATATCATTGGCCTTTTCATGTGGAAGCAAAGGTGTGTATTCTGTCCGTGGGCGAATATTTCAAATGTCAGTGTGTCTGGAAACATTACTGAGACACAGCCAAGTCCATGTTAGTGTGGTGACTGTGGAGAAAGAGTTCAGTTGTTGTTAAAAGTCTGAAAAAACATGGCACATTTCCCAGGAACAATTAAGCTACAGATTTGTTTTGTATGAGGACAAGGTTTTAATTAACCATGCAACCAGAAAGAGACAAGGATACCTGCACCATGGAACAAACGATGAAAACGGGATTGTGGGAAAGGAGTTAATTATCGATCATGGCTTGTAATCCATTGACGTTGTCACGTCGGTTCCAGTGCCGTGGGGAAACACTGGAAATGTGATGAGTGCAGTGTAGGTTTCAGTTATTAAACTGGAAAAAGTGCAGAAGAAATTTTCAAGAATTTTTGCCAGGGCTCAGGGGTCTGAGTTACAGGGAGAGGTTGGACAAGCGAGGATTTTTTTTTTGTTTAGACCAGAGGAAACAGAGGGGGGATGTTTTCTGGAAGTCTATAAGACCATGAGAGGCCTGGGTACGGTAAATGCACTCAGTCTCTTTCCCAGGGAATCAAGGAGTGGAGGGCATCAGTTTAAGGTCAGAGGAGAAATTATGAAAGGGAACCTGAGGATCAACACTTTTACACAGAGGGTGGTATGTATATGGAATGAGGTGCCAGTGGAAGTGGTTGAGGTGGGTACATTAACAACGTGTAAAAGGCATTTGGACAAATACATGGATAGCAAAGGGTCAGAAGCAGATGGGCCAAGTGCAGGGAAATGGGGTTAGTGTGGATGGACGTTCTGGTCAGTATGGGCCAGTTTGGGTCAAAGGGCCTGTCTCTGCTGTAGGATTCTGACTCCAAGTATATTTACTATTTCTCCCGCTATCTCTGCTAGCACCCCGGGATGTATTCCATCAGGGCAAAGAGACTTGTCCACCTTTAGCTCCATTAGATTGCCCAGCTCTAACACTTTCGTGATAATGATTGTTTCTTGGTCCTCACCTTCCTCAGTTTCCTTATCAATTACTGGCATGTTCTTCGTGTTCTCCACTGTGAAGACTGACTGCTGTGTACTCATATTCCTGAACCCTGCTGGATAGGAATAACTGGGCACAGAACTCTGAGAGGTCTTCTTTGAGTCTTTATTGATGAGACATGGCAGTTACCTGGATAGTGTGCATGCAAAACACCTCCAGGCAGCATCAGGTAACTCCCCGCCTGTCCGATGTGCCGCTCCCATTCTTATACCTTTGTGGTTTGTGGTTTTGAATGGACGCTGTCTCTCAGTGTTATCGCCATGGCAACGGCAGTTAAAAAGTTGAGTTCAGCTCAGCACTTTGTGGTTAAACCACATACCCCTCCCCCACGCCCCTGTGGCTCAGTCAGGTATCTGACAGGAACTTCAGTTTCAGTGGGGTTATCTGTCAGGATTCTGATGTGGAAGAGCCGGTGTTGGAGCAGGGTGGGCAAAGTTAAAAACCACACATCACCAGGTTATAGTCCAACAGGTTTATTTGGAAGTACAGGCTTTTGGAGTGTGCTGTGAGTTTTAACTTGATCAGGATTATCTTTATGGTAACAGTTAAGTGCTTCAACAATTACAGAGGCCATACGTTCCCCACACAATAGGGGAACATATGTGTAACCTGCTATTCTGGCCCTGGGGATAGCTACTAATCACTTTTCTCCCCCAATCCCATCTCGCTTTCTGATGATCTTTAAAGTTTTTCTAATCTCCTAGTTTCTCCATGATCTTTGCCAATTTGTATGCTTTCTATTTCAATTTCATAGACTCCCTTATTTCCTGAGCCACCCATGGCAGATTATTCCTTTTCCTACAGTCCTTCCTTTTCACTGATATATATACTTTTGCTGAGCAGTTTGAAAAATTCTTTGATATTCCTCCACTGTCCGTCAACTGTCCCACCGTAAAGTCTTTGCTTCCAGTCTACATTAGCCAACTCCTGCCTCATCCTATTGTAGTTTCCTTTGTTTAAGCACAGGATCTGGATTGGATTTAATCTTCCCGCTTTCCAACTGTATTCTAAATTTGACCATACTTATCACAAGTCTTTTATCAGATTACGAGGTGAGACGATGTTACCTGGGTGTTTTGGTTTTCATTGTCAAAGACCTTGGCTTTGTAATAAAGTACAGGATAGATATTCACAACAACGTATTCTGGACGGTGTGAATGTCCTACACAATCTAACACCATAAATCACTGTCTCCCCTCAGTTTAAAATTGCAAAATCATTATCTCCTACATGCTTCCTCATCTTCTAAGTTTAAAATGCTAATCCACCTGACTATCCTGCTTTTCCCGAAAATCTCCTTTGGCGAAGGTGGTGAGTTTTGGATTCAGCTTTCCAGTTATTACCGTAAGAAGATAAGCACTGGGCACACGAGAGGGAATGCAGCCCTTCGAACCAGCTCCACCATTTAATACGGTGATGACTGAGCTCACCTCGGTCTCAGCTGGATTTTCCCGCCTGCTCTCTCTCACCCTTCAACTCATTGCGAATTAAAAATCTGTATCTCTTCATTAAATTTGCTCATTGTCCTGGCATCCAGCGCATTTTGAATAGGGAATTCCACAGATTCACAACACATTGAGATAAGTACATTCTTCTTCATGAGAGTAGAATAGAGTCCCTACAGTGCAGACTCCACACCAACCCTATGATGAGCCACCCATTCAGACCCACCCATTCCCTGTAACCCTGCATTTCCCGTGGCTAATTGCCTAACCAACACATGCATGGGAACTGGGCAATTTAGCATGGGCAATCCACCTAATCTGCACATATTTGGACTGTGGGAGGAAACTGGAGCAAGGCTGGAAACTCGTACAGACATGGGGCGACTGTGTAGGCGCCTGTGTGGGATTTAAGGCTGGAATCAAACCTAGGTCGCTGACGCTGTGAGGCAACAGTGCTAACCACTCAGCTACCTCTGCTTAAAATCTGCTCCTCCTTATTAACCTCTCTATCGCCCAATTTGCTGAATCTATATTCCACACGTCAGAAATCAGGTCGTGGAAACGAATGTCTCAGTGAAACCCAATGACAGCCCACATGTCCTGTGTGTCTGAATGGGGATTTGATAGACAACACCCTCCAGCCCACACTTTTCATTCACTTTCCAGAGACAGAGCTCAAGTAGCTTCCTGGGGACTACAACTCCCACAATCCCTGAGGCAGGGACCACACGTGTGTGGGGAAACCTGGCACTGTACATGTATAGAATGTGGGCGGATTTTGGAGCGTGTGCTTTGGGGTACCTACCTGAAAGTACTTCACACTGTGATTGGCTGGAGGAGTAACACATCCACTTTTAGTATTGATGGGAATCGACCAATGGGAAACCAAGAAGGATCTAACCCATTCTCCCAGCCTCAAGGTTCCTCTTCTGTCCAGGATCTGCCACCTCCCTGTTTGTTTCCTTTTGTTTCATTCTGTTGTTACATTATTGACTTGTAGAAACTGAAAGGAAAGGAAGTGAACCCAGAAAGGGTGCAGAGTCTAACCAGGGACGGGAAGTGGTGGCATGGATCTGTTTATCAGTAACTCCATGAGAATGGGGAGGGTGTACATTAGGGGTAGCAGAGTCAGAATGGAGGGAGAGAGTAAGTGGGCTGGAGGGTTACAGCTTTAGGGAAAGACAGGGAAAAAGGTATTCCAGAGAAACTAGAATTGTCTGTTCTGAATTTCTAATCTGTACATATTCCTTTATACAAGCTGCTAGATGGTGAAGATTCACAGACTGAAATCTCAAAATCATGTGCAGATCGTGATTAAGTTAACCAGCATTTGGCGAACCAAATATTGAGAGTCAATCGGCCAAAATCCTGCAACACTCTCCCTCACAGCATTGTCGGTCTATCTGCGCCAAATGAACTGCAAATGGTTCGAGACAGCAGCTCACTACCATCTTCTCAAGGGTAACTAGAGATGGCGAATAAATGCTGGTTGAGCCAGTGATTCTCACATGCTGGAAATGGTTTCTATCTCTATTTACTGAAACCTGATTGTTACTGCAGGATGATGAGGGATGCTGAGTGCATGCTTCAGGAGGCAGAACCATCACATTACCCCTGCCTATACACAGACAGTATCTCAGCAACGGCACTGGAACAAAAGGCAGTGAAGCTAAAGGAGGACTTAGATATAGTTCTTAAAGGTAAAGGCATCAAAGGGGATTGGAACACAGCAGGAACAGGAGACTGAGCTGGATGGTCAGCTGTTTCCCATTGAATGGTGGCGTAGGATTGAAAAGCCGAAAGCCCCCGTCCTGCCCCTATCTCCCAGGTCTGTATATAACCATGGAACCCGGGTAGGAAGAAGTAGGCAGGACAGGGACTCTCCAGGAGATTGCACTTCCACATCAGTTTTCAGTGAGGGATGGTTTGATGGACTTTGTTTAACATTTGTCTTTAATGCAAAGTTTGTAAATTTGGTTTTAAAACATGAACAAGTTTATTCCACGATAAATGAAACGAAAAGAAAAGAAACAAAATGATCTGAATATAAGTTTTAAAATTTCAAACGCCGTATAAAACAAAATCCCGACGACTCCCGGACAACATCACTTTCCAGTTACTCAAATTCCAGGGAGATACTCCCCCCCCCCCCCTGTCGGAACCTTTGGTTTGATTTAACTGCTTTTCAGTTCTCGTTCTATGAGCTGTGGAGTTTTCTTTTTTCCCCATTTCTCCGACCCAGACATGTTATCACAGCAACCTTCCCACCATCAAAATCATCATTACGCCATTATAGCAGTAAACCACCTGAATAACCAATTGAATATTTATAAACAAAGCCTATTATGGGCAAAGCAAACCATTACAAGTGGCAGAGTGGGAAAGGACGAAATCAAAGTAGAGTTGGGGGTGAGGGGTCAGCGCTGGAGATAAAGGGGTGCCCACCTCTATCTAAAGGCATCAAGAGCATTGATACACGCCACATGCTCCTTCTCCAAGGACATCCTGCTCTATAGCCTTTATCCTCAATCATAGAATAGAATCCCTACAGTGTGGAAGGAGAGCATTGGCCCATCAAATCCCACCGACCATCTGAAGAGCATCCCACCCAGAGCAATCCAGGGTAACACTGCATTTCCCACGGCTGATCCACTAGTCTACCCAATCCTCGACATTGGGCGATTTAACACGACTGATCCACCTAACCTGCACATCTTTAGTCTGTGGGAGGAAACCAGAGCACCTGGGAGGGGACCCACACTATCCTGGGGAGAATGTGGGAACTCCACACAGGCCGTTGACCAAGGCTGGACTCCAACATTGTACTTGATGTTGTGAAGCAGCTGTGCTACAATCAATTTAAATCAAAATAGATGGCCCCTGCTCAATGTCACATTGCTGTTTGTGGAGACTTACTGCCCAAAGAGACATCCCAAAGTTCAGAAAGTTGTAATATAAATTCAGTCAACTCCAGCCCAGTTAATATGATTAACAACCACAACATCAATACTCCAACAGTGTCATCGTGTACAAGGTCCAGTCCTGACTCTGATGAACAGTAACATCAGAATCAGAGTCCTGCAGTGATGTGTGAACTCTACCCCACACGGAGCAGGTGGATGACCACTTCCCTGTGTCCACTCACTGGGCTGTCAGTCGTGTTGAAGACTCAGCAAATCCCTTGTCACGCAGAGACGATCCTACCCAGTGTGAACGCGCTGGGGTCTCAGGGGACAGGATGAATAACTGAATCCTCTCTTCCACACTGACCATCTGAATGGCCTCTCCCCTGTGTGGGCTCGCTGGGGTCTCAGGGGGTGGGATGAATCACTGAATCCTCTCTCACACACTGATCATCTGAATGGCCTCTCTCCTGTGTGGGCTCAGTGGGGTCTCGGGGGGTGATGCATTTGAGTGAATCTCTCCCCACACAAACTTCCCCTGGGTTAGAAATCGTACATGATAGAATAGGTGTGGGTCCTTCTTGTAAAGTTATTCAAAATGGTCCTAATTTACTTTCAGAAACAAGTGAGAGAAAGGCACATTACTGAGGTCTTGCATTAGTCCAAAATTAGAAATTCAGGAGAACTGAAGGGAGAGCTGGTGTTGGGAGTTGTAGTAATGATATAGAGAAACTTTTTTTTTACGGAGAGAAAGTTCCACATGGGAAACTCAGCTTTAACATCACATCAACTGCAGAGTCGACAAATTCCACAGGTCCTGATCCTTATCGGTAATATGGAAAGGGAAAGCAGCATGCCTAGCACAGAGAAATCATTCCTATGCTCTGCATGCAGTTGAATATTTAACCGGTCATGTGATTTGCGAAGACACCAATGGGACGGGACCAGGGCTAGGGTATGTAAACGTGGGGACTGTGGGAAGGAATTCGCTTACCCCTCCCAGCAGGACACACACCGACACAGTCACACTGGGGAGAGGCCATTCACCTGCCCCACGTATGGGAAGGGATTTACTCAATCTTACAATCTGCTGAGGCACCAGAGAGGGCACAGAGGATATAGACCCTTCACCTGCTCCATGTGTGAGAAATAATTCATTCAAATCTCTCACCTGCAGAGACATCGGTGCATTCCCACTGGGGAGAGGCCATTCACCTGCTCAGTGTGTGGGAAAGGATACACTAGGTCCTCTGAAATGCTGAAACACCGAGCTCACTCTGGGGAAAGGCCATTCACTTTCTCACAGTGTGGGGAGACATTCACTCTCTCACAGTGTGGGGAGACATTCACTCAAATGCACTACCTGCAGTGACCCCAGAGAGCTCACTCTGGGGAAAGGCCATTCACTTGCTTTCGGAGTGACGGTCCTTCATCAGGAGCCCTCCACTATCACCTGATGAAGGAGCGTCGCTCCGAAAGCTAGTGTGCTTCCAATTAAACCTGTTGGACTATAACCTGGTGTTGTGTGATTTTTAACTTTGTACACGGAAAAGATGCTAACCCACAAAGCTCTAGTTAGGTCACAGTCAATCATTGCATCCAATTCTGGTCAACAGATTCCTGATCAGAAAGAGGAAGTTAAAATACCACAGAGGGGCCAGTTCCATAATTTGCTTCTCTTTCAGGACATGTGTATTCCACCATAACCCCAGACAGACGAATTTGCCCTTGCCAGACAAGACTGAGAGTCCTGGGCACAAGCCTGTTAAACTGCCTCCCGGTCCCATTATCTTACCTCCCCTCCATATGAGGATAGGTAAGTGAATCCCCCATTAACTGAAGGAAGAACCCTTCTGCCTTAATCTCTTCCCATCAACACATAAACATGAACAATACGATAATCAGTTTCTGTAATCCATCACATGTTATCACAGGACATCGCCATTCATAAAGCTTTGTAAGGTCATAATTACCTACTTTAAACTATCTGTTAACAATCACCCATGTGACTGATATGCCTTTGTCTAATTCCTATTAAATATACTGTCTCTGTGGGTAAGGCAGAGATTCAGGAAGAACAGCCTCTGCAAGTAGACACTCAGCTACTTTAGAGATGCTTTGAAACTCTCGCCGGCTGTCCAATAATAAAGCTAATGCTGTTGTGCAGAAAACTTGTGTCGTCTGGATTTGTGGAACAAAATAGACATCAACAATGAAGAATATGAGTGATCTTCAGAGTGTGGAGTACAGACTTACTGGAGTGGTTCACTGATGAAGAAAATGCTGTCACTGGATTGATTTGAAGAAATTGCTATTTTCTTTGAAGTGAAGATGTAGAATATATTTTTGATAGAGCTGTATAAGATTACAACAGACCTAGGTATAGCAGACAAAAATATCTGTATTCGATAGGTGATGGCATAAGAATTAAGATCAGATGTAAGGTTTTGAGAGCGGGAGTTGAAAAATGTGATGCTGGAAAAACAGCAGGCCAGGCAGCATCCGAGGAGCAGGAGAATCGATGTTTTGGGCATAAGCCCTTCTGCAGGAATGATACTAGTGCGCCAAGCGAGCTGAGATAAAAGGTAGGGGGAGGGGTGCTGGGAATACAATAGGTGGAAGGAGGTGAGGGTGACGGTGATAGGCCGGAGAGGGGGTGGGGGCGGAGAGGTCGGGAAGAAGATTGCAGGTCAAGAAGGCGGTGTTGAATCCGTGGGTTGGGACTGAGATAAGGTGAGGGGAGGGGAAATGAGGAAGCTGGAGAAATCTACATTCATCCCTCGTGGTTGGAGGATGCCTAGGCGGAAGATGAGGCGCTCTTCCTCCAGGCATTGTGTAGCCAGGGTGTGACAATGGAGGAGGCCAAGGAGCTGCATGTCATTGGCGGAGTGGAAGGGGGAGTTAAAGTGTTCCGCCATGGGGCGGTTGGGTTGGTTGGTGTGGGTGTCCCAGAGGTGTTCCCTGAAACGTTCTGCAAGTAGGTAGCCTGTCTCCCCAATGTAGAGGAGACCACATCGGGTGCAGCGGATACAGTCAATGATGTGTGTGAAGGTGCAGGTGAATTTGCAACAGATATAGAAGGATCCATTGGGGCCTTGGAGGGAGGTGTGGGTGCAAGTTTTGCACTTCTTGTGGTTGCAGGGGAAGGTGCCGGGAGTGGAGGTTGGGTTAGTGGGGGGTGTGGATCTGACGAGGGAGTCGCGGAGGGAGTGGTCTCTCCTGAATGCTGATAGGAGTGGAGAGGGAAATATATCCCAGGGTGGTGGGGTCTGTCTGGAAGTGGCAGAAATGACGAAGAGTGATACGATGTATCCGGAGGTTGGTGGGATGGAAGGTGAGGACCTGGTGGAGGGTTCTGTCCTGGTGACGATTGGAGGGGTGGGGTTCAAGGGCGGAGGAGCGGGAAGTGGAGGAGATGCAATGGAGAGCATCGTCGACCACATCAGAGGAGAAATTGCGGTCTTTGAAGAAGGAGGCAATTTGAGTTGTTCGGTATTCGAATTAGTCCTCCTGGGTGCAGATGGAGCGGAGATGAAGGAATTGGAAATATGTGATGGCGTTTTTACAGGGGACAGGGTGGGAGGGGGTGTAATCTAGGTGGGAGTCGGTCGGTTTATAGTAAATGTCCGTGTTGAGTCAGTTGTCCAAGATAGAAATGGAGAGGTCTAGGAAGGGGAGGGAAGAGTCTGAGACAGTGGAGGTGAATTTGAAGTCGGGGTGGAAGGTGTTAGTAAAGTGGATGAACTGTTCAACCTCCTCGTGGGAGCACGAGGTAGCGCCAATACAATCATCGATGTAGCAGAGGAAAAGGTGGGGGGTGGTGCCAGTGTAGCTGCGGAAGATGGACTGTTCCACATATCCGACAAAGAGGCAGGCAAAGCTGGGGCCCGTGCGGGTGCCCATGCCTACTCCTTTGGTTTGGAGGAAGTGGGAGGATTGGAAGGAGAAGTTGTTAAGAGTGAGGACCAGTTCAATCAGTCGAAGGAGGGTATCAGTGGAACGGTACTGGTTGGGTCGGCGGGAAAGGAAGAAGTGGAGGGCTTGAAGGCCTTCGTGATGGGGGTTGGAGGTGTATAACAACTAAATGTCCATGGTGAAGATAAGGCGTTGGGGGCCGGAGAAGCAAAAATCATGGAGGAGATGGAGGGCTTGGGTGGTGTCCCAAATGTAGGTGGGGAGTTTTTGGACTAAGGGGGACAGGACCATGTCGAGGTTTGCAGAGATGAGTTCAGTGGGGCAGAAGCAGGCTGAGACAATGGGTCGGCTGGGGCAGTCATGTTTGTGGATTTTGGGCAGGAGGTAGAAATGGGCGGTGCGGGGTTGTGGGACTATGAGGTTGGAGGCGGTGGATGGGAGATCTCCTGAGGTGATGAGGTTATGGATGGTCTGGGAGATGATAGTTTGGTGGTGGGAGGTGGTGGGGTCATGGTCAAGGCGGCAGTAGGAGGAGGTGTCCGTGAGCTGGCGTTTAGCCTCAGCGGTGTAAAGATCAGTGCGCCAAAGTACCACTGCGCCTCCCCAATCTCACCATCAAACCAACAAAAACCTCCACCCCCATCCGCTCCAACACCAAACTCACCATCAAACTGGCAAAAACGCCACCCCCACTTTGAGACAGTGGGAGATGAGCCAGTGTTTCTGCTGTCTGTATTGGCTGGAAATATGCAGAACACACTGCCTATTATGATGGTGCAGGCAGAGGAGAAGATGAATAATTGATAAAAACAATTATATCAGATCTGAGGGAAGTAAACTTGCAGAGTTTGGGGGAAGTATAGGGAGCGAGAATATGGGATTCTGCTACAGAGAGCCAGCTTGGATTTGATGGGCCTCTCTCTGTGCTATAATGCATTTTATTTGGACTTGCTTAACTTGCTCTGGTCACCGATTAAATTGTCATTGAGGTAAATCTGCTCAGTGTTCCTACTCAGACTAATACAGTCTGTCCTTCCACAGCAAGAGATAATGTTTACTGTTTTATACTGGGTTCGGGTGTGGGGGAGGGGAGGGGGGTGTGACGGTGTGTATAACAGTCTGCCAGCATTTATCTGAAATGGCAAAACACCAGTGCAGCCATACTAGGGACCGACTCTGGAAATGTGGGGAATGCCAGAAGGGAATTCTTTACCCATCCCACCTGGAAACTGGCCAAACCAGTCAGACTGGGGAGAAGCTGTTCCCCTGCTCTGTGTGTGTGTGGTGGTGGTGGTGGGGTGTGGGGGGGGGGGGGGGGGGGGGGGGTGGTGGGAAGGGATTCACTCAGGCATCCATCCTGCTGAGACACCAGTCAATTTAGTCATAACCACAAGTTGAAGGATTTTTTTCTCTTGTTCACACCAAGTAATGAACAATGGTTTTGGCAGTTCATAAAGTTTTGCACATAGAGAACTTAGTTTTGGAAATGTTCACAACATCGTTGAACATGCAGATTCACACTGGGTAGAGACTTTTATTTTCCTAAATTCATTGCAAGAGTTGGATGTTGATGGGCTATTGACATCCATCTCTGAACCATGTATTCTGGGGTTTGTTTCTGATGCCTTGTTATCTATTGTTGATAAAAACAGTTTCAATTAGCTTTCTGTTAAATGTATGGCAATCAAGTCAATCCCATAACTCTCAGGCAGATTAGTTTCTTTTGAAGGGCTCTCCATCTCCCCAACCTCCTCCATCCTCACCCCCAACAGTACAATAATCTCACAGAGTCTCTTTGTGACTGAATGAGACAATCTGATCAGCTGCTTCTTTCCATACTCCTATGTCGGGTTGGATCTTAAACTCCCCTTGCTGCAGTTGTGATCCTGCATCATTGTACAGAGTTGCTCGTATTTCATGTCTTGGCCTTTCAGTGTTCATGATACTGCATGTAGCTTCTTGTGTATGGGGCCGACAGTGTAAGAGTTTAGCTTTTTCCTTCCACCAACAGCAGTAAAATTGTACTCCAACAAAACTTACAGTAAAAGTAGCATGAATACCTAAACATGAGGTGTCAACCTGATGAAGTTCCCAAAGAGGACTACTTGTGTTCCAAACAGCATAAGCAGCAAGTGATAGACAGAGTGAAGCAATCCGGGAAACAACAGAACAGATCGAAGATCTGCAGTCCAGCCATGGACTGTTGTCAATGAAGTCAGAGCACAGCTTGAGTTCTGAGGACAGTTCTCTTCAAGATATTAACCAACAAGAATGTCAGACTGGATTAATTATCATAAAACTCAAGTCAGTTTGATATTCATATATTTACAATCAGTGTTCAATTCACCAAATGTAGCTGAAGGTAAAGATAATCTTCAAGTGATTGTAACAGTGGAGACATCTGAATACTTGATCAGCAAATTAAAGCCTGTTGTGTTGAGATAGTAATAATTTTAAAGATATTTTTAAAAAGTAAGGTGACTTGAGTATAATGGAAGAAGTTGATTGGTGGGTAGCTGATAACCTTGTTTTAATCTGAAGTTAATTTAGGATTAGTGAACAAATAAACACATGGTAGGGAATCCCAGCCCCATGGAGTGCACATCCAGTTCCATGTGGGAAATCCAGGACACTTCTTGTCTGAGCGACAACCACAAGAACACGGAGGTGACACGGGAAATGTCAGCAACACTAGTTTGACATTAGCTAAAGTACTGCACACATTTCTGATCCCCACATTCCAGGGTTGATGTGATCACACCAGAGAGGGTACAGAGGAGATTGATCAGAATGTTTCTCCGATTGGAAATTTCTGCTCTGAGGAAAAGTTGGATAGGCTGGGGATGATTTCCGAGGGGGATGAGCTGAGATTTAATTGAAGTGATAAAATGCTGAGGAATCCAGATCGAGTAGATAGGGGGGAGCTATTCATTAACAGAGAGGTCAGAAACTGGAGTTTTTAGATTGAAACTAATTCTCAGAAAGAAGGGGAGGGGAGACTTCATTTCACTCAGAGATGGTGAGTCACTGATGGGGTGGCAGAGGCAGTAACCAGCATCACATTAGGACAAAAGGTTATGGATGTAACTGAGATGCTGGAACATGCAGGGCTGCGGACTAAAGTCTGCAGAATGGGATCAATGTGATGTTTTTGACATTTCTCCAGCATATTAAACTCAAGTCGAATTTGAGAATTTATGAGCATCATCAGACTTGATATCCAAATGTCGGAATAAATTTATCAGAAAGTTACAGCACAGATTGCGGCCACTTGGCCCATCCTGCATGTGTTGGTTGTAATAGAACTATCCAGGCTTTACAGCATTCTGTACTCACCATTGACAGCAACAATTTCAGACTGTGAACTCTGCCCTCTATGTTCTTATTATCTGTTTTTCAATGTATTTCTTTGACAGCTGCACACCTTGTTTCCTAGTTTCAATCCCAGCCTGAACTCTATTCCATGTGGCCTTGAGGGACTACCATTTCTGCTGTTTAATCTCTCCTGCCTTCCCCTGTGTGACAGACTGTCTGTTTGTCCTTGTCTCACCCCCACCTTGCTCACAACCTGTTAAATTTCTGATGGTTCCCAGACCTCTGTGACTTCACTGTGTTCCCTGGGTCAATGGCACGAGTTTTGAATTCTCTTCATCCAGAGATAATTGGAAATCTTTCTGGTTGCAGTTTCCCCCAGATTTTATTTTTAAAAACAGACCATTTGTATCAGAGTCAAATATTCGTGAGACATCATCCACAATTCCGAGCATTTGGATGTAATCTGTGACCCTCCCACAGATGTGCAGGTTTGCTCTATTGGCTGTGCTAACATGGCCTGTAGTGTGCAGGTTTAGCGGGTTGGGTTAGCCATGGTAAATGAGAGGTAATAGAGGTAGGGTGGGAGAGCAGGTCATTGCAGGCTTGATGGACCGAAAAGCCTCTTTCTGCACCTAAGGGATTCTGTGATTCTAACTAGTTGTGATTGTCGTCACGTTTTCCTCATGCCAGGTTCATTCAGCTCAGGTACACACGCTGCCTTTGTGTTTCTGTGGGTGCTCACTCACTCCTTTCCTTCTGTTTTACATCAATTTGTACGTGAGGGTGAGAATGAATTTTTAAATACAAATACTCCAATCGAAACCCGCACAGGTCAGGACCTGTTTCTGCTGCTGGCATCACTCACAAGGAACAGGAAAATAAAGGTTCAGTCACAAATCTTATAGGAACACAGAGGTTATAATCACCAGGAAAGTCTAAACAGCTTAAAACTCTTTTCTCAAGAGGAGGCTGAGAGACAACCTGGTACAAGTAGGAAGCTTTGTGCCTGTGTTTTCAGAGATTTGTGGTTGAAATAATTGAGATGGAAGCATGTTTTATTGCCCCAGGTCATCAAAGGTGCTATCTAAACGTGCATCTTTCTTTCTGTCTGTCTGAGTTAACAATCAGATGGACAGGTCAATGTCTGAGTGTCTTACCAAATCCCTGATTGAATGTCTCCCCCACAAACTCAGGTGCCTCACCACTCACTGGGTCACAGAGAAACTCTGCCGTTACAATGAGTACGGTCTTTGCTGTCACCGCTCCTCGTGCTTCCGCCTAATCCCCACTTCTCTTCATTAAATCCCAGCTTCCTCTAGCCCACCCACATGGGCATGTTGAAGAGCATGACAGGAGATTGGATTGAAACCGAGAGTTCAATAGCCAGAATGAAAGAGGAAGGAGGAAATAAACCGGGGTTTGTGGACCCCAGGGGATACAGACTCCAGGCTGAGTCCTTTGTGGGCATTCCCACAGTAATACGAGACAGCATTCCACGATGAGAGTTAAACCTGGGTGGCAGGAGAGGCACACTGAACATTAGTAGGTTTAGCTCAAACACTGAAGTTTGCTCAGTCTTTAACAGTGTGTTAGACATGGATGTGAAGTGAGCAGCGAGGGGAAATGTTGACACAAGCTGCAGATGGACAACTTTCACTGGAAGAGGAGGCGGCCATTCAGCCCCTCAACCCTGCTCTGCCATTAAAAACTATCTAAACTCATCAATAAACTCCTCTGCATCAGACAAGATGAATATTGAAAAACTAACCACCTGCAAATGCTGGGAAATCAGAAATAAAAAAAGAAATTTTCAGCAGGTCTGGCAGCATCTGTGGAGAGTGAACCTTTCGAGTCCAGTGACCAGTCAGGTGACCAGCTGCAGCTGACCATTCTGCCTTTTCTGTAACACTCCCTGCAACAGGTTCTGGTGCGAGAGGAATGAGACTATCAATAACAACTGAGAAAAAAGGAGGACGTGCTCAATCAGAATAAAACACATTTTGGTTTTTCACTTTTAATTCAACTGCAAAAATTATTCATTATCATTACATAAATAATAGGCCAGAAATCAACTCTTCATGTCATTGGGTCTGGGAAACTGTTAATTCTAACCTGGTCCAGCAGACATGTGAATCCGGACCCTGAATAATGGGGTTGACCCTGGACCATCTTCTAGGCAGTCAGAATGAATGACAAATGCTGCCCCAGCAAGTGATGCCATGATCCCATGAACAAACAAAATAAATCCAATCACTGTGGTTACTTGTGAACTCACCGGTGTTTCATCAAGCTGGATATCTGAATGAACTGCTTCCCACACTCAGAGCAGGTGAATGGTCTCTCCCAGTGTGTATTCGCTAAAGTACAGTGAGGCTGGATGGTGTCCTGAACCCAGTCACACAGTGAAAGCAACTGAATGGTCTCGCACTGGTCTTCTGTGACCGGGAGAGATGATATTCACCATCCCAGGGTACACTGGGTAAAGATACCTCCAAAAGGGATCTAGTGAGAGTAGACCAGGAGAAACTGCTCTCTTTCATGAAAGAATCAATAATGAGGAGGCACCGATGTAAAGGGATTGACAAAAGAAGCACATATAACATGATACAAAGTGTTTTCATGCAGAGAAGGTTTATGGTCAGGAATGCACTGCCAAAGAGTACAATGGGAGCCAGGTATAATGAAGAGAATAGAATCGAACAGAACAGTTATTGGAATAGGACAAATGGGAAGGTTTATGGGGTAAAGGTAGAAGAATAGCATTCGGTGAGGTGATCAGCCTCCTTTTGTGCAGTAACAATTCTGTGGACATTTAATTCTGAGCCCTCTAGGGAAATATCAGGGCAGGGTTTGTAAAGAGGTCAGATTGAATGAGGGTCTCTGAACAAAAGCGAGTCGCAGATACAGAGAGGTTTTAGGATAGATTGAATCAAATGTCACCAATTTGCACGGCCACCAACAATACAGCAGTTACAAATGGGATTCAATGAGAGAGTGGAATAAGAGCAGCAACTAAATCTTAAACATTTATGCAGCTAAAGGGATGCTGGGTAAAGATACCGCTTAGTGCTTATTTCATTCAAGACGTATCAGCCAGGGTGCATATCATCCTATATCTATCCTATTGAGCTCTTGAAGAATTTTGTTCATTTCAAGTGTTTCATATTTTAGTCCTCCAGATAGCTTCATGCTCCTCAATCTCTCCTGACAGGACAAAGCTGTTGATAGAATTCAATTCACTGGGGCGGGTTACTGACTGCTTCATGGATTGGAATTGGCAACTGAGACTGTAAGGTTACTGTATTAACTATCTTCAATTGTATTGCCAGATTGCCAGACACATGCGGGGCTTTAAGAAAAATAACAACTTACGGGCATTGAGTGTCAGAGCACCTACTGTTGTGTGGGCATCCTGTTTAGATACAATCTATTGATAATTGTTAGAATCGACTTATACCGACTCCATAGAAGTGGTCAGAGTATTATAACGGTCATCGAAGCTGGTAACACATTTCCCATGGGTTAAAATTCGTATATAGAGTAGGAACGAGTTTGGCTAGTAAAGTCCAGTTATTCAAAATCATCCTAATTGACTTTCAGAAACAAGTGAGAGAAAGCCACATTATTGCATTAGTCCAAATTTAGAATTTCAGGAGAACTAAAGGGAGAGCTGGTGTTGGGAGCTGTAGTAATGAAGGAGATAAATTTGTTTTACAGAGAGAGTTCACAGATGGGAAACTCAGCTTTAACATCACATTTAACGCACCCAATTCCGGAGGTCCCGAACATTATACGTAATATGGAAGGGGAAAACAGCATTCCCAGCCCAGAGAAACCATTCGTGTTGTGCATGTGGTTGAGGATTTAACTGGTCATGTGATTTGGGAAGACATCAATGTGATAGGACCAGGGTAAGGTTGTGTAAATGTGGGGATTGTGGGAAGGAATTCACTTACCCCTCCCATCGGGACACTCACTGACACAGTCACACTGGGAAGAGGCTGGTCACCGACCCCATGTATGGGAAGGGATTTATTCACTCTTGTAATCTGCTGAGGCACCAGAGAGGGCACAGAGGATTTAGACTCTTCACCTGCTCCATGTGTTTGAAATGATTCATTCAAATCTCTCTACTGCAGAGACATCAGTGCGTTCCCACCGGGGAGAGGCCATTCACCTGCTCCATGTGTCGGAAAGGATTCACCCAGTCTTCTGATCTGCTGAGACCCCAGTGAGCCCACTCTGGGGAAAGGCCATTCAGATGCTCAGTGTGTGAAAAGGGTTTCAGTGATTCATCCCTCCTGCTGATACACCAGAGGGTTCACACTGGATAGGAGTTGTTTACCTCTCAGTGTGACAAGGGATTTGCTGCATCTTCAATATGACTGAGACCAGTCAGTGCACACAGGGAAGTGGTCATCCCTCTGCTCCGTGTGGGGTAGAGTTCACACATCACTGCAGGACTCTGATTCTGCAGTTACTGTTCATCAGAGTCAGGACTGGACCTTGTACATGATGACACTGTTGGAATATTGATATTGTTGTTGGTGTTAACCACATTAAACGGGCTGGAGTTGACTGAATTTATATTGCCACTTTCTGAACCTCAGGATGTCTCTCTGAGCACAAGGCCACACAAACAGCAATGTGACAAAGAGCAGGGAAAATCTGTTTTGATTTAAATTGGGATTGAAGCATCTCTGCTTCAAAGCACCAGGTACAAGGTCGGAGGCCAGCCTTGGAGGCCTGTGTGGAGTTTCCACATTCTCATTCTCCCCACAATTGGGAGGAAACCAAAGGACCCACACTCAGTCAAAAGATGAGGTTAGGTGGATCAGTCGTGCTACACTGCCCATGGTGTCCAGGAATGTGCAGACTAGATGGATCAGCCATGGGAAATGCAGTGTTACAGGGATGGAATGCAGTGGGTGGGATGTTCTTCAGATGGTCGGTGGGATTTGATGGGCCAATGCTCTCCTTCCACACTGTAGGGATTTTATTCTATGATTGAGGATAAACGCTACACAGCAGGGTGTCCTCGGAGAAGGAGCATGTGGTGTGTATCAATGCTCTCGATGCCTTTAGATAGAGGTGGGCACTGCCGGGGCTATTTGCTTTATCTCTGTCGCTGCCACCTCCCTACAGCTCTACCTTGATTTAGTCCCTTCTCACTTTGTCACTTGTAATGGTTTGCTTTGCCTGTAAGGGGTCTTGTTTGGAAATATTCAATTAGTTACACGGGTGGCTTACTGCTGGTAACCAAAAGCAAAATGGTGTAATGATGATGTTGATGGTGGGAAGTTTGCACAGCTCTGTGTGAGATAACATTTCTGAGTCGGAGAAATGGGGGGAAAAAGAACGCTTCACAGCTCACAGAACGAGAACTGAAAAGCAGTTAAATCTAACCAATGGTTCAGTCAGGGAGGGAATATTTCCCTGGAATTTGAGTAACTGGGAAGTGATGGTGTCCGGGAATAGACAGGATTTTGTTTTTACAGGGCGTTTGAAATTTTAACAACTGTTATATTCAGATCGTTTCGATTCTTTTACTTTTATTCTGGCATAAACTTTAACACAAGGTTTGCAAATTTATTTTTTTTTAATTTAAAAGACAAATATTAAATAAAATCCATCAAACCTTCCCTCATTGAAAACTGTTGTGGAAGTGCAATCTCCTGGAGAATCCCTGCCCTGCCTACTGCTTCCTACCTGGGCTCAATGGCTATATACATACCTGGAGATAGCAGCAGGAGGAGACCATTCAGCCTTTCAATCCTGCTCCACCATTCAATGGGAAACAGCTGACCATCCAGCTCAGTCTCCTGTTCCTGCTGTGTTCCAATCCCCTTAGATATAGTTCTTCGAGGTAAATTCATCGAAGTCCTCCTTTGGTTTCACTGCCTTTTGTTTCAGTGACGTTGCGGTGTTACTGTGTGGGTGTAGGCAGGGTTAATGTGATGGTGCTGCCTCCTGAAGGATGCACTCAGCATCCCTCATCATCCTGCAGTAACATCAACTGGGTTTTAGCAACTAGAGATAGAAACCATTTCCAGGATATGGGCATCACTGGCTCAGCCAGCATTTATACTCCATCTCTAGTTACCCTTGAGAAGATGGTAGTGAGCTGCTGTCTTGAACCATTCACAGTCCATTTGGTGCAGATAGACCGACAATGCTGGGAGGGAGAGTGTTGCAGGATTTTGGCCGAGTGATTCTCTATCTTTGCTTCTTCAAATTCTGGTTAACTTTATCATGATCTGCACGTGATGTTGAGATTTCAGTCTGCAAAGCTTCACCATCTAGCACCCTGTATAAAGGAATATGTACAGGTTAGAAATTCAGAACAGACAATTCTAGTTTCTCTGGAATATTTTTCCCCTTTCTTCCCCCAAAGCTGTAACCCTCCAGCCCACTTACTCTCTCCCACCGTTCTGCCTCTGCTACCCCCTAATGTTTACCCTCCCCATTCTCATGGAGTTGCTGATAAACAGATCCATGCCACCACTTCCCGTCCCTGGTTAAACTCTGCACCCCTTCTGGGTTCACTTCCTTTCCCTCATTTGCTGCAAGTCAGTAATGTAACAGCAGAATGAAACAAAAGGAAACAGACAGGGAGGTGGCAGATCCTGGACAGAAGAGGAACCTTCCGGCTGGGATAGGGTGTCAGATTCTTCCTTGTTTCCCATTGGTCAATTCCTAGCATTACAATGAGTTGGGAATGGAAGTTGGTTCCACGTGGGTGTGATGGCACATTGACTCCCCCCCCCCCAACCGATCAATACTATAAGTAGATGCGTCCCTTCTCCAGCCAATCAGTGTGAAATGCTTTCCGCTAGTTACCCAAAACACATGCTCCAAAACTCGCCCACATTCCGTACATGTACAGTGCCGGGTTTCCCCACACATGTGTGGTCCCTGCCTCAGGGATTGTGGGAGTTGTTGTCCCCATGAAGCCTCTGGAAAGTGAATGAAAACTGTGGGCTGGAGGGTGTTGGATCCCCATTCAGACACACAGGACATGTGGGCTGTCACTGGGTTTTACTGAGACATCTGCTTAGACAACCCGAGTTCTGATGGAAGGAATATACATTCAGCCAATTGCAGGGTGGGGAGGTTAATAAGGGGCAGCAAACTTTATAAGAGGTGGCTCAGTGGCTAGCACTGCTGCCTCACAGCGTCAGAGAGCCGGGTTTGATTCCAGCCTTAGGTGACTGTGTGGAGTTTACGCATTCTCCCTCCGTCTGCGTAGGTTTCCTCTGGGTGCTCCGGTTTCTTTCCACAGTCCAAAGATGTGCAGGTTTGATGGATTGGCCATGCTAAATTGCCCACAGGGTCCACGCATGTGCCAGTTAGACAATTAACAACAGGAAATGCAGGGTTACAGGGAATGGATGGGTCTGAATGGGATGCTCACTATAGGGTTAGTGTGGACTCGATGGATGAATACCCTGTTTCTGCACTATAGGGACTCTATTCTATTCTCATGAAGAAGAATGTACCTATCTCAATGTGTTCTGAATCTGTGGAATTCCCTATTCAAAAGGCATTGGATGCCAGGGCAATGAGCAAACTTAATGAAAAGATACAGATGTTTAATTTGCAATGAGTTGAAGGGCGAGAGAGCGCAGGCGGGAAAATCCAGCTGAGAGCGAGGTGAGCTCAATCATCATGGTATTACATGGTGGAGCTGGTTCGAAGGGCTGCATTGACTCTCCTGTGACCAGTGCTTATCTTCTTACGGTAATAATTGGAAAGCTGAATCCAAAACTCACCAACTTCAGAAAATACAGGATACTCAGGTGGATTAGCGTTCCAAACTTAGATAGTGAGGAAGCGAGTAGGAGATAATCATTTTGCAATTTTAAACTGAGGGGAGACAGTGATTTATGGTGTTCGACTGTGTAGGTCATTCACAGCGTCCAGAATAGTCTATCCTATACTGTACTACAAAGCCAAGGTCTTTGACAATGAAACCCAAAACATCGCCTCCCCACGCAATCTGATAAAAGACTTGAGAAGTCTGGTTGAATTTAGAACACAAATGGAAAGCAGGAAGATTAAATCCAATCCCAAGATCCTGTGCTTAAACGAAGGAGACTACAATGGGATGAGGCAGGAGTTGGCTCATGTAGACTGGAAGCAAAGACTTTACAGTGGGACAGTTGACAGACAGTGGAAGAATATCAAAGCAATTTTTCAAAGTGCTCAGTAAAAACATATATCAGTGAAAAGGAAGGACTGTAGGAAAAGGAGTAATCTGCCATGGGTGGCGAAGGAAATAATGGAGTCTGTCAAATTGAAATAAGAACGCATACAAATTGGTAAAGACTAAGGAGAAACCAGGAGATTAGAAAAATTTCAAAGATTAACAGAAAGCTTGATTGGATTAGGGATAAAATGTAATGAGTAGCTATCTCCAGGGACAGTATAGCAGTTTACACTGCTGGAGGGGAACCTATTGTGTGGGGAACATATGGCCTCTGTAATTGTTGAAGCACTTAACTGTTACCATAGAGATAATCCTGATCAAGTTAAAAATCACAGCACACTCCAAAAACTTGTATTTCCAAATAAACCTGTTGGACTATAACCTGGTGTTGTGTGGTTTTTAACTTTGTCCATCCCACCCCAACCCTGGCTCCTCCACATCAGAATCCTGATAGACAGCCCCACTGAAACTGAACCGCCTGTCAGATACTTGAGGGAGCCAAAGGGGCGTGGGGTGTGTGGTTTAACCACAAAGTGCTGAACTGAACTAGACTTTTTAAACTGCTGTTGCCGTGGAGATAATCCTTAGAGATAGACTCTATTCAAAGTCAAACCACAAAGTTAGAAGAAAGGGAGCCGTACACCGGACAGGCGGGGAGTTACCTGATGCTGCCTGAAGGCATTTTGCACGTAAAATATCCAGGTAACTATCATGTCTCATCAATAAAGACTCAAAGAAGACCTCTCACAGTTCTGTGCCTCGTTATTCCTACCCAGCAGGGTGGGTTCAGGAATATGAGGACACAGCAGTCAGTCTTCACAGTGGAGGATACGAAGACCATGCCAGTAATTGATAAGGAGACTGAGGAAGGTGAGGACCTAGAAAGGACATTATCATGAAAGAGCTGGGCAAGCTAATGGAGCTAAAGGTAGACAAGTCTCCTTGCCCTGATGGAATACATCCCAAGATACCAACAGAGTTAGGGGGAGAAATAGCAAATGCACTTAGAGTCATAGAATCCTACAGCAGAGACAGGCACTTTGGCCCAAACTGGCCCATGCCGACCAGAATGTCCATCCACGCTAACCCCATTTCCATGCACTTGGCTCATCTGCTTTCCTATCCATGTATTTGTCCAAATGCCGTTTACATGTTGTTAACAGACCCACCTCAACCACTTCCACTGGCAGCTCATTCCATATACATACCACACTCTGTGTAGAACAGTTGCCCCTCAGCTTCCCTTTTATTCTTTCTCCTCTAACCTTAAACTGATGCCCTCCAGTCCTTAGTTCCCTGGGAAAAAGACTGAGTGCATTCACCTTACCCAGGCCTCTCATGATCTTATACACTTCTTTAATATATTCCCCCTCGGTTTCCTCTGCTCTAAACAAAAAAGTCCTCGCTTGTCCAACCTCTCTCTGTAACTCAGACCCCTGAGACCTGGCATCATCCTTGTAAATTTCTTCTGCACCTTTTCCAGTTTAATAACTGAAACCTACACTGCACTCATCACATTTCCCGTGTTTCCCCACGGTGCTGGAACCGACGTGACAACGCCAATGGATTACAATCCATGATCGATAATTCACTCCGTTACAACAATCCCATTTTCATAGCTTTTTCCATGATGCAGGAATCCTTTTGTCTTTCCGGTTTCCTGGTAAGTTGCCCTCATACAAAACCAATCTGTGGCTTAACTGTTCCTGGGAAATGTGCCATGATTTTTTAGACTTTCAAAAACCAATGAAATCTCTCTCCACTGCCACCACTCTAACACGGACTTTGCTGTCTCAGTACTTTTTCCAGCCACACTGACATTTGAAATATTCGTCCTCGGACAGAATGCACACCTTTCTATCCAGATGAAAAGGCCAATGATATTCAGATCGGCACGGATCCAGTAACAGGAAGTTCAATTTGAATTTCTCAACTGCAAATCCCCCCAACAGAGAAAACAGAAAGTGCTGGAGTTCCTCAGCAGGTCTGGCAGCATCTGAAATGGTGACAGATGCAGGAAACATTGCAGCTTTGAAGAAGTGTTTGGATGATCACACCAGGCACATGCGCTTGATGACCAATATGGAGAAGATGGAGGCATTGTATTCAACAGTTTTATACCAGAGACTGTGACCCCATTTTTTTCTGTGTTTCTCTAAGATTCCCTCTTGTGGGAAGCAGTGGAGAATGTAAATGATGTGTGACCTTCCTAGTGAGAGGATTCGAGTACCGGAGCAGGGATCCCTTTCTGGAAGGGCCTTGGTGAGACCACACCTGGAGTACTGTGTGTACCTTTGTTCCCCTTTCCCAAGGAGAGCGATCCTGGTTATTGAGAGGGAGTAAAGGAGGGTCACCAGCCTGAGTCCTGGGATGTGTAGATAGTTAAGGGCTGCAGATGCTAGAAGCCAGAGTTTATACAATGTTGATCTGGGGAAATGCAGCAGGTCAAGCAGCATCAGAAGGGCAGGAAAGCTGATGTTTTGGGTCAGGACAGTTTGTCAGTCCGGATGAATAGTCCTGATCCGAAACATCAACTTTCCAGCCCCATCGTATTCATGCTGGTCATCAAGTGCCTATTTATTCTAGTTCCACGTTCTGGCACTCAGCGTGTAACCGATATTGTAGTGCTTGGTGTGATCATCTTAACACTTCTGCAAGGCTGCAATGTTTCCAGCATCTGTCACCATTTCAGATGCTGACAGACTTGCTGAGGATGTCCAGCAATTTATGTTCTTATTGCAGATTTCCACCATTTTGCTGAAGCACATAGAGTCATAGACATGTATACAGCTCCATATTTTGTTGACTCACATTTCTGAGATGGCAGGACTGATGGCTGAAGAGGGACTCAATCCTCGTTTAATCCTCCTTTTCTTTGGCTTTCTGAGCTGCTGACTACATCACTAATATTCTACCTCCCATTCCCTGACCTGAATCTGACCCATCTAAGCCGACACTTTAGTTCCCAACCCCCTGCCAGACTAGTTAAAACCTCACCAATGGAACTGCAAAAGCCCCTATCAGATTTGTCTCAGCTCTGCCCAAGGATAACTAGTCAGGCTGGTATAGGTCCCACCTAATCCAAAACAGTCCCAGTGCCTGAGGAATCTAAACCCTTCTCTGGTACACCATTTCCCCAGCCACACATCCAGCTGATCTACCCTCTTATTCCTGCTCTCACTAGCACATGGCACTGGGAGTAAGTCTGACATTATTACATTTCAGGAGCTACATTTTAATGCATCTCTGCTCTCCCGATATCTAGCTTTCAGGCCCTCATCCCTCTGTTTAGCGATGTCGTTGGTATCTGTGTGTTCCACCACCACGGGCTGTTTAACCTCCAGCTCCAGAAAGTCCTGCAGCCGCTCCATGATATCGCGGATCCAAGCTTTATGGAGGTAACATACCATCCTGGATTCACATCTATGGTCACAGCAGTGCCCGCCCTAACCCTGAGCATTGAATCCCCTGTCAATATAGCCGTGTTCCCTCTCTTTCCTCCCGCTCTGTGCAGCGGAGCTCTTTGTGGTAGCATGACCCTGGCTGTTGCTGATTTCCCGAGAAGCTACCCCACCCATTCCCGCCCTTACAGAATCCAAAGCGGGATACAGTATCTGTATGAGAAGGGGATGACCAATGGGGACTCCTGCACTCCCTTCCTGAGCCTTTTACTTGATCTGATGATCACCCATTCCCTTTCTGCCTGTGTAGCCCTCACCTGCAGTGTGGCTAACTCACTAAACGTGCTGTCCATAACATTCTCAGATGCTCTACAGTGAGTCCACTCACAGCTCCAGGTCTGAAAAGCAGTTTCCCAGTAACTGCAGATGGACACACTTGCAGCACACATAGCCGTCAGGCACACTGGAATGTCCCTTATTTCCCACATGTACAAGAGGACCACACCACGGGTCTGAGGTGCCCTATCACAACATCTCTCTACATTCATCTCGTTACTCCCATTAAGAAAATTTAAATGAGTGAGCAACCTTTCTTCACTTCAAACATGTACATTATAATAAAAAAAAAATCTTTACTTCAGCAGATATGTCATACTTTAAAAACTTAAATACTCCGCAGGTATCACTGAGAAATTGACTGTTCCCATTGGGACCACGTGAATTACTGAATGGCCTGAACTAAACCGGAGTTTCAGCTTCACCTTCTCCCAGTCTCACCTCCCTCTGTTTACACCCAACTCCAAAACACACTCATTGAGCCAAGCAGCACTCTCAGTACAGCCTTGTCATTTTCATTGTCTGCTCACACCTACACTGCCCTCAGCCTCCTGTACTGTTCCAATGCATCTCAATGGGAGCTCAGGAACAGCATCTCATCTTTCAGTTCAGCCCTTTGTAACCCCAGAGTCAACATGGACTTCAGCAGTTTCTGGATGAACAGACAGTTGTCAGAATCTGGAACGTTCCACCTGAAATGGTGCTGGAATTTGAGTCCATAAGGAAATGCAATGAGAAGCTTGCAGGGAATTGGAAGTAGGGAGTTTACAGGTTAACATCATGAAGTGGGTGATTGGGACTAAATCTGGCATTTGGATAAATCTGTGCTCTCTCTCAGGCCAATACCTCCTTCCACAGCTGCAGGGCCAAGAATTGAACACATACCCAAAGGGTGATCTGACCATGAACTTGAACATCTTTCTGCTTTTTGCTTGACAAAACTATTGGTGATATTTTCCCAGACTGAACAAACCTTTCTCGTTCCACAGTTAAATGCCAATGATGTTCAGATCCTGATGACTCCGCTGACTGTAGAAACTTGTTTTTGAGATTCCAGTCCCAATTATTCTCAATTAATATCCTATAAAATGAATTCGCAAAACAAAGCTCACAATTAGTGCAAGGTGAATAGTGAAGGCGAACACTTCTCTTGGTATGTGTTTGATGTGTAAACGCTCCTCTTTAAATCGCCCCGCCCCCCCAAAAGAGGACATGTGCATGCGCCTTGCTGTACCTTGCCCCAAATATAGATGGCGGCCTTAACCCAGGACCTCTCACTGCCTGAGGACCTCTCACTGCCTGAGGCCCACAGCTGTTTTCCCCTTTGCTGCAAACGTGGGACCAAGAGTTTCTAATTCAGATTAACGACCTGCACAGAGTATGACCAAACCCTCCCAGACTACACGGATACATCTCATCCAGTTTCTGTGCCACTCTCCCCTTTCCACCTCCTGCAAGCACCAAGGGTCATCACGGGTTCTGTGACCCTTCAGCAGAACCGAAGACAGCTGGGAAAAGTAGAATCCCTATAGTGTGGAAACAGGCTCTTTGGCCCAACAATTCCACACCCACCTTCCGAAGTTCATCCCACCCAGACCCATTCCCCTCCCTATTACTCTCCATTTCCCCGGACTAATGCACATCCTGAACACTACGGCAAATTTATCTGGGCCAATTCACCGGACCTGCACATCTTTGGACTGCAGGAGATAGGGGTTAAAGAGTAAATAATAGGTGGGGACAGAGCGCAAAGAGAGACAGGAACATTTGGAAAGACAAAGGAGTGAATAACGATCTGGTGGGAGGGTGGAAAGCTGTTAGTGGAGGAGACAGGAACCTGATAGCATCTGAGTGGCGGTGGTGGAAATGGTGACTGATGAGTTACATTGTGGCTGCAAAAAGGTCCCGGAGCTTCAAGTTGCCTGTCACTTTAACACACAAGACTGTTCCCTGTCCAACATCTCTGTCTCATGCTTACTGCAGTGTTCCAGTGAAGCTTGATACAAGCTGGCAGAACACTCCAGAACATACCAAATGGTCTCCTATTTCAAGGACTGCAATTTCCCCTCCCATGTGGTCAACAATGCCCTCCAGTGTATCTCCTCCCCTTCCCACACCACTGCCCTTGAACCCCACCCTTCCAACCCCAACAAGGATGGGATCCCCCCACTCCTCACCTTCCACCCAGATACAACACATCATCCTCTGCCATTTCCACCACCTACAATCAGACCCCACCAGAGATATATTTCCCTCCCCTCCTCTCCCCTTTCAGCATTCCATAGAGACCATTCCCTCTGTGACTTCCTCGTTAGGTCCACGCTCCCCACCAACCCATCCTCCACTCCCAGCACCTTCGCTTGCCACTGCAAGTAGTGTAAAACCTGTGCCCACACCTCCCCCTCACCTCAATCCAAGGCACCAAAGGATCCTCCCACATCCAGCAGAGAATTCCCTGCCCACCCAAACACCTCAACTATTGTGTCCTTTGCTCTCAACGTGGTCTCCTCTACACTGGGGAGTCAGGACGCCAACTTGTGGAATATTTCAGGGAATATTTCTGGGACACATGCACCAACCAACCCCACCGCCTTATGGCCGACCACTTCAGCAACATCCCCTCTGCCGCCACGCTGCCAAGGACATGCAAGTCCTGGGTGTCCTCCATCCCCAAATCCAAGCCACCCGACGCCTGGAGGAAGAACACCTCATCTTCCACCTTGGAACCTTTCAACCACACGGCATCACGGTTTCCTCATCTCCTCTCCCCCACCTTATCACAGATTCAACCCTCCAACTCGGCACTGGCCTCCTGAACTGTCCCACCTGTCCATCTTCCTTCCCAATTATCCATTTCACCCTCTCACCACTACCCCATCTACATCTAAATAGTCTCTTCGTAGCTCCCTTCCCCCCAACCCCAAACACCCCTCCCTATTTATCTCTTAGCCCTCTTCCCCCAACTCCCACATTTCTGATGAAGTGCTTACATGCCCAATATGTCAATTCTCCTGCTCCTTGGATGCTGCCTGACCTGCTGTACTTTTCCAGCGCCACAAGCTGGAAGAACAACACCTCATCTCCCAATCGGGGACCCTACAATCCTCTGGCTTCAACATCAAATTTAATAATTTTAGGTCCTGAACTCTCCCACGTCCTAGTGTCTTTGCCCCTTACCCCACTCACCAGGCCTTGTTATTACATAGCCTGGCATTACACACTACCTATGGTTCGCCACTAACAGTCTCCATAAACAGCTATTCACCCTCCCCCTCAGATCGTTATCCACTCTTTTTGTCCAACTGCTCTTATCTCTCTCTTTGGACTCTATTCCCCCCCTATCATTTACTCCTTAACCCCTACCTTCTGCATAAAAACCAACATTTTTTCTCAGTAGCATCAGTTCCTGAGGATGTGTCACCGAATCCAAAATGCGAACCAATTTCACTTTACAGATGCTGCCAGATCTGCTGAGCTTTTCCAGTACTTTCAGTTGTTGTGTGTGATTTACAGCATCCACAGTTCTTTCAATTTACCCGGAGTATCTAATTCAGGTCTAGCAGACTGAAACAGTGTTTATCAACCCTCCCAGTCCACACTAACTCCATCTCTCTCCCAGTCTCTGCTGTCTCTCCCACTCCCTTCACACTCACTGAGTCCCCCCTCACAGTGACACTGCGCCTGCAAAGCTGATGGTCATGTGTTGGCCTGCTGGACCCACCCCTCATTCACTCCCATTGGCCGGAGGACCACGCCGACTCTCCTATGGGTCAATCAGCCAGGCCCCATTGTGACCTTAGTGGTGGGATCCTCCCAGGTGCATCAGAGGCTGAGGGGTGACCTCATAGAGGTTTATAAAATCAGGAGGGGCATGGTAGGATAAATAGACAAGGTCGTTTCCCTGGGGTGGGGGAGTCCAGAATGAGAGGGCATAGGTTTAACATGAGAGGGGAAGAATTTAAAATGGATCAGAGGGGCAATTTTTTTTCCCACCGAGGTTGGTGCATGTATGGAATCTTCTGTCGGGAAGTGGAGGATGTTGGTACAATTATATCATTTGGCATCTGGATGGGTATATGAATAGGAAGGGTGTAGAGTGATATGTGCCAAGTGTTGGCAAATGGGACTTAGATTAGGTAGGGATATCTGGTCAGCATGGACCAGTTTAACCAAAGGGTGTATTTTCATGCTGTAATCTCTACAGCTCTGCCCTGTGATGAGCTTCATCATTCACAGTGAATGAGGCAGTATCACAGAGCACAGGGGCTGGGAGCTATTCAGCCCATTGGGGCTGTACTCTCTCCCTCTGGAGATGGTACCAGTCAGTTCCAACTCACCTCCCATTTGGACATAGCCTTCCAAATCCTTCCTTAAAAAGTTAAATTTCAAATTTGTTTTGACAATAGCTACTGAATCTGCATTCAGCTGTCTTTCAAACTGTTCCAGATGCTCAGAACTTAGTGAGTAAAATAATCTTCACATTTTTAACCTGCATTATTTGCCAGTTACCTGAAAGTAGTTACTAAAAATTGTGACGTTAAAAATTGGAAGGATGTTGTGAAACTTGAAAGGGTTCAGAAAAGATTTACAAGTTACCAGGATTGGAGGATTTGAGCTCAGCTGGGGGTTGAATTGATTTTGAATAGACTGGGGCTATTTTCCCTGGAGCTTCGGAAGCTGAGAGGTGAGCTTATAGAGGTATATAAAATCATGAGGGGCATGGATAGGATAAATAGACAAAGTCTCTTCCCTGGGGTGGTGGATCCCAGCACTAGAGGGCATAGGTTTAGGGTGAGAGGGGAAAGACTTTAAAGAGACTTGTGGGGCAACCTTTTCACAGAGGATGGTACGTGTATGGAATGAGCTGCCAGAGGAAGTGGTGGAGGTTGGACGAATGCAACATTTATAAGGCATCTTGATGGGTATATGAATAGGAAGGATATGGGCCGGGTGCAGGCAGGTGGGACTACATTGCTTTGGGATATCTGGTCAGCATGTACTGGTTGAACCGAACGGTCTCTGCTTCTGTGTTGTACATCTATGACTCTTTGATCTTCCAGCCAATTTTGTATCCAAATAGCTAGTTCCGCCTGTATTCTATGGTGTTGAACTTGCTGACCAATCTGTTCTGTGGAACCTTGTGTCTTTCTCAAGTCCAAGTTAATGATTTCAATGCACAAAGCCATGCTGACTCTCCCTAATCTTTTCTTGCCTTTCCAATGACATGTAAATTCTGTCCCTGAGAATCCCTTCCAACAACTTGCCTGCCACTGACTTCAGGCTCACCGGTCTATCGTTCCCTGGCTTTTCCTTACTACCTTTCTCAAATAATGATTTGGAGATGCCGATGTTGGACTGGGGTGTACAAAGTTAGAAATCACACAACACCAGGTTATAGTCCAACTGGTTTAATTGGAAGCACACTTCCAATTAAACCTGTTTGACTATAACCTGGTGTGTGATTTTTAACTTTCTCAAATAATGGCACCCATCTTCCAGCACCTTGTCTGTGGCAATCGATGATACAAATATCTCAGCGAGGGGCCCAGCAATCACTTCCCTGGCTTCCCACAAAGTTCTGGGACACACCTGCTCAGATTCCTGGGAGTTATCACCTTTCTGCTTTTTAAGACATCCAGTACCTCCTCCACTGTAATATGAACAATTGCCAAGTTATCACTATTTATTTCTCCAAACTCTCTAGCTTCCATATCATGTTTCAGTAAAAACTGATGTGAAATACTTACAGAATCTCTCCCACTGCCTGCGGTTCCATAGACAGCCTTACTGATTTTTGAGGGTTGCTATTCTCTGCCTGGTTACTCTTTTGTCCATAGTATATTTGTCGAATCTCTTTGGATTCTCCTGAAACCAATTTCCCAAGCTATCTCATGTCCTTTTTTTGCTCTCCTGGTTTCCCGAGAGTATACTCCTCTAGGGAGTCACACAAACACAGCTCTCCATACCTGCCATATCCCTCCTTCATTTTCTTGACCAGAGTCTCAATTTCTCTAGTCATGCAGCATTCTCTACACCTACCAGCCTTGGCCTTAACAGGAAAATACTGTGTCTGTACTCACATTATCACAGGTCTATGGAGGCATTGGCAGATGTGGACATCAAAACAATCAATCATTCTCAGTAAAAAGGTACTGTTGAAAAAGCTAAGAGCCCAAAGGTAGATGGGTCTCCTGGCCCTGATAGAATGCATCCCAGAGATGGCGGGGGAAAATAGCAAATGCTCTTGTGATTATTCACTAAAATTTGTTCGACTCTGGGACAGTTCCAACAGATTGGCAAGCTGCAAACGTGATGCCACTTATTCTAAAAAAATGCTTAGGGTGCTGGTGAGGCCACACCTGGAGTACTGTGTACAGGTTTGGTCTCCTTACTTCTGCAAGGATGTACTGGCACTGGAGGGAGTGCAGATGAGGGTCACTAGTTTGGGCCTGGAGTTGAGAGGGTTAGTGTATGTGGAGAGATTTAGGACCGAGTTCAGGAGGAACTTCTGAGCTAAAGGGTTGTGAATCTGTGGAATTTGCTGCTGAGTAAAGCAGCTGAGGCTTTCATCTTGAATGTCTTTAAGGCAAAAGGTAGATTTCTGAACAGGAAAGCAATTAAGGGTTACAAGTAAGAGCAGGAAAGTGGAGCTGAGGCCATGAAAAGATCGGCCCTGGTCTTATTGAATGGCAGAGCAGGCTTGAGGGGTCAGATTTCTTACTCCTGCTCCTCTTCCTTATGTTAAGTTCCCCCTTTCCAGCCATCCCTTTCCCTGGAAATAACCTCCCGCAAACAAATTTTGCAAGTTCTTACCTTGTGCCATCGAAATTGTCCAATTTAGAAGCTTACCTATTAGATCTGGTCTATTATTTTCTGTAACTATTTTAAAGCTAGTAGAATTATCAGAGAATCCAGACAGCGTGGAAGCGGGCCATTCAGCCCATCACATCCACACTGAACATCAGAGCCTTCTACCCTACCCCTATAACATTGCAATTCCAATGAGCAATCCACCTGGCCAGCACATCCCTGAACACTATGGGCAATTCAGCCTGGATAACCCACCCATCCTACACATCTTTGGACTGTGGGAGGAAACCAGAGCAACCAGACGAAACCCAAGCAGACAACCACAACAAGGTGATCATCCCTTTCTTATTTCCCAGTTCCATCCAAATAACTTCACTGGAAATACTCCCAATAATATCCTCCCTGAGCACAACCATAAAGGTATCCCTAATCCAAAATGCCATTCTGCCTCCTCTCGTCCCTCTTTCTATCCTTCCCATTGCATCTATACCCATCCATCACTGAGCCACGTTTCTGTAATATCCATGATATCCCAGTCCCATGTTCAAAACCAAATCCTCAGCTCATCTGCCTTCCCTGTCGTGCCTCTTGCACTGAAATAAATGCAGTGAAACTGCTCTGTCCCACCTCGTTCTGTGCCTTGCCCTTGCCTGACTTGACTGTCTAACTTCTCAACTGTACCAGCCTCAGACATACCTCTTCTCTCACTATCTCTTTAGGTTTACCCCCCACTCCCTCACTGGTTTAATGCCTCCTGAGTAGCACTAGCAAATCTCCCTGCCTGGATATTAGACACCTTCCAATTCAGGTACAATCCATCCTTCTTATGCACGTCAATTCTACCCCAGCAGAGATTCCAATGATCCAAACATAGCAATCCTTCTCCCTGCACCAGATCCTTAGCCATACATTCATCTGCTCTATCCTGCTGTTCCTACTCTCACTAGCATGCGGCACAAAGAGTAATCCAGATATTACTACCCATGAAGACCTACTTTTTATCCTCCAGGATAATTTGCTATATTCTCTCGTCAGGACCTCATCCTTTCCTCTTCCGATGTCATTGGTACTAATGTACAATGAGCTCCCACTGATCATACTTCCTTTTGAGAATACTCTGCTCCCTCTCCGAGACATCCTTGTCCCTGGCACCAGGGGGGTACCACCCATTCTGATGTCTCACTGTCAGCTGCAGAAACGGCAGTCTGTGCCCTATACCAGAGAATCCCCTATCACCATCGATCACCAGGAACCTCATATACCTCACATTACATTGGAGCCAATCTCTGTACCAGTACCTTGCTTGTCAGTGCGATATGCCCCTGAGAGTGTGACCTCCGACGCTTTCCGAAACAGTGTACTTGTTTGAGATCAATCAGCTGGGCCCCATTGTGAGGTAAGTGGTGGGATCCTCTCTCTCTCTGCCCTGTGATGAGCTTCATCATTCACAGTGAATGGGACAGTATCACAGAGCACAGGGGCTGGGGGCTATTCAGCCCATTGGGACTGTACTCTCTCCCTCTGGAGATGCTGCAAATCTGTCCCAACTCCCCTCTCACTTGCCCAAAGCCCACTAAGTCCTTCCTTAAAAAGTAAAATTATAAATCTGTTTGAGAACACCTGCTGAATCTGTGTCCAGCTGCCGTTCAGCCTATTACAGGTGTGCAGAACTTACTGAGTGAAATAATGTTCCCATTTTCACTCTATTATTTGCCAGTTACCTGAAAGTAGTTACGAAAAATTGTGATCGTGCTAACAATTCCTCTCTCTCTGCAAATTAATTGTTTGGAAACAAATCTGCACCTGGTCCAAATCACTGCTTAACCGTCTCAGCTCCAAGGACAATTATCTGTGCTTCTGCTAGCTCTCCACAAAAGAGGAACGCATCTTAATTTATTAGTGTCATAGAGATGGACAGCACAGAAACAGACCTTCGGTCCAATTCATTCATGCCGACTCGGAATCCTAAACTACTGGAGTCCCATTTGCCAGCTATTGGGCCCTATCCCTCAAAACCCATGCCATTCATGGATGCCTTTCAAATGTTGTAATTGTATCAGTCTCCACTACTTCATCTGGCAGCTCATTCCACACACACACCACACTCAGCTTGAAAACGCTGCCCCTTAGATCCCTTTTAAATCTTTGCCCTCTCAATTTAAGCCCATGTGCTCTTGTTTTGGACCCACCTCACCTGGGGGGGGGAACTCCCTGGCTGTTCACCGTATCCATGCCCCTCATGATTTATAAATCTCCATAAAGTCACCTCTGTCTTTGACTCTCCAGGGAAATTACCCCCAGACTCTCCCTGTAACCCAAATCCTCCAACCCTGGCAAAGTCTTTGTCAATCTTGTCTGAACTCTTTCAAGATTCAGAACATCCTTCCCAGAACAGGGGATTTTGAACTTAAAACAGAATTCCTGAAATGGCTTAATCAATGTCCTGTCCAGCCACAATATGATGTCCCAGCTTCTGTATTCAATGCATCGACCAATAAATATAAGCGTACCAAACACCACCTTCACTAGTCTGCCTATCTGCGACTCTATTTTCAACGAACAATGAATCTGAACTCCATGGTCTCTTTGTTCAGCAACACTGCGAAGGACTTTACCATTAAGTGTAGAAGTCCTGCCCTGATTTGCCTTTCCAAAGTACAATAGCTCACATTTATCTAAATTGAACTCAGACTGCCATTTTTCGTTCCAATGGCCCATCTGAACAAGATCCTGTTGTATTCTGAACTAACTTTCTACACTGCCCACTACACCACCAATTTTAGTGCCTTCTGACCATATCTCATATATTCACATCCAAGTCATTTATTGAAGGCCCCAATATCCATTGCTGCAGCACACTGCTGCTCACAGGCCTCCAGTCCACAAAACAACCCTACATCACCACTCTCTGTCTCCTACCTTCAAGCCAGTTTTGTATCTAAATGGCTCGTTCTCCCAGCATTCCATGTTATCTAACCTTGCTAACCAGTCTGCTTTGTGGAACCTTGTTCAATGCCCATGGAGACAACGTTCACAGGCTGCCATCAATCATCTTTGTCACTTCTTCAAGAAAAAAAATAACACTCAAGTTAGTGAGACACGATTTTGCACAAACAAAGCCACTTTAACTCTCCCTAATCATTTCCAAATACACGTATATCCTGTCCTTTAGAATCCCTTCCAACAACTTGCCTGCCACTGACTTCAGGCTCACTGTTCTCTTGTTCCATGGCCTCTCCTTACCACCTTTTTAAAAATAATGGCATCTCACCTGTCGCTATCAATGATACAAATATCTCAGGAGAGGCCCAACAATCTTAATGGAGGACAGAGGGGGTTAGGGAGGATATTCTAGAGGTTTGTGTCCTTGGCAGCTCCAATCGTGGAGTGATGTAGGTGGGGAATAGCTGTCAACGGAGACAATTAGTGGTTAATCGTGGGTAGTGTGTAATGGCAGGCAATGTGGTAACAATGTGTGTGAGTTAAGGGTTGGAGTGTGGGGTTCAAGGGCAGTGGTGTCGGAAGTGGAGGAGATACACTGGAGGGCATTGGGGTTGACCACATGAGGGGGGAAATTGCAGTCCTTGAAATATGGTCCATTTGGTATGTTCTGGAGTGTTCTGCCAGCTTGCATCAAGCTTCACTGGAACACTGCACCTAAGCATGAGACAGATGTTGGACAGGGAACACGCTCGCGTGTTAAAGTGGCAGGCAACCGGGAGCTCAGGGTCTTTTTTGGCCTGAGAGGGAGCACAGATTGATCCAAATTGCACTTCATTTCTTTGTAGGAACTGTCAGATTTAGTCCCAATCACCCAATTCATAATGTTAACCTGTAAACTCCTTATGGACTCAAATCCTAGCACCTTTTCAGGTGGAATGTTCCAGATTCTGATAACTCTGTTCATTGAGAAAAATGATCCCTTTTAAATCTTTTCCCTCTCGTCTTAAGCCTGTGTCCTCTAGTTCTGAACCCACAGAACCCAGGAAAAAGTCCCTGACTGCTCACCTTATCCAGGTCCATCATGATTTTATAAACATTTATAAGGTCACCTCTCAGTCTCTAACTCTCCAGGGAAAATAGTCCCAGCCTATTCAGCATTTCCCAATAGCTCAACCCGTCCAACCCTGGCAAAGTCCTTGCAAACCTTTTCTGAAACCTTTGAAGTTTCACAACATCATTCCGAGAACAGGGAGATTGGAACTGAAAACAGAATCCCAGAAGAGCATTAATCAATGTCCTGTACAACCACAATATGACGTCACAACAGCTGCATTCAATGCATTGACCAATAATGGGGAGTGTACCAAACACTGCATTCACTCCCCCGCCTACCTGTGACTCGACTTCCAAGGAACTGTGAACCTGCACTCCAACGTCTCTTTGTTCAGCAACACTCCCCAGGACTTTACCATTAAGTGTACAGGTCCTGCCCTGATTTGCCTTTCCGAAATCCAACAGCTCACATTTGTCTAAATTGAACTCCATCTGCCATTCCTTGCGTCATTGGCCCATCTGATCAAGATCCTGTTGAATTCTGAACTAACCTTCTTCACTGTCCACTACACCTCCAATTTTGGTGTCTTCTGTAAACCTACTGACCATACCTTACACATTCACATCCAAGTCAATTACTTAAGGACCCAATATCGATCCTTGCAACACACTGCTGCTCACAGGCCTCCAGTCCGCAAAGCAACCCTCCATCACCACCCTCTGTATCCTACCTTCAAGCCAGTTTTGTGTCCAAATGGCTTGCTCTCCCTGCATTCCATGTTATCTAACCCTGCTAACCAGTCTGCTTTGTGGAACCTTGTTGAATGTCCACATAAACAACATTCACTGCCAGGCTTAATCAATTTTCTTTGTCACTTCAAAACATTCAGTCAAGTTAGTGAGACATGATTGTGGCTTTGTACGTGCACATCGACACTCCCTAATCATTCCTTATGTTTCCAAATAGATGGATATCCTGTCCCTCAGAAATCCTTCCAACAAGTTGCCTGCCACTGACTTCAGGCTCACTGTTCTCTTGTTCCATGGCCTCTCCTTACCACCTTTTTAAAATAATGGCACCTCACCTGTCGCTATCAACGATACAAATACCTCAGGAGAGGCCCAACAATCACTTCTAGATTTCCAGAAAGTTTTGGGATACACCTGATCAGGTTCCAGGGCTTTATCAACCTTGATGTGATTTAAGACATCCAGTACCACCTCCTCTGTAACATGGACACTTTTCAAGTTATCTCTGTTTATTTCTCCAAACTCCCGAGCTTCCATATCCTTCTCCAGTAAAAAATGGCAAGAAATAATTGCATATCTTTCCCACCTCCTGTGGTTCCATAGACAGCCTTGTTGATCTTTAAGGGGTCCTATTCTCTGGTCCAGTTAATCTTTTGTCTGTGATATATTTGTTTAATCTCTTTGGATTCTACTTAAACCAGTGCCTGAAGCTATTTCATGTCTTCTTTTTGCTCTCTTGATTTCCTTCAAGTATAAAAGCGTGATCCTGTATTCCCAATTCCTCTGCCTCTGCAATATCTGCTCCCAGGAGGAGCAATTCCACCCCAGGACATCCCAGAAAGGCCTCCTACTTCAAGGACCACAATTTCCCTCTCACTTGATCAACAATGTCCTCCAATGCATACCCTCCACTTCCCGCACCTCACCTTTATCCCACCACTTCAACCACAATAAGATTATAACCTTGCAGTCTTCATCTTCCACTCCACTAATCTCCAGATACAGTGCATTAACCTCTGTTATTTCTGCTACCTAAAGTCGGATCCCACCACCACAGACATATTTCCCTCTCCATCCCTATCTGCGTTCCATGGAGACCATTCCCTCGGCAACACCCTTGTTAGGCCCACCCCCTCCCACCAACTCATGCTCCACACACTTGACCCTCCCTTGCCGTCACGGGAGATGTAAAACATGCAGCCACACCTCCCTCTGACCTCTGTCCAAGACACGAAAAGGATCTTTTCACATCAGGCAGAGATTTCTCCGCACATCCCAAAACCTCATCTACTGCATCTGGACACACTGGGAAATTTAACATGGTTCATCCAACTAACCTACACATCTTTGGACTGTGGGAGCAAACTGGAACACCCGAAGGAAACCCTCACAGACACTGGGGAGAACGTGCCAACTCCAACACAGAGTCGCCAGAGGCTGGAATCAAACCCAGGTCTCTGGTGCTGAGGAAGCAGCGCTAACCACTAAGCCACAATACTGTGGGATCTTTGGTGCTGATGTGCTGCCCCACTGATACCTCGGTCACTCACCCTGCCTCATTTCCTAAGAGGCAGCGATGACGGAGTGAAATTATTGCTAGACAATTAATCCAGAGACCCAGATAACGTTCTGGGGACCTGGGTTTGAATCCCATCACAGCAGATTTTGGAACGTGAATTCAATAAATATCTGGAAAAATTAATTTTGTGACGACAATGTTGGGAATTGTTGGGAAATCCCATCTGGTTCACTCATGACCTTTAGGGAAGGAAAATGCCATCCTTACCAGTTCTGGTCTGCATGTGACTCCAGACCTATAGCAACGTGGTTGATTCTTAACTGCCCTCTGGTTAAACAAAGCAATAAATGCTGGCCAAGCCAGTGACAGCCTCATCCTGTGAATGAATAAAGAAAACAGGTCAGGTTTTGTTCCTTCTCTAGTAGGTACATCCTACAAACTGAATCTGAAACGTTCTCGTACACACTGAACAAATACCTTTCCATCCAAACCCTTAACACTACAGCACTCCAAGGCTATGTTGGTAAAGTTAAAACACCTTATCATTGCATCCATATTATTCTTACAGATAACTGAGGTCTCCTGGTAAAATTGTGTCTCAATTCCCCGCTGACTATTGGGAGAGAGTCTATAATACAATCCCAGTAAGACGGTCATCCCTTTCTTATTTCTCAGTCCCACCCAAGTAACTTGTCTGGATGTACTCCCAGGAATATCCTCCCGAAGCCCAGCTGTAATGTTATCCCTAATCAAAGACGCCACTCCCCCTGAACAGTTGCCCCCTTTCTATCGCATCTACACCCTGGAATATTAAGCTGCTAGTCCTATCCATCCCCGAGTGATGCCTCTGTAATTGCTATAATATCCCAGTGCCATGTTCAAAACCATACCCTGAGCCCATCTGCCTGACCTGTCAGGCATCTTGCACTGAAATAAATGCAGTGTAACTGGTCCGTCCCACTTTATTCTGTGGCTTGCTCTTGCCTGCCTTGACAGTCTAATCTGAACAGTACCAGCCTCGGACATACCTCTTTTCTCACTATCTCTTTAGGTTTACCCCAACTCCCTCACTGGTTTAATGCCTCCCGAGTGGAACTAGCAAATCTCCCTGCTCATCAGGACCCCATGCTTTCCCCTTCCTATGCCATTGGTACCAATGTACAATGTCCTCCCACTGGCTATTCTCCCCTTTGAGAATATTCTGCTCCCTCTGTGAGACATCCTTGACCCTAGCATCAGGGAGGCACCATCCCATTCTGATGTCTCACTGTCAGCTGCAGAAATGGCAGACTGTGCCCCTGACTAGAGTGTCCCCTAACACCATCGTTTGCGTGGAACTAGGTATACCTTACATTATGTTAGAGCCAGTCTCAGTTGCAGTAACTTGGCAGTCAGTGCTATATTCCCCTGAAAGTCTATTACCCCCTACATTTTCCAAAACAGTACACTTGTTTGAGCTGGGGATAACCACTGGATATTCCTGCAGTACTAGCCTACCCCTCCTAGTTTTCCTAGAGGTAACCCATCTACCTGACTGTATCTGCAGTATCCTGCAATCCTGAGACTGCCACCTATCACACCCCCCGGCTCCTGTCAATTCCTCACTGCCTTTAATCAGTCCTCCACCAATCCATGTGATCTGATAGGATTTGCAAACACACTTCCTGCAGACACAATCATCAGGATCATTGAAACTCTCTCTAATCTCCAACATCCGACAGGAACAGCACACCACTCTACAACAGGCCATCTCTCCGCCTTAACAATCTACAGACCAAGACAAAGGCACAGTCTTACTGCTCGAAAAATACTGCCCGAGAATAACTTAATGCTTACGCTTTATATTTTAAACATTTAAACAACAGACCGAAAGACATAAAAAAGAAACCCTCCCCTTTCTCACTATTAATATAATAAAACCATCTAAAATTGATGTTTCAAGAGACTGAAACCCACTGAGCTGATCCGGCTGTGAGCAGCTCAGAGAGCGAGGTCTCTCGGAGGGCAGCTGTGAAATGTCACTGTTTGTTTCTCTTTTCTCCAAGCTGCATTTCCGAGCGGTTTATACATTCACAACCAGTCAGCTGGGAGAGGTCACTGCTCGGTTTTATTCACTGGAGGTTGCCTTTGCTGCCCAGACCAGTATTTATTGGCCACCGTTATGTGTCTTGGAGAAAGTGGTGGTGAACGGCCTCCCTGAAATGCTGCAGTCCATGTACACCACAGTGATGTTTGGACAACAATCCCCCACTAGACTCACATCCCTCCCTGCCTCTGTAATCCCTCTCCAGCTTCAGAAATTGCATGTGTGTAATTTTACCTCAAATTGTACACGGAGAATGATGGAGCTTTTTTAAAAATAATACATTGCTAAAAACGGAGGCAATGGCCAGATGATATTCTTGCTAGACGAGTAATATGAGCAATCTTCCGAGGATTACGGTTAGATGGTAGCATCATGGCTGATGGTGGCATCAGATATCAATAAAATCTCGAATGAAAAGGCTCATGATGACCATGAAACTATTGTCGACTGTTAGGAAAAAACCCATCTGGTTCACTAATGCCCTTTAGGGAAGGAAACTGTCATCCTCACCCGGTCTGGCCAACATGTGACTCCAGACCCACAGCAATGTGGTTAACTCCCAACTGCCCTCAGGGTAAAAATCCACATCTGAGTGAATAAACAAAAAGAGATTTATATTTAAATCGCAGAGGAAAGCTTTTTTAAAAACAAAATTGTGTTTTCAAACTTTAAAAAAAATCACCTTGGTCAGATGGCACTATAGACGCCGCAATAATCAGGGAGAATATAAGGAACAGCGCCAGAGCCAGAGACCCGGGTTCAATTCCCGCCTCAGGCGACTGACTGTGTGGAGTTTGCACATTCTCCCCGTGACTGCGTGGGTTTCCTCCGGGTGCTCCGGTTTCCTCCCACAATCCAAAAAAGTGCAGGTTAGGTGAATTGGCCACGCTAAATTGCCCGTAGTGTTAGGTAAGGGGTAAATGTAGGAGAATGGGTCTGGGTGGGTTACGCTTCGGCGGGTCGGTGTGGACTTGTTGGGCCGAAGGGCCTGTTTCCACACTGTAGGTAATCTAATTCTAATTCAAAATATACAGAGAGATCTCCGATATACAGTCACAACAATAAGGTTATAGTAGTAGGTGATAACGATAGTGTGAAAGGTTTGGTTGGTAAAGAATGTGTTAAATGAGTTCAAGAAATGTTCTTTATCAATATTTAAATGTTCCTATCAGGAAGCAAGCAACACCTGACCTTTTCTTGTCTGATCAGACAGGGCAAGTGACGGAAGTGATAGGACGGGAACAGTTTGGGTGAGAGGTAATTGTGGGCACCATGGAGAAATATTTGTATAATCAATAACTACAGGTGAGCTGCCTGATGACTGGAGAGTGGCTAATGTTGTACCTTTGTTAAAGATGGGGTATAAGGAGCAGCCTAGGAACTGTAGACCTCAGTGGTGGGTAAGCCGTTGGAGGCGATTCAGAAGGATAGGATTTGCATGTATTTGGAGAGTTAAGGAATGATTAGGGACACTCAACATGGTTACTTAACAGGGTGTCTCACAGACTTGATTGAGATTTTTAAGGTAGTCACCAAGAAGATCGATGAGGGCAGAGTGGCAGACATTGTTTATTTGGACTTTAGTAAAGCCTTTAAAAAGGTTGTGCAGGGGAGACGAAGTTGTAAAGTTCGATCCCATGGGATTCAGCAAGAGCTTGCCAACTGGATACAAAATTAGCTTAACAATAGGAGACAGTAATAGTGGAGGGTTGTTTTTCACACTGGAGGCCCGTGACCAGCAGTGTTCTCCAGGAATCGGTGCTGGGTCCATTTTTGTTTGTCATGTGTGTAGATGGTTTGAATTAGAATATACAAGGCATGGTTTGTTTGTGGGTTACATCAAAAACTGTTAAGGTAGACAGTAACAAAAGGTTATCCACGAATACAGAGGGATCCTGATCAATTGGGTGAATGGGCTGAATTGTGGCAGATGGAATTTAATTTGAATAAATGCAAGATATTTTATTTTAATAAAACAAACATCTCCTTTAGCCTCATTAATTAATTACACTAATTAAAAATAAGGCCTTGAGTAGTGATGTGGAACAAAGAGACCGAGGGGTTCAGGTCTTTGCAATTTGTGTCACATGTAGACAGGGTGGTTAAGTGAGTTTTTAGCACGCTTACCTTCATTGCTCAGACCTTTAGGTATAGGAGTTGGGACACTGTCATGAGGTTATACATGATGTTGGTGAGGCCTCTTCACTGTGTTCAGTTCTGGTCCCCCTGTTAGAGAAAGGATGTCATTAAATTGGAGAAGGTTCAGAAGATGTTTCCCAGGATGTTGCCATGAATGGAGGGATTGTTTTAGAAGGAGAGGATGGATAGGCTGGGATGTCTGTCACTGGAGAGCAGGAGGTTGAGGGGTGACCTTATTAGAGGTTTATAAAATCATGGAGTGTGTAGATAAGATGAATGGCTGCATTGGAGGGGGATTCAAGACACCGGTGCATACAGTTTGAGAAGAGATGACAAAGATTTTAAAAAGACATGGGTTTTTCTATCTTTGCACTTATGGGTCGAACTTCCAGAGGAAGTGGTAGCTGTGAATACAATTACATACTTAAAAGATATTTGGATAAGTACATAAATAGGAAATATTTGGAGGGATATAGGCCAAGCAGAGGCAGGTGTCATTAGTTTAGGTGGAATTATAGTCGACATGGATTGGTTAGACCACAGGGTCCATTTCCATGATATATAACTTTGAAACTCTAACTCTCGGTGTCTTCGTGTTCACAACTTTCCCTATCACTGTCACCTCATGAAGCTTCACAACTCTTCCTTATCTCTGCTATCATAAGCATCTCTGTAACATCCTCCAATCACACAATCCTCCCTATCTCTGTAATCTTGATCCCCACAAATCTCTCTGCTAAGTGCCTTTCTGTAATTCCAGTCTTGAGGATAGCCCATTTTTAACTCAGATTTCTGCACCCTGAGCCTCCAGAATTTCCTACTAAACCTCTCTGCTCATTTGCCTCCCCAAAACATTAACCAATCATCTATCATCTATTCTAATATCAAAAAGGTATTAGATGATCGCAGCGGGCATGTGTCCTTGATGACCAATATGGATAAGATGGGGGCATTGTGTTCAACAGTTTAATACCAGAGACTCTGACCCCATTTTATTCCGTGTTTCTCAGTGATTCCCTCTTTTTGAAGCAGACATGAGTGAGAAGCAGTGGAGAATGTAAATGATACATGGTCTGCATAGTGAGAGGATTCCACCACCACTGGCTGTTTACCCTCCAGCTCCACAATGTCCAATAACCTATCCATGCTATCGCGGATCCTGGCACCAGGGAGGTAACATACTATCCTGGATTCATGTCTGTGGCCACAGAAGTGCCTGTCTGTACCCCTGACTATTGAATCCCCGTCACTCTCTTTCCTCCTGTTCTTTGCAGAATCCGAAGCGGGATACAGTATCTGTTTGATAACGGGATGATCACTGGGAACTCCTGTATTTCCTTCCTGAGCCTTTTACTTGATCTGATAGTCATCCATTCACTTTCCTAACTCACTGAATGTGCTGTCCATAACATCCTCAGTATTGCAGATGAGCTACAGTAAGTCCACTCACAGCTTCAGATCTGAAAAGCAGTTTCCCAGTAACTGCAGATGGGCACACTTCCTGCACATATTGTCGCCAGGGACACTGGAAGCATCCCTTATTTCCCACATTGTACAAGAGGAGAACACCGTGGATCTGAGGTCTCCTGTAACAATGTCTCTCTAGATTCAGCTAGTTCTCCTATCGCGAGAACTTAAATGAGCTAGCAACCTTTCTTCACTTAAGCATGTCCATTATAATCTAAAGCCCCGACCTTTACTTAAGCTGACATGTTATACTTTAAAATCTGTTACAAAATATTCAGCAAGTATCTCATAAAAATTGGCTATTCCCATTGGGGCCATGTGAATTTCTGAATGGCCTGAACTAAACCTGAGTTTCAGCTTCACCTTCTCCCTGTCTCACCTCATTGTTTTCACCCAACTCCAAAACACACTCACTGAGCCAAGCAGCATTCTCAGTACAGCCCTGTCATTTTCAGTTGTCAGAATCTGAAACATTCCACCTGAAAAGATGCTGGAATTTTAGTCCATAGGAATTTTAATGGGTAGTTTGCAGAGAACTGAAAATAAGGAGTTTACAGGTTAACATTACGAAGTGGGTGATTGGGGACTAAATCTGACAGTTCCTGCAAAGAGATGAATTGCAATTTGGATAAATCTGTGCTCCCTTTCAGGGCAATATCTCCTTCGTCAGCTGCAGGGCCTAGAACAGAGCACACACCCAAAGGGTGATCCAGCCACAAATTTGTCCATCTCTCTGATTTTTGCTTTACAAAATTATTGAAGATATTTTCTCACAGACAGAACAGAAAAACCTTTCTGTTCCCACAGTTAAATGCCAATTATATTCAGGTCCTGATGTCTCTGCTGACTGTAAAAACCTGTTTTTGAGATCCCAGTCTCAATTAATATCCCATAAAATGAATTCACACAACAAAACTCACAGTCAGTGCAGGATGAATAGTAAAGACAAATATTTATCTTGCACCTAACCTACACGTCTCTGAAAACTATGGGCAATTTAGCTCCCAGTGCAATGGCAAAGGAGATAGGGGTTAAAGAGTGAATAATAGGTGGGGACAGAGCCCAAAGGAACATTTGGAAAGAAAAAGGACTGGATAGCGATCTGGCTGGGAGAGTGCATAGCTGTTAATGGAGGGAACAGGAACCGGTGTCTGGCAGCATCTCAGTGGATGCGATGGAAATGGTGGCTGATGTACGTTCTGCCGCAAAAAAGACCCTGAGCTTCCAGTTGCCTGCCACTTCAACACACAAGCATGTTCCCTGGCCAACATCCCTGTCTCATACTTACTGCAATGTTCCAGTGAAGCTTGATACAAACTGGCAGAACACTCCAGAACATAGCAAATGGCTCCGTATTTCAATTACAGCAATTTCCCCTCCCATGTGGTCAACAATACCCTCCACCGTATCTCCTCTACTTCCCACACCTCTGCCCTTGAACCCAACTCCTTCAACTGCAACAAGGATAGAATCCCCCAAGTCCTCACATTCCACCCAGGTACAACACATCATCCTCCACTATTTCCACCACCTACAATCAGACCCCATCAGAGATATATTTCCCTCCCCAGTCCTTTCAGCATTCCTCAGAGACCATTCTCTCTGTGACTGCCTTGTTAGATCCATGCTCCCCACCAACCCATCCTCTACTCCCAGCACCTTCGCTCGCCATTGCAAGAGGTGGAAAACCTGTGCCCACACCTTCCCCTCACCTCCATCCAAGACACCAAAGGATCCTTCCACATTCAGCAGAGATAGTTCTTACATTCAAACATTTCACCTATTGAGTCCTTTGCTCTCGATGTGGTCTCCTCTACAGTGGGGAGACAGGACGCCAATTTGCGGAATATTTCAGGGAACATTTCTGGGACAGATGTACCAACCAACTCCACTGCCCTGTGGCCGACAACTTCAACGGCCCCTCCCACTCCGCCAAGGACATGCAGATTCTGGGCTGCCTCCATCGCCAAATCGAGCCATCCGAAGCCTGGAGGAATAACACCTCATCGTCCGCCTTGGGACCCTTCAACCACACAGCATCAATGTTTCCTCATCTCCCCTCACCCCACCTTATCCTAGCTCCAACCCTCCAACTCGGCACTGGCCTCTTGAACTGACCCATCTGTCCATCTTCTTCCCCATTATCCACTCCATCCTCTCCCATCTGCATCTACCTATTGCCTTCCTAGCTCCCTTCCCCCCCCAACCCTACACACCCCCTCCTATTTATCTCTCAGCACTCTTTCCCACACCGCACATTCCTGATGAAGGGCATATACCTAAAATGTCGATTCTCCAGCTACTTGGATGCTGCCTGACCTGCTGTGCGTTTCCAGTGCCACATGTTAATGAAGCTGGAAGAACAAAACCTCATCACCGGGGACCCTTCAGCCCTTTGGCCTCAATATCAAATTCAATAATTTTAGATCCTGAACTCTCCCACGTCCTAGCATCCTAGCCCCCTACCCCACACACCAGGCCTTGTTATTATATAGCCTGCTATTTCACACTATCTGTGATTAGCCACTAACAGTCCCCATAAACAGCTATTCACCCTCCCCCAGCCAGATCGATATACACTCCTTTGTCCAATTTCTCCTCTCTCTCTCTTTGGGCTCTATTCCCAATCATTTACTCTTTAACCTATACCTTCTGCATATAAACCAACATTTTTTCCTCAGTCACATCAGTTCTGAGGAAGGTTCATAGGATCAGAAATGTTAACTCTGACTTGTCTTCACAGATGCTGCCAGACCTGCTGAGCTTTTCCAGCACTTTCTGGTTGTTGTTTATCATTTCCATCATCCACAGTTTTTTCTGGTTTTTATTTAGCGGGAGCTTGTAATTCATGTCAAGCAGCCTACATCGTGTGTTTATAAACTGCCCCAGTACCCACAAAATCCATTTTTCTCCCAGTCTATGCCACTCCCATCACACTCACTGAGTCCCCCCCTCACAGTGACACTGCGCCTGCACAGCTCATGGTCACGTGTTGGCCTGCTGGCCACACCCCTCATTCACTTATATTGGCTGGAGGATCACGCCAACTCTCCTATTGGTCTGCAGCTGCTGTCAATCACCTGGGCCCCATTGTGTCATGTTGGTGGGATCCTCCCATAAGTGTTGGAGGCTGAAGGGTGACCTCATTGAGTTTTATAAAACCATGAGGAGCATGAATAGGATAAATAGACAGGTCCAGAACGAGAGGGCATAGGTTTAAGTTGACAGGGAAAATATTTAAAAGGGAACTAAGGGGCAACTTCTGTCAATCAGAGGATGCTGCATGCATGGAATTTTCGGTCAGGACAAGTGGTGGAGCCTGGTACAATTACACCATCTGAAACGCATCTGAATGGGTATATGAATAGGAAGGGTATAGAGGGATATATGCCAAGTGCTGGCAAATAGGACTTGATTAGGTTAAGACATCTGGTCAGCATGGACGAGTTTGACCAAAGGGTCTGTTTCTGTGCAGTACATCTCTATGGCTCGATGGCTCTGCAGTGGGATGAGCTTCATCATTCACAGTGAATGGGGCATTATCACAGAGTATAGGGGCTGGGGGCTATTCAGCCCATTTGAGCTGTACTTTCTCCCTCTCAGATGCTGCAAATCTGTCCCAACTCCCCTCCCATCTGTCCATAGCCCTCCAAATCTTTCCTTAAAAAGTTGAATTCCAAATTTGTTTTGACAGTAACTGTTGAATCTGCATTCAGCTGTTGTTCAAACTGTTCCAGATGCTCAGAACTGACTCAGTAAAATAATCTTCACATTTTTACCTTGCATTATTTGCCAGTTACATGAATGCAGTTACTAAAAATTGTGACAAACTTTCTACTTTCCCTCTCTGTCAACTAAATATCCTGGAGACAAATCTGCTCCTGGTCGAAATCACGACAAGGGGAGGTTGAATAGGCTGGGGCTGTTTTCCCCGGAGTGTCGGAGGCTGAGGGGTGACCTCACAGAGGTACATAAAATCGTGAGCGGCATGGATAGGATAAATAAGATAAATAGACAAAGTCTCCTCCCTGGAGTGGGGGCTTCCAGAACTAGACGGCATAGGTTTAGGGTGGGAGGGGAAAGATATAAAAGAGACCTGAGGGGCAACGTTTACACGCAGAGGGTGGTACGTGTATGGAATGAGTTTCCAGAGGAAGTGGTGGAGGCTAGTACAATTGCAACATTTAAAAGGCATCTAGATACGTATATGAATAGGAAAGATTTGGAGGGATATGGGCCAGGTGCTGGAAGGTGGGATAGATTGGGCTGGAATATCTGGTTGGCATGGATGGGTTGGACCGAAGGGTCTGATTCTGTGCTGTACATCTCTGTGATCAATGACCTTTCAGCCATTTTTATTTAATCCAAATAGCTAGTTCTCCCCGTATTCTATGATGTTGAACTTGCTAACCAGTCTGTTGTTATGAGGAACATTGTGTCTTCCTGAAGACCAAGTTAACGATGTCCATGCACAAAGCCATGCTGATTCTCCCCAATTATTTGCCTTTCCAATTACATGCAAATCCTGTCCCTTAGAATCCCTTCCAACAACTTGCCTGCCACTGACTACAGGCTCACCGGTCTATAGTTCTCTGGCTTTTCCTTACCACCTTTCTCAAATAATGGCACACATCTTTCAGCACCTCACCTGTGGTTATTGATGACACAAATATCTCAGGGAGGGGCCCAACAATCACTTCTCTAGCTTCCCACAAATTTCTGGGATACATCTGATCTGGTCCCAGGGATTTATCCACCTTTATCCATTTTAAGACATTCAGGGTATCCTCCTCTGTAACATGGACACTTGCCAAGTTATCACTATTTATTTGTGCAAATTCTCTAGCTTCCATATCGTTTTTCAGTAAAAACCAATGTGTAATATTCATATAGAACCTTTCCAACCTCCTGCGGTTCCATAGTCAGTCTTGTTGATTTTTGAGGGTCCCTATTCTCTGCCTGGTACTCTTTGTCCTTAGTGTATTTCTAGAATCTCTTTGGATTCTCCTTAAACCTATTTCCCAAAGCCATCGCTTGTCCCCTTTTTGCCCTCCTGGTTTCCCTCAAGTATTCTCCTACTGTCTCTATACTCCTCCAGGGATCCAATCAAACCCAGCTGTCCGTACCTGCCATATCCCTCCTTCATTTTCTTGACCAGAGCCTCAATTTCTCTCGACAGGCAGCATTCTCTACGCCTCCCAGCCTTGCCCTTAACAGGAACCTACTGTCTGTGTACTCTCATTGTCTCATTTTTACAGGTCTATGGAGGCAATGGCAGATATGGACAGAGAATCAATCATTCTCAGTAAAGAGGAAGTGTTGGGAAAGGTAACAGCCTAAAGGTAAAAGGGGTGCCTGGCAGTGATGGAATGCATCCCAGGGACTAAAAGAGATGGCCGGGAAAATAGCAAATGTGTTCATGATAATTCACGAAAATTTGCTGGACTCTGGGACGTATCTGACAGATTGGAAAGCTGCAAATGTGATGCCACTATTTAAAAACAAAACACCTATTAGTTTAACTTCTGTAGTGGGGAAAATGCTTGAACCTCTCAAGGAAGTAGTAGCGAGTTATCTGGGCAGAAACTATCCCATTGAGCAGACACAGCATGGATTCATGAAAGGCAGCTCATGTTTAACGCATTTACTTGAACTATTTGAGGACATCACAAATGCGTTGGACAAGGGGGACCCGGTGGATGTGGTGTATCTGGATTTCCAGAAAGTAATCGACAAGTTGCCACATGAAAGGCTGCTGTATAAGATAAAGGCTGCACGGCGTTATGGGTAATGTATAAGCATGGATACAGGATGGGTTAACCAACAAAAAGTAAAGAATGGGGATAAACGGGTGTTTGGATTAGTGATGGCACTACAACTGTTTACAATTTACACAAACGTTTTGGAGTTGAGGACCAAGTGTACGGTGTCAGAGTTCAGATTTGATACAAAGATGAGGTAGAGCAATGTGTGCAGAGGCCACCGTAAGTCTGCACAGGGATACAGATAGGTTGAGTGAGTGGGTAAGGATCTGGCAGATGGAGGACAATGTTGGGAAATGTGGGGTCATCCACTTTGGTTGAACTAACAGCAAACTGGATGATGAAATGGTGAAAACTTGCAGCATGCTGCTGTACAGACGGAGCTGGGTGTCCTTGTGCATGAATCACAGGAAGTTGGTTTGCAGGTGCAGCAGGTAATTAAGGCATTGAACGGAATATTGTGCTTCCTTGCTAGAGGGATGGTTATGCTGCAGCTGTACAGGCCACACCTGGAGTACTGTGTACAGGTTTGATCTCCTTACTTCAGCAAGGATGTACTAGCACTGGAGGGGGTCTAGAGGAGGGTCACTAGTTTGGGCCTGGAGTTGAGAGGGTTGGTGTATGTGGAGAGATTGTGAAAACTGGTTCTATACTCATTGTAATTTAGAAGAATGGGAGGTTGGATGGGGTAAAAAAACAAAATTATGAAGGGAGTAAGTAAGATAGAAGCAGGGAGTTTATTTTCACCAGGGGTGGGTGAAACTAGAGAACATAGCGTCAAAATAAGGTGGAGAAGATTTAGGACTGAGTTCAGGAGTAACTTCTTCAGCTAAAGGGTTGTGAATCTGTGGAATTCCCTGCTGAGTGAAGCAGTTGAGCTATCAACTTTATTTGCCTTTAAGGCAAAAGGTAGATTTGTGAACAGGAAAGGAATTAAGGGTTATGGTGAGAGAGCAGGAATGTGGAGCTGAGGCCATGAAAAGATCAACCCTGATCTTATTGAATGGCAGAGCAGGTTTGAGGGGTCAGATGAAAATTTTGACCTTTGAAAAGTTAAGTTTCTAAATTGGACAATCTGGTCTATTATTTGCTGTAACTATTTTAAAACTAGTAGAATTATCAGAGTATCCCAGAATCCCAACAGTGTGGAATGAGACCATTCGGCCCATCACATCGATACTGACGCTCAGAGCCTCCTAACCTCCCCCTGCAATGTTGCATTTTCCAGGGCCACCCAACCTACACATCCCCGAACACTACAGGAAATTCAGCCTGGATAATCCAATCTACCCTGCACATCGTTGCACTGTGGGAGGAAACCAGAGAACCCAGATGAAATCCACGGCAGACAACCCCAATAAGGTGATCATCCCTTTCTTATTTCCCAGTTCCACCCAAATAACTTTCACTGGGCGTACTCCCATGAATATCCTCCCTAAGCACAAACATAATGCTATTCCTAATCAAAAACGCTACTCCCCCTCCTCTCTTGGCCCCGTTTCTATTCTTCCTATAGCATCTATACTCTGAAACATTAAGCTGCCAGTCCTATCCATCCCTGAGCCACGTTTCTGTAATACCCATAATATCCCAGTGCCATGTTCAAAACCATACCCTAAGCCCATCTGCCTTCCCTGTCAGGCCCCTTGCATTGAAATAAATGCAGTGTAACTACTCAGTCTGACCTCATTCTCTGCTTTGCCCTTGCCTGCCTTGACTATTTGATCTCAGAACTGTACCAGCCTCAGACATACCTCTTTTCTCACTATATATTTGCAATCACACCCACTCCCTCACTGGTTTAATGACTCCTGAGTAGCATTAACAAATCTCCCTGCCCAGATATTAGACACCTTCCAAATCAGGTACAATCCATCCTTCTTATGCAGGTCAACTCTACTCCAGAGGAGATCACAATGATCCAAAAAATGTGAATCCTTTTCCCCTGCACCAGCTCCTTAGCCACTCATTGAGCACCTCCTCCTTTGTAATATGGACATTTTTCAAGATGTCACCATTTATTTCCCCACATTCTATATCGCCCATGTACTTCTTCACAGTAAACACTGATGCAAAGTACTTGTTTCCCTATCTCGCCCATTGCCTGAAGCCCCACACAAAGACTGCCTTGCTGATCTCTATTTTCTCCTAGTTAGCCTTTTGTTCTTAATGTATTTATAAAAGCCCTTTGGATTATCCTTAACCCTATTCGCCAAAGCTATCTCACGTCCCCTTTTTGCCTCCTGATTTCCCACTTAATTATACTCCTACTGCCTTTATACTTGAAGGACTTTTGGATTGGAATAAATGCAAAATATTACATCCTGACAAAACAAACGAGGGTAGGACTTACACGCAATAAAAGTAGGGCCTTGAGTAGTGATATGGGAACGAAGAGACAGAGGGCTTCACGTCTTGGAAGTTTGTGTTACATGTAGACAGGATGGTTAAGAAGGTGCTAAGCACACTTACCTTCATTGTTCAGACCTTTGAGTACAGGAGTTGGGACGTTATGTTGAGGATGTACAGGACGTTGGGGAGGCCTCTTCTGGAATACTCTGTCCAGTTCTGGTTGTGCTGTTACAGGAAGGATATTATTAAATTGGAGCAGGTTCAGGAGAGATTTATCAGCATGTTGCCATGAATGGAGGGATTGTGTTCTAAGGAGAGGCTGGATAGGCTGGGAATCTTTTTCACTGGCGTGCACAAGGTTGAGGGGTGACCTTATTAGAGGTTTATAAAATCAGAAAAAGAGTGTAGATAAAGTGAATAGCCGGGGGAGAGGGGGATTCAAAACTCGGGTGCATTCATTTTGAGAAGAAATGAGAAAGGTTTGAGAAAAGACATTAGGGTTTTAAAAAAAAAATATACGTGTGGAATGAATTTCCAGAGGAAGTGGTAGCTGTGAATACAATTACAATATTTAAAATACATTCAGATAAGTACATAAATAGAAAATATTTGGATGGATGTGGACCAAGCGGAGGCAGGTACAATTAGTTCAGTTTGGAATTATGGTTGGCATGGACTGGTTGGACCACAGGGCCTGTTTCCTTGCTGTATACCATTATGACTCTAACCCTTACTAACTCTAAATTCCTCCATCCTCAACTCTCCCGACCACTATCACCTCATCCAGCCTCACAACTCTTCCTTATTTATATAATTCCTCACCAGCCACAGAACGCTCCCTATCTCATGTCCTCCAGTTTCTCAAATCTCTGCGATATGTGCCTTTCTTTAGTTTCAGCCTTGAGGATGCCCTCATTCACTCCGATTGGTTGGAAGACAAACTGGTACGACCTGGTCCTCTAGTACTGCCCTCTGCCCCCTATTGGCCTACGCTGACATCAATCACACGAGACCCATTGTGAGGTGAGTGGTGGGATCCTCCCTCTATCTGCCATGGGATGAGGTTCATCATTCAGTGAATGGTGCAGTATCACAGAGCACAGGGGCTGGGGGCTATTCAGCCCGTTGGGACTGTACTCTCTCCCTCTGGAGATGCTGCACATCTGTCCCAATTCCCTTCCCATTTGCCCATAGCCCCCCAAATCTTCCCCTAAAAAGTAAAATTCCAAATCTGTTTATGAATAACTGCTGAGTCTGTGTCCAGCTGCCAATTAGACTGTTCCAGATGCTCAGACCTTACTGAATAAAATAATGTTCACATGTTCACATATTATTTGCCAATTACCTGAAAATAGTTACTAAAATTGTGACATTGTTAACAATTCCCTTCTCTCTGCAAATTAAATATCCTAGACACAAATTTGCAGCTGGTCAAACTCACTGCTTAACCTTCTCAGCTATAAATACAATTATCTGTGCTTCTGCTAGCTCTCTACAAAAGAGGAACACATCTTATTTTCATTTATTCGTGTCATAGAGATGTACAGCACAGAAACAGACCTTTGGTCCAATTTGTCCATGCCAACTAGGAATCCTAAACTAATGGAATCCTATTCCCAGCTATTGATCCGTATCCCTCGAAAGCCTTCCTATTCATGTACCCAATCAGATGCCTTTCAAATGTTGTAATTGTATCAGCCTCCACTACTTCATCTGGCAGCTCATCCAATACACACACCACACACAGCTTGAAAGCTTTGCTCCTCAGATCCCTTTTAAATCTTTGCTCTCTTGACTTAAGCCCATGTGATCTTGTTTTGGAACCACCTAACCTGGGGGGAAAAGACCCTGGCTGTTCACCTTATCCATGCCCCTCATGATTTTACAAATCTACATGAAGTCACCTCTCAGTCTTTGACTCTCCAGGGAAATTACCTCCAGCCTCTCCCTGTAGCCCAAATCCTCCAACCCTGGCAAAGTCTTTGTCAATCTTGTCTGAACTCTTTCAAGATTCAGAACATCCTTCCCAGAACAGGGATTTTGAACTTAAAACAGAATTCCTGAAGTGGCTTAATCAATGTCCTGTCCAGCCACAATATGATGCCCCAGCTTCTGTATTCAATGCATCGACCAATAAATATAAGCATACCAAACACCACCTTCACTAGTCTGCCTATCTGCGACTCTACTTTCAACGAACAATGAATCTGAACCCCATGGTCTCTTTGTTCAGCAACACTCCGAAGGACTTTACCATTAAGTGTATAAGTCCTGCCCTGATTTGCCTTTCCAAAATGCAGCACCTCGCATTTGTCTAAATTGAACTCCATCTGCCATTCTTTGCTCCAATGGCCCATCTGATCAAGATCCTGTTGTATTCTGAACTAACCTTCTTCGCTGTCCACTACACCTCCAATTTTGGTGACTTCTGTAAACCCACTGACTATATCTCATATATTTACATCCACGTCATTTTTTTGAGAACCGAATATCCATTCCTGCAGCACACTGCTGCTCACAGGCCTCCAGTCCGCAAAGCAACCCTCCATCACCACCCTCTGCCTCCTACCTTCAAGCCAGTTTTGTATCCAAATGGCTAGTTCTCCCAACATTCCATGTTATCTAACCTTGCTAACCAGTCTGCTTTGTGGAACATCGTTCAGTGTCCATATAGACAACGTCCACAGTCTGTCTTCATCAATCATCTTTGTCACATCTTCAAGAAAACTCAATCAAGTTAGAAAGAGAGAATTACTCACACAAAGTCATGTTGACTATCCTTAATCTTTCCTGGTCTTTCCAAATACATGTAAATCCTATCCCTCAGAATCCCTTCCAACAACTTGCCTACCACTGACCTCAGGCTGCCTGTTCTCTTGTTCCCTGGCCTTTCCTTACCACCTTTTTAAAATAACAACACCTGTCTTCCAGCACCTCACCTGTCACAAACGATGATATAAATACCTCAGGGAGGGGCACTGCTTTCCTAGCTTTCCACAAATTTCTGGGATACACCTGATCAGGACCCAGAGATTTATCCACCTTGATGCCATTTAAGACATCCAGTACCACCTCCTCTGTAACATGGACACTTTTCAAGTTATCACTGTTGTTAACTATCAAGTTCTCCAAACTCTCCAGAAAAGAGTAGCATAATATCTCTCCCACCTCCTGTTGTTCCACAGATGGCCTTCTTGATCTTTAAGAAGTTGTATTCTTTGTCTGTTTTTTCTTTTATCCTTGATATATTTGTAGAATCGCTTTGGATTCTACTTAAACCATTTCCTAGAGATATTTCATGTTCCCTTTTTGCTCATCTGATTTCCCTTGAATATATTCCTGTAAAAACATGAACCTGTACTCCCAATTCCTCCGCCTCTGCCATATCTGCTCCCAGGAGAAGCAATTCTACTCCAGTACATCCCAGAAAGGATTCCTATTTCAAGGACTGCATTTCCCTCCCACGTGATCAACAATGCCCTCCAATGCATATCCTCCACTTCCCGTACCTCCACCTTCCCCCCACCCCTCCAACCACAATAAGAATATAATCCACCGGTCCTCACCTGCCACCCCACGAATCACCAGATACAGCGCATTAACATTTGCAATTTCCGCTACCTACAGTCAGACCCCACCACCAGGGATATATTTCCCTCCCCAGCCCTTTCTACGTTCCACAGAGACCATGGGATATTTGGTGCTGATGTGATGCCCCACTGATACCTCAGTCACTCACCCTGCCCAATGGTCTAGTGATACTATCGCTAGATGGATAATCCAGACACCCAGATAACGTTCTGGGGCCTAGAGTTTGGATCCAGTCACAGCAGACAGTGGAATGTGAATTCAATAAAAATTTGGAAGTAAGAATCTATTAAAGACCATGAATCCATTGTTGATTGTTGCAAAAAAAAAAACCCATGAGATTCACTAATATCCTTCAAGGAAGGAATCTGCCATCCTTACCTGGTCTGACCTACATGTGACTCCAGACCCACAGCAACGTGGTTGAATCTTAACTGCCCTTGAGGCCCAGCCAGTGACACCCTCATCCTGTGAATTAATTAAAAAAGGTCAAGTCTTGTATACAATCATACTATTCTTACAGATAAGTGATCTGTTAGTAAATTTGCTTCTCAATTCCCGGCTGACTATGTATTTCTCAGTTCCATCTGTACAACTTGCCTGGATGTACTTCCAGGAATATCCTCCTGAAGCCCAGCCATAATGTTATCCCTCATCAAAACCACCTCACCCCCCTGCTCTGTTGCCCCCTTTCTATCCTTGCTATAGCATCTATACCTTGGAACATTAAGCTGCTGGTCCTAACCATTCCTAAGTCATGCCTCTGTAATTGCTGTAATATCCCAGTGCCATGTTCAAAACCATACCCTGAGCTCCTCTGCCCGACCTATCGGGCCTCCTGCATTGAAATAAATGCAGTGTAACTGCTCAGTCCTACCTCATTCTGTGCCTTGCCCTTGCCTGCCTTGACTGTTTGATGCCTGAACTGTACCAGCCTCAGACTTGGCTCTTTCCTCACTCTCTCTCTTTGAGTTTACCTCCATTCCTTCACTGGTTTAATGCCTCCTGAATAGCACTAGCAACTCTTCCCTTTCAGTGCAGGTACAATCCATCCTTCTGATGGAGGTCAATTCTACCCCACAAGAGATTCGAATGATCCAACAATGTGAACTCTTCTATTCCTATGTCATTGATACCAATAAACAACAGCCTCCCTTCAAAATGGTTATTCTGCCCTTTAAGAATATTCTGCTCCCTCTCTAAAGCATCGTTATACAAAAATTACACATTCGAATAATAAACCTTACACTCATCAGGTCATTATAAAAGGATTACATAACACATGATGGTTTGGGGAGACCTTTTGAGAGAATGTGATGATTCAAAGGAGAATTTTTAAGCAGCAAATGGGATTGATCTGGAACGCAATACTCACAATGCGAATATCCAGGTCCTGATGTACTGAGTAATTCAGAGTTTGGCAGAACATTTACTGAGATTACCATCTGAATGTCCACCTGTAATATCCTGTAATACAAGTTTATAAAATCCGTCACTCTCAGTTCAAGTTAGAAACCCACACCATCCCCTCATCCTGGCGCAGGATTACTGTACATAGTTACAACAGGTCATCAGGAAGGGGAATGGAATGTTTTGTTTAGAGGGTTTTCAGTATGAGAGTTTGGAGTATATACCGGAGAGTAACGTGAGGAAGTGGTGGTGAGACCACCATATCTGGAGTAAAGTGAGCAGTTTTGGTCCCTTTAGATAAGTTGAAACTTTATTGCTGGAACAGCACAGCAGGTCAGGCAGCATCCAGGGAACAGGAGATTCGACGTTTCGGGCACAGGCCCTTCTTCAGGAATGAAGACAATCGCCAACAGATTGGCGACCTCCGCGGCTATGGGGAAGAACTCTGTCTCCGTGGTCGCCGCAGCTACTTCCGCCCCCAGTGACGTCAGCAACCTACATTTGGACCACATCGCCGCATGTGTCTCCGCCCCCCCGGCGCGTTCCGTCACCACGCCTAACCCCGCCCCCCCGCTGCGTTCCGTCACCGCGCCTAACTCTGCCCCCACGCCGCGTTCCGCCACCACGCCTAACTCCGCCCCCCGGCCGAGTTCCGTCACCGCGCCTAACCCCGCCCCCCCCGCCGGTCTCCATCACCATGTCCAACTCCGCCCCCACGCCGACCTCTGTCCCCGCCCCCAGGCCTAACCCCGCCCCCACATCCAGCTCCAGTCCCACACCAGGTCCTAGCTCCCCGCACTGCCGTGTGTTCACCATCCCTCCAGACTTGACCCTCTCCGAGGATGAAAGATCAGTCCTCAGCAGAGGTCTCACCTTCGTTCCCACACGTTCTCGGGTCAATGAATTCAATACACGGAGTGACATCGAACACTTCTTCCGCCGCCTTCGCGCCTTCTTCTTCAATCAAGACTCTCGCCTACCCTCTGACGACCCCTTCTCCCACCTCCAACACACCCCGTCCACCTGGACACCCCGTGCTGGCCTCCTACCTGCCCTCGACCTCTTCATAGCAAACTGCCGCCGCGATATTAACCGCTACCTGAACTCCCACACCCCTCCCACCCACTCCAACCTCTCACCCTTTCCTGAAGAAGGGCCTGTGCCCGAAACGTCGAATCTCCTGTTCCCTGGATGCTGCCTGACCTGCTGTGCTGTTCCAGCAATAAAGTTTCAACTTTGATCTCCAGCATCTGCAGACCTCACTTTCTCCTCCCTTTAGATAAGGAAATGTGTCACTTTATTGGAGGCATTTCAGGGAAGATTCACTAGTAGAAAGTGCGGACTGCAGATGCTGGAGATCAGAGCTGAAAAATGTGTTGCTGGAAAAGCGCAGCAGGTCAGGCAGCATCCAAGCAGTAGGAGAATCAAAGTTTTGGGCATAAGCTGAAGAAGGGCTTATGCCCGAAACATTGATTCTCCTGCTCCTTGGATGCTGCCTGATCTGCTGTGCTTTTCCAGCAGGGAAGATTCACTGGGATGATCCCTGGTTTGGAGGGATTATCTTTTAAATAAAGGCTGAACAGGTTGGGACCCTACTCAATGGATTTTGGAGAAAGAGAGGTGATCTCGTTGAGATATATAGGATTCTTAAGGGGTTTGACAGGATAAATAGTGAGTGGATGTTTCTGAGTGTAAATACTGAAAAGGGAGTCTGGAACCAGATTCTGGGTCAGTTGTGGAATCAAGGGCTCTGCTTCAGATTCGTCAAGTTTAAGGCGACACAGAGGCGGGTAAGGGGTTTCAGTAGCAATGGAGCTGGGGTGAGGTGGAGACAAACAATGTTTAAGAGATTGGAATTCCTGGTGTTTGTGATTGTGTAGATGCCTGATCAGAAGGTCACCTTGGGGTCAGATATAACAGCAATATTGTGAAGAACGTATTTCTGCCTCAGACAGTTACCAGGGAGAGGGAGAGGCTCAGCAGTAAGAGAAAGGAATTTGGAACAACAACTGAAGGCAATGGGTTTAACCGTTACAATGTTTCATTGGAGGAAACTGCAGCTAATCGAGTAGTGGGAATGTGATAAGCAGTTTGGTAACTGAGTAACAGTGGAACAATGGAGAGGGATGGTGGGGAGGGATGGTGGGGAGGGAGAGCTGGGCAGTGTCAGTGTACATGTCAAACCTAACATGGTGCTTTTTCACAATGTCAACTCCTGGCAGTATGTAGGTGAGATACAGGAGAGAGCAAGGATAGATACTGGAGGGACACCAAATGCAAGGAATTCAGAAAGGAAAGAGAGAGTGGAAATGGAGCAGGATTTTCCAAAAACCGTGAGGTCAAAAGGAAGTTTTTCAAAGAAGGGGAGAGAAGGGCACAACCAGAAAAGACAGACAGACAGAACAAGGAACAATATCTGTGAATCAGTGAGGAGGAGGAGGAGACAGAGTGTTGGAAAGTCTGTGGTTTAGCAAGCTTTGGGTAAATTGTAAAGAGGAACTCTGATAAGGCTTAACAAGAGACTGGAGAAAGATGTAGGTTTAGGACAAAAACCAGGAACACCACGTGAGGCAGTTTGGCTCAGTAGGCTAGTGGGAGGGAGGGAAGCAACAGATCGGATTATCTCAGTCATGGTGACAGAGAAACTCCATGTGCTCCTCACTCATGTTATTGGAGGGGAGGATGGAGGAGACAGGATGATGGACAGTGTTTTACAAGAAACAAATCCAGGGTTAGTGATATTTAAAATGAGTGAACAAACCTGATGTATTTAGCTTTTATCCAGAATATTAAAACAAACGACTGAAGTCCTGGTTCGAATCCCATCTTGGCAGATGGTAGAATCTGAATTCACGAAAAAAATAACTGGAATTAGGAATCTCCTGATTTCCATGAAACCATTGTCAATGGTAAAATAAAATCCTGCCAACCTGACAGCAGCCCAGCCAGCTACTCACTGTACTAATCACTGCAAAGTCTCAACACAGGAATGAAACTGGATGGACCATGTGGCATCTAACAAGGCACCAGAAATTACAACCACAGAATCATCCCTCTCGATGGTGCAACGTCCTCCTCACTAACATCTAGTTTTTGGTGCCAAAATGTGGAGAGCTGTACCTCAGACTAGACAAGAAGCAGCCTGACATAGTCATATTCACGGAATCATCCCTGATAGACAATGACCAGACACCACCATCACCATCCTAGCTTTTGAGAGTGTGGTGATGGAAAAGCACAACAGGTCAGGCAGCATCAGAGGAGCAGGAGAATCGACGTTTTGAGCCTCAGCCCTTCATCAGTCTGATCTGGTGTGCTTTTCCAGCACCACACTCTCGACTCTGACCTCCAGCATCTGCAGTCTTCAATTTCTCCTAAAATCTCTGTGTATGTCCTGTCCCACCGGCAGGACAGACCAGACAGAGGTGGTGGCACAGTGGTGTACAGACAGGGAGGATTCGCCCTGGGAGTCTCATGGCTCCTGCTGATTACCATGTACCGTCCTCCCTTGGCTGATGAACCAGTTCTCCTTCATGTTGAACAACATTTGGAGGAAGCACTGAGGCAACAAAATGGTGTCAAACGTACTCTGGGTACAGGATTTCAATGTCCAGAATCGAGACTAGCTCTGCAACAGAATTACTGACTGAGCTGGCCAGGTCCTAAAGGACATAGCTGCTCAACTGAGTCTGCAGCGGGTGGTGAGGGAACCAACAAGAGGGAAAAAAACATACTTGATCTCATTGTTATGAATTGACCAGCTGCAGATACATCTGGCCATGACAGTATCTGTAAGAACGACCATCACACGTTCCTTTTGGAGACAATGCCTTGCCTTAAAGTTGAGAAAACCTCCACTGTGTTGAGTGGCACTATCACTGTTCTAAATGGGACAGACTTCAAAGAGATGTAGGATCTCAAACAGGGTATCTATGAGGTACTGTGGGACATCAACAGCAGAACTGTACTCCAGCACAATCTGTAATCTCATGGGGTTGTAAATCCTGCTCTCACCCATCACAATGGACAGTAAAGGAGGGCATGCCATGAGCAGCACGAGGCAGACCTAAAAATGAAGTGCTAATCTGGTGAAGCTATCAAACAGTATTGGCTGCTATGATCCCAAAGACTCTATACTAGAGAAAGGCTGCACATGCGCCTGGCTGCACCTTGCCCCCTACAAAGATGGCGGTTCCGCACGTGTCCAGTGAATCGTTGTCCCGAATAAAGATGTCGGCGCTCACTCAGGCCTGCAGCCGCGCTGAGGCCATTCCTCATTTAATGCAAACACGGGACTGGGACGTTCAAATTTGTGTTTTCCGACGTGCACAATTTGTTTGTAAAACCTCTCCGCTCATACCAACACAGTTTTTCTACCGCTTCCCTGTTTATTTCTTTCCTTACCGTATCCTTTCTCTCCATAACTTCCCGAACATTCATTACAGCGACTCTGCACCGCGCGCGAGGGTGATCACATGGTTTAGTTTAGCTCCGCCCTTCATTCACTTTGATTGGTTGGAGGACCAAAATCCAACTCGGTCACCCAGCTCCGTCCACTGTCCTTTCATTGGTCCGGTCTGACATCAATCACCCGAATTCCCTTTGTTTGCGAGAACATGCGCAGTTTGTCCTGCTTTAGCTGATATGTTGGGTAATGTGATGGGAGAGTTTGCTGAGTGTAGGAATTCCCTTTATGTGAGATCTGCAGTAGATTTCCTTTATTCATGGAGGGAATTGCCTTCCTACTCATGACTGAATAGCTGTGATTGATGAATCAATGCCACCTGAACCAGTACATAAACACCACTTTTTCACTCCTTTTCACAACATCTGAGATCTTTAGCACATTGTATCACGCTTTTATTTGGAAACAAAAAAACATGAAATGGAGCCTCAAGGAATCGGAGCAGGAGGAGGGCATTCATCGCCTTCAGCTTGTTCCCCATTCTAAGAGATCATGGCTGGGCCAACCCAGACCTCAACACCTCTTATGCTTGATCCGCATAGCCCTCAACTGCTCAATATTTCAAAAATCTATCTGTCCTCTTTTAAAATAATTTGAGATAGAATCATAGATTCCCTACTGTGTAGAAACAGGCCCTTCAGCCCAACAAGCCAGAACAACCCTCCGAAGAGTAACCCAACCATTCCCTCCCACATTTAACTTTCACAATTGTTTGGGTGCGGAAATTCTAGCCATTCACTGAGAGAAAAAGTTATTTACTTTTTCTAAAATGAATGTTCCCTTATGTAATGTCCCCTGGTTTGAGACTTCACTGGTGCTAGAAGATCTAGTCAACATCTACTCTGTCAAGCTCCTCAGAATCTTGTTTCCATAAGATCACTCCTGCATATCTATTCTTGATAGTTCAACCCTTTCGTCCTCGAAGCACCTAATTGAATCTTTTTTGAATGGTCTCCGATGTTGGTTTATCCTTTATTAAATATGGGAGCTAACACTGTATACAGCACTCCAAGTGAGGACTCAGCAACAGCCAGTGTGGTAAACCAATCCTCAATCCATGCTAATACATTACGCCGATACCATGAGCTAATTAACTGAGCAATTAACTTTTATGTAGCGCTTTACATTTACATTTTTAATATCCAAATACAGAACATCATTGGATTGCCCTTTGTCAGCCCTGCTTGTTATCTCCTCAATAAACTGTAGCAAATTTGTCAAATATAGTTTCTCTTTCACAAAACCCAGTCTACCATGTTTAATGATAAGCTTTTCTAAATGTCCTGCAATTTCTTACTTTAATATTTGACTCTGAAGATTCTTTCAGTAGATTTGCTAAGTATGATTCCCCTCTCTTAAATCCATGCGGACTCTGTCCAATCCTGTCACTGTTCAGTAAGAAACTTGACTGTACTCTAATGTAGTTAGTAAATGTATCTATATTTATTTTTAAAAATCGATTACTTATCAATGCTGGACCCATGCAATATCAATAAATTAGTGACTCTGAATTTGGGTTATAATTTTTTTTCTGTTAATTCCTTTACGTATTGTGTTATGCAGACAGCACCAAGCGATCACTCTTAATTGTGAGTAACTTTGAAAATAATATATTTTAAAAATGATATCCCAAAATGCTGCCTCATTATTGTGCAAGGAGGATTTTGCATTCAATAGTTTGCAGATAAAATTGAACAGATGTTTGCTGCAATTTAGCCAGACTGCAGGTTACTCCAAAGTGGCAACTCTGCTCTCAAATTCTTACTTGACACTGCCCAAGGCGATACTGATGGGACTTCACTTTGCCATTCTTGTTCACCAGCTTTATTTCCAGGTTTAATCCTATAATCATTCTAGAACTTGTAATTTTAGACACCTTATCTTTTAGGTACATATGTAAATATCATACTGAAATGTTGCACTGAATGGTACCAAATCTGAAATTAGTCTCTAAGCTGATAGTAGCGTGCTTCGACCCTTCTACGTATGTGTTGGCATAAGTCTATGCCAGTTATTTTTCTGAAGCCTGTGATTGCTGATGAAGGGCTTATGCCCGAACCATCGACTCTCCTGCTTCTCGGATGCTGCTCGACTTGTGCTTTTCCAGCATGACACTTTTCGACTCTGATGTCCAGCTTCTTTGGTCGTCACTTTCTCCTTTGAGTAGATTAAACCAAGAATAATTTTTGTTGATCAAAGTGCAATAGGAACCAATTCATGAAATTCAGACATTTACCTTAACTATGTGAAGGCTAAGACATTACTAAATTATTGTCAGGAATTGAAACTGTGCTGACAAACTTGTGCAGTAACACCTTTAGAGTGTTCCCAGATATCGCGCAGCTGCAGTATTTTGTTTTGCACTCAGCTATATGTTGTTCTCACTTGTTTCTTTGTGAAAGATTACAAAATTAACTTGGATGAATGAACTTATGATTTCTTTAACCAATGTTAGAGAAAACAATGTCAGTATTTCAAGTGCTGATAAAGTAAAATAAACTGATAATCAGTAGAAAGGGTTTAAGATGGATATGGAACAAATGCTGGAACAAATGCTGGGATTAGATTAATTTTGGACATCTGGTCAGCATGGGCAAGTTGGACTGAAGAGTCTGATTGTGTGTTGTACAACTGTGACTTCATTCTCTCAATTATTTGGGCGGCACGGTGGCACAGTGGTTAGCACTGCTGCCTCACGGCGCCGGAGACCCGGGTTCAATTCCCGCCTCAGGCAACTGACTGTGTGGAGTTTGCACGTTCTCCCCGTGTCTGCGTGGGTTTCCTCCGGGTGCTCCGGTTTCCTCCCACAGTCCAAAGATGTGCAGGTCAGGTGAATTGGCCATGCTAAATTGCCCGTAGTGTTAGGTGAAGGGGTAAATGTATGTAGGGGTATGGGTGGGTTGCGCTTCGGCGGGTCGGTGTGGACTTGTTGGGCCGAAGGGCCTGTTTCCACACTGTAAGTAATCTAATCTAATCTAATCTAATCTATTCAAGAAGTTGAATACTTCGAGGAGGAAAAGGAGAATTTATGCAGAGAATGCACTTGCAATGATGATTGAGGTATATCAAACTCACATTATTTCATGACCTTTTCCTCTGGGTTCTTCAATGAACAAACTTGTTTTGTTCTCGGAATAACTATGTATCATGTGATTTGTTTTGCACAAAATATTTTGTTAGGATCTCGTGAACTATTAAGAAGTGTTCATTTTTAAAATTTAGGCAGCGTGATTATTAAGCAAGAAAATGTTAGTGTTTTACTCCCACTGAATCATTGCTCTATAAAAGCTGACAAGCTTTTTATCTTTTCTGGGCACTGAATATATGGAAATCAATTCTGAAGGAAAAAATCCTCGTCGGTAATGTTCCCACATATGGGGAGTAATTGCTCTGGTCACTCTTCAGGCTATAGAGGCTCGGAAAGAAATGAGTTGGCTAAAGTTAGTCCATCCAAATGATGTTGCCAAGCTCATTGGTAAACTTGCAAGATCTATTGAAGAAACACGTGTTTCAGAGTGTATGCAATAAACCTGAACATTGTTATTTTTTCACAGAGCTTGGGACCCGACTGGAGCAGCAATGAAGCTCGTATTGTTTTTTAAATTTCCGAGCTTGCCAAATTATTGTTGGTAAATGCAGGTGACTTTATCAAAGCACATTTCACACTCCCCAGCCAGGAATTTGGTCCCAATTCTGTCAGTCCATCCATTCCTATGGATCATAGGTATTTTAAATGTGAGCACTCCATTTAACTATTTGAATCGAATACTTCTGTGGTTAAGTTCTCTTGCATTCTTAATTTCAAATTAATCAATGTGATTTTTTTTGTCCCCCCTGAATTTGCCAAGCACGGGGCAGTTCTGGAATATTCCAAATATTTACAATAGATGCATTCACACTATTGAAGGCAACTTGGCAGATTTGAATACCATTCAGGTAGTCAACAACAATACATAAGTAACTTTATGAATTGCTTACTGTACACCAACAACACAAGCCAAATATTAGTGAAACCACAGATTGTTTCCCATGGATTCCCAAATCTAAACAGTGCTTTCCAGATATGCTCACTATCACCATCTGGGAGCAGTCTCCCAAAGTGCTCCCAGAATTTAGAAAGCGCATTCACTGCCCTCCAAAGCTAAATCTGCTGTCACAGGCTTCACTCGTATTGCATACAATGACATTTATTGTCCGGTTCTTTAATGTGACAAATGATTTTACAAACAATTTATAAAATACTTTAAATCCTGAAGAAATGTGATGTTAGCCTTTGTAGAAGTGAATAGAAAGTGTGATGTTTGTTTGACCTTTGGCTCTATGTATCAGATTGAACTGAACCTTTAGCAAGATGTGGGATGTTTCCCACACACTTTGTTTAAAAAAGCAAAGATTATGCTCTGAGATTTAAATGTTCAATCAGGTTTAATAAAAACCTTTCCAAAAATTGAGTTTGACTTCAGCTCCTGTAAAGAGACATGCTCTTGGCCTTCAATTTTGTGACATGTGATCATTCTTTGGTAAAGGTGGCTGTGTGCAACACTGCAGGATGTTGTGCTGAAGTGCCTCATTGGGTGGGTGAGCTTTATTACTGGTATAACTTGGCTAATTTTGAGATGGAATACTACTTTGAGTTAAATCTTGTTTTTAAACTGAGATGTGCTTGTGTAACTCAAGTGTGGAAACTATGCTCATGTTTGCAATGAACCTTTCACTTTTGGAGATTAGTATTTTTCCGATCTGTTTTGTAAATAAAGTTCACTATAGAAAGCATAGTGCTGGAGAACCACAGGTCCAGCAGCATCTCTAAGGGGGAAAAACATTGTAAGTTCCAAGTCCAGTGACCTTTTGTCCATTCAGACAAAAACTTGAAATGTAACAATTTTTGTTCTCCTCACCGATGCCCTCAGAACTGCTGAGTTTCTCCAGCACTTTGTTTCTGGGTTCAGATCTCCAGCACCTACAGTTAATGTTTTGTTATCGATCCTATGATTTGACTTGGGGAGCGAGAGGCAGCAACTGTGATCAACGAGGATAAAACTCCCCAACCACGGAAAATAAACCGGTTTTTTATACTTTGCAAAACACGACTGGAAATAAGAAATGAAATTAAGCTAAGTACGAGAAGGCATATCACCTGCCTTGTCTCAAACTTAGTACTCATCTTTGAGAACTAATCTGTCAGAATTGTGTTTGCTCGCTTCCTTTGAGATCACAGTCCACAAATGGCCCAGTTCCAATCCCTGGGCTGGGCCCAGTTACCACATTGCAGTGGGGTGGGGAGCTTTGTGTCAGCCTGAAGTTTTTGTCAATAACAACATTGCAGGTTGAAGTTGACGGTTTTGACGAATATTGCATCATCAAACTGGAGGAAATCCTTCCGAATGTATTGATTAACTGGACTGAGCCTCTTTACATGCAGCCCTGTTAGTCGTGCTGTAATATTCTATGTTAAGAATCACACACCGCCAGGTTATAATCCATCAGGTTTAACTGGAAGCACACTAGCTTTCGGAGCGCCGCTCCTTCATCAGGTGTTTGTGGAGGGCAAAATTCTAAGGCACAGAATTTATAGCAAACATTGATAGTGTGATGTAACTGAAATTATCCATTGAAAAATACCTTGATTTTCTGTTGAGCCTTTCATCTGCTCGAATACCATGATAGTTTCACTTCTTTCATGTGTAAATCACAAAGCCTTATTTTAAAAGTTGCATTCCTGACAGTGGCCCACCAAATCACTCATTGTATTAATCACTGCACAGTCTCAACAAAGGAATGAAACTGGATGGACCACATTACATCTACCAATGCACTGGAAAATGCAACAACACAATCAGCCCTCTTGACCCTGCAACTTCTGTCTCACTGTGGGCCAACAGCAGTAGCAGAACTGTACTCCAGCCCAATCTGAAATCTCATGGCCTGGTATATCTCCCATTCAACCATTAACATCAAGCCAGGGGATCAACTCTAGTTCAATGGAGAGTTCCGCAGGGCATGCCAGGAGCAATACCAGGCATACTTAAAAATGTGGTGCCAACCTGGTGAAGCTACAGTGCAAGCAACACCAAATAGAACTATATGATCCAACAACCAATGGATCAGATCTGAGCTCTGCAGTTCTGCCACACCTAGTCAGGAATGGTGATGGGCAATTAAACAACTCACTGCAGGAAGCATCACGATATCCCCACCCTTACTGATGGAGGGGCCTCACACATCCATGCAACAGATAAGACGACAGCATTTGCAGCAATCTTCAGCCAGCAGTGCCAAGTGGATGAGCCTTCTCCATTTGTCCATGACATCACAGATGTGAATCGATTTGGTTGAAAACTTATTTCAAATCAGATCAAGAAATTGAGAAGTAGTGTAAAGACTGTCGGTCCTGCCAACATTGTGGCAATAAGACTGATGGCTGTGCTCCAGAACTTGCTGCCCACCAAAACAAGTACTGCTCCAGCACTGGCACCTACCAACACTGGGAAATGTCTCCCAGTGTTGTTCAACACAAAAACGCAGGACAGAGCCAACCCAGCCAATTTCCCTCCATCAGACCACATTCGCTCAGCAGTGAAGTGATAGAAGTTGTCATCAACAGTGCTGTCAAGGCACATGCTCACAATAACCTGCTCAGTGACACCCAGTTTGGGTTCTTCCAGGGCCAATCAGCTTCTGAGCTTGTTACAGACTTGATTCACAAACTGACAAACAGCTGAATCCCAGAGCTGAGGGTGACATCCCAGTCCCACTCCAAGACCACTATTTCGACTTCAGTGATATCACCTGACCTCACCACAGCCTCAGCTCATTTACTGAAACTCTCCTTCATTCCTTTTGTTAACTCTAGATTTCATTATGTAAACCCACTCTTGGCCAGCATTCCACAATCACCCTCCCTATAATCTCCAGAATATTGAAAAGTCTACCGCCCAAGTGCTCACTTGTACCAGAACTTGCTGATCCATCAAAAGGCTCCCATTTATAAGCAACAATAATTTACTTTCACACCCTTGACTTAATTCCTGGCTGTAATCATGCCTATCTTCCTGCACCACACACCCTTTCACATCTCAACAACTCATTTTAGTTTAGACTACCAATGATGTGTTTATTTTTGAGTTCAGCTGTGTGACTGTGTCTATAGATTCCAAGGCAACACGGTCTGGAATTCCCACCCTCTAAGATCTGCTTTCTTCCTTTAAGGCATTCCTGAAAAATTGCTTATTTGGCAATGGTTTTGGTCACCGGACATAATATTCTCCAGCTGTGGCCTTATGTCAAAAGTTCTCAACATTTTTTGTGAAATTAAAAACATGTTGATTTGTACAGATATCTTCTACTTTTCACTATCGCTGAGTGAATAATCTGTAATGTCTCTTACCTAACCACATTGTGGGAGCGCCTTCACCATTCAAATTGCAGCTGTACAAGGAAGTCAAACATCACCCTGTCCACGGGCAACACGGCTTTGGCAATGATCACTGGTATTTGTGGAAGGAGAAATACACATGATGTTTCAGGGAGTGCAAATGAATTATAGGGAATGAAAATGGTGCAGAATTTGACTGTAAGAAATGGAAGAAAAATCCACTCACTATTGGAAAAAATAATTCTTGACTGTCAAATATATTGTGGAAAAAAAACCTGATAATGGAGCAGCATACGGTCAGGAGTCGGGCAGCAGTGGACAATCCATTTACAAAAAGGTCTGTGAACGTAGTAGTAAAATACTAAACATGGCAAAAATACACTCATGTGAGACTGAGGAAGCTAGATAACGAACAAGTGGACATCAAGGACCCCAGAGGTGAATCAGAGCAGTATTCACTTTTATGATCCCACAGTCAGAGATGTCTAGCACAAAAACAGACTCTTCAGTCCAACCTATCTATGCAAACCAGATATTCTAACCTAAACTATTCCCATTTGCCAGCACTTGACCGACATCCCTCTGAACTCTTCCTATTCAAATGCCTTTTAAATGTTACAATTTTGGTTGCCCTTTAGGCTCCTTTTGAATTTTCCCCTCTCACCCTAAACCTACATCCTCTAGTTCTGGGCTCCACCACCCCAGGGTAAACACCTTGTCTATTTACACTATCCATGCCCCTCACGATTTTATAAACCTCTTCAACATCACACCTCAGCCTATGACACTCCAGGGAAAATGGCCCCAGCCTATTATGCCTCTCCCTGCAACTCAAATCCTCTAACCCTGGCAACATCCTTAAAAAATCAATTTTCAAACCTTCCATGTTTCAATGCCTCTTTCTGATGAGAGGGAGACCAGAATTGCACACAATATTCCAAAAGTGGCCCAACCAATGTCCTGTACAGCTCCTTTACTCAATGCTCTGACCAACGAAGGGAAGAATCCCAAACAATTTCTTCACTGTCCTATCTACCTGTGACTCTACTTTCAAGGAACTATGAACATGCATTCCAAGGTCTCTTTGTTCAGCAAGACTCTCCAAGACCTTACAATTCAGTGTGAGTCCTGCTCGGATTTCCAAAATGCAGCACCTCACATTTATCTAAATTAAACCCTATCTGCCACTCCGCAGCCCATTGGCCCATCTGATCAATATCCCATTGTATTCTGAGACAACCTTTATCACTGTCTACAATACCTCCAATTTTGGTGTTATCTGCAAACTTACGAACTGTACCGGCTCTATTCATATCCAAATAATTTAAATGGATGAAGAAACAAATCCAGAAAAAAAAAACATCCATTTCTCTGGGTTTGAATATGCTCTGGGTAAATCCTGCCCTATGACTCTTTACCAGGGAGGACTGCACATACACACCTCTGAACTTTGCCCCTGACAAAGCTGGAGGCCGCACACGTGTCCAGTGAATCTTTGCCCCGAATAAAGATGGCGGCGATCACACGATGAGGTTATTTTCCCGTTTACTGCAAAAACGAGACTGTAAGTTTCAAATTTGTATCTTCTGATGTGCACCAAATGTTTGTAAAACCTCTCAACCCATGCCAACACCATTTCCCTCCCACTTCCTGCTGTTTATTTCTTTTCTTACCAACAACTCTCCATCCACACATGCCGCACATCCGCGCCCACCGTGAGGATGATCACGTGGTATAGTCTAGTCCCGTCCCTCATTTACTCTGATTGGTCGGAGGACCAAATCCCCGCCAGGTTCTCCAGCTGTGCCCCTGCCTTTCCATTGGTCTTCCGCTGACATCAACCACCAGGGGCCCATTGTTGCCTGGAGCATGCGCACTGCTTTGTGGCTTTTGTTGCTGTTTATCAGTTACAAGAGTGAGACACAAAGTTGAAAATCACACAACCACCTGATGAAGAAGCTGCAAAGCGAGAGCTTCCAAATAAACCTGTTGGACTATAACCTGGTGTTCTGTGAATTTTCATTTTGTCCACCCTAATCCAACAGTAGCACCTGAAAGTCAAGAATGCGGGAGGAATGCAAAATATAACAACAAAAGAACTAAGTACAGGAGAAGGCCGCCCTGCCCTTTGAGCTTGCTCTGCCATTTATTAAGATCATGGCTGATCATTTCGTGGTCGCAGAACCATTTACCAACGTTCTCACCATATTCCTTAATTAATTAGATATTTCTTTAAAAAAAAGTTACCTTAGCTTTAAAAACGTTTCCTGAACTAGCATCAACTAAGTCCCCGAGCAATGAACTCCATAGAGGTCAAGAAGTTCCTTCTCAATTCAGTCCTAAATTTGCTGCCTGTAATCTTGAAGTGATGCCCTCTTGTCCTAGCTTCATCTGCCAATGGAAAATTTCTCTCTACTTCTGTTTTATCCATTCCATTCATTAGTTTATATGTTTCCCATTCTTCTGATTTCCAATGAATATAATCCCAATCTACACAGTCTCTGTTAAGCCAACCCTCTCAACTCCGGAATCAACCTAGTTAACCTCCTCTGCACCCCCTCTAGTGCTGGTACATCCTTGAGCAAGCAAGGAGACAGAAACTGCATGCAGTACTCCAGGTGTGGCCTCACCAGCACCCAATACAGCTGGAACATAACCTCTGCTTTTAAATACAATCCCTTCAGCAATGAAGGCCAAAATTCCATTTGCTTTCTGAATTGATTGTTGTACCTGGTGACCAACCTTCATGCAGAAGGTTACTCAGGTGCCCCTGCATAGCAAATGATGCAACCTTTTTAAAATTCAAGTAATAATCTCTTTTTTAATGTTACTCCAACCAAACAGTAGGACTTTACATTTATGAACATTCTATTCCAAATGCCAGACCATTGCCCACTCACTCAATGAATTTATATTCCTCTGCAAAGTTTCACAGTCCTCCGCACACTTTGTTCTGCCACTCATCTTAGTGTCATGTGCAAACTTTGACACCCTACATGTGGTCGCCAACTCCAAATCATCTGTATCAATTCTAAATAATTGCAGTCCCAACACTGATCCCTGAGGCACACTATTAGTCACTGATTGTCAGCCAGAATAGTACTCATTTATCCCCACACTTTGCTTCCTGTTAGTCAACCAATCTTCTATCCATGCTAATACTCTACTTCTAACACCATGCGCCTTTATATTATGCAACAGCCTCTTGCATGGCACCTTGTTGAAGGCCTTTTGGAAATTCGGGTACACCGCATCCACTAGGTCCTCGTTGTCCACCTTGCTCGAAATGTCTTCATAGAATTCCAAAAGATTTGTGAAGCATGACCTGCCCTACATGAACCCATGCTCTGTCTGTCCAATGGGACAATTTCTATTAAGATTCCCTGCCATTTCTTTCTTGATAATAGACCCAAGCATCTTTCCCACTACAGAGAATAAGCTAACTTTTGTATAATTCCCCACCTTTTGTCCACCTCCTTTTTAAAAACATGGCATCACTTTTGCTACTTTCCAATCTGCTGGGACTGCCACAGAGTCCAGTGAATTTTGGAAAATTACTGCTAGTGCATTTGCTATGTCTCCGGGCATCTTCTTTAGTACCCTGGGATGCATTCCATCAGGGTCAGAAGACTTTTCTGTCATTAGCGCAATTAACTCCAACAGTCCAACACGAGCTGTTCCGTAATAATGATAGTTTACAAATCCTCACCTATCTTTGTCTCTTTGCTAATTATTGGCAAGATATTAGTGTCCTCCACTGTGATATCCAATAATTAAATGTTCCTTCTCATTTTCCAAAGGACCAACATTTACTTTAGCCACTCTTTTCTCATTCAATGTAAAATTTTGCTACCTGTCTTTAGCGTCTGTGCTAGTTTATTTTTCTCATGTCCTATCTTATGTTTCTTTATAGCTCTTCTGTGGTTTTCTGTTGACCTTTAAAGTTTTTCCAGTTCTAGTTTCAGGCTATTTTTGGCCACTTTGCATGCCTTCTCTTTCAATTTGATCGCTTTCTTTAGATACCCATCGCAGAGTATGCCTTTTCTTACAGTCCTTCCGTTTCACTGAATTATATCATTGCTGAGCACTTTGTAATGTGCCTTTGAAAATCTTCCACTGCTCATCAACTGTCCCACCATAACATCTTTGTTTCCAGTCTACTTTATCCAGGTTCTCCCTCATTCTATTGTAGTTCCCTGTGTTGAAGCACAGGACCCAGGTATTAGATTTTATCTTCACATTCTCCATATGTATTCTAAATTCAACCATACAGTGATCACTTCTTTCAAGAGGATCCCTAACTCTGAGGTCATTAATTAGTCCAGTCTTATTGCACAGGGCCAGATGCTGGATCAATTGCTCCCTTGTCAGTTCCATTTCATCCTGGTCAAAAAAACTATCATGGATACACTTATTCAACTCAAGACTACCCTGACTGAGCTACATGTAGATTAAAATCACCCATAGCCGTAACATTTTTACAGGCAATAGTTATTTCTTTGTTTATTGCCAATCCCAATGTGATGTCATTATTTTGTGGCCTGCACACTACATCTGTCCGTGACTTTCTTGTTAGAAGTTTGAATGCATCATGCATCATTGGGCGGCACGGTGGCACAGTGGTTAGCACTGCTGCCTCGCAGCGCCAGAGACCCGGGTTCAATTCCCGACTCAGGCGACTGACTGTGTGGAGTTTGCACGTTCTCCCCGTGTCTGCGTGGGTTTCCTCCGGGTGCTCCGGTTTCCTCCCACAGTCCAAAGATGTGCAGGTTAGGTGAATTGGCCATACTAAATTGCCCGTAGTGTTAGGTAAGGGGTAAATGTAGGGGTATGGGTGGGTTTCGCTTCGGCGGGTCGGTGTGGACTTGTTGGGCCAAAGGGCCTGTTTCCACACTGTAATCTAATCTAATCTAATCTAATCTAATCATTCCTGTTTCTCCTAATGTACAGCAATAACAACTACTACTTGCATTGCATGGAATCTTTTACAATGGCAAATTTCCTAAAGTGCCTCATGGATGATCAAAACGTTGATTAAAGAGAATGATTTTAAAATACATCTTAAAGGAGGATACAGAAGGTTAGGGAGGGTATTCCACAGACTTCTGCCCTTGACAGCACCATTCATGGAGTGATGCAGGTGGGGTGGGTTGGAAAGGGAACGTGCAAAGGGGAAATGGAGGAGCACAGGCAGTGCATAAGGTCTTAAGGACAGAGGAGGTTCCAGACTGAGTCTGTCTGTCAGAGAGTATGGCTGTCTCATGGAGTTTGAACCTCTGCAATGGGTCCACACATGTCATGTTAGTCGAGGAGAGTATAATGGTGGCTGAGAGAACTTTTCATGAGGACTAGTCTCCTGAGGTAATGTGGGCTGAGGTTAGAAACAGAAGAGGAGAGGTCACACTGCTTGGAGTTTTTTTTATCGCCTCCACAGAGTTCCAGGGAGGTGGAAGAGAGGATTAGCTAAATTAATCTGGATGAGAATGAAAGTAACAGGGTGGTCATTATGGGGGGCTTTAACTTCCCCAAAATTGACTGGAATGCTATCACTCTACTACCTTGGATGAATCGGTTTTTATCCAATGTGTACAGGAGGGTTTCCTGACACAATATGTTGAAGGGCCGACAAGAGGGGAGGCCACATTGGATCTGGTCCTTGGTAATGAACCAGACTAGGTGTTTGATTTAGTTGTAGGTGAGCACTTTGGAGAGAGTGACCATAATTCAGTTAAGTTTAGTTTAGCGATGGAAAGGAATAAGTACATACCACAGGTCAAGAGTTATTGATGGTGCAAGGGCAATTATAATGCTATTAGGCAAGAATTAGATGCACAGAATGGGGTAGCAAAATGCAGGGGATGCAGACAATGGAAATGTGGAGCTGGTTTAAGGAACAGATATTGTGTGTCCTTGATAGGTATGTCCCTGTCAGGCAGGAGGAAGTGATAAGGTAAGGGAACCTTGGTTTACTGCAGAAACTGCATCTCTTGTTACGAAGAAGAAGGAGGCTTAGGTGTTGATGAGGCAAGATGGTTCAGATGAGGCAATGGAGAATTACAGATCAGCTAAGAAGGATTTAAAGAGAGCCTTAAGAAGAGCAAAGAGAGGACACGAGCAGTCTTTAACAAACAGAATAAAGGAGAACCCAAAAGCTTTTTGAAGGTATGTGAGGAATAAAAAGATGATTAGGGTAGGAATAGGGCCAATCACAGACAGAATGGGAAGATGAGTGTTGACCCTGTGGAGATTGGAGAGATGCTAATGAACATTTCTCATCGTTTTTCACTCAGGAAAAGGAGAATATTGTAGAGGAGCAGAATGAGGTATGAGATATTGGACTAGAAATTATCAAGGTTAGTTACGAGCAGGTGTTATCAATGCTGGAAGGAGTGAAAATAGACTAGAGCCCTGGGCTGGATGGGATTTATCCGAGGATTCTCTGGGACGGTAGGGAGAAGGTAGCATAGCTTTTGGCTTGGATATTGGAGTTGTCATTGTCTGCAGATTTGGTAGCAGAGTACTGGAAGATTGCAAATGTTGTGCCCTTGTTCAAGAAGGGCAGTACAGATGACCCAGGTAATTATAGACCAGTGAGCCTTACTTCTGTTGTAGGAAAGGTTTAGGAAAGGATTATGAGAGATAAGATTTATAATCATCTGGCAAACATCAATTTGATTTCATATAGTCAACTTGGTTTTGTCAAGGGCAGGTCATGTCTTGCAAACCTCATTGAGTTTTTTGAGAAGGTCACCAAGCTTGTAGATGAGGGTAGGGCATTTGACGTGGTATACATGGATAAAAGTAAAACCTTTGACAAGGTTCCACATGGTAGGCTGTTGGAGAAAATGCAGAGGCATAGAATTGAGGGTGATTTAGCAGTTTGGATTAGAAACTTGCTTTCTGAAAGAAGGCAGCGGGTTGATGGAAAATATTCAGCCTGGAGTCCAGTTACTACTCATGTGCCACCAGAATCTGTTTTGGGACCACTGCAGGTATAGGTGAATAGATTATGAAATTTACAGACGACACGAAAGTCAGTGAAATGGTGGACAGTGTGGAAGAATGTTACAGGTTGCAAGGGGACTTGGATAGCAGAGTACTGGAAGATTGCAAATGTTGTGCCCTTGTTTAAGAAGGGCAGTAGAGATGACCCAGGTAATTATAGACCAGTGAGCCTTACTTCTATTGTAGGAAAGGTTTAGGAAAGGATTATGAGACATAAGATTTATAATCATCTGGCAAACATCAATTTGATTTTAGATAGTCAACTTGGTTTTGTCAAGGGCAGGTCATATCTCGCAAACCTCATTGAGTTTTTTGAGAACATGGTATACATGGACAAAAGGTAGGGCCTTTGACAAGGTTCCACACCCCGGGTTCAATTCCTGCCTCAGGCGACTGTGTGGAGTTTGCACGTTCTCCCCGTGTCTACGTGGGTTTCCTCCGTGTGCTCCGGTTTCCTCCCACAGTCCAAAGATGTGCAGGTCAGGTGAATTGGCCATGCTAAATTGCCCGTATTGTTAGGTAAGGGGTAAATGGAGGGGTATGGGTGGGTTGCGCTTCGGCGGGTCGGTGTGGACTTGTTGGGCCGAAGGGCCTGTTTCCACACTGTAATGTAATGTAATCTAATCTAATCTAAACTGCAGAATTGAGTTGAGAGATGGCAAACAGAGTTCAATGCAACTAGATGTGAGGTGATGCACTTTGAGAAGAATAATAGGAAGGCTGAATACTGGGTCAATGGAAAGATTCTTGGTAGTGTGGTGTGCAGAGGGATCTTTGAGTCCATGTACATAGATCCCTGAAAGTTGCCACCCAGGTTGATAGTGCTGTTAAGAAGGCAAATGGTGTGTTAGGTTTTATTCGTGGAGGGATTGAGTTCCGAAGTTGAAATACCATACTGCAACTGTACAAAACGCTGGTGCAGCCACACTTGGAATATTGTGTTCAGTTCTGATGTCCATATTTCCGGAAGGATCTGGAAACATTGGAAAAGGTGCAGAGGAGATGTACCAGAACGTTGCCTGGTCTGGAGAGAAGGTCTTGTGAGGAAAGGCTGAGGGACTTGAAACTCTTCTCATTGGCAAGAATAAGGCTAGAGGGGATTTGATAGAGGCATACAAGATGATCAGAGGATTAGAAAGGTAGACAGTAGAAGTATTTTTCCTAGGATGATGACGTCGGCTTGGGGGAATAGGGGTGGAACCCTGATCATGACTCCACCACCATTCCCCCCACTCCAGTTACAGGCTCCGCCCCCAATCCCAGCTCCACACCCTCACCAGATCCCAGCTCCTAGCCCTGCCGAGTTTTCACCATCCCTCCAGACCTTCCCCTCACTGAGGGCGAACAATCAGTTCTCAGCAAAGGCCTCACCTTCATCCCCCTCTGTCCATGCATGAATGAATTTAATGCACACCGTGACGTCGAACACTTCTTCCGCCGACTCCGAGCTTGCTTTCACAATCAGGACTCCGGCCCACCTTCCGAGGACCCCTTCGCCCACCTCCAACACACTGCATCCACCTGGACACCCCGCGCTGGTCTATTACCTGCCCTCGACCTCTTCATTTCCAACTGCCGCCGGGACATTAACCGCCTCAACCTGTCTACCCCCCTCCCACACTCAAACCTCTCACCCTCACAACGCGCAGCCCTCCAATCCCTCTGCTCCAATCCCAACCTCAACATCAAGCCAGCAGATAAAGGGGGCACAGTGGTAGTCAGGCGTACTGACCTCTACACCGCTGAAGCCAAATGCCAACTCGATGACACCTCTTCCTACCGCCCCCTCGAACATGACCCCACCCCCCATCACCAAACCATCATCTCCCAACCCATACAGAACCACATAACCTCAGGAGATCTCCCACCCACAGCTTCCAACCTCATAGTCCGGGAACCCAGCACTGCCCGGTTCTACCTCCTTCCCAAGGTCCACAAGCCTGACCACCCTGGCCGACCCATTGTCTCAGCATGCTCCTGCCCCACTGAACTCATCTCTACCTACCTCGACACTGTCTTATCCCCCTGGTCCAGGAAATCCCCACATACATTCGAGGCAAAACCCACGCTTTCCATCTCCTCTAAGACTTCCGTTTCCCCGGCCCCCAACGCCTCATCTTCACCATGGATATCCAATCCCTCTACACCTCCATCCGCCATGACCAGGGCCTCCAAGCCCTCCGTTTTTTCCTCTCCCGACATCCCCAACAATCCCCTTCCACCGAGACTCTCATTTGTTTCACCGAACTGGTCCTCACCCTTAACAATTTCTCCTTCGAATCCTCCCACTTCCTCCAGACCAAAGGGGCAGTCGTGGGAACACGTATGGGCCCCAGCTATGCCTGTCTCTTTGTTGGCTATGTAGAACAGTCGATCTTCCGTAATTACACCGGCACCACTCCCCACCTCTTTTCTGCTATATTGATGACTGCATTGGCGCCACCTCATGCTCCCGCGAGGATGTTGAGCAATTCATCAACTTCACCAACACATTTCACCCTGACCTTAAATTTACCTGGACCATCTCTAATACCTCCCTCCACTTCCTGGACCTCTCCATCTCCATTAATGACGACCGACTTGACATTGACATGTTTTACAAACCCACCAACTCCCACAGCTACCTGGATTACACCTCTTCCCACTCTACCTCTTGTAAAAATGCCATCTCGTATTCCCAATTCCTCTGCCTCTGTGGTATCTGATCCCAGGAGGATCAGTTCCACCACAGAACACACCTTCTTTAGAGACCGCAATTTCCCTTCCTACGTGGTTAGAGATCCCTCCAACGCATCTCGTCCACATCCCGCACCTCCACCCTCAGACCCCACCCCTCCAATCGTAACAAGGACAGAACGCCCCTGGTGCTCACCTTCCACACCTGCAACCTTCGCATAAACCAAATCATCTGCCGACATTTCCACCACCTCCAAAAAGACACCACCACCAGGGATATATTTCTCTCCACACCCCTTTCCGGCTTCCGCAAAGACCGTTCCCTCTGTGACTACCTGGTCAGGTCCATGCACCCCTACAACCCACCCTTCCAACCTGGCACCTTCCACTGCCAACGTAGAAATTGCAAAACCTGCGCCCACACCTCCTCCCTCACCTCTATCCAAGGCCCTAAATGAGCCTTGCACATCCATCAAAGTTTTACCTGCACATCCACTAATATCATTTATGGTATCCATTGCTCCCGATGCGGTCTCCTCTATATTGGGCAGACTGGACGCCTCCTTGCAGAGCGCTTTAGGGAACATCTCCAGGACACCCGCACCAAAACAACCCCACCGCCCTGTGGCCCAAGATTTAAACTCTCCCTCCCACTCTTCCAAGGACATGGAGGTCCTGGGCCTCCTTCACCGCTGCTCCCTCACCACCAGATGCTTGGAGGAAGAACGCCTCATCTTCCGCCTCACAACACTTCAATGTGGACTTCAACAATTTCCTCATTTCTCCTTCCCCCACCTCACTTCCAGCTCAGCACTGTCCCCGTGACTTGACCTGACTTATCCTACCTGCCTATCTTCTTTTCCACCTATCCACTCCACCCTACTCCGGCCTCTGACCTATCACCTTCATCCCCTCTCCCACTCACCTATTGTACTCTATGCTACTTTCTCCCCACCCCCACCCTCCTACAGCTTATCTCTCCACGCTTCAGGCTCTCTGCCTTTATTCCTGATGAAGGGCTTTTGCCCAAAACGTCGATTTTACTTGCTTCCGATGCTGCCTGAACTGCTCTGCTCTTACAGCATCACTGATCCAGAATCTGTACCCCACCACATCACTTTGCCTCACAATCGTGGTATCTGGTTGTGCACAAGGAGGAGTGGCACAGTCTGTGCTGGGATACACTGGGGCCCAGAAACACATGGTAAAGACTAAAATCACCAGAGCATTGAGAGCCCCACCACATTGTTTGTATGTTCTATTGTTTTTATTCTGTTCCTGCCTTCCCTTGTTTTTTCTTAATAAAGTTGTTATTACACACACCTGCACAAGCTGTGAAATGAACTCAGGCCTCTCGATCCAAGATTCGGGATATTTTCACCACATCACAAGGCATCAACTCTAACTTCCCTTGTCCCTTAGCCTGCTGCGTCACGCCTGAATCAACTCTACAATTCGGAGGAAGGGACGGAACAGGAGGACCGAGCAGCGGCCGGTCATCGAACCAGAGTGAGTGAGGAGCAGGGCCAAAGCATTCTCGGGGAGTGACCGCTTCAGAATTGGTCAGAAAGCCAACTATTTTGCAGGATTGATCATTCTCACTACATAGTGGAGCATGAAACCTCTCCCATGAATCAATGTGAGATTTTTAAGAAATAGTTGAGATGTAAATCTGATAACGTACATTAGGGAGATTTAAACAATTCTTAGATAAACACATGGGTGATTTTACAATAGTGTCGGGGGACGAGCTGAGAATAATTCACAGGTCGGCGTGAATAATTCACAGCTGAAAATGTGTTGCTGGAAAAGCGCAGCAGGTCAGGCAGCATCCAAGGAACAGGAGAATCGAAGTTTCGGACATAAGCTCTTCTTCAGCTTATGCCCGAAACGTCGACTCTCCTGTTCCTTGGATGCTGCCTGACCTGCTGCGCTTTTCAAGCAACACATTTTCAGCTCTGATCTCCAGCATCTACAGCCCTCACTTTCTCTCAGTGAATAATACACAGGTCGGTTTACACGACTCGAGTAAGAAACTTACTTTCAAACTCCCAGAACGATTGGTAATTTACATACCTGGCTACTATGATTAAGTTGGACCGAACAATGACTGTAACTCGACAGAGCAATTGTTAATGACTAATATTTCTCCCATGATCCTGTGCAGATATGAAAATTCTCTATAAACTCACCGATAATCTCAGACGCACGCGCAGTTTGGTTTCTATGTGGAGCATGCGCAGTGTCACATTGATTAGAGAGACATGGAGCTACTTTTTCCGGCAGTGGCTGCGATCGGCTTCAGAGAGCGGCGAAGAGCCGGTGTGTGGGAGCCTCGCTGGGAGAAACGTGCGGAGTGAATTCACAAGTCCCGGATACAGGTTAAAAATAACTCGAAAAAGATCCTCCAGGCCCGGGTAAGGAGGCGGCGGTCTCTGATCAGAAAAGTGGCCCAGGTTCACGGCCGCCATTTGTTTGAGGGAAGAGGGAGCGCGGGCATCAGGGCCGCCATCTTGAGAAGGTCAAGGTGCAGGAGGGCGGGGCTATCGGGGTCTGTAGAACAATCAGAGGAAAGGGAAGACCCATTGTTCCTGATTAATGCCACGGGCACAGCGTCACTGGGCGGTCCCGCAGGAATATCCTCTCTCAGTCCTGCTGGGATGGTTCACCCAATCAGAACCAGCAGCTCTCCTCCTCTCTCAGCTCCCCTTCTGTCCTTCCTGCAGCATCTGTCCCCTGGAACATTGAGCTGCCTGTCCTGTCCCTCCCTCAGCTGTGTTTCTGTAATACCTGTGATATCCCAGTCCCATCTTAGATTACTTCACTAAAGACAGGAATGCACCCGATGGATTTTTCTTAACATCAGCAATTGTTTAATACTCATTTACAGGTGTTTAATTACATCGTTTTTGAAGCATTTACTTCACATTCAATCATTTGCAATGGTGGGATTTGAACCTGTGTCCAGAGAACACTTGCTGAGTTTCTGGATAAATTGTCACACAATAATGCCACTAGGCCATCACTTCGCCTGCTCACAGTTTGTATATCCCAGTGCAACGTGAATCAAAACCCTTTCTTCCTGCACAATTGTTTGACCCGGCACTCTGGTGATGTGACTCAGTACCTCTCCATGTGGTATCCCTCACTGTGTGGGTCTAATTGCTGCCTCTGTCAGCGTCTCTCACTTTTGAAGCTAATACAGATCATGAGCCAACAGAATTCTCCACTCCAGAGCGATGAGGCAGCACAGGTCAGGAATGTAGACTGGGAATTCCCAGATCGCTGTGGGCTCAGTGCCATTCTATATGTGTAACCCTCAAAGCATTAGTCTAATTTCCCATTCTGTCTATTTCTGTGTCTTCTACAAGTACTCATGGAGTTTCTTACTCCATAAACTTGCCACTGCTGGTTGGGACGATGTTTGGTCAGCCAGAAAGACAAAGTCAGGGAGGTCGGGAGTCTTCAATAAATCCTGCTGCCAGGTTAATCATTCCAGTGCACAGAGCAGAAAGTAAAAAGGGAGATCCAAACATCAGCTAACAAGACATGACATAGAGAAAGTGCTGGAGGGGGAAGCACAGTACAGACACACCCAGGCTCAATCACCACGCCTGCTGCAAGTTTTGTTGTAATGAGATAGCATCGGGAGTTCCCAGTTATCAGTCCAGGCCTGTGCTTTCTTAGGGAGCATCAGAACAACTGAGGGGAAAGCAGGCCTCCCACGAGAGGGTGGTAATGCTGCCTGGGATCTTTCTGTTCCCTATTCCCTCTCCAACACTGTATCTATGGCTTGTATTGAGGACCAGTGTCTTCAATCATTCTAACTCCTATAACAGTTCCTATCTCTGTCATCTCCTCCCCTCTCACCAATTATTTCACATATTTGAAACCTCCAGTCCAGATGACCATCCTTATGTCATGTCTTGCTTCAGTCTCTACAACATGCCTTGTCTCGATAGTCTCCTCCTTCAATAACCGGAGACATCGGGTCTGTTTCTCTTCGGCCAAGGTCCCCTAAATGGAATGAGTCGCGTTTGCCTATGTTTGGCTCATATCCCTTCAAACCTTCTCCTCTCCATTACTTGCCCAAGTGTCTTTTCCATGTTGTAATTGTACTTGTTTTTACCATTTCCTCTGGCAGTCCATTCTGTCTATGCACCATCCTCTGTGGATAATGTTGCCCCTCAACTCCCTCTTTAAATCCTTGCTCTCACACCTCGCGTTTATGCTCCTGCTATGGACTCACCTACTCTTGGCAATTCACCTGACTTCAGCCCTACATGGTTTCATAAACCTTTATAACGTCACCCCGTGGCCTCCTCTGCCCAGGAGAAATATAGACGACAATGTTACCAATATCTCCAACTAATGTACTCAATGCTCTGACCAATGAAGACAAGTGTGCCAATTGCTGCTTTCAACACCCTGTCACCTTGTGATGCCAGTCCAAGGAACAATGTAACTGTACCCCTTGGTCTCTCCCTTTTCTACAACACTGTCCATGGCCCAACCATTATCTGTGTTTGTCCTCCCTGGTTTGTCTGAACTAAATCCAACACCTGAATTAAATTCCATCTTTCATTCCTTGGCCCACTGGCCCAGTTGATTAACATCCCCTTCGATAACTATATTCCCTGCCCACTCTTCCACTAATCTTGGTATCCACAAACATACTAACAGGGACTGCTATCTTTTCAATCAGATTGTTTATTTAAATGGTGCACAACAGTGGTCCCAGCACCAATCCTTACAGCACACTGCTGATCAGAGGCCCCAATCTGAACAACAACCCTCTCCCACCACCCTCTGTCTCCCACTGTCATCCCATTTTGTATCCAGTTGGGTAACTGTCCCTGATCCCTTGTGATCTACCCTTACTAACCAATGGATCATGCTACATCCTGAACAAGGGTTTGCGGAAGTCAGAAACAACGTCTGTTGCTCTGCATTCGTCTATCTTTTTGGTCACATCTTGAGCAAACTCCAGTCAAGTTTGTGGGACACGTTTTCCCATGCACAAAGCCATGATGGCTGTCCGTAATCAGGCCTTACCTTTCCAAATGCATGTAAGGCCTACCTCTCAGAATGACCTCCAACAACTGATCCACCCTGATGTCTCGCTCATCAGTCTGTAGTTCCCTGGCTTTCTCTTGCAGCCTATCTTAATTAATGACACAACATTATAATCATAGTCAGAGAGTCATACCGCACTGTTTGGTTAACGCTAACCATACTCTAAAACGGATCTCATCCCACCTGTTCCTGGATCATATCCCTTCAGACCTTTCCTATTCCTGTACTAATGTCTTTTAAACATTGTAATTGTCCCCATGTTCACCCCTTCCTTGGGAAGTTCATTCCACACACAACCCACCCTCTGTGTAACAATGTGCCTCTCATGTCTTTTTTTTTAATATGTCTCTCCTCTAAACTTAAAAATGTAGTGCCTTATCTTGAAACTCCCCTGTCCACGGGAAAAGACAACTGCCATTAACTCTATCTATCCTCTTCATGATTTTATAAACTTCTATGAGGTCATCTGTCAACATTCAGGTTTCAGTGAAAATAGCAACCTATTCAGCCTTTCTTTATACTGAAGCCTTTCGTACCAAGCCACATCCCAGTAAATCTCCTCCCAACCCTTTCCAGCTTAATAATATCCTTCCTATAACTGGGCGACCAGAACTGGACCCAGTATTCCAGAAGAGGACTCACCAATGGCCTGTATAATCTAAATGCGACATCCCAAGTCCTATATCCAAAGGACTGAGCAATGAAAGCAAGTGAGGCAAGCACCTTTTTTTAAACTATCCTGTCTCTCCATGTTGCAAACTTCAAAGAATTATGTATCTGAACCCTGAGGTCTCTCTGTTCTACAATACTACTGAAGGTCTTGTCATTAATTGTATAAGCCCTGCCCGTGTTTGTTGTACAAATGCATTACCTCGCATTTATTCAGATTGAACTCCATCTACAGTTTTTCAGCCATTCACACATTTCATCAGGATCCCTTTGTAATCTCAGAAAAGCTTCTTCACTGTTCACAATGCCACCCTCAAGTCTACCAGCCTATCACACATAGCACTCTCTGGTACAAATATCTCTGCTAGAATCCCTACAATTTCTTCACCAGCTTCCCCCAATGTCCTGAAATCCATTTGATCAGGTCCTGGGGATTTATCTATCTTTGTGTTTTAAAACCTCCAGCACCCCCTTTTCTATAATGTGGACTCATTTCAAGACATTGAGTCAGAGAGATGTACAGCACGGAAACAGGCCCTTCGGACCAACTCCTGCATGGCGTTTCTAGTCGCATTTGCCACAATTTTGCCAATATCCCTCTGAACCCTTGCTATTCATACACCCATCCTTTTAAATGTATTCCTATCAGCCTCCACTATTTGTTCTGGCAACTTATTCCATCCACTCTGCGGGAGCCAGTTGTCCTTTAGATCCCTTTGAAAAGTTTCCCTCGCCTGGGGAAATGACCTTGTCTATTGACCCTGTCGATGACCATCATGATTGAAAACACCTTTTATCGGTTAATTCCTCAGCTTCCCATGTTCAACTGAAAACAGACCCAGCCTGTTCAGGCTTTTCCCTGAAGCGCAAGCCCTCCAACCCTGGCAACATTCTTGGTCATTTCTTCTGAACCCTTTCATGTTCCACAACATCCTTCCGATGGCATTGAGACCAGAATTGCACACAATATTCCAATAGTGGTCAGGCCAAACATTGTTTAGTCCCCTGAGCGCCCCAGTCTTTATCCACAGTAAGTTCCAAAGTGAAATATTTGTTTCAGATCTTGTAGTTTCACACATCGTTGACTTCATTGATCATTAAGGATACCGGTTTTGTACCGCGCTCTTCTTTTGCTCTTCATACACTTGTAGCGTCTCTTTGGATTCTCCTTAACCTTCTCTGCCAAAGCTATCTCGTGTCCCTTTTTTACATTCCTGATTTCCATCCGAAGTGTATTTCTACAGGCCCGATGCTCCTGAAGGGATTCCCTTGAGTCAGCCAGTTATATCTGACATGTGACCCCTTTTTTCTTGACCAGAGTCTCGAAACTCAGCCAGTGTTTCCTAATTCTGTCACCATTGAGCTGCACACTAACAGGAACACGCTGGCGCTGAACGCTCATTTTATCTCGGTTTTAAAATATTCCTACTTGCCAGAATTCCCTTTATCTGCAAATAGCCGCCCTGGATCTACTTTAAAAATTCCTGTCTAATGCTATCTTGCTCCATTGAATAACTTTATCTTGTGGACCAGGCCTGTCCTTTTCCATCACTATTTTCAAACTAATACAATTGTAGTAACTTTCCAAAGTGCTGCCCAACTAACACCTCAGTCCCGTTCCCTACCTTTTTTCCCAACAGGAGGTCAGGTTTAGCCCCATTCTCCAGTTGGGCCACTTACATAATGACTGGGAGTTTTCAGAACACACTTAACAAATTCCTTCCATCCAAATGCTTAACTTAGTAGCAATCCCAATTCAGGTTTGGAACGGTTTAGATCCCCTATCATTACAACCCTATTATTCTAAGAGATATCTGAAATCTCCTGACATATTTGCTCCTTCATCTCCCATTGCCTATCACTGTAGTCTGACCGTCGAAAACTAATGACCAATTTTTATTTCTCAGTTCCACTAATATCGCTTAACTGGGCGATCCTGCATGAATACTCCCTCGAGGTACTGTTGGGATGTTTCCCCCAATCAAAACCACCAGCTCTCCTCCTGTATTGCCTCCTGTTCTATCCTTCCTGTAGCATCTGTCTCCGGAACATTGAGCTGCTGGTCCTGTTGCTCCCTCAGCTGTGTTTCTGTAATACCTATGGTATCCCAATCCCATGTTCCCATCCATGCTCTGGCTTCATCTGCCTTATCTGTCTGGCAGTTTGCATTGAAATAACTGCAGGTTAATCCACCAGTTTTCACTAATTGTCTGCTATGTTCTTGCCTGCCATGTCTACTTATATTGCTCTCTTGAACATTTGTACCAGCCTCAACTTTCTTTCTGGCCATTACGACTCTTTGGGGTCACACAGCCCTACCAGACAAGTTTAAATCCTCTCGAGCAGTTCCAGCAACGTTCCCCACCAAGATGTGGGTCCCCCTCCTGCTCCCAGTTCAGGTGTATTCCCCACCCTGTCTACCTGTGCTGACACCTTCAGACATCCAGGAACTTGCCCACCAAGGTCCCTGTGTTCCTCAGTACTCCAGGAGGATCTACCATTCATGATGTATATCATTCATTTATTAGACGTCCCACAGTGCATTACCTCACAGTGATCAGAAGTAAACTCTGTGTGCCATTACTCTGCTCAGTTTATCATCTGATCGATATCAGACTGCAGCCTGAGTCCATCCCCCTCACTGTGGACAACACCCTCACCTTCCATGTTATCTGCAAACCTACTAATGTTACCTTCTGCTTTCACATCCGAGTGATGAATGTCCATAATGAACAGCAATGGCTCCTGCACAGATCCCTGTGGTACACCCGCTGGGCAAAGGCTTTTAATCACAAAACTAACCCTCCACCAATTGCGGAGCCAATGTACCATCTTACCTTTGATCCTATGGGATCTTCCCTTTTGGACCAGCTTTCCGTGTGGGACCTTGTCAAAGACCTTAATGAACTCCATATAAACCACATCATCTGCACGGCCCGAATCAATATCAGAGAACAGTCGTCCAGCAAATCCATACAGACAATCCCTAATGAAATTGCGGGGATATCCGTTTTTGGTGAATACATTGTATAGGTGTTCTTCTTCCTCTTTTTGCAGTTCTGGTGTACTGCAGTGTGTTGTGGCCCTTTTGAACAGTGTCTTGATGCAACTTATTTTGTGTGTGTTGGGGTGGTTGCTTTTGTAGTTCAGGACTCTGTCTGTGTGTGTGGCTTTCCTGTATGCCTTTGTGGTGAATTCTCCGTTCGGTGTTCTCTGTACCCTCACGTCTAGGAATGGGAGTTGGTTGTCCTTTTCTTCCTCTCTAGTGAATCGGATTCCTGTGAGTGTGGTGTTGATGATCCCGTGTGTGTTCTCTATTTCTGTATTTTTAATGATTACAAAGGTGTCATCCACATATCTGACCCAGAGTTTGGGTTGAATTTGCGGTAAAACTGTTTGTTCTAATCTTTGCATTACTGCTTCTGCTATGAGTCCAGAGATGGGTGAGCCCATGGGGATGCTGTTGATTTGTTCATATATTTGGTTGTTGAATGTGAAGTGTGTTGTGAGGCACAGGTCCAGTAGCTTGAGTATGCCGTCTTTGTTGATAGGTTCAATGTCCTGTTGTCTGTTCTGTATGTCCAGCAGGTTGGCTATTGTTTCTCTGGCTAGGGTGTTGTCGATAGAGATGAACAGTGCCGTTACTTCGAATGAGACCATAGTTTCTTCCTTGTCTATGTGTATATTTATGATGATGTCCAAGAATTCCTGTGTTGCTTGTATAGAGTGTCTAGATCCGCAGATCAGGTGTTTCAGTTTCTGCTGGAGTTCTTTAGCCTGTTTGTGTGATGGTGTCCCAAGTAGTTGATACGATGGGTCTGAGTGGGATGTTTGGTTTGTGCACTTTAGGTAGTCCATAGAATCTGAGGGTGTTGTTGCTTTCAGTTTTCATTCTCTGTCGGTCAAACCTGGTTATCTGTCCTTTTTTTTGTAGGTTTCTCAGTGTGTTGTTTATCCTATTGGTGAGCTGCAGGTGGAGTCAAACTCCACGCAATTTCATCCACAGATGCCTCAGGGAAAGACAACGGAACGAGGACATGCCGCAACCCAAAGGACTCGCCACACTACCATACATCAAGAACATTTCCAAACTGAGAGCCAGATTACTGCAACCACTGGGACTCATAACAGCACACAAACCAACAGCCACTCTCCGACAACAACTCGCCAGGATGAAGGACCCGATACGCAGCATGAGCAAAACCAATGTAGTGTACAAAATACCATGCAAGGACTGCACAAAACACGACATAGGACAAACAGGAAGACAGCTAACGATCCGCATCCATGAACACCAACTAGCCACGAAACGACACGACCAGCTATCCTTAGTAGCCACACATGCAGATGACAAGCAACGTGAGTTCGACTGGGCCAACACTACTATTACAGGACAAGCCAAACAGAGAACAGCCAGGGAATTCCTAGAGGCATGGCACTCATCCACAGTTTCAATCAATAAGCACATCGGCCTGGACCCAATAAACCGACCACTGCAGCGGACAGCTGGAACTGAGAACCGGAAGCGGCAGATGCAAATCATTATAGTTGCCGGAGGAAACATCACAGAAGCGCTTCACAGGAGGGTCCCTGAGGATGTCACCGAGACAGGGGACGAAACGTCTGCAACACAAATTCCCAGCTCGGCGAACAGAACCACAAAAACGAGCACCCGAGCTCCAAATCTTCTCACAAATTTTGAAGCCCTTTAGACTCTACAAAGCTCCGTCATGAACAAGCCACCATCTCTCTATTTCCTTTGCCTTCTTCAGTTCTGCAACTCTCGCTGTATCTTCCAGTAACGTTCTTTAGTTACTGCAGGTCTGCCTAGCTCCCCAGATAACCTGTTTCATCCCCTACAGCTCCCTCAATCACTGTAACACCCTCTGCTCTGTCTAATCCTCATCTTTCCCACTGTCTTCCAGGCACACGGCGATCCTGTAAGAGACCAGTGAGGAATGGGATGTTATAAATCTCAGCTGAGGCTTATTGCCAACCATTATATGGGAGTCACAAAGGGAGAGAACCTGAGCGAGTGCAGCACAGAGCGGGAGAATATAAATCAGCAGCGAGGGTCAAGGCCGACTGGGACCTGGAGTTGGATAAAAAGCAGAGCAGGAGGCTCGAAATCAGCACCGAGTCACAGAGGGAGTGACCGTGTGAGGGAGCAACTTGGAGTAGGAGCTTGAGGCTGACTCACACCTGGGAGAATATAAATCAGCACTGAGGATCGAGGCCTAGTTGTACCTGGGAGTCACAGAGCAGGTGACCTTGTGAGGGAGCAGACTGGAATGAGAGCTGGACAATTACACGTTCGAGGAGACACATCACTGTGTGTGCACGTGTCCCTCCATTGTTCTGTGTTTGTGTGTGTGTGTGTACGTATGTGTGTATGTCCCCTTCCCTCGCTGTGTGTGTGTAACTCTCCTCGCTGTGTGTGAGTATGTCCCTCCTTCGCTGTGTGTACGTGTCCTTCCCTCACTGTGTGTGTGTGTGTGTGTGCGCGCGCGTGTCCCTCCCTCACTGTGTTTGTGTGTGTGTGTGTGTGTGTGGGTGGGTGTGTGTGTGTGTATCCCTCCCTCTGTGTGTGTGTGTGTGTGTGTGTGTGTGCGCACGCACGTCCCCCCTCACTGTGTGTGTGTCTGTGTGTGCGTATGTCTATGTGTCTCCCTCCCTCACTGTGTGTGTGTGACTGTCCCATCGCTGTGTGTGTGTATGTGTCCCCTCTTGCTTTCTGAGCACATGTCCCACTCTCGCTGTGTCTGCGTGTCTCAACCTCGCTGTGTGTGTGCGCTTCACACCCTCGCTGTGTGTGCGTGTGTCCCTGTTGCTGTGAGTATGTGTGCCCCTCTTGCAGTGTGTGAGGGTGTCTTCCCATCGCTCTGTATGTGTATCACTCACTCACTGTGTGTCTGTGTGTCCCTCCCTCGCTGTGTGAGTGTGTGTGTATGTGTGTCCCTCTCTCACTGTGTGCGCGTTGCTCTTGCGGTGTGTCTCTCTCATGGGGTGTGTGTGTGTGTGTGTGTGTGTGTGTGTGTGTGTGTGTGTGTGTTCCTCCCTTGCTGTGTGTGCGTGTCCCCCTCTTGCTGTGTGTGCGTGTCCCCCTGTTAGATTGTATGTGTATCCCTCTTGCAGTGTATGTGAGTGTCCTTCCCTCGCTGTGTGTGTATGTGTGTCCCTCCCTCGCTATGTGTCTGTGTGTATCCCCTTAACTGTGTGTATGTGTTCGTGTCCCTCCCTTGCTTTGTGTGTGTGTGTATCCCCCTCCCTTGCTCTTTGTGTATATCCCCCTCACTGTGTGTGCTCATTTCCCCTTGCTGTGTGTATGTCCCTCCAACGCCGTGTCTGTGCGTGTCCCCTCTCACTGTGTGTGTTTGTGTATGTCGCTCCCTTGCTGTATGTGTGCATGTCCCTCCCTCGCTGTGTGTGTGCATGTCCTTCCCTTGCTGTGTATGAGCGTGTCCCTCCCTCGCTGTGCGTGTGCATGTCCCTATCTTGCTGCGTGTCTCAGCAAGCCTTTCGCTCACTGTGTGTGTCCCGCGCTCGTTGTGTGTGTGTACGTGTCACACCGTCACAGTATGTTTGTGTGTTGCCCCTTCACAGCGTGTCCCTTACTCGCTGTTTCTGTGTATGTGTCGCTCCCTCGCGTTTTGTGTATAAGTCTCTCTCTTGCTGTGTGTGTGCATGTCTCACCCTCGCTCTGTATGTGTACGTGCGTGTTCCCCTCGTGCTGTGATAATGTGTCCCTCTTGATGTGTATGTGAGGGTAACTCCTTCACTGCATGTCTGTGTGTCCATCCCTCGCTGTGTGTCTGCGTGTATCCCCCAACTGTGTGTATGTGTGCGTGTCACTCCCTCGCTTTGTGTGTGTGTCCCTCCCTCACTGTGTGAGTGCATATCCCCCCTTGCTGTGTGTGCGTGTGTCCCTCCCTCGCTGTCTGTGTGTCTCCCCCTCCCTGTGTGTGCGTGCTTCCTGTCAATTTCTGTGCACATGCCCTGCCCCTTGCCCTGTGTGTGCTTGTCACTCCTTCCCTGTGTGTGTCCCTCCCATGCTATGCGTGTTTATGTCCTTCTCTCCCTCGCTCTGTGTTTGTATGTATGTGTGTGTCCCTCCCTCGCTGTGCATGTGCATGTCACTTCCTTGCTGCGTGTCTCAGCAAGTCCCTCGCTCGCTGTGTCCCTCCCTCACTCTGTATGTGTGTGTCCCTCCCTCACTGTGTGTGTGTGTGTGTGTGTGTGTGTGTGTGTGTGTGTGTGCGCGCGCTCGCGTCTCTCGCTTGCTGTGCGTGTTTCCCTTCCTCTAGCGTGTACGTGTCACATTCACATTATGTGTTTGTGTGTCCCCACTTCGCTGCGTGTTCCTCACTCGCTGTGTGTGTGCATGTCCCTCCCTCAATCTGTGTGTGAGAGTGTGTCTCCCTCCCTTGCTGTGAGTGTGTGTCCCCCCCTTGTGTGTGTTTCCCACCTCACTGTGTGTGCGCACGCGCGCGCGTGTCCCTCCCTTGCTGTGTATGTGCGTGTCCCTCCCTCACTGGATATGTGCGAGACTCACCCCACCCCCCTTGCTCTGTGTGTGTGTGTGTGTGTGTTGTGTCCCTCTTGCTGTGCGTGTTTGTGCGTGGCCCTCACTCGCTGTGTGTGCGTGGTCCTCCCCCACTGTGTGTGCATGTATCCCTCTCTTGTTCTGTGTGTGTGTTTGTGTGTGTCCGTTCCTCGCTGTGTATGCATGTCCCTCCCTGGCTGTATGTGTGCGTATCCCCCTCTCACTGTACATGTCTGTGTTTGTGTGCTTCCTCATGCACGTGTCATTCCGCCGCTTATGTGTGTGTCCCTCCCGAGCTGGCTTTGTTTGTGTGTTTGTGTGTGAATGTGTATCCCTTGCTCTGTATGTATGATTTTCCCCTTGCTCTGTGTGTGTGTGTGTGTGTGAATGTGTGCCCCTCCCACGGTGTGTGTGTGAATGTGTGCCCCTCCCACGGTGTGTGTGTGATTGTGTGCCCCTCCCACGGTGTGTGTGAGATTGTGTGCCCCTCGCACGGTGTGTGTGAGATTGTGTGCCCCTCCCACGGTGTGTGTGATTGTGTGTCCCTACCACGTTGTGTGTGGGTGTTTCCCTCCCTCACTGTGTGTGTGTGTGTGTGTGTTTCGCTCCCTCGTTGTTTGTCTGTCCCTCCCTCGCTGTGTGTGTGTCCCCCCCCTCACTGTGTGTGTGTGTCCCTCCCTCGCTGTGTGTGTGTCCCTCCCTCGCTGTGTGTGTGTGTGTGTCCCTCCCTCGTGATGTGTGTGTGTGTCCCTCCCTCGTGATGTGTGTGTGTGTGTGTGTGTGTCCCTCCCTCGTGATGTGTGTGTGTGTCCCTCCCTCGTGATGTGTGTGTGTGTGTGTGTCCCTCCCTCGTGATGTGTGTGTGTCCCTCCCTCGTGATGTGTGTGTGTGTCCCTCCCTCGTGGTGTGTGTGTGTGTGTGTGTGTCCCTCCCTCGTGGTGTGTGTGTGTGTGTGTGTCCCTCCCTCGTGGTGTGTGTGTGTGTGTGTGTCCCTCCCTCGTGGTGTGTGTGTGTGTGTGTGTCCCTCCCTCGTGGTGTGTGTGTGTGTGTGTGTCCCTCCCTCGTGATGTGTGTGTGTGTGTGTGTCCCTCCCTCGTGATGTGTGTGTGTCCCTCCCTCGTGTGTGTGTCCCTCCCTCGTGATGTGTGTGTGTGTGTGTGTCCCTCCCTCGTGATGTGTGTGTGTGTGTGTGTCCCTCTCTCGTGATGTGTGTGTGTCCCTCCCTCGTGTGTGTGTCCCTCCCTCGTGATGTGTGTGTGTGTGTGTGTCCCTCCCTCGTGATGTGTGTGTGTGTGTGCGTCCCTCCCTCGTGATGTGTGTGTGTGTCCCTCCCTCGTGATGTGTGTGTGTGTGTGTGTGTCCCTCCCTCGTGGATGTGTGTGTGTGTCCCTCCCTCGTGATGTGTGTGTGTGTGTGCGTCCCTCCCTCGTGATGTGTGTGTGTGTCCCTCCCTCGTGATGTGTGTGTGTGTGTGTCCCTCCCTCGTGGATGTGTGTGTGTGTGTGTGTGTGTCCCTCCCTCGTGATGTGTGTGTGTGTGTGTCCCTCCCTCGTGATGTGTGTGTGTGTGTGTGTCCCTCCCTCGTGGTGTGTGTGTCCCTCCCTCGTGGTGTGTGTGTGTGTGTGTGTGTGTGTGTGTGTCCCTCCCTCGTGGTGTGTGTGTCCCTCCCTTGTGGTGTGTGTGTGTGTGTGTGTGTGTGTGTGTCCCTCCCTCGTGGATGTGTGTGTGTGTGTGTGTGTGTGTGTGTGTGTGTGTCCCTCCCTCGTGATGTGTGTGTGTGTGTGTCCCTCCCTCGTGATGTGTGTGTGTGTGTGTCCCTCCCTCGTGATGTGTGTGTGTGTGTCCCTCCCTCGTGATGTGTGTGTGTGTGTGTGTGTCCCTCCCTCGTGATGTGTGTGTGTGTGTGTGTGTCCCTCCCTCGTGATGTGTGTGTGTGTGTCCCTCCCTCGTGATGTGTGTGTGTGTGTCCCTCCCTCGTGATGTGTGTGTGTGTGTGTGTGTGTGTCCCTCCCTCGTGGTGTGTGTGTGTGTGTCCCTCCCTCGTGATGTGTGTGTGTGTGTCCCTCCCTCGTGGTGTGTGTATGTGTCGCTCCCACCCTGTGTGTGTGTGTGTCGCTCCCACCCTGTGTGTGTGTGTGTCCCTCCCACCCACGATGTGTGTGTGTGTGTGTGTCCCTCCCTCCCACGATGTGTGTGTGTCCTGCCCTCCCACGATGTGTGTGTGTGTGTGTCCCTCCCACGATGTGTGTGTGTGTGTCCCTCCCTCCCACGATGTGTGTGTGTGTGTCCCTCCCTCGCTGTGTGTGTGTCCCTCCCACGTGATG